>NC_138726.1:31033561-31675123 GCF_965113295.1 Leuciscus leuciscus | reverse complement strand
AGCATTCATATAACGTTTTTCACGGCACTCAAAGCGCTTTACATAGAAGGGGGAATCTCCTCAACCACCACCATTGTGCAGCATCTACCTGGATGATGCAACGGCAGCCATATTGCGCCAGAACGCCCACCACACACCAGCTTATTGGTGGAGAGGAGACAGGGTGATGAAGCCAATTAGAATATATATATATATATATATATATATGAGGATGATTAGGAGGCCATGATGGACAGAGGCCACTGGGCAAATTTTTTATTACTAGTGGTTTACCAAGATCTTCACTTTAGAATACTGATCCAGTAGTTCCTTTAGAAGGATGTAGTAACATTTAAGTCATTACTATACAAAACCTTGCAAAAACCTTAACGTTTTTAATTACTTCAGTCATTTTTAGGGAGTTATCATGCTTTTCACTTTTGAATACCGATCCAAATAATTAGTAATTCCTTCTGAAGGATTTGGTAATACTTGAGTCATTACTACTACTTTAGTAGTTCTTATTAGTCTTCTGGGAGGTATGAAAAAAAAGTGGCTATGGATTAGCTAATAGTGAACTACGACATTCAACTGAGCGCCATTACTTACTGATTCGTTAATCAGAGTTTGTTGTTAGATAATAGTTGTTACTAGAATGTTAATAATGCGTTACTCATTTGTTCCAGTGTATAATTATTCATTAATGACGGAACAGTATTCTAAAGAGTTACCAAACATTGTTATTAAGACAAAAGTCAGAGTTGAAAGTGAATGTTTAATAATGAACACTTTCTTTCTAAACCCATAGCCTGATCGAAACGATCATCTATGTTCATGCCATGTCATAAATATAAAAATTGAATTTGACCAAACTTGTATTTTCATATTTCTGATATATATGGTGCACCTCTCACAAAATCAAACATACAGAGCTTTACAATATAATAATATGATAAGGAAAAAGTTAACAAAAAAAATCATTCTTGCTTATATTTACCTATAGTTCAGTTTTGTCCTTGCATGAAAACACCTAGGAACGCCTGCTCTAGCATTCAGTAAAACAGCTGTTTCTGTGTAACTGTCCATGGTATCTGTTATGGAGCTGTCCATGGTCCTTCCATTTTAGTGCTGAAGCATTCTTTACCTCATGTAGAGATCAAGGATCAAGAGATTGGAGAGCTGTGATGGAAACCTTACTATGGCCTCTTCACTATCAGCTTGTGTCAGCAATCTGTGAGACCACTGGGACATTCGAGGGCAATTGGGGAGAACTATTGGTCGTTTGCAAAGTACTAGTTTTAGATGTGTAGTGATTAGTTGTCAAGTCATTTTTTTCTGATTCTGAAAACTTCCCAATCCACCGAAAGCTGAATCTCAGGCAGTAAACTCATACTGTGGCCTTCTCATCCTATAGATCAGCACAGCTGGGTTCATTTTCAGCGCTCTCCTTCACAACAACAACAACAGCAACAAACTGTTTACATTTGCTTGAGAGCTCCATTTCTTGAAAATGTTTGGACAAAGCAGAGGTGGGCCATAACTCAATTTTGAATCAACGAGATGAGACGTAAACACATCAGAATCCGATCTGAGATGATAAGACTGCATCAGGGCTGGCTCATACTTCCTTGGAGAGAGTAAATTTGATGGTAGCCGATCAGATGGAATGCCATTAAGGATTTATATCATTGATTAAAACAGTGACAATAAAAGTTACAGCAGAAATGTACCAGGGGACTAAACAAATCCAGCGCTGTGCTTTCACCAATTGTTTTAACAAATATGAATTCATGGTAAGTAATACAGCCTATTGATGCAGCCCCTGAAAAGACAAAGAAAACAGGTATATCTTTATGACAAACATCCATATTGAAACAAGTGCTGATTAAATCTTGCTCACATGCATCAAGCAGTACACTTGCAAAAACAGAAGGGAACAATGAAACAGTCCCTGAGGAGCACTGCTGCTCTCTTGCACATCATGATCATATTGCATATGCGTTTAGTAGCCACAGCTATGAATGGCATCGGAACAATGTTACCTGCCATTTAGAGACAAACAATTTTACCTGCCCCAGTGAACAGTAATACAGGAGTCCTAATGAGCCTTAGTGGAAATGCAAAGCAGAGGAGATGAAAACGGAAATTGGCCCGTCACTATTGAATGACAAAAACCTAACGTGCCTGGAGTTTTCCTGAAGACATTATAGTGAGCAGCTCCTGAGTTACTTCTGAGTTCAATACATCTTATTATCTTGCAGCAAGAACAGAATAAATAAAAAAGAAAACTAAGAAGGAGGAAAAATAATAAAGGATTTGTGGAAATAAAAACCAGAGATTGAATTTCCTGTTGACCAAATGCGACTCTTTGCTGCTAAATTATACTATTGCATATGGATACCCCATTATATTGCAAAGTACGTGTTCTTAGAATTGGGTTTATTTATTTTCTCATGCCTGATGGCTCTGAGTCTCTCAGGAGAGTGGCCCTGAGAATTGATTTCTGACAATCCATGATTCACCTCCCAAAGTCCCGCTTCTCTGACACTCTAGCAAATCAACTTAAAGGCACCGCCTGACAGCTCCTCACGACGCACTCCATATAAACAGCCATTATTCCTTCAGAAAGCTCTTTTTGTCTTGCTGCCGGTTCAAAAGGAGCACGTCTTTCCAAAGATGAGAAGCACATTTGAAAGAACTTTGAAGCAGGCGAGATGGGAGAGATGGGGATTTGCTGAGCTTCTATGCAGCAACATTTAGAGGTGCTGAACATGCTGTCACTCTCATCTTCATCTGACATGTCATACCTCACTAGTAGTTTGAGGCCATCTAATGATTCACGGTTATTATGAGCAGCATAGTATGATATTTGTGCCGCCATCAGAATCTTATGATGATGCATCTTCATCATGTGCAGTGAGATAAAAGAAACCCTGCTGTATGGGTTCTGTCAGGTGCATTTTGAGCAGTAATCGTGCTCTGCAGACATATTTCATCCGGAAAGTAACATCATTTTGGTCAAATGCGTCTTCTCGTATTAATGCACTTCTGTAAAGGTCAGCTATTTTTATTGTAGGCACATTTCTCTGCATCCATATTCAGTTTCAGTTCCTAGCACATTTGCATGTTCGACTAGAATAATTGCAAAGCAATTATTGTGACCCCCCCCACCCCCCCTCCCCCTCCCCCCTCCCTCTTTAGAAAAAAAGGATCTAAAATTCAGAAGCTTGGTCCAATTACAGCCCTTTGTCCAATATAAGAGAAAAAAAATGAATAATTCATTAAACAGCTTTTCATTCGCCCAGTTTGACTTGGAGTCACATAGTCAATCGTCTTGGCTTCAAACTGAGTGGCAGGCTCTGTTGATGGATATACGGCATAAAAATCGCAGACGATACAGAGTTTTTATATTTTTTGACAACACCATTCCACATCAGAGTGCTTGAAAAATGGCACCAACAGAACAGAGCTGTGCAGGAGAGATTGCACTTCATAAAAAGAACAGCACACAGGGGTGAAATTCCACTGTATATTATGGATTTCCCACTACATTATTGATAGATTGCACTAATATAACCTCAGTAAAGACTTCAGGACAAGTTTATTGATGGTTTCCTTCTTTCTGAGCCTCCTGTCTCCTCATGCCCTTAAACAAGCTAGCTTGATTTTTCAGAGCCTTCACACTGTCATTATGTGTGTACTGTTGTCTGCAAGTAATCCCTCGGATTTACATAGATTTAGAAAGCCAAGTTTGTAGTGTTTACACCAGGAATATTGATGATTCTCTTGAGATTAGACCAGAGTGATCTTAACAGACAGTGAGTCACACAGCCAGTGGCGTATCCAGGACATTTTTACTGGGGTGGCCAAGATGGGACACAAAACTAGAGTGGGGTGGCCATATATACTATAAAGTATGTTATGTAAACCTTTAAACTCTTATGAACAATAGAGGATTTTAATAATAGTAACAAAGTGCAAACTTTATTTTTAAATAATGGTACTATTTCATAAAATGTAAGATACAGTCACAGGCCTATTTAGGAAATGTGTTTACTATAGTCTGTTATTAATTGCCATAGTGGGGGATATGATTTACTCAATTAACTTGGCCATTAACTTGTCCGAAAATGCATTTGTGTTTATCTGCAAAAAGGTTTACATACACTAGATTGCAGCCTAGGCTACTGTTAATGTAAATATAATGTTAGTGGTTTGTTTTTAAAGTCTACATTAGAGACCTGCGTGGGACGGATTTCTCACTTAATAATTCCTAAAAAGCTGACATCTCAGTTCATCGCCATCTCACAAATCTGTTATTATCAATGAAACTGGCTGCATAATTAATCTTTCATATTATCTACACTTTGTGTGATATAATAGATGATTTGCCAGTATGCAGAATTCAGCACTGAACAAAAAGTCCATTTTGAGTGGTGAGGGGATTATATCTTAAATGCATCTGATTGGCCATTGCGTTCAAGAAATCAACACATATGTCTGTGATTGGTTACATTGTTCAACGCTGCAAACATGTTATAAATAGAGACTCTGGCCTGTAAATCGTTTCTATTTTGTTTTAGTTGTTCTTGTTGCTTTTGTGCAACAGATGAATGACAATTTATTCGTTTTTATTTGTTCAATTTATAGATAATTCTATTTTGCGGGAGTCTCGACTCCCGCGAATCGACACACGAGTGCATTACCGCCCGCGCCCGCACTCGGCCATCAGATCTATATTCCCGTGCCGCACTCTGTTGCGTTGGGTCCCGACCATACCTCTCAATCGACTGATTCCAGCGTTTTTATCGTTGTTGTACTGTTGCAACTGTGTGACCGTCCTCTTGTTTCACGGACCAGTATCAGCAGGTGCACCGTGCAGCGCGCGTGCTCTTATCTCATGGGTCATCTGACCTGCATGGCCAAACGTCCGCTGAGCAGAAATCAGCTCTCACAGTCTCAGTACGACCGTTCCTGTGTTAGTTAAAAATGTGAAACTGGCCCTAAATCAGTTGATCAGCTGTCATCACTGATTGACAACATTTCTCGTTTCTTGTGTTGACGAACTTGACCTACCTATCAGATCTGGGGTGGCCACAGGGGTGGCCAATGAGCTTTCAGGGGTGGCCCCGGCCACCCCAGGCCACCCCCTAGAATCGCCATTGCACACAGCTAAAGCCATTGTTCGGCATTTTATGCCGTCAGTTAAACAGGCCGACAGTTGTGGGTTTTAATGTACTAAAAAGCTTCGTACTTAAACGAGAAGTTGATATTAATATACTGACAAACATTCCACATTTATCAGTGCTCCATTAAAGTAAAGACTTAGTGACAGTGTTCAGCTGTGTCTGTAAGGGGCATTTTCATTATGAGCTAGCGGGTGTGGATGTGTGTGTGCGGTGCTCCTCTGATCCTACACCTCAGGGCCCTTGACCATAATGTGGTTTGTTTGTGTATGTGCCTTCTGTGAGACTGGAGGAGGCAAAACATGGGCCAGGAAAAACATATGGCACTGCTGGGATACGATCACCTGCTGCTGCTGCTGGGCCATTGTGGCCGTTTTCAGGATCACTATGAATCAACCTTAGTTAATGACAAAGAAAACAATGAGTATTCAGACAATTCATCTCCTCTAGTAAACACCTTTGGAGTCGGAGCTCTTTTTTGGCATAGCCTACATTTTAACCTTGAAAAATATGTTACGTTCTTTCTGTTTCATAAAAAAAAAAAAAAAAAATTGTTTTGTTCATGTTCAGATACATATTCTAATGGTTTGTTTAAACAATCCCAGTATCTTGATTCTTCTGTTTTGTACATGAAGCTGTTTTTAGCAGATGTCTCCTATTCTAAAGTACCCAGTGCTGGGATTCTAAACAGACATCCACCTTTTCCCCTAATCCCAAAAGGTGCAGGTGTTCTTCTGAGTTGAAAATTACAGCATTATTTGCAAACCTCGGCTGAGCAGCTAGGAGAATGAAATTAGCTCATCCCTTAAGAGAGATCAACACACAAAAAGTTCAACTTCCATCTTACAGCAATAACATTACAATATAAAAGATTTCAACTTTGTAAATTCTTCTATAAGAGATAATACAGGCCTGTTTAGTCAGAATTGTGTTGATAAATAACTATATGGTTGTAACAAATAGATTAAACCTCTACTCAAACCGCTACCCTAGAGAAACATGAATATACTAAAATGTATTTGAAATATATTTATTTTATGCTAAGTATACTACAAATACATTTACATATGTATGTACTTAATATAAATACCCTGCAATTGTACTTTCGGTATACTAAACTGATGATTGCTAAATTGGAAGAAGTTCTTAATGCACTTAAAGGGTTAGTTCACCCAAAAATGAAAATTCTGTCAGTAATTATTCACCCTCATGTTGTCCCAACCCCGAAAGACTTTATTAAGATATTTTTGATGAAAAATGAGAGCTGGCTCACTCCTTCATAGGCTTCTGTGTAATTTCATTCTGCCGGCCCAGAAAAGTTAGCAAAAACATCGTTAAAATAGTCCAAGTGACTACAGTGGCTCAACCTTAAGTTTATCAAGCGACGAGAATACTTTTTGGGCGCAAACTTTTTTTTTTTTTTACTTTTTTTTTTTATTTACATTTTTTAAGTATTCTTAAACAAAAACTTTATTCAACTATTTATTTTCTTCTGTGTGAGCGCCATGATGCATGCGTGAGAACTGAGAAGATGATGCAGATGGGTCTCGATTTAGTATTTAAAATGGTTCTAAAGTGTGCATTTCCTGGATGTCCGAATCGTGAGAAACCAACGAGAAAACGTAAAAGTGCCTTACCAATGCCGCAAAATGAATGGCTTACCTTTCACACTTTCCCATCAAATGATCATGAGCGTCATCTTCGAGTTGCGTTTGTGTGGCAGCGACCCGGGTTCGAATCCAGTCCTTAGTGTTTCCTACATTCAATGTTTATCTGTTCCCATTGTCTCACTGATGTTTCTCCGGATAAGTGAGTTACTGTTATACTGGAGGGTGTCTTTGAAATGTCAGAAAAAGGCAAACTCTTAAGCTGTGCTATTTTTTATAAAGATTACTTTATTGTATTTAAAGCACACACAATGATGCCATTAGCACACTTCAAGTTTACTTGATTGTGTTTTAAAAGCACTAAAAGTATGACCTCAGTTTGTTATGAGTATAATATTAATGTATGTTCAACACTCTTAGTGTCTAACATAATTGGATTGCAATTGTAATGTCACCAAAATACATTTGAAAGTTTATGCTGAGTGAATTCATCATGTCAAAACTTAGTGGATATTTACCTGTAAGTATACTTGGAATAGTTCCACTTTAGCACAAACAAGTATATTTAATACAACTTTAGTTGAAATTCAGCACTGCTTTTGGACAACTAAAATGCATTAAATACAAAATTAGTTGTTCCAATTTAACAGACTTTAAGTATACCAATTTATAGTGTGCCACAAATACGTATAGTTATACTAAAGTACATAGGAATAAATTGTGCATAATATTAATTTATTTTTAATATTTTTTTACTAGGGTCTGACCTATAATGCTGCCTGAATCATAATCATACAGTGTTAGTTTTATAGCTCACACAAGTGGTTCGTTCAGTGTAGTGAAGCCTCTTCTCTATTGACATCCATTAATCAAAAACAGCCTCTGGTCTTCATCTCTGCGTACCGCTAGCCACAGCGTTAGCATTAGCTGTTGCGTTTTTTTTGTTTTTTTTGGCTAAAGGTTGCAGGCTTGCCTTTTAGTGGCTTTTGGCTTAAGTGCGGCAATCACTCCCGTCACCAATCAGGTCACTCCTCATTAACAGCTCCACCTGTGAGTAATCACAACTGGATAGTGGAGGCAAGAGAGAGAGAGGAACACACAAGGAAAAGCTACACACAGAATATATATCCTCTCCAACAACTTGCAAAGTAAATATAACACTCGTACGTAACAATGGTTCAATACCAGAAATGAACATTGTAATATCTCTCTCCAAAAAATAAATACAAATAAATACAAAAAAATTCAAAAGGATTGAGAAGAAAGTCCCAAAATGGTTGTACGGTTCAAATAAGTGGCTTGTTAGAATAATCTTCGGGCCAGTGAGCATGATGTTTTATGTTAGTGTCTGTTTAAGATACAGTGCAGGGTTTTTAAAGTGCCATTCCATAACGCATTAGTCTGACAATGACCACCGGCCAAAGCTCTGCTGTAAATCAGACAATTGCGAAACGCCACCTCAGCACAACAACCAATAAGCCTTAATTAGGCCCGTATTGTCCAATTTGTTACCAGTTTCTCAGTGTGGCACTGTAATTGGCTAAACATCAGTGCATAATATGTCTCAAATAGGCCAACATGGTGCTAATAAATTACAACTTATTAAAGCAGGAGTAAATCACATCAAGGGCACAGAGCACCAATGGATATTATAATCAGAAATTTATGAGCAAAATACACAAGATATGCCAGAGCCCATGCTTTACTACCAAGTATATATGGCCAATACTTTAATTTACACTCTAATTATATTCATTTGTAATCATTTATGATTAGGACAGCAGTATACAATGGCATGTAATTATTTTAAGAATTCAGAAACAAACTACTGCAGTGATTAATACCATTAGGTATTTAATGTGATATTGTACAAAAACTCCAATTGCCATTTTGATGTTTTGTTCAACAGGCCGTATTTTGGAATTCAGCTTTCTGTGTGTATATGTGTTTTCTGGCAACTGAACCCATGATCTGTATTTTTGTTGTTGTTGATAATATGTCTCATGATGTATATAATAAAAAAAAAAAGTTTTTTTCCTTAATTATAGGCTGTCCATAATAGTACCACATGAAAACCATTCTGTTGTTTTCTAGGGGTGAATCTACATATACATTTCATATATACTGTGTCATACAAAATGCACCACTTTTATGCACTATTTTTTTATCTAGAGTTGTATGATATTTTGTACAAAGAGTCAAAAAGGTCTTCAATGATGCATGTTTGGATAGCAAATGGGGAGCAAATCTATGTTATCTGTAAGAATGTATAGCTTCTCATCAGTATTTACTGTATTTATTGTATAGATTAACTTTTTTTTTTCAAGTCGATTTTCTATTATTTAGCTGTAGTGCTTTTCACAGTACACATATTCAAACCAGCTTTGCAGAAATGAATTATGTTAATGTTTACCTTACCACCTTAATACCTAATCGTCAACATTTAGCAGTTTAGAGCTGGGCGATAGGAAAATGTACATATGGTGACGATAAACAATTCAGCTGTTGAGTTTTGATATATAGCTACAGTAGTATCACTTTATTTGAGTAAAGGTAAATCTGGTTATGATTATAGTAGTTGCAAGTTATTACATCATGGAGTTATGAATTTAATTTAATTAACTGAAATTGTTTAACTGAATTTATGGGTGTGTATTATAAAGCTTTAAAAACCTATTTCCTTTTATGTATTACAAAATGCATTACACAAACATTCACCCTCTTGGAAGAAACAGTTTTTGCTATTGTCCTTTCACCAAGCTGGCAGCTGCCGTCTTTCATCTGAAGCTGGTCAGAGGTGTTGTGTGAGGGTTGGTGTGCCAGCTGGTCATGTGATTGTCAGGTATGGGGGATTTCTTGAACCCTATGCCCTGGGCACCCGCTGATCAGATGCTGAATGGCCTCGGCAAGATGATTGGAAAATGCTGCGCTTTTGCATTCAGAATCGTCAGCAGGCGCAAAGAAATCCATCTCCCAGCACAAATATCAAGGGCCCTTTCATTTTCAGCCAAACAGGCTTCTCTTCTCTGACACAAGCTGCCAAAGTGGGAGAAGAGTGGAGTAGAGAATCTCCATACCAACCAGGAAAATGGACTTTCCTGAGCACAATTGCCCCTTGTTTCTGTCACATTACTCTCCTCTATTTGATTACAGAATTGCCCATGAATTTCTCATGGGACAAAGGAATTAAACATTTATCAAGTTAGTCCAGTGCCCAATCTCAAAACGTGTCTTTAGGCAAACGCGTCGCCAAGCTTTGTTTTCAGAGGAGAAAGAATGAGACGTTCGGAATCATTTGATCTCGGGCTGCAGAGTGGATTTTCAGGTGCATAATATTTATGCAGTGTCTGGGTGGAAGGAGTAAACAGATGCACATGCTGACTCCACACCTAACAGCATATGGGTAAGTCACAGGGTGACATTAATAATTCTGCCATGCTGCAACAGCCGACATTTCCTACCTGCTCCAGTTGTCCAAACCTTCTGCTTATGAATGTAGCATGGATACAAGGAAAGAGACAGAGCATGAGGGAGAATCAAGGAGAGAGGAGAAAAGAAGTTGGAAAACGAGTTAATGTGCTAATAAAAGACATAGCATAATAATAACAAAGAACATTAAAATATTAAAATAATGTAAAAGTTTAAACAATTCTGTTATCATTTTCTTGCCCTCATATTGTTCAGAACCTGTATGATTTTATTCCTTCTGTAGAAAATAAAATGGAGATATTTTGCACACACACACACACACACACACACACACACACACACACACACACACACACACACACACACATACACACACACACACACACACAGAGATCAGTGACTGTCAAAAAAAAGGACAAAAAGGTCTATAAAAATAGTCCATATGCCTTCACAACTCTTCTAAAGCCATACGATAACTTTGTGCAATCCTAAAATTGCCGAAAAGTTTGGCCTCCACCGTAGCTCTCAAACAAACAGTGATGTCTGAATATAGGCAAGTGTGAATGACATTTCAGAACTAGGACAAAGATAAGCTTTCTAGTGAATTACAACTTAATTTGTCTGTTTCAGTTGTAGGCTATGGCTTTAGAAGACCTGTTACTGTCCACCTATGTTCCCTGTCGGTCAATGTGTGTAATACCACTGCACAGGCTGTTTACACAGACATAATGGGCCCTATCTTGCACCCAGCGCAATTGACTTTGTACACCGACACATGTATAATTCCTATTTTCCACCCGCGCAAAGCGGACTTTTCCCTCCACAGAAATACACTTGCGCTCCCCGGGGCGGTTCAGCGCAAAGAGGAGGCGGTGTTCCGGCGCAAACGTTCCTTCATGCTATTTTGCAGGTTTAGAAAACAATTGCGCCACTAACCAGGAAAAAATAGTTTAAAGTCAGTGGCGCGTTGCGCATGTTATTCATATGCTATTTTAGCTGTGCACGTGCTGTGCGCGTTCATGCTTTCAGGAGGCGTGGCTTTGGACAGCGATGTGCAGGGAGGGTGGGACATACGCTTTTACTGCTATCAGGCTAAAGTTAGCATTTTCCCAGATGTCCTACAGCACCTTTAACCAATGTTAACTAATGAAACCTTATTGTAAAGTGTTTTCCGAATATTGTAATATTGGACCAATTTAATTATTTGACATATACTGGTCGTTATTATCTACTTATATTGCTGGACTCAAAATATCTACATTTTTGTGTTCCACAGAAGAGCATTACTAGGGGAAGTAAATGAAGACAAAAAAAAAAAAAGAAAAAAAGAAAAAAAGTTGAACTATTTTGTCATAAACACCTCAATTATTAAAAGTATTTGAAGGTTAAAAAAAGATGCATGCAAAATTAAAAACAGAGAAACAGAGGCTGTGGCACAAGAAATGCCACTCAATTTGCCAGCTTCACAAATATAATCTGTGTAATTGGCAAGAACAACCATTGTCCTCTACAAAATAAATTATCTTCAGCAAAAAAATAAATAAAAAATAAAAACAATAATAATACATATTTGGTCATGGCAGCTTTATGTGTTAAGAGTCATTAACCCATTCTAGTTGCAATAATGCATTTTTCAAAAAACGAAAAAAAAAAAAACATTAAGGGCCCTATTTTAACGATCTGAAACGCAAGTGTCAAGCGCAAAGCGCAAGTAACTTTGTGGGCGGGTCTCGGCGCTGTTGCTATTTTCCCGGCGGGATAAATGACTCTTGCGCCAGGCGCAAATCTAAAATGGGTTGGTCTGAAGTAGCTTCATTATTCATAGGTGTGGTTTGGGCGTAATGTGAAATAAACCAATCAGAGCGTCATCTCACATTCCCTTTAAGAGCAGACGCGCTTTTTCCATTGCGGATTGCTATTGTAACGGCGGATTTGCTAGGCGCGCGCCAGGAGAGCAACGCTCTCGTCACGGCCGTAAAAGAGAGAAGTTACATTGAAATGGAGAAACCCACCCAAATAAACTTCGGTTAAACAGGCGTATGATAATTTGGGTAAATGTGTAAGCTAGATGTATGCTTTTATAATAAATTGTCTATCTATCTATCTATCTATCTATCTATCTATCTATCTATCTATCTATCTATCTATCTATCTATCTATCTATCTATCTATCTATCTATCTATCTATCTATCGTAATAATGTATGATTTGCAAAAATTAAAACTGCTGCTTCTGTGTAGATGAGAGAATCAAAGTGCGCGTTGTGCACACGCTACATTGATTATGGCCAAGCATGCGCCCTTAAAATAGCATATGAATAACATCCGCAACGCGCCACTGACTTTAAACTATTTTTTCCTGGTTAGTGGCGCAATTGTTTTCTAAACCTGCAAAATAGCATGAAGGAACGTTTGCGCCGGAACACGCCTCCTCTTTGCGCTGAACCGCCCCGGGGAGCGCAAGTGTATTTCCTAACTTACCGACGTGCTTCTCTGTGGAGGGAAAAGTCCGCTTTGCGCGGGTGCAAAATAGGAATGATACATGCGTCGGTGTACAAAGTCACTTGCGCTGGGTGCAAGATAGGGCCCTAAGTGTACAAAAGGGCTGATACGTCTCACTGGATAATGTGGTGTGAAGCTAATATTCATTCAATGCAATAGAATGGGTTGAATGCTCAGAGAAGCTTGCAGGCCCTGTACTGCTTTATGGTGTGTGCCTCCTCCATTATGCTCACCCTTATTACAAAAAAATTAAATAGTTAAGGGGAACTTATTTAAACTTTACAAACTAATCCTCATGGAGGGAATGAATTCTAGCAGTTGATGGAGCATACCTCTCTCACTAGAGCACTTTCTTGGAGTGCATTCAACTGGATCTTGATTAACAATTGTAATCAATCCCAGTCTTTCGCCATCTTTTTTCTTTTTTCTTTCTTCTTCTTTATCTGCTTAGTACTGATAGTGTGCATCAGTTGTGAATTTGCACCAAACATTTGAGACAAAAGCAAAATGAATAAAAAATAATTCTTTAATAGGCCACTCATGTGTATGAACTTACCGGACATTTATTTTCTGCAATGGCAGAAAATATTACTCTGGACACTATTGCATTGAATATTTTGATCCATTCCTCACAGTATTAGGAACATGGGAATTAATCTTTTACACAAACAATCTGACATCATTGTCATCTCAAATGTGAAGGCTCAAGCCAAGACTTTGCATAAACAAATATTTGAAAACCATGGAGTTTGTTTGGTTTGCACTTATGGGCTTATATAGCAAGCCAGTTGTCAGACAAATAAATAAATAATGTTCAAGGGTGTATTCCTAGTTCAGTAGTTCACTAGTAAGTTGCAACCCAAAAATTAGTTGAAGATCTTTATAGGATCATGGACAGCAGGGAAAAAGATGCAAATACTAGTACGTTTAAGGACAACAAAATGCTTCCATTATCTTGTGTTGCTGATATCGGTGTCTGTGCATCTAATCAAACTTTATGTGATCTGAGCACATATTCATCCTTTACTTGGAATTATAAGGTTCTATCTGCATTTTGAGCAGTTTTGAGATATTGGGCTTGAAAGTCTTTGCATTCGACATTTGTAGATAGGACCTTTTGTTTTCTAAATAAAAAGTCCCAAAATGTACACAACATAAGTAAAAAATCTCAAATAATGTAAATAAGTCACAGAATTTGAATATATGAATAACTAAATTTTGACATAAAGTCAGATAGAATCATATAATTCCAAGGTGACAACATGACTAGTCATATTAATATTATTATTATTATTAATTGTATTGGCAAATGAATATTTTGTCAAAATTTGGACAGGTTCACCAAAACCACCGGCATGCAAAAACCACTTGGTTCTGCATAAATTACATATGTGGCTTCAAAACTTTGGGGCACTAAAAATTATGTACGCACACCAACTGTGAAACTTTTGGAAGTTTCATTAAAAATCCATGTTGCACAAAAATCTGAGGGGGCACGTGATCATATCTTATGGAATACCAGAAATACTTATTGTAGCATTATCAGCTTTGTGCTGGAACTTGTATTCGTTGTGGTACCTGTCATAGAGACTAAAGGTTATGCTTATTTTTGGAAGTTTTTAACCTCTCAGAGTGACCATTAGTCTCACACGTTGCAGCAATCTGACAGAATAGAGGGGACAGGCTGAAAATTGGAACTTGAGGGGGGAGGGGGAAGCAAAGAAAAAAGGAACTACTGACAGCTCCATCATGGGCCGCCAGTAGATCTCTGTCATCTCCGTAAATTAACCACCCCCAGCAAGTATGCTATGTCATAGATCACAGGAAATTGGTGGATGTATTATTTCAGCAATATGGTTCAGTAGAATCTGAAGATATTTTGAGTGTTCTGGCTTCTGCTTCAAATATATTTGGGCTTATGTTGCGTTGTATTTCCCAAGCGAGTGGTGACAGTGTACTTCCTTTCTACCTGTCCAGATGAGTGAGTTCTTTATATGCGTTCTTTATCTACTCAATTAACACAATATTACTCCAATATTATAGCGCCCTCTTGAAAATAATGATATCATTACCATCAGTTTAACAATCACTTGTAATCAAGAGAACATTTGCAGATGGCTATGCATAATGGACATGATTTTACCATCGATGAGTGTCATGTATCATTTCAATCTATCTTCATGCATCTGCAAATCATTCTTCTGGTGCCTCTCATCACTACACCAAATTAACATTTTCACTTAAGTTTGTTTATGATTTATCAGTTTTATAGCATTGCCTAAGATTGTCTTTCCATTCCTGTCTCACGCCAGCAAATTTGGACAAATGTGAGTAAATTTGCAGCAGAGACCCGTTGGCTGCCTGGTCGAGTGCCTTGCATACCAAGTGTGTCCGGAAAGAGGGAGCTGCGTCTCCTTTCTCTCCAGGCCACCGCTCTTAAGAGTTTGCTCACATTTCCCCCAGTGTCATGCAAAGATCAAGGGTGAAAATCATGTCAATAATTGCAGCATAAGGGAACAAAGGGGAGAGTTTATATTTATAGTAGAGTTTATATTTATATTTTTTTTCTCTTCTTTTTTTTCTTTTCAAGAGCAGAATAGGTTTCAAGGACTCCCTCAGAGCCAGCCAGAGCGTGAGGAGACACAACTCATTCAACAGTGTCCTTGGCAATCGTTTCATGGTACGTATTAAGCGGCTCTGGTGATGAGACCGTGCCATATTAAAAGAGAGGAACTGATATAATTTTCTGTAGTTGTCTAATCAGTTCGAAATGACAACTGATAATGTACTAAAGTGAGATTTCAGATTCAAGTTGAATTTAAGTACAGTATCATCCATATATTGACCAAAAGGGCTGGATAATGGCTCTTTTTCTTTCATATGGGAATGCTATCCTATAATTGCTACAATAGCTGCTTTTACATGCCTCTCTTATACAAACATTTAAGGCAGTACTGTGTTAAAGTTGGAGCTCATGCAGTAAAATATGTGGAGTACTTAAGATTAACTCTATATAAGCATGTGTAGGCTTTAATCTCACTTCTTCCACTGCTGCAGATCAATGATATGCTATACTTATACAAGTTTTTTAAAACATAGCAGAAGACATACTTCAAAACAGAAGCACCCTCTGAAAACTTCGATTCTGGAACCCTTGCCACTTGAAACATATATATGTGTGTGTGTGTGTGTGTGTCTGTGTGTGTGTGTGTGTGTGTGTGTGTGTGTGTAAGCAATAAGGTACGAGAGGCTGTGCTGTATCGTGTCGTGCCTAACGACGCCCTTCAGCCGTGATTTATTCACGATACGGCACTAGCCTCGAGTACCTTATTGCTTTTATAAAACGGTTACCACACAATACAAATATTAAAGCCAAAAAAATAAGACCACTAAAAAGTTAAATCACTAAAAGACTTCCTTCCGCTGGAAAAAAATAGTGCCTGACCGAGCAGCAAAAACTGTTTTTATGAGTGAGTGTGTTAGTACAGAATACTTTTATATTGAAAGGACTGAAACTTGTGCACACGGAAAAGCAAGACTCAACTGACAAATTGACTTGCTTGTCAGGGCACGGGAAAACCCCTTATCTGTTAAAAAAGATAAAGATGAAAAGATATCGCAGCGGACTTTTAAACAGATTTTTTTATTACACATATAGGACTGACCTGAAGGAAAATGCTAAATCTACTGTAAATGCAGGTACACTCACTTACTCGATCTCTCACAATACTCTACTCTATAAGCTTCAATGAACAATATCAATGACAACATGTTTACGTTGCTAAGAGTGGTTGCTAGGGTTGTTGTGTAGTGATACATAGAACCGTTGGGTGAGGCGGCCATAGCCGTGTTTTATCGGGAATAAAACACAGCTATTGATCAATTAGAATCAAGGACGGTAACTAACCGTTTTATACTTAAATGTGTCACACATTGGTTGCAGCAGAGATGAAACAGAATCTAAGTGCTGCAGCTTTAACTTTAATTTTCGAAAACAAACTAAAATCTTCACAAACCACTCAGGAATAACAGAACCATGAACAAAACAACCAACATAACTCGACGTAACAAAGACTCACAAACATAACTGAACTTAAATAGTGAGAGGATAATGAAATGATTGATTAGTGCATAGTTGAAACTCATGAGTGTCCATAACAACAAACTAACTATAAGGGAAAATGCTACTGACTGAAAACAAAAGTCCATGTCATCTGAGAGTGACACAAATATGAATATATACAAATATATAAAGAGATGTTTCATACACAGTAGTAAATGAGAACAGGTTGCTGAACAACCTTAAAAATAAACATTAAACATTTTTTTAATCATTTTCCGGTTTATTTATTTTTTGCACAACGATATTTTGCAGATTTATTACGAACAGTATCATTATGGAAAACCCATCTGGAAGTGCTTGAGAAAAGCACACAATAATTGCGTTATCTTGCAAAAAAAATAAAAAATAAATAAAATAATCATGTCTTATTCTTTTGTTATTTTTTTTTTTTTTTGTATTTTTTTTTTTTTTTTTGCCGTAATCAGATGTCCATTAGTCAGCTGATGGCAATCTGTGACGGTTTAATTAAAGAAGTGCTTGTTTGATGAAGGGGCTTTACAGTGTGTTCTGTGGAGTGCTGTATCATTTTGATACACTAAGATTTAAGTACTTGTTACGTCTGTCATGTGCTAATTATATATTGTGCACCACTTCAGTAAAATGAAAGTCATTGTCTGACATCTTTTGTTATGTTACTCATCATATATATATATGTGTGTGTGTGTGTGTGTGTGTGTGTGTGTGTGTGTGTGTGTGTGTGTGTGTGTGTGTGTGTGTGTGTGTGTGTGTGTGTGTGTGTGTGTGTGTGTGCATATACAGACGCACATGCAATGCATCCTGTAAAACACGCTGAATGATTCACAGATTTACTAGAATGCAGCCTTCCAATTAAGGCAAATTTTTCCAGCGAAAACTGATCAATTTGAAAACACCATTTTCGCATTTTAGTGTGGACTGTGAAAACTGAGATAATCGGAAGCAATTACACATATGTAGTCATGTAACGCAGATTGTACCCATATATATATATTCAGCAGGCTTAGGATTTAGTCCGTTCACAGCATAACATAAAGGTGAAATTTGAGTTGAGCTTAAGGTAAACTCCACAGTGCACTTTTCTATACATACTGCATTCAGCTGTGTCCTCAGGTCAGACAATTCATAGGTTAACATGCAAATAAATAATATTATGTCAGAACATCCTATTGAAGCACAAGCTTAGGGAGACAATTATTCTTTACTCTTGTGCCTGACACATGAGCGATCACCTAATCTGTTTGCAGCTCTTGAGTATAAACTGCTGAGCAACACATGGAGAGCCTTTTTTTCCCTTTCACCCTAAACTTTATCACCATCAGACATCAAGCATTAATCAGCCCAATTATGAACCCAAAACCCTGGGGCTTGTCTTCAGGCTTAGCAACCAAATAAGATGCAAAGCTGAGATCCTCAAAGAATTTCTAACTCAGGAATAATGCATTCCCTTGGCTCCACTGTGGATGTTTGTCCCCAAGCATAGGTGCAGATAATTTAAACACATAAGCAGGTTCTTGGCGTACCTTAATCAATGCATTTTAGCAAAGAGAGAGGGAGGCAATAAAGAGATAACACCGGTGAAACCTGGGGACTTGGTGCTGGAGAAACATGCAGTGTTGCAGGCCTGGGGGAAATGAACAACAAAACTCCTGACAAGAATTGCTCCTGGTGGTTTAAGCACATGTATGTAACCTCACATACACCTACACGAACATACACACTACATGTAAAGTCTACTATTTCAGTTCAGACCTACTGACTAACATTGTTGGATAATTTTACATATTACTAACTTTTACTTGTTTTGCTTTTTTGTAATATCACTTTATTCCCTCTCACAGACTGTCAGTAAACCTGATATATGACCGTTGTACAACGCACAGTATCCTGCCCACTTCAAACAAATATGATCTACAGTATTAGCTGCTGTCACTGCATGGCTGAGAGGACTATGAGAAGATTATTTTCTAAAAGGAAAATCAGCATACAGCACTTGAGCGAACTGTGTGATTGTGAACAATAATGACCAATTAACACAAGACACCTTAAAAGCTGCCTTTTTCACACACTATCTGGTCTGTGGATAATGTTCATAATAAAACTTCCTTAAACCAGATGTCAGCACTGAAATCCCACATCAAACTGATATATGAAACCATTTTCCCAAAACAAACATACCTCAAAACATTATTAGCGCCATTCCCACAACGTATTAAGTTGAGAAATGCTGAAGGCAGAATGGTGAGAGCCTTTCTCAATGATGAAGTGCCTTCCCCATCAGGTCTCACTCATACAGAGAGAAAATAGAGGAAATTTATCAGAGAGGTCAATCTCACACATTCTCGTCTTCACACTCTCTCTCTCTCTCTCTCTCTCTCTCTCTCTCTCTCTCTCTCTCTCTCTCTCTCTCTCTCTCTCTCTCTCTCTCTCTCTCTCTCTCTCTCTCTCTCTCTCTCTCTCTCAGTGAAGGAGAGATAAGTGCCACTGATGTGCCATGACTTCCAAATTTACATGTAGTTCAAGTACATAGCATTTACACAGAAAAGTTAATACGGGAAAATTGGGTATAATATAATAACAGTTATGTTAGGCACAAGTTGAATGCATCATTAGGTGACTGTTTTGCCCTATAAAGGTGTTTATGAAAGGGCCTCTTTTTATATTTGTTAGTTCTCTTTTTCACTGTGCATTTGGCAGACACATTTATCTAATGTGACTTGTGTTGGTATGCAGTCCTTGGGAATCAAACCCATGGCCTTGGATCCATCATGCTCTAATGATTGAGCTACAAGAATAATTATTCTACATCTTCTTCTAATAATAATAATAATTATTATTATTATTATTATTAGTATCATTAGTAGTAGTAGTATGCCCTCTGTGAACTTTGATCAAAAGTTGCAAGTAATGGCTAAATTGTCTTTGAACTGGGTATCCTAAAATCATCCTTCAATCCGCCACCAAATTTTAAACCTGCTTTTGATGAGGGATGGAAAACAAAGCGAGTAGAATTCAAATGTGTCAGATATTATGCTGTTTATTCAGTGTTAATTATCAGGAAGCACCAATCTGTTGTCAATAAATGAGTTCTGCTTCTTACAGTGGATTTCCTTTGCAGCTGTTAGGTAATCATAGTTAACCATGCGATTACATCCATATTGACTTCAGAGAGAAACTTCACTTAATCCACACACTATGTAATATGTATGTTTTAGACATCCGACTTGCATGATCAGTATTACTGTGGAAATACGGCACAGTAATGATTTAACATTTAAAATGTTGAATAGTGTCATTTATGGAACAGAACTGGCAAAAACATGAATAAATCTTGAATAAAGATAAAAAAATATATATATATATGCCTTGTAAAAACATTCAATATCATTTTAACACTCCCTTATATATGGAGCCGTAGGCTCTGAAGCAGGGATTTTTGAGAAACTGCAGTTTATCCCTGGGCCTCTCATTATGAATATGTCTTTAATATTGAATCTCTATAGCTGCTTCTCCTTTTTTTCCACATTGACCTCTGTGGCATCACCTCTCCGAGCGCTGGCCCAGCATGCAGCAGTGAGAACAGCATGTCAGCTGTGCGTTTAATGATTATAGGGGGTCGGCACCTTTAGCCCAGAGAAAAGTAATTTGAAGACTCTCCTAAATGCAGTTGTGTCATTTTTAAAGGTCAGACTGCAGGTCCAGGATGAAACTATGCTGCATGTTTTGCTGCCTCATTATCACATATGTCTGTGCAGCCCAAACTGTTCTCTGAGCCCTGGCTTTGATAACTCAATGCTAGTGAAGGCTCCCATTCCTAGGAGGACATATTTATGCTCTAGGTGCTCAACAAGTGGGCCAATCTGCCACGCTGTTACTAGAGGATGAGATACACCTGCTTAGGCGACCACAGTGCCACACAGTCCTTGTATCAGACAAAAGCTGGCTGGGAGCTCCAGAGGGCTCACTCTTATTGGGGATTTTCTCCTCGAAAGTACAGACAGAGGCAGTCAGAGAGAATGAAGGGATGAGAACGATAGAAACATTCCTCACTGCAGCTGAGCAGCGATGACACAGATGTCTACGGACATGCTCCTCTCCTCCAGGAAGCGTTTAATTTTTGCTTTCGACACAGTGACAGTCCAATCTTCCCTCAGTAATTACGTGTTATTAATCTTATGTTATCCATTCCTCTTGAGGAGGACCTTGGTTTTGGCAGTGCAATTATTGATACTGGCTGGAGTCTATGGTTCCTATGGCTTTGAATGGTGCAGGTCTAGGCCTGATTATGCTCTCATTAAATTAATATTCTGGGTAAAATACAAGTTAAGCTCAACTGACACCATTTGTGGCATAATGTTGGAAAAAAAACAAAAACAAAGGTTATGATGTGACACTTACAGTACAGTACAATGGAAGTACAATGGAAGGGGGGGACATAAAAGCAGAAATTTGATGTTTATAATTCTATTAAGTCACTTACATTAATTTGTCTGTTAAAATCTGTGTATTATTTGTACATTTGTTCTGTTCTGAATTTTTTGTTAAAATTGGAAATACAGTACCTTTACACATTCAGTTAGCTATTTTGGTAGCACTTTGTTTTATTTTATTACAGTTCTGTTTCCCAAGTACATACTATGTACTTATCATAGTAATTACAATAACTGTGTGATAACTAGGTACTAACCCTGACCCCAAACCTAACCCTACAGTAGGTACTAACCCTAAACCTACCCATAAACCTAAGCTTAACCTATGTAGTTACCTTACCCAGTACTTTCTTAGGTAAGTATACTGTAAGTACAGGTAAGTGCACATACTGTAAAATAAAGTGCAACCTCTATTTTTTTTTACTCTAAAAATCATGTTAACATGCACAGTGTTCACTTCTTGAGACTATAACAAAGAAACAGTATTTTAATGTTAATGAATTGTCTTAATTTACTTAATTTGCTTACACTCAATTTCTGAAACTACAGCTCAGTTTCTCAAATCTCTACACACACAACCACAAAACTCACACGATGCAAAAACAAACACTTTATTCAAAAAAAGTGTTTGTGTCATTCTTCTAAAATAATTTTTTTGTGTAGTAACTCTACACACAACCAGTAAATTATTAGCCACATACAGTTGTAATCGGAATTATTTAACCCCCATTGAAAATCAGGTTTATTGGCAAAATTTACAGACTTTCAGTTGTTTGCAAAGAACAAATCAAACAAAAGTAATTGTAATAGCTAAATACAACAAATGTTTCAAGTGGTTTCCCCAAATTCAACTGAAAATGCAACTTTTAATGACTCCTGCAGTCTCAAAATGATTTACCCCTTCATGCCAAGCATCTTTAGTACTTAGTAAAACACCATTTTACTGTTGCAAACGAGATGTAACGAGATGTAACACTGTTAACGATTTTCTTGTATTTTTACAGTGCATTACTGGCAGCACGGTTGCCAGCAAGTTACTGTATTTCGATTTACAGTAAGTCTACTGTAATTCACTGTACAGTCAACAAGATCAGTACTGTAAACTACTGTAAACAACAGTACTTTACTGTATTTTGTAATTTGGTCTGCTTCTGTAATTAATTATACAGTATTGTACTGTAATATCTCTATTGATATACTACTGCTAAATATTATAATACTTTTCAAAATAATTACTAATAATGATAATATTATATTATAATTATATAATATGTAGTTATTACAGTATATAAATCTATAGGTTGTAATATTATAATGCAACTTCAGAATAACTGCAAAACAAAAGACAATCCCAACAATGTTCTTGTCAAAAATATGTGTTTTATTCATCAATTAAACTTTTAAAACCATTTACATGTTCAGTTTACAGGTATAAACAGCTTTTAAAGAGATAGTTTACACACAAATAAAAATGGTCATTATTTCCTCTCCCTTAAACGTACAGTATGGGATTTTTTCTCCACTAGGGGTCGCTAACCTATTTACAATAACAAAGGCGTAGAATGATGACGCAACATTTGCTATGAATTATGGATTTTGTCGTCAACGTCAAGCCGACCGATCTAATAATGTATATGGATTACTGAATACATCGATGCTTTTATCATGACTGTGATATGAAGCAGTTCGGGATTGCTAAGAGACAGCTATCAGCTCCACACACGACGCGACTCCCGCGGATATAAAAGGAATATGGACATTTCATTCTACTGAACTACACGCAGAATCACAGGTCAGTTTATTAGACAAATTAAACTTGAGAGGTAACGCAGCGCTGTTTCACTTGGTCTAACATTACACTATCACACTAAACTGCATTTGAATGTGTTGAAATGTATGTGTTAACGTTAGTTTGTCTGTATGAGACTAGCAGTAAGCTAGCTAGATCAACATTAGAATAACATACAGATCATATTCTAACATTTTATCATTGTTGAACTATATAACCTTGATTAGTTTTATGTAAATGTGCTCACCTGTTTAATAAAGTACACGTAGGAGTTGTCGAAGTCTCGGACGTGGAGCTCTCGTTTATATAGTGTCCATGGGAGCTCTCGACATCTCGAAAACACCGCGCTGATATTGATTCTCGGTTTAGTTCTCCTTTTTTATCCAAAGTCTGCTTGCCATGGTCCATAATGTTTGAACGAAACAACAACAGCGTGCAAATAGACATTGCGAACTACACAGTTGTCCGCGTCAGTTTGGTTACTATCAGAGGGCTCTGGTTCATAGCTCTGGTTGCCATGGCAGCACGAGCGGAAACCAGAGACAACACGGATATGACGACATTGACGGCGACAAAACGGAAATAAAGACACGGTCCGTGTCTTCGAATTAAAATATTAATTTCTCTGGATTTAGAAGTTAATTGGAACTGTCGGGATAATGTAAATACACAACTTTAAAAAATATATAACATAGATATAGTGATTTTTTTATATTTTTAAATAAAAAAAAAATACATATTGTGCCTTTAAGTTGTTCAAAATCTGTATGAATTTCTTTCTTATGTTGAACACAAAAGATAATATTTAGAAGAATGTCGGTAATTAAACATTTGACGGTAGCTATTGACTTCCATATTAGGAAAAAAAAAATACTATGGAAGTCAATGGCTTCTGTAAACTGTCTGGTTACCGACATTCTTTAAAATATCGTATTTTGTGTTCAGCAGAATAAAGAAACTCATACAGGTTTGGAACAACATGAGGGTGATCAAAGTGATCAAAAATATAATTTTTGTGTGAACTATACCTTTAAGTGTGCACAATTGTAAAAAATACAAAAACATACAAGATAAAGGGAACTTGAGGATTGGGTTATTTAATTTAATTTAATTTATTTATAAAGCACAAATAAACACAGCAAAAGTTGGCCACTGTGCTGTAAAAAAAAACCCCAAAAAACAAAAAAAACACAGTAATAAAAGGCAATCCATCACTAAATTTGAGTTAAAAGAGACCAAAAGTTATAGTGAATGAAATGCAAGGGTAAAAAGATAACACTGTAACTTTGATTCAAATTCATGTACGGACGATGCAGACCTCACAGATAAAGGAAGACTATTCCATATCCTAGGACCGGCCACTGAAAACGCACGGTCACCTCACAACTTCAATCTTGATCTTGGATATTACAGTGTAATACTGTCTGAGGATCGCAAGCATCTTACTGACTTATTCACGTTTAAAAGATCTTACAAATAGGAAGGTGCCAGACCAATTAAAGACTTAAAAACAAACAACAAAATTTTGAGTTCAACTCTATAACACACTGGCAACCAATTAAGAGACACTAATATCGGAGTAATGTTTTCTCGTTTACGAACCCCAGTTAAAAACCTGGCTGCAGCATTTTGGACCATCTGAAGCCGTGACATGGAGGATAGGGGATCTTTTAAGGTCTTTAAAAGATAGAAAAGTTCTAACTTTGGACACACGTTTAAGATGGAAAAAAACATCACTTTACTACTGAATTTATATATTGGTCAAACTTAAGAGACAAATCAAAAAAGAACTCCCAAATTTTTCACAGTGGGTTTGATATAAGAATTTAAATGACCACAATTAATATTTGGTTTTCCTTTTTCCTTTTCCCACAGAGGGCCCAAAGACAATTGCTTTAGTCTTACTCTCATTTAAATGCAAAAAAATCTGAGACATCCAAGATCGTACATCAGCTAAACATGCAAGCAAGGTTTCTAGGCCTTGCTTGTCATTTTGTTTTAAAGGTAAATAGATTTGGGTGTCATCTGCATAAAAATTAAAAGACACTCCATGCTTCCTAAACATTTAACCTAGTGGAAGCATGTAAAGTGAAAATAAAATGGGATCCAGAATAGACCCTTGAGGAACACCACAGGTAACGCTTGCTACATATGAAACAGCGTGACCAATACCTACTGAAAAGGTTTTATTATTAAGATAAGATGCAGCTACTGTAAGGGCAGTTCCTTGAATGCCCACACACTTTTCAAGGCGTGACAAAAGAATGTCATGATCAACTGTATCAAATGCCGCACTCAAATTACCCAGAAAAGTTCCCAGAATCAACGAATAATAAAATGTAATTTAATACTCTTAGAAGTGCAGACTCAGTACTATGATTTTTCATTAATCCAGACTGGAATTTTTCTAGAATACTGTTTGTTGCCAAAAAGCTCTGCAATTGCATAAACACAGCTTTTTGAGCTTTTTCTCTAAGATTTTTTGCAATGAAAGGTACATTTGAAATTGGCCTAAAATGCGATAAGACGGTTGTGTCCAGATTTGGCTTTTTCAACAAAGGTTTCACCATAGCATGTTTGCAAAAAGATGGAACAGACCCAGAAAGAAGGCTCGTATTTATAATTGCTAGAATCCAATCCCCAACACTATCAAGTACCAATTTAAAAAAAATGGGAACAATATCAAGAGCAGAGGTAGTAGGCTTCAGTTTAGCAACTGAATACATTAAACCCAGCAAAGTAATCAGCTCAAATGAATTTAAAAACCTAGTGGGAATCAAAAGATCTACAATGTACCATCAGTACAAGGACTAATGGACTGTCTAATTGCATCTATTTTATCCTCAAAAAATCTCAAAAAGTCTTTACACAAAGTTGATGACTCCACCAAATAAATATTGCCACTGGATTAAAAACCGAATTCAAGACATTAAATGAAGTCCTGGGACTATTTGTGCTTTTGCAAATGATCTCAGAAAAATAGTCAGATTTGGCAGCTTTCACCGCTTTTTGATATATAATTAAAGATTCCCGTAGAATTTCATTGGATACTTGGAGTTTATCCTTTTTCCACCTGCGTTCTGCTCTTCTGCAGTCTGCAGGTTTGGCTTAGACTACGAGTATTGTTGTTTAGCCATGGTTCAACTTTGTTTTTATGTTGTTGTTTTTTTTTTGTTTCATAGGGGCAACAATATCTAAAATACTGGTGCACACATAATTAAACATGTTAAGAAGCTCATCCACATTTAACACATTAGCAAGATAATCCACAGAAAGCAAATGACAGGCCTCATTGAATGCTACTCAAAAATGATCCACAGAGATTGGACCAAATAGGCCAACACCAAGACCATTTTACAGGTCTAATAATTTCAGTAGTATGACAAGAAATATCAGCACACTGTAAAACATTTTTAACCCTCCCAAATCAAAAATTTCAAGTGACCGATAACATCTAAATTTTTCAATTGGCCCAAGTGAAATTCTTGTTGCAATAGTCTGTTAACATTGGCTCAATGAGAAATAATACGTCAGACTAATTGAAAAATGTAGATGTTATCGGTCACTTGAAATTTTTGACTTGGGGATGTATTTTTTTTTTACAGTGCAGTAAACATAATAGGCTTATGATCCGAAAACTTAAACCACCAATATGAACATCTGAAATAGAAAGGCCATGTGTTAACACCAAGCCTAAAATATGACCATGTGCATGTGTTGGTTCTTTCACCCACTGAGCAAAATCACAAGCATCAATAAGACTAAGAAACTCTTTCACTAATACAGTGGAGTCACAACACACATGAAAATTAAAATCACTGCCAGTCAGGGCTGGACTGGGACAAAAAAAATCGGCCCGGGCATTTTGGCCCAGACTGGCCCACTATATGATCATAAACACCACCCATCTTTGCACGCCCTTAATTATATGCATACCAACTCCTATTCCTTAAAACCACTAATGCCATGTAATGAGTGAGTATAGGAACGAGTGAAAATTTGACATTAATTAATTAATACAGTTGAACTATACTCCACAGTGTCCAGAATCCTAAAACAAGCTATAAGCTGCAATGGCATAGCAATACCAGTGTTTCTCACAGGATTTTTGGTAAAACTGTGGTGGGTGGACCTTGGTTCTTCTAGGGGTTTTTCGATTTTAAAACTTTACGTTAAAAACATTGTAGTAAAATGGCTAATACTTACAAAAACCCCTTTCCCAGGCTTCACATATTAATTGGCCCACACGGTAGAGCTGTAAGAAATCAAAATACATTTTATGTACAGATTATGCACAGTTCAGTTAAATGTTATGTGCTTGTTGAGGACATTTATTTCATACACTCCAACAATGGGCCTACATCTAGTTTAATAAAAAAAAAAAATCTTCTGCTTGACCTCTCTAAATATTCTAACTTCTTTGGCATTCATTTTAGTATCCAACAATGTCAATGTCAACAATGTCAGGTGTTGTTCAACAAAGAAGTTTGATACAGTTTATTTGTATGTATTTTAGAAGGACACTTTATCGGTGACTTTAACGCTGCATGTTGCAAACTAAATATGGATTTAAAGCCCAGAGGGATGTAAGCTTGGGATTTTTGGCTTACTTATGACTGTTCCTGATTTGGAAGAGTCTGATGCATGAAAACTGTTATCGTTTGGAGTGAATTCATCGCAGATGGTTGGATTATTCATCTACTAAGGGACTGCTTCAACTTTGGACATTGTTTGATGAACTATACCATCAGATAAGACTTCGATTTTCACTTTAATGCATTGTGCAACCTAATGACAAATTCCTATAAACCACCTATCCGTTACATTGTTTTGTTTATTGTAGTTGCTTTTCTTTTTCTTGTATTTGCTTTTTGGGTGTTGACAATTATTTTTGTTTGCATAAGAATATAAAAAAGAATATAGTGTTTATTCATTTGGGGAGCATCTTTCCTTCTTGAACAGCTATTAGGCAAACTGAATCCCCCATTATTGTGTTGTATAACTTTGTTTTGCTTTCAAAATACGAGACGGCTATAGTTTGGTATATTAAATATCTGAAAACTAATATTTTGATGAACCTGTTAAAGGTGACTTTATTGTACGACGGCGGCGTGCATGCTCTCTGTTTACAGCAACTCTGTATTATTGTCTGGCATATTACAGCCAGGTTACAGCAACACTAAAATATACTGTAAAATGTTCCCACTCTAACAAAATTACCCAGAATGCAATGCAAATGACTGTATTTTACTGTAATATAGAAATGCAGCATTATACTGTAGGTTTTTAGAGTACTGTGCAGCTAAATCTACAGCGACAGTTTGTGAGGAATCTTAGCCAATTCCTCATGAGCAATGGCCTCAGTAATATTCTTGCATGCTGCAACCGCCCTCTTCAAATCCCACCAGAGATTTTCTATAGGGTTCAAGTCAGGTGACTGTGATGGCCACTGAAGAATATTCCAGGACTTCTTCTGCAACCAAGTGGAGTTTGAGGTATGCTTGGGATCATTATCCTGTTGAAAGGTCCAATGTCGCCCAAGCTTCAGCTTCCTCACTGATGACATGACATTTTCTCCTGATACTTCAATGAATCCATCTTGCCTTCCACACGCTGCAGGTTTCCAGTGCCAGAGGATGCAAAGCAGCTGCAGAGCATCACAGAGCCACCTTAACTGTAGACAGAGTTTTCTTTTCAGTATATGCTTCATTCTTCTTCCTCCAGATTGACCGCTGATCCATAGGGCCGAAAGTTTTGTTCAAGTTATCTATGAAAAGAAGTAGTGATCAACATATGACTGTCCCTGTGGGACTTAAGATATGTGTTCATGATGAATTCATCTCTTGAAGCACGAGTACAGCCAAGGTACACACCTCTTCACACACCGTGGGCAGAACATATTAAATGCTGGAGATGATTTCCCCAGGGAGTTCCTATATGTTCTTCACTGCTAAGGTTTAAAAAGAAGTGAATTCCATTACAGCTTTTTGTCTGTCATACAATAAGCTGAATCTGACATTTTACCAATAGAAAATGTCATGTTGTCGATCATTAGACGTGCACTGATAGTGGTCAGGATGTATAAGTTGTGCTGAACAAAGGTCACAAACACTCACAGACGTTCTTTTTTTATCAGAAGGCCTAGCTTGAGCTAGAAATGTGTTTGAGAATTCTGTGTGTCAAGCAATGCTGAACTGAACAGAGGAATCATTTTTGTTCATTATCTTTTCAATCTTTATTCATTTTCTATTCTTGAGAAAGAAGAAACTAACTAAAGTCAATTGCGCTCACTACAGCAATTAGGCAGCACCCACAAGGGAAGAATTTAAATTGAACTTTTAAATTTAGTTGTGTACAGCAGCAATTAATCAAAATAACTAGATTGTACTTGTTTCCCAAGGCGTTATGTTGCATTTTGGGTTTCTTTTTAAGTGGCTGAAGGTATTGACAACATTGTTTTCATTGCTTCATCCTACTCACAACAAGCAGAACAGCATTTGAATGCTGTCCAAAGGGTCTTTCTTGGCTCAGTTCAGAACGGCAATTGATTCACTGTATGCTTGTTTTTAAGCGTGAGTGCTACATATTTGACAGGCAACAATGGTAGAAATGGCACACCGTAATTAGGCATCACAGCCAACAGCTGTCCATGGAGTACTCTGTCTGGAAAGGTATCCTGTGAGTAATATTGCACTAGGCTGACTACCAGCTTCTTAATGTGAAGTATTAGTGTTCTAAGATAATGAAATTCATTCATTGTGCCATTTAAAAAGAAAAGAAGAAAAAAAAATGAAAAAAGAAGAAGACTTTGAGAAGACTTTATCAAATACCCTGTTATTTCTCAGAACTGCACTAATGACTGCATGAATATGACAGCTGGGATGACTGATATTATTTTTTCATGTCTAACAACACTATAGTTTTACACATACAGTAAGAGAATAACCCTTCAAACCTTTTTTTCTTGTAATTTATGCTGAAGACATTTAAAGAGATAGAAGGATGCTTTTAGATCCTCTTTAGAGCAAGTTATTTAATCTTTAAAAAATAAAACCCTGAATTTTTTATCAATAAAAGGAAATAAATGAAGAGAAAGAATAGTAACTTTCTTATCATATTCAAGTAAATAGAAAAATAAACTTTCTTCAAATTCCAAGACTTGTGCCAAAAGTTCTTTATAGGCTATATGGAATGTCTACAATATAATTACATAAAATAAATTAAAACTTAGAAGTAATTAAAATAAATGTGCCACATGGCTCCTTACACTGTCCCCGATTTTTAGCAAAATGATTAACTCTGACTTCTCATGACCATTCAATATCACTTATCATTAGTCACAACCAGTATCAGCTTTGGGTCATTTAAACTAAACTGAGTCATTCACAACTAAACACAAGCCTTAATATCCTTTATTAAAATGTGTCCACATCTACTAAGAGCATCCAGAAACAGCATTTAAGCAACCTGCAAATAACAAAGCAGCTCTAACATATTTCTGCTATTCAGTTTTTGTTCACGATTCGGTCATTTACATTTAAAATTACCACTCATTAGCAAAACATCATTACTGGGTGTTTTCGTTCAAAAGTTTGTGGTTGGTAAGATTTTTTTATGTTTTGGAAAGAAACCTCTAATGCTCACCAAGGCTGCATTATTGATAAAAAATGTGGTAAAACAGTAATATTGTGAAATATTATTACAGTTTAAAATAACTGTTTTCTATGTTCATTCCTGTGATGGCAAAGCGCAGCATCATTACTCCATTGTCACATGATCCTTCAGAAATCATTCTAATAGATTTTGTGCTCAAGAATTAGAGTTTGTGCAGACCTTGATACATTCTTTCAGGATTCTTTGATTAATAGAACGTTGGAAAGAACAATATTTATTTGATATAAATCTTATGTTTCTCATTTTTCCTTCTGTGTCTTCATCCAGTAAGTTCAATATGAGTGTTTCTGTGCTACACTGCATGTAATGCAAAATAAATTAATAAGTAAGTTAACAAATAGATGACAGCAGCAACTGGGGGAAAATAAAATCCAGAAATCCGAAAATACTGTTACCACTTTGGAAGTTTTCTTTGCTAAATCTTTACTAATAAACGACAGAAGTCTTGTCATTCTGGACCTTAACTGGTTTTGAACAACACAAAATGGTCTTATTTTTACTCAAAGCACATCTCCAAAGACTAGAAAGGCATGAAATCAGGCACTCTAAGTGTAAATGAATCCTCTGGCTATTGGTGTACCAGGACAGAGGCTATGCACAGTACAAGTCCCCTACTGAGTCTCTGCCTCAAACCAGACATCTCCATGAGGTGCTGTATTATCTTCATGCTTTTTTCATAAGCAATTTTGCTGATATCCTACCAGATCTGACAAGAATTCGATCCATGTCACATAACCCCTGTTGCGATATGTATGGCAGTGGGGATACAGTATTTGGTCATGGCCACTGAAGACTGTGGGTACATGACTGCTGCTCGACTGTATCTACTGTACATAAGGAAGTATTAGAAATTCTAATGAAATACAAGTACATGAAGTAGAATTATTTTAACTATTTGATATTGACACACTGTCATCATTATTGCTATGCATAACTTGTAACAAACACAGTATGAAATACCACATTACACACTTACATTGTTGTAATTTTAAGGATTTTTTGTACTGTTTAATGCCATAGTTAGTAACATTTTAATCACTGTTGGCAAGTAATTTAAGTATTAATAATGATGACCTAATAATGACTCACATAACTTAGCAGATTTAGTTGTGTTAACCCTTTTCATCTACTGCAAAGTGTCATTCACATTACATTTCGTAAAACAGGAACGCAACATAAATTTTTGCCTTTGGTACAGCCAACATCAAACGACAGTCTTTCATCCCTGTGCCGGTATCTGTTCTTCTGAAATCCCACCGGAAATAAACATTTGCACAGCATGGAGGGATATTTTGTCACATTTTAATTTTATTTTTATTTTCTGATTTGATATGCAGCAGAGCGAATGCATGAGCTAAATATGACAAAAGCTCAAACATTTGGAGCTTGCTATAATGTGACAGAGAGCAAGGGAATATGTGGGTCTCCCTAATGACAACAAGAGATTTCAGTTTTAAAAAGATGGAAGGGAAAGCTTTCTGCATGCTGAATCCTGCTGATTGACTTACTGTAAGTAGTAATGTGTGACTCCCTTCATCGTGCATTAGGCTTGCGCATGGTCTTCATTGTCAGAGCCCTGTCAATTATCTATTTTGTATGCTGAAGAGAAGGAACACTGCTCCCTTCGAAACTACGTTGTCCTTTTGGCGAGGATTTGTATATTCAGAGTAACTCTGAAGATAATGTGAATAATTGGGAATTTAATGAGGCTTTTATGGACCACTGTGACATTTTGGCCTCCACCAGTGAGAGAAACTCTGTCCACGTGCATGTGGATCATATTCTTTAACTATGCACATGGGGTTTTGACAGTAATATCAAGCGGTTAATTATTTCATGGATGGTGCTTGTACATCTGAAACAGTTGGATATTATTCCAATCACTGATTGGAGGAGACTGATTGGAATATGCTCACAACATTAGCTAAACTCCCACTTTCCAGCCAACGATCTGAGCATGAACGAGTACAGCCAAATAAAATGAATATAGAAATACGCTTCTATTCTAGGTCTAATTCTTATTTAAATTCTGGACTCATTAGACAGCTACATCTAGTCATGAATTCATTATTTGCTGTATAGAGCACATGGCATGGCACTTATTCATGGCACCATTATCAAGCTATACAATGTTCATTATGGATTATACATTTAAATCAGCTGAATTATGTCATCCACTTTATTTTGCAGAGAAAGTTGACCTAGCACATTCAGCAATAGAGGGTGAATAAAGTTGCATGTTGGAGGCAATTTTTTTTATATTGACTACACAATCAATAGAGCTTCCTATAGTGCGATGCTATTGAGGATAATATTGCTCGATTTTTCACAGTTAGGGTGTATTAGTTCCATGAGAGCTTCTCTATTGATTCAACCCAACCCGGCTGTTCAGTGTTATTTATTGTTAAGGTGTGTTATGTGTGAGCCACGCAACAAGTCTTGGCCTTGTTGACATCATTCTGTGTATTTCATTTTATTTCTATGAAATATTTTCTTTAATACTACACAGAAGAGCCAAAATTACTTTACAAAATTACAAACGTTTCCCTTTTCAAATGTCCATTTCTATTCACCTTTTTCATAAACTTACTTCAGAAAACCCTAAAACTCAAAAGTCATTTGTGAATAGAAGTATCATCCATTTCCTTGGTCCAGCACGTCCCATTTTGACATTCAATTCAATATTCATGCAGCAAATGGAAAATTCCATTAGCGTGTATTTGTGTTGGAGATGAACTCCTCTCTGTTGTTAAAGTGCCAATATTAAAACATTAGCTGTGATGAATAGCAAAAAGGCAAGGCTGCAGCACAGCACCACACAGCAGAGATGTGTGGTAAATGATGGCCTATTGTGTGTGCACATATCACTCACCCAGAGCTTGGATGCTATGACCTAGCCTGTCTCTAAGTGCTATAATGAACTGGGCAAGCATTGATGAACAATGTGCGATGCCTGGGGGGCAGAAACTACGGGAAACGCTGGAGCAATGCGCATTATCGTCCATCCCGCTTTCCATTAGTGGTGTGCAATGCACCTACAATACGCCCCATGGGAAAGACGGGAATGCTACATTTGAAAGATTGCAGGGTCATGTGATATTTAGCAGGTAGGACTTCCCGTTGAGCACTGGAGAGACAAAAAAAAAAGATGGCTCTTTAATGCAGTTCTGTGTTTTAATGGAGTAAACTAGATTAGTCTTTTTTATGTGTTTTGTTTTTGATATGATCACTAAGTTTCCTAGCCTCTGAATTTGACTGTTCTGTTCAAACCACTGTTCACACAACTATGCTTTATGTTAAAGATCAAGATCTTTTAAATTAAATCAAGCATGCTTACCATTCTTTCCTCCCTTAAGACCCTTTGCCAAAGAGGTTTATTGGAACACAAGGGCTTTTGCGCATAGATTACAGCAGTGTGCATGTGTCAGACGGCACTTGCTGAGCTGTTACATTTTAAACAGGTGCTGTCATATTCTCAACAGAGGAACAACATAAAGGAATAACATAAAGGCCTCTTCTATTGCTGACAGTTAGAGAACCCTTAATTTGAAAGGTAATGGTCACATCTAAAGCAAATTATACTTCTGTTCTGTTCATGTAAATATTTTATCTAGCTATTTTCAGATGCATGCAATTGAGTGATTTGCTGATCAGGGTTCAGACCAGAGAAAGGATCTGAAAGAAATCAGCATCAGAAACAAATATTAGAAAGAAACATTTAGAAAGAAATAAAAAATTCTATTTCAGAAAGAAATCTCAGTTAGGCAAAAAGCACTGCAGTATTTTGCTGAACATTACTTGGAATCTCCACCCTAAGCTTTCCTATAAAGGATCTCCAAATATATTTCTCAACACAGATTACAGCCATCGGATGTTACACAGCGACAGGGATCACAAATAATAACAAACACACAGGATGTCATAGAGCCTATATGATCCTAAAAGGGGTTCAAAGCAAAATCCAAATCCAAAAGACATCCAGATGGAGTGAACAAAAGATCTTGTAATCTAATGACAACCATTTCTTATGATATACTTAGCAATTAAATAATAATAATAATAATAACAATTATTACTATTATTATTATTAGTAGTAATATAAATAACATTTATCATACAGACACGCAAACAAGGATATGTTTGCCATATGTTTGTGCTGTCCATTAAAGGGATAGTTCACTTTGAAATACATTTTTGGTATGTTTTAGCTTACCTCAAGGGCATCCAAGATGTACAGTAGGTGTCTTTTTTTCCGCTGTAGTTTCAATTTTGATATTTTTAGGTCAAACCGTTCTTGTCTGTCAGTCATATAATGCAGGTCTATGGTCACTGTCTCAAAGAGCATGCACAGAGTCCAAATTAAAACAATTCCCCGTCGTCCAAATTAAACAATTCCCCATCGTAAGTACACATTGATGGCCTAAGACACGAAACGAGCGGTTTGTGTGAGAAAACGAACAGTATTTATATCGTTTTTACCACTTACACAGCCATGTCCAAGTGATCTGATCTGACATGTACGCAGACTGGTGCATAGATATATACACACTAGATGTCGCCTTGTCTACGGCAGTTCATTGGAACGAATGTCTTTAAGGCGACATCTAGTGTATATATTTATGCACCAGTCTGCGTACACGTCAGATCAGATCACTTGGACATGGCTGTGTACCATCAATGTGTACTTACGATGGGGAATTGTTTAATTTGGACGACGGGGAATTGTTTTAATTTGGACTCTGTGCATGCTCTTTGAGACAGCGACCATAGACCTGCATTATATGACTGACAGACAAGAACGGTTTGACCTAAAAATATCAAAATTGAAACTACAGCGGAAAAAAAGACACCTACATGGATGCCCTTGAGGTAAGCTAACACATACCAAAAATTTATTTCAAAGTGAACTATCCCTTTAAATCATTCTTTTTTTTCTTCTTTTTTAACAGACTGTTGCTGTCTTTTCTTATTTTGCTTAGTTTTAAAAGGTCCATCTGTCTCATTGTCCAACAAACACACACACACACACATACACACTGAAGGAGGAATAGAACACAGCGCCGACCATCCCAGCTGTGTCTCTCCTTTCATAAATATCACACGCTCTGTGCTCAGTATGGGTAATTACAAGTTTGTTTAGCATTAGCATAATAAACATGCATGTGCAAAAGTTAGCAAATGTGACATGATTACTAATCCACTCTGAAAAATCACTGCATTTAATTAGACTCTTAAAGCCCAGCAAGAGTGGCCTTGGTATCCAGAAAACCATGAGTCTGACCAATGACCTTCTCTATTCAACAACATAAAAAAAATAAAATTAAAAAAACAACAACACCAGGACCAGATCTGACCTATAGAATCCCAAGAGATGAATCCTCAGCTAATTCCACACTCTGACTGCAAAACTTCCCCTCGCTCCCCTGAGATAACTTACGACAGAATGATGTCATCACATGCTTGGTGGAACGAACAGTCTCGGCTCACCCAAGCACATCCTTGCATCTGCTGGAGACAGAATTATGCATGATGGTGCCTTATTTTCATAATGAACGGGTTAATTACACTTGTGTGATGGCCCACTGGCCTTGTCGTGAGTGTTGGGACACAGCTGTAGGTCTGCTAGCTAAATCATGCACTAAATATGTCTCCTAGAATTAGACCCAATGGGGCAGGCCGAGTTTTTCACAGGCCAGGCGTCGAAGCCGTAGCCACAGACAGACGCGCTGGACGGAACTGACAGTGCTCAATGAGGCATGGAGAATACAGGAATTCCAGCACAGCTGTCTGTGAATTTCCAAGCTCATCAGAGGATTGTGATGAAAGAGGTGATATCAATTGCACAACCACTTACCCCGATTCCTTTTCCTTGACACCTTAGTACACATAAATGCAGGACTCTAACACCCGTTATTTGCCAGTTCTTGTCTGAAAACAATCAGGGATCTACTAACAGCAAATTTAACGTTTGGATTCCGTACAGATTCCTCAAGTGCACAACGTTTTTGTGCCGAGACTGTTTGTTGTTGTCCTGCCCACTGAAGCACGCTTTATTAGTATTGAATTTAGTCGCTAGTTTTAGTGGCACCGCACCATCATGTAATTCCTTTTTAGTATTTGCCCTGGAGTATTATACGCTTGCATAATTTATTCTGCTTAGCCTTAATTAGTGGTAATACTATTTCGTTCTTTTCCATCAGCTTGGATGTAAGAAACTCTTACTGAGGGAGTGTAGAAATTAAGTCCATTTTTCACTACAATTAGTGTTCAAATCTCCAGAGAGGGGGACCAAAAGCTCTCTCTGATTTTTTGCTTTAATTTTCATTATCTTGGCCACATGTGAATTGTCAAGAGGCCAGCGTGGGCACAAACTGCTTGTTGATGACATGCTAATCAGGGATGAAGGCGCTTCTAGGTATAACCTACTTCAGTGGCAAATGAATATGCTAACCCACTTACAACATAATGAGGAACATAACATTTAACTGTGCTGTTTACAGCCAAGGCATGAAACACAGGGAGGCCCTTCACTCTTTTAATTCAGACTTACAAAGTGTGACAGAGTCTAGATCTGCCCTCCCGTGATGTGATTAACACATCCACACTCGGTGGAATGAGCTCCATTTCTCAGCTTTCTCGAGAATCGGATATTGACATTTTTGAATCTTGGCTGTCCTCTTACGCTCGCACAGTTCAACAAATGGTGCACAATGTGTCAAATTTATTCACGCCATTGGCCATCAGTTGAAAATGATCACCCTCAGAATGAGAGATAACACAACAATGTAACATTGAATTATTTGCTTAACGTCTCACTTGATGTATAATTTAAACTGATGTGTTCAGCGTTCAGTCTGATCTTTAAAAAAAGATAAAGAAGAAAACAAAGGGAGATATATTTGTTGTTAATATGCTGGGTGCGATTTGTTTGAAACAAAACAAATCAGAGGGGGGATATCTGAACAAGAATGTCATCATTGACATTTTAATCTAGAAATGTATGTAGAAATACAGAATAATTCTTATAAAATAGTATAAATACAGAAAATAATAGTTTTAAATTTATTTATCCAATGTACAGGCCCCATGAGTTATCCCAGAATATCGTTCTTATCCTCGCTCCATCTTAGTTCAGTGTCATGCATGTTTTACGAGGCCTCAAGTTGAGGATGGGAATAGCTAGAATTAGCCATTAAATAAAATTTAAACCTAAAATTATAACATAATATTAAATAAATTCCTTACCATCCCACTTGGAAGAATCTGTAGCATGTTTTAATATGCATATAGGAAAACTTACTGTACATCATCTACTGTCAGAAATCTGAAAACGCATCCCGTCTGACCAGAAGCGGGGATGGAAACTTATCCTTTACGGGGATGAAAAATGAACGACCAGAAAGAGGGATATCAAAAGCAGAGGCAGGGAAATCCCCCTATCATATCCCCTCAGCAAATCACACCTTGTTAATATGATGCATTGTACTTCATTCTACACACCTTTCCCATCTTGTCTTTTAAAAAACACAATCAGGACTACAAATGTTTTATTTATTTTGTCAGGAATTTTTGTCAGGAATTGTCCCATGACACTGCATGAGAGACCAAGGCTTGCTGTTACACTTTTTGCTCACAAAGATTTCTAAGGATATGTTTTTAAAATGTATTTCTGTAACGGCCCATACCATCTTTTTGCTACAAAAAAAAATAAAATAAAAAAAATAAATATTGTACATTTTGGTAACACTTTAGTTTAGGATCCAGTTCTCACCATTAACTAATTGCTTATTGGCTGCTTATTAGTACTTATATAGCACATAGCATTGCCTTATTCTGCATGACCACATTCTACATCCTTAACTTAACAATTACCTTACTAAATATGAATTAGGAGTTTATTGAGGCAACAGGTGCAGTAAATAGTTAGTTACTAGAGAAAATTGGTCCCTACTCTAAAGTGTGACCAACATTTTCACAGTTTCACACAACACAACAAATTACTGACAGTAAACTGATGCCCTGTTCTATTTCTGAGGTATTCCAAGCACTTGCGCTACTTCTGATGTAAGGATAAATAGATATTTGGTCATGTCTGGTGTAGACACAATGTACTGTAACAGCTGTCAGTAGTTCAGGTTCTGGTGCGCTGATATTTGTTTGCAGCAAACTTACCCGACCTTCAAACACATTCTCTGACAATGTGTTAGTTCCAGTCCTTGATTCTGATTTATCAAGAGCTGTGCTTTATTCACGATAAAACACGACTAAGACCGCTTCCCCCAACGGTTCTGTGCATCACTGCACAAAACCCTTAGCAACATAAACATTTTTTTTTTCTTTTTTAAGAAAAACATGAAAATTAAAAGGCTAAAATTTTAAAGTCAAAAAAAAATTATTTGAAAGAAGGTGAGTGGTTTGAGGAACAAACTGAGCATTCTGATAAAATGAACCGTCATGAAATGATGACTACAAGAGTAGAGTATTACGAGAGAGAGATCAACTAAGCGAATATATCACCTGCATCTGATATAGCATTCATTCTTCAGGTCAATCTTAAATCTATAATAAAAAAATATATAAAAAAATATTCTGTTACAATGTCTGCTGAGTGAAATCTTTGTCTTTGTCCTTTTAACAGTTAAGGGAATTTCCCATGACAGCAATAGTCAATGCAATTGTCGGTTGTGTATTATAATGTGTTGTTTAAAGTAAACATAATGGTAACACTTTATTTCGATAGTCCACTTTAGACATTCTTCTAACTGTAAGTATCTTTGCAGCTACATGTCAACTAACTGTCATTAGAGGATTAGTAGACTGTCTGCTTAATATTTGCTAACACTTTATTTTGTTGGTCCCCCAACAGACATTCTACTGACTATAAGTAACTTGGCAACTAGTCAACTTATTCTCCTAACCCAAACCCTAACACCTAATCCTAACCTAACAGTTTACTACAGTCTACTAATACTCTAATTAGAGTTAGTTGACATGTAGTTGAAAAGTTACTTATAGTTAGTAGAATGTCTAAAGTGGACTATCAAAATAAAGTGGGTAACCAAAATAGCGTTCTTGTTTACAACCATGTTTCAGTCCCTTTCAATATAAAAGTATTTGCTAAGTCTTTGACTCACTCATAAAGACAGTCTTTGCTGTCATCTAATGGCGTAATAATGTTAATTTCACTGAAGTCTAAATCACAATTACTAACGGACAAAAATAAAATATTATTTACTAAACAATAATATTTAAAGGCACAATATGTACGATTTTTTGATTAAAATATCCCAAAACTTCTAGAATGATGTTATATATTTTGTTGACGTGTACTTACATTATCCCAAACGTTTCCAACAGTGTTTAAATCCAGAGAAATCAGCAATTTTAACCAGTGTAACGAACCGTGTCATTGTGTCTCCTGTCAATGACGTCATATCTGTGCTACCCTCGATTTCCAGTTTTTCTTTCATAGAAACCATGGAAACACCAAAGACATGATGCGTTTTATTAGACAGGTGAGCAACTGTTTGGATACATTTATCCAAAGAAAATTGTTAATCATTGTTAACATGGTTAGTTTTATTGTTTGAATCGCTTGTTTTCTTGGTTTACCACGAATACAATGTTCTGACCATGCCTCAGAGACAACACTATTTTGTCAAGTGGCTATTAGCATTATCAGAAAGAGCTTTCTCTATCATACAATCCTTTTTTAAATTAATTGCTTGTAATTTAGCAACACGAGTCATCCAGTTTTTATTAATATGATATTGTAATATTGATCTAGATTACTGCAAAGTGCAGCAAATGTCTCATACCAGCCATCGAGTGAATGCACAGAGTAACGTTATAACACTTTCAACACACTCAAATGTATGATTTGTTTAAGCATGTAAAACAGCGCTGTGTTACCCCGCATACGCAACGAAAAGAGCGGAAGTGGCCGACTACAGCATAACTATAATAAAAGCTCCGCTGGACTGGCTCTCGGCCCTCCCAGCTTCATACCACAGTAACATTAATAAAACTTGAATATATTAGCTCATCTATGAACATGATTTCTGCCAGAGCCTATCGGATTCCTTTTCATCGGATGTCAGAACTGTACTAGCAGTGTTCAGTTCGAACCGGAGTCGGACAATGATGCCTACAGAGACAGAGAATATATGCTGCATGGAGATAGAACAGGTATAGTTTAGCTTAATTACTGTTAAAACTTATTTTGTCATCTTGCTTTTATCCACTATTAAAGCACGGCGTTCGTGGCTCGACTAGTCGAGATTGTTTTCCAAGATGGCTCCTGCCTGTATACGCGTAATGTACTGTCTTTATAAAGTATCTTCTTATTAAACTGTCTGTACACTTACAAAGTTCTCAATGCTTCGGTTTGCATGTAGGGACCATCATTATGCTACTGTGTTAGTGTGAGGCTATTTTGAGCCTTGTTAGTAACTAGCGATTTACTTTTACTTATTCTATGCCCCATCCCAGAGAACGATCGACTCGGTAACCATGTGTTAATTACCCCTAGGTCCTTTAAAGGAACACGCCAACTTTTTGGGACTTTAGCTTATTCACTGTATTCCCAGAGTTAGATAAGTCCATAAATACCCTTTTCATCTCTGTGCGTGCCGTAACTCTTTCTGATGCACCCACCGCTAGCCTAGCTTAGCACAAAGACTGGAGGTAAATGGCTCTAGCTAGCATTCTGCTCCCAATAAGAGACAAAATAACGCCAATATTTTTCTATTTACATGTTGTGATTTGTATAGTCACAGCGTGTACAAATAACAAGGTCACATGAGACACAGCCATACTATATTCTCAGAAGGCAAAGCACTGCTACTTGGGCGGAGTGATTTTACTCCGCAAATCACTGGCTGTGTCTCATGTGACCTTGTTATTTGTACACTTATTTGGCGTTATTTTGTCACTTATTGGGAGCAGAATGCTAGCTGGAGCCGGTTTACCTCCAGTCTTTGTGCTAAGCTAGGCTAGCGGTGGGTGCGTCAGACAGAGTTACGGCACGCACGGAGATGAGAAGGGTATGTATGGACTTATCTAACTCTGGGGATACGGTGAATAAGCTAAAGTCCCCAAAAGTCAGCGTGTTTAATAAGCTGGTAAACTTTATATCCGTAAAACAACTCTGATGAACTGTAATAAAGTGTGCTCTGTCCCTTTCATTACTGCCGTGACCAGTGTCATTTCGGAGGCTGTAAACTGGATCACGAACACAACAGTTGGTACAGATCTATTCTCGAGTAACAACTTTTTAGCAAGCCTGCTTAGTACGGACCCTCGTTCACAAAGCAGTCTGGTATAAAATGATTCAATCAAACATAAACGTATTTAGGGTGATTGGGGGTCGCATTCCCTTCAAAAACAAATGTAATCCACTGCGTCTTCAGCAGCTCAGATGTCGGGAGTAAATGATGACTGCTATGTTCATTCTTACATCCAACAACAAAACACCTAAATCGCTTAGAAGACATTCTTGTCTACAGATGCTCCGGGGCCGAAACAATGATGGACTGTGTACAGCTCACTCAGGGCGGGTCTATATGCTACTACGGCAGTGTCAGTCAGTGAAGCAGTTGTTCTGAGACAGTGCTTATGATTTATGGGGATTTTTATCATTATTGGGGGGTTGTGTACACACACTGCCAACACACATGAATGTTCAAACACCATGTAAAAGTGAATTTTGCATAAGGGTGCCCTTTAAAAAATGAGTTAAAAGTTATGTGCCTTAACAAGTAGAGTCATAGTCATAACAGGTAGCTGGAAGTTGGCTTTCGAACCATTGTGGTAATTAACACATTAACTTACACGATTACTTAATACTAGATGTTTCTAGAGATTGAATCCATGATGACACATTTAATTAATAGATATTCATATATGGCTTAACATATTATTTATAGTACATTAGTTGCTGATGCAGCAATCATTAATAATTGGTTTAGTTCTTCATGAGTCATACATTAACTCAAGATTACCCATGCATTAGTTAAGCATGATTTAATGCATATTAGTGCACCCTTACTGTAAACTGTAAATCTTCACCAAAATGTCAGTTCATTGATTTAGCCCAAAAAAAAAAAAAAAAAAAAACATTTAAGCGTGACGACTCTAAACCTTAGATACTAAGATATAGCATTTATAAAATGTGACATCTAGCCCTGGCCTCCTCGGTTTCAATACTTTCACATTTGTAATTTTCCTGAAAAACTACTACTAACATTTAGAACATAGTCCCCCTTTACAACACTCACACACTTCATTTGTTAAAGCAGTTTTAGACTTGTGTAAAAAAAAAATGATGCCAATCGGCTGTGGCACAGTTTGTGAAATACTGAGCCTCTCAAACCAGCCCCTCGGAGTCGCTGGGATTCTGTTTAGCACCGTTGTAAGCTCTTCCTTCTGACAGTCTGCGAGTGTCTTTGGAAGGTTTCTGTCACACCCCTCTTTATTATCTAGCTTTACAAGTGCCCTATTATAAAGAGGAGGCAGCAACAGGCTGTGTGGAACAAGGGGATTGAGGGTAAATGAAGATAAATGGCTCTTCACTTGTCATCATTCAGTCGGCTGCCCCCTTTGCATTGTGTCACGGTACAGGCTTGATTCAGCTGGACAGTGCTGTGCATGGTGCGTACGTTCACACTTCTATTTCTGGCCAGGCCAGGTGTCTCACTCTCCTCTGAGGTCATATTTTTAGGAAAGAGTCTGACAGGTAAGAAACATCAATTCAGCTGTTTCCTCAACCAATCCTTGTTAAGCCAACTTTATCATTTCACTGTTTAAAAACAAGATTTAAGATACACCGCATACTTTAGCATTGGTTTGCACTGTTGATCCTGTTGTGCCACTTTATCTTATCCGCATCAGAAGTTCCAACAGTTCTGTAGGGTAGTATAAGTTAAGTCTAATTCACACACTGCACAGACAAACACCAACAAACATGTTGATGTTTCTTACTCTCCTCGGACAGCATGCTAAATATGCATATTCTATGACCTATCTGATTATATGTAAGTACAAACTAGTGAAATGAAAAATCTGGGTAACACTTTATTTTGTTGGTCCCTTCTGAACATTCTGTGTGTCAACTAACTATAAGTAACTTTGCAAGTACAACTTATTCTAACCCTAACCCTACCAGTCTACTAATACTCTAATAACACTCTAACGAGAGTTAGTTGACTTGTATGTGCAACGTCACTTATGGGCAACATAATGTTCTAAAGGGGCCATCAAAATAAAGTGAAACCAAAACCTGGCATCCTTACTAACCCTTATAAGAAAAAAAAAAAGAAGGTAAATAAAAACCCAGAACCTCAGTGATTTTAAATAAATATTACAAAATATCTTCTTTTGTGTGTAGAATAGAAAAAAAAAAGTCAAACAGGCTTGGAATGACATGAGTTTGAGATTTTTTTTTTTGGGGTGAGCTATCCTTTTAACTCACACATTATATAGGAATTTGCCATCATTTCTCATAGCTTTTCCCACCCCAGTCCTTTCAAAATATGTTCTGCATTGCATGGTGAAGGGTAAATTGTTCATAAATGTATGCAGAAATTCAGGCTTTTCAGCAACTGTATACTCTTGAATGTTCTAAAAAAAAAAGAAAAAAAAAGCACTTCAACTAATCACACAACTTTTTCTAACACTTAAATGTAACTCTCTGCGTGAATGAATCCTTAGTTAAGTGTAAAGCGTCTGCACAGCACCATGGTACATGGTGCAGTGCAGTACTCAACTCAGAAGAAGAGTTCTTTATTGGGCTGACAGGCCTCTTGAATAGTGGGAGGAACACAGTGAGATGAGATCACAGAGCAAACACAGAGATGATTCTTTGCGGTGCTCTAAAGGGGCACATTTTCCATAATCTTTTCTTCCTCCTCCCACTTTCTCTCTCCTCCCATCTCCTGTGCTTTTCAAAGTGTCCAAAGTTTTTTTTTTTTTTTAAATGACAGTGACAAAGACACCTTTGTGTCTAAGAGGGAAATGGATGAAAGGAATGGAAGAGAGGAAATAAAAATAACTAAATGAAGGCTGAAAGATGCCTCAGAGAGACATCAAGGTGGAAGGGAGAGGCAGGTGGTATGATCTACCTAGTAAACAACCATTCTTACCACGAGCCTCTGTCAGCATAAGCCTTTGATGTGGAGAGGCAGAAAGAGCTACGACTTCGCAATATGTTCTTATAGTCACATTCTTCCCCTGTAAAACTAGGAGAAAAATCTATTTCAGGCTTTGGAACATAAAAAAAAAAAAAGTGTTTGTATATTACTTTTATTTCTCTCAGAGTGTGATCAAGGTAGCCAGTTTTCATTTGCACAGAGAGAAGACTCACAATCCTGTGAGAGGAAGGTGTGAACTGATAAAATGGTGTTGTATGAACCTGCGGGAAAATAGATGTTTTTCTATGATCATGTGCGGGTTGTTTCGGCTTATAATTTGATAATTGCAAACGGTCATGTGAATATACTACCAAATTAGACTGGGCTTTGTATTTTGCACAATAACTCTAACTCATATGCTGCAAAAGTATGGAGATCTAAATCTAAGGGCTTGATCTGAATCCTTAAACAGGCAAGAGTGGAAAATTGATCAGCAAACAAAATCACGTGATGTCACTTTTTAAATCATCTGGACTTAAGTAATACATATCCAAATTAGTTTTTTTAAGTATTTGATGTAGTTTGGATTTTATTAGTTGTATCTCCCAGGATACGTTGCCCTTTTCGGGTATAAAAAAAGGCCAAAGTCATCAATATTCCTATGATTTATTTGATACAAAAAAAATATAAAATGTGCAAAATATACTGCATGTATAACATGTTTAAGTGTCCTAAAATTTAGTCATACATATTTATTGTAGTCATTCAAGTCATTCACATTTTTCACTGCTGAACTGTCTCGTCTTCAATCTCAGGGGTGGGCAACTCCAGGCCTTGAGATCCACTGTCCTGCAGGGTTTAGCTCCATCCCAAATCAATCATTTAATGTAATTTATGATACAACATATCATTTTCAAAGTAATCCTGAGGACTTTGGTACGATTTTTCGTGTGAGTTTGATCAGGGTTAGAGCTTAACTGTGCAGAATGGTAGCCCTTCAGTAGCAGGGTTGGACACCCCTGTTCTAGCATAAAATGAGCTGTGTGAAACTCTGCAACAAAATCTAGTCTAGTTGAAAATGCAAAGATGTAGTCAACTTAACATAATAATATCAGTTTTAAATGTGAATATTAACATTCACAATGTTATTTTTCAATGTCACATTTTTTTTTTAACTCAAAATACATCGATTGAGAAGGGGGCCTGTGTACAGGGGGCCCTGAGGCCAGGAGGGCCTATACGAATCTTCTCTAAGGGCCCCAGCCCTGGAACGAGATTTATACTGCCACCAGTTCTTTGCAGTTCTTCACCGTCATGAAAGTTTATTATCGGCATGTGTTTTAAAGCCATATCCGTATAAACTTTTGATATACTGTAAGGTTTTCTGAGTGCACACATCTGAAGCACACGCACAGAAAGCTGGCTGTCAGACGGCGCGTACCGTGAGTATTAAACTAAGTTTTCTTTCATGTCTAATTGTGCTTAAACTGTCAAATACACACACGGTTATGTCAAAGTTTTCATAAATACAGTCGATTATGTCTGTAAACAGCAAGTTGTAGCAAATTAGCTCAATATTAATAATCAATAATAACTGGTTATAATTGATCATGAATATTTGGATCAGTTAATGTAATTAACTTAATGTTGTAAATTAATATTACAATCAATTACCCTGTTTGTCCCGTGAACAATCAGTGTTAATTGTTTATTAATTCTAAGAAATGCACATTTCCGGGGCATGGGAAATGTCTTTCTTACTTTACTAAGAGCAAATAGTCAAGATCTATGATTAGAGACTCCAGATATGAGCTTGAGACACGGACAACTTTATGTGTGACATGAACAAGATTTTATTAACTAGCCTAAACACTTAAACTACTCTAAAATACACATACATACATACATGCAAACAGTTTACCAAGGGAAAGAGAGCTGAAACAGAATACAGGAAAGCAAGAAATTATAGCATTGTTTGAAATTCAGCAGATCAACAGCCTTGAGCAAACCATCAGTTTAGTTCTAACACGCCCTTCTTTAAAAGGGGTAAGGATACTTAATGTATCAAATAATAAGACTAAGAATGATACTTGCATGTCTCGCCCATTTGAATTAAACTGTCCTGATGCAATTTGTTGAGGCTCCAGTTGATCTTTACTGATGTTGTCTTAATGAGAGAGAACCAGTGGGAGTCAGAGGATCTTTGGTGAATGGAAAGACAAGGCCGCATTCTGGCACAAGCTTGGGGGTCCTTAGAAAACTTCTAGTTCAGCATCATCTTCACATCAGGATTCCAGAAAAGGACTAAGACAATAAGAGGACTAAGAGTATAAGAGCGCTGATCTTGTGATCAGTGATTTTTAAAGCGTGAAGATGTCACACCCTCTGAAGGTGTGTGGGCCAATAAGAGGTTGTCCCTTTGGAGGGACATTTTTACAACCCATTGTGTTCTAGCATTGTAATTTCATTGGGTGTTTAAGAAAAGAATCTCCAAGATTCTTATAATGCTAATGCGTCACAAAGTTATCAAAATGTAATGTAAATTAACAAATGGGGGATGAAGATTGGAGTTTATAGAGACCAAACATGCCACACATATGATTTTGGTAAACCATAGTATGAAAAGTCTGAAACATTAACCCAATAGAGTTAACAAGAATACAAAGGTCAAACCACATAAAAGGAAAATCATGAGATGGGAAAATTAGATACATTTATACATTTCTCAAGTGGTTTGGTTTATATATATATATATATATATATATATATATATATATATATATATATATATATATATATATATATATATATAGGATTAACAGGGTTTATTTCACCTTCTCAGCAAGAATTAGGTGAGAGTCACAACTCTCTGGAAATTCCTTTTGGGGTCGTAAAACTTCTTATCAGTCTTAATGTGTCCTGTAACAAGACACCGAGTTTTGCCAGTGTGTTAGATTCATTTGTGATGTTAGTTTTGGGGGAAGTTTCATAGACCTTTGTTGGGAGAGTGAGTTTGCTGGATTATTCATTAAATATATGAATATTTCCTGTAGCTCAGTGGTAAGAGCATTGCGCTAACAACGCAAGGTTGTGGGTTCGATCCCAGGGGATTGCACATACCTATGTATAAATGTATAGGATAACGCAATGTAAGTCGCTTTGGATAAAAGTGTCTGCCAAATGCATAAATGTAAATGTAAATGTAAATAATGAATAATGTGTGTGTGTCTGATTGGTCCAGATGCTACAAAGTAAAGAAATCGCGGTAACACTTTATAATAACGTTCAGTTGTAAGTCATTTATAAGTGGTTAGTAAATCATTAGTAAATGATTAACTAATTATTTATGAAACATGACTATGCGTTCATAAATGATTAATAAGTGATATGTTAATTATTGTATGTATGTTTTGTAGATTCAGTTGTAAGTCAATTACAATTGATTAGTTAATGATTAACTAATCATTTACAAAACATGAATATGCATTTCATAAATGTTTAATAAATAATGTTATTATTATTATTATTATTTTTGCACGTATGTATGTAGCAATTAGAGGGTGCAGAAAGTGTTGTAAATGCCTTGAATACACATACGTTTCATTTGTAACAGGTAAGTGTAACACATTTACAAGTGATGCATAGTTTACACTTTAGATTAGGGGATGCAGAAAGTGTTGTAAATGATTTATAACACTTTCTGCATCCCCTAATCTAAAGTGTAAACTATTCATCACTTGTAAATGTGTTGCATATACATTCGTAGATGACATTCGTAGATCTTATGCCTTTTTGATTCTTAAAGTGGTAATCTACAAATGAAGTGTAAGACATTTACAAGTGAAGAATAGTTTACACTTTAGATTAGGGGACGCAGAAAGTGTTGTAAATGATTTATTCCTGCGTTTACACATCTATAACAGGTGTTGAACACTGTAGTGTGTAGTGTAGTGTGCACTGCAGTGTAAGTACTGACTGGTGAGGTTATAGACAGCTGTCTTCTCTGAAACACATGGAGTCTTTAACCACTGTGCACCTGATGTGAGCAAAACATACAAAAAAAGTAGCATCATTTATTAAACATTTATGAATCGCATAGTCATGTTTTGTAAATGATTAGTTGATCATTAACTAATCAATTGTAAATTACTTATAACGGAATCTACAAAACATACATACAATAATGAACATATCAATTATTAATCATTTATGAACGCATAGTCATGTTACATAAATAATTAGTTAATCATTTACTAATGATTTGCTAATCACTTGTAACGAAATTGACAAAACATACATAAAATGTTAGTATATCACTTGCTAATCATTTATGGATGTTTTGTAAATGATTAGTTCATCATTAACTAACCACTTATTAATGACTTACAACTGAACGTTATTATAAAGTGTTACCGATATTGCATGTGTATATTAGATCTGTGTATTAAAGTGAAAACAGCGTAATATACAGTATCAATGCTACATATGCTGTTAATATGAAAAAGAAAAACAGAAAATCACTCACTGCTCTTGACTGAATAACTATAATAATAGCTTTAATAAGAATACATTTCTTGAATGCTGTGATTAAATGCTCTGGCAAAGGGGATAAACATGGCAGACTATGTACAGCTGTTACAATCTGGTTGCAGCAATGGAGGAAACAGGATCTAAGTGCAGCAATCTTTAATTGAACGAAATCCAAATCTTACAAGAAACAGAACAACCAACTTAAAGCAATGACTACGTTTACATGCAGCCAATAACCCGTTCAAAACCGGAATATTAGCAATAACCCGGTCGCGAACGGCCATGTAAACACCGGCAAAAACCCGAATATGCTCATATCCCGGTTTTTAAAAACCCGAATATGATCCCTGGGGTACCCCTTTTCTAACCCGAATATTTGGTCATGTAAACGCGTATCGGCATATCCCCATCAAGAGGAACATTGATTTGTGTTCTGTGCATGTTCTATTCGCAAGGAATCTTTGTCTTTTGAGTAGAGACGGCGCATACAAAAACCCGCGTACAGTATACCGGAAGTAAACAAGAAGTAGAGGTAAACATGGCGAGACGCAGCACAGCACCACACTTTTGGAGCGAGGAGGAAAGCGCAAACAAAGGCGATCGCTATCTGCCCCGAACTATTCATTATCCACGTGCTGCTGCTGTTGTTGTTGCCTTTGGATACAGGAAGAAGAATCGGAAATGACGCATATTGCGTCTTAAGGTTGTCCGTACGTCCAGACACTAACCGTGCGTCGCCGTTTACATCGGGATATTGCCAATTGATTACAAATTCCATGTATACAGGAGTAACTCTCTCTGCTCACGCATGTAAACGGGTTATTCCGAATGTTTCAGAAACCCAAATAGTGGCCTTAACCCGACCATAACCCGAATATTGACAGCTTGTAAACGTAGTGAGTGATAAGAACTGACAAAGAACAAGACAGAACACAGGGTTTAAATAGACAGAACTGAAGAGCAAATTAACAAGACACACCTGAACTGAAATAACAATCATTCAAACACCATAGAAACAAACAGGCAGGGGGCGGAGAAAGACGGAACTGAATTAATTGACAGATTAAGCAAACACAGACAAGAACAGAAATCAAAACAAACGGACATCGTGACCACAGCTCACTCAGGACGGGGTCTATGCCGATAGAGTGGAATCTGTCATCAATTGTGGGCTAAGCATTTGTGATGTCACACTGCGTTGAAACTGCAAATAGCTTATTCTGAGACTCCACTTATGGTTTATGGGGATTCAAATAAAAATGTGGATGGATTTTTACCATTATAGGGTGGATGTGTACAAACACTGCCGACACACATTTATGTTCAAACACCATGAATTTTGTATAATAGGTCCCCTTTAATTGTTATAGTATTCAGGTCTGTGGATCTTCTAAACTAAATGCAGAATCAGTTCACTCCAGTGGAAAAAATACTACTGTATATGCCGTAGTACTGCTCTGGTCAAACTGGTAAATACATCTGTGGCATATATCGAACTGTAGCCTATGTGTTAAATGTCTTGAATGTGAATGTCACAGAAGGTCATTCGTAGCTTGTTATACAACGGTGCCCTGAGAGGACAAAAAAAAAAAAAAAAAAAAAAAAAAAAAAATTGAGCAGCTTGCATTCAATGTCTCAGTGAAATCGACTGATTGGAGGACAAACAATCTGACTCAAGTGCCAGGTGGAAATAAGAGAGATGGCCCCTCTGTGAGACTTCCATCATTTGCTTGACTCGGGTCATTTCGAACAGGCTACACCATTGTGCTTGATTGCAATTGACGTAGAGTGATGATGAACAGGTAACTGCAGAACAACACCAGAACAAATGTAAACACATTCATTAAAATTAGATAAAGACCACTAAGTGTCAATTATTTAAATATTTAGTTTTCTAATCAGTTCCTAATCATATACACATTACCTCACTTAGGTCATTTAGAACACATAGACCCATACAACAGGCTATATATAAATATATACAGGTTTTGAATGGGTTTTTAGTTAAATGCCTGGAAGAAGGTATGTGGTTAACACAAGCTCACTATACGTTTTATTCTAAAACATACAATATATCAGTAATACCCCACTTGTGATTTTTTTACTTTTATGAGTCTTGAAAAAGGTGGTTGCTATCAAGGGGCAGAGACAGATATTATCTGGGGCATTAAACGTCCCACCGAAGAGGTGAACTCATTAGTGCACTTTTACAGCCTTGTTGTGTTTATGCTTGTGTTCTTGTAAACTATTCTAACTAAAACTTCACAACTTGTAGATTTCAAATAGTTTAATAATTTTCGGAAGCTTAATATACCTTATTCAGAGCAGCGCCATGACAGGTATGAAAGCGAAGCTGTGAGGAATAAACTTAATGTGTTTTCAATGGCACCCGCTGTGAAAGCTCTTAGATCACTTATAATTTTCCACAGCTTATGTTGTCTGGAGTTTTATGTCCACTGAAATTTCTTGTAAACATATTTTTGCAGTGTTTCATCAGCAAAACAATCCAAAAAAACACATTAAATAACAGTACAACCCACTGAAGAGATGTTTGTCTAATTCTCACAGCCTCGATTTCATTCCCATTAAAAATCAAAGATGGCACTGCTGTGAGTAAGGTCAGTGGTGTAGCTTTTTACTTTTGTCGATTATATTTAGGCTTCAAAATGCTTAATCGTGTTAATTTGTGAGGATTATCTTGATGAACAAAACTTGCAAGAATTATAAACTTTTGTTAATCACAGAGCTTATTCACTGCAATAATCCAAAAGTCATAGGGAAAATCCCATTGAGAGAACCAGTGTGATACTAACTTCCGGGTTAGCATACACCATCTCTGCAGCACTTTATTGAGGCTGGCATAATATAACATTGTTAATTTGTATATTATCTTGAAACATTTATATGAGCCATATTTGATGAGCGGTACTTTATGATAAAAGATGATGTATCTCAGTGATAGCTGAAGTTTGATAGTAAGATCCAAAGCTTGCTAGTGATTTCTTTTTGATTGTCTGTTTGCACATGAATCAGATCCTCTCTTTACAGCACATTTTTGCTTCTAACGGAAATCTTTCCAAGAGCTCATGGTGAGAAAGTATTGTATTCCTGTTCATGAATATGCAGCGATTATTAAAACCTCCTAAAACTCTCATATAGTGAGGTAAAAATGGATGTAGGTCAGGTTTCAATATTGCATCAACCTCAGTGTTCCAGAAAACAATAAAATGTGTTATCTTAAAATGATCTGAAGAGAAAATGTATAATTGATTAGATCTCTTTGTCCAAAGGCACCATAAATATATTTATTAGTAGCTCACTTGTTGATTCTGACCCTGTTGTTGGTCCACTGCTGGACCTGTTCATCTACTAATTAAATCCCCTTGATCACTAAAAGCCCTTTACAATGTGAGGTGAAACTGACATACCTACGGACAAGTGTATGATTAAAGACACAAAGACTCAAAACTATGGTTCTTTGATTTAGTCCAGATAATTTTTACTTCATTGAGAAATATCTGTAGTATCTTTTGATCTCAGATAAAGCTGTGAGAGTAGCCATAATTATATATTTCCTGAAAACAAATGTTCTTTTCAGCTTTGTTTGATTTTCCCTTCCAATATATCAAAGCCTTTATCCACCACATCTCTTTCAGAAATCAAAGTGATGCTGTGATTTTCATACCATCCTTCAATAGATGACCTTTAATAAGAGAGAGAGAGAGAGAGAGAGAGAGAGAGAGAGAGAGAGAGAGAGAGAGAGAGAGAGAGAGATTGAGACTATTAGATTAGATTATGTGTTCTACTATTATGATTTATTATTAATGAATATTATTCATTCTGAGCAAGTTTGCATTTGTGAATCTAAATTGTATTATAGTTATTATATATATATATAGCTTGGGCTGCAAATATGGCAGAATTGTAAATGCTGCCTTTGCCAGATTTATCAAAACCTTCTCCAAAAAATTACAATCCCTGAAATTTCACGGTCAAGTCAGCATTCCTAACAGTGTCATTGTTCCTTGACTTTCACAACCTAGAGAGCTGAGGCTGCAAATATGCCACCTCTCTCTTCCCTCGTTAATATTTCCACTAGAGCGGTTTGTTGAGTAAAACCTTGTCTGAGATTGACACGTAGGGCTGCTGAAATTGACACTGAGAGATCACCTCCCCACCAGCTCTGAGGTGACAGGTCATAAATCCCTACAGAAATCCACCGGGGGGGAAAACACCGACCTGAAGGAGATTTCTCCTCATGCATATAGCATGCTTTTTCCCGTCGTCTCTGCCACTCCCAGCCCCCTAGGGACCAGCTGCCCACCACGCTGCATGCAAAGCAGTCCCACTGTCAATTGGGTGTGGGCAACACAACTTTCGGGCTTATGTTGAAAGAGGCATGAGAGGGGAGGGGATGTCTCCAGAAATTGTAGCCCTTTCCCTATTATTCGGATGATTCTGAATGCCAATTACCCAGAGTTCTGTGGGGAGCGGTGTGTCAGTCTGGATGGGTCTGCCATGTGAAGGAGAGAAGCAAACGCTGTGACTGCTGACAGTTCAGCATGGTGAAAAGACACAATTTTGTAAACACACATCAGGCACGGAGACAGTAAAGCTCACACATCCTTCCCTGCAAAGCTCTGGCAGTGTCAGCCATCATTCAGCCTATAAAGCATAACACCAAGACAGCAAAGTGGCTACCTAAAAATTTTATTTACTCACAAAAGCCGGTGAAAAGGAGGTGATTAAAACTAGGAGCTCCTTCTAAGACTGAAGCCTTTCCTTGAGGTTTATCTCTAGAACTGAAATGACCCCAGCTATAGTGTGACAAAATATTTTTCTTAATATCATACAATTTCCACATTCCATTATAAATTTGTCTGATTTAGTTTGTACAAACAGGCCTTTAGGTTTTCTATACTGGTGGGCTTGTCAAACTCTCAGACCCCTGAATGTTCATCCACTCAGAATCATTATCCAGGCTGTCTGGTTTTGCTTTTTTTTTGTCCACTTTGTCCTCCTTCTCCCCTCTCCTTGTAAATCAAATGTCATTTCATATCAGGAATTCTGACGAGTAGATGCGGTTGAGATTTGTCTCTATATTGCCACCCGGCGTACCCAGCTTTGATGTAATCGTTAAAAAAAGATACGAGGGGAATGTAGAAGTACCTGTGTTTGTCAGACACTGTTTTCTCATCAGATGTGCGCACAGTGATAAGAATCAGAGCAATGCCCATGGGCTGAGTCACATTCTGCATGACAATCTGCAAACATGTGTGCCTGCCAGAGGCTGGTCGTACTTTCTGCATGGAGGGACCTACACATTCAGCCACTGTAGTCGTATTGTCAATCATGTCATTTATTCACCCTCATGTTGTTCCAAACTTGTATGACTTTCCTTTTATCAAAAAAGATAAGTTGATGTTTTGTTCATACAAAGTCAATGGTCTATCATTGTCTGGATAAAAACAATCTTCAAAATATCTTCTTTAGTGTCATACAGGTTTGCGCAAAATAAGGGCAAGTAGATTAAATTTTTTTGATTATTGGGTTAATTCTGCTCAATTGTTCCAGTAAATATGTAATTTCCCTTTATAAATGTGGATTCTGAATAACAAGTAAAACTAATTTCCCCACTAACCTGCAGCAGACCAGTGGTCATCTCATTAACAACACTGTTAGACTTTTCAAGGGTTTTTTACAGTAACTTACTGGCAACACTGTTGCCAGTAAGTTACTGTAATTAAGAGTTACAGTACCAAACCATATTTCAGTTTTGTGTAATACAGTGCATTACTGTAAAAACGAAGCTAATCAGTACAGTGCATTACTGTAAAAACGAAGCTAATCAGTACACTACTGTAATTATTTTTATTTGTACTAAATATAAATTAGATTTGATAATTTTGATATATGATTAATTTTATTTTTATCCTACATAAGTACTACTTTCATACAAACCAATTAGACAAAGTTATCACAAAATACCATTTTTTTATTTAAAACATTTCATATATATCACAAAATAAACATGCCAATGCTGGAAATGATGTGTGAAATTTTTACACATTAATGGGTGAGTTTAGGGATAATGTTTTTTGTGTTAATTTTAACTCATTCATTGTGTTAATGATTTTAACAAAGTAAATATGTCAGAGAGGTTAACACAAAGATGTGTAAACGTGTTAAATTAACACATTTAGTGCTGTCCTTCACTGCACACATTTTTGAAAACATACATAAAACCATAAACAAAACATTAGCATTTGACTAAAATGAATGTAGTCATTGGTTGTTTAGCTTATACAAGTATTATAATGAAATATCAACCATTACATTCATAAAACTGCAGAATATAAATACATTTTTAAGCATTCAAAAAGGAAATGTCCAACACAGGACAAAACACAGTTCTTTTCACAATACATGACACATAACCCCACCTTCAAAATAATTTCACTTATTTCCAAAAATTTGTTGGATTCATGTACACTGGAGGCCAAAATAAGTATTTAAGTGTCTTAATGTTTTTGAAAGAAGTCTCTTTGATGCTCAAGAAACATTTCTTATTATTATCAATGTCTGACTGTCTACTCCATCTTTTCTACAGCATAGGAGTAAAAGTCATCATCAAAATAATCTTTAAAAAGCCAACACAATGTTTTTGTCCACCTTTGTGAATAAATGAACTTCTCCAAAGATTGGTTCCTGTTCAGAACTTGATTGACAACCTCAGAATGTTCCCTGGTCTGCATGCGTGCCCACAAACACAAATGTACTCAGTCCTTCAGAGGAGATCCCGGTTCCAACACTATATGAGAGAGAGAGAGAGAAAGAGAGAGAGAGTATTAGTGTCACATTATTTTTAACCTCCTTTTTTTGTTAATTTTTATTATTATTTTCACAAAAACTTAAGAATATATATTTGTAAACAGCTTTTGTCAATAAATACAGGTGGTAGTGGCGCAGTGGATAAGACACATGCCTTTGGTGTGAGAGACCCGGGTTCGAATCCACTGTGAGACACCAATGTGTCCCTGAGCAAGACACTTAACCCCTAGTTGCTCCAGAGGCGTGCGACCTCTGACATATATAGCAATTGTAAGTTGCCTTGGATAAAAGCGTCAGCTAAATGAATAAATGTAAATGTAAATAGCATACAAAAGAACTAAATAAAATTATGCCAGATTAAATTTTAATACTTACAAATCCTAAATTCTGTCCAAAAATGCTGAGATCCATAGAAAGAACGACTGAAATCGATGATTTTAGCCCATTTCAGCTTGTCTGCAGTGAAGGGGTTCCTGTTTGAGACAAATACACAGTAAGATACATGCAAGAAATCACTGTGTGATGATCGTTCTCCTTCCTACAGTAGTTAACCCACCTGCGTGTTGATGTTAGGACCTTCCTAGTCAGGTGGGACTGCAATGGTAGAGTCTTCTGGCTAATAAAATATCAAAATAATGCAAAAATATAAACTTAAGTTGTTTAGAATGCTAGATTTTGTATGAATGAATTAGTGAGAGTTTTAATGCAGTGCTTACCTGGATACATTTAATCTGGTGAGACTGAACAAAGACAATGGTCCATCTTCTGATTGGTTCATTTGCTGTCTAATAAAGTTAGACATAAGGCAAAGGTCACTTATTTGATATAAAGTTAGCCAATTTTATAGAGATTTTATAAGATATTGTAAGATATTGTAAGCTACTTAGTCTGCACCAGTGGCTCAAAAGCAATTTTCACATAGCGTATTGCTAATCATTTCAGCAAATTTATCTCAAAATATATCACAAATGGGCTGGCCTACCTCTGGAATCTTGCTGGAAGTCACTGGCGCGAATTGGCGCTTTGTTGCAGTTGCCTTTAAACACAAAAATGGAAGTAAATATTAAATTCCATTAAAAAAAAAAGTATAATATGGTATAGTTTGCAAACTAATGCTAAAACTATAAAGGTTCTCATCAGTAGGCCAACATTAGGCTATAAACAGAATTTCACATTAGTTTATTCACATTTATTGTTAATGTAAACGCGTTGCTCGTTGGCATATTTTAACTCGACAATTCAATAATCTAACAAAGTGTGTAAAATGAAACGTTAGCTCAGTTTACCATGGTAAAGTTCGTTACCGCCATGCTGACGACGAGTAACGTTAGGCTAACGTTAACGTTATAACATAGGTTAAACTGGGCACAATCCTGACAACACACACAGAATGTTTTGTTTTTTTACCTTGCTTGCTGATCTCTCTCTCTCGGTGAAGTGAATTCTGTCTCTTCCACGGGCCAGACACGAACGTCGCGATCCAACAAAAGACAGACCCCATTACCTACACTGGATGCTCTGACGCGACACGACAATTCCCAGACAGTCAGTGTAGTGCATAGACTGTAAAAAATAGGTGTAGTGATGCGCCGCGGCCGTTATATTTCTGACGTAGTCCGATACGAGTCCAAGCGCTCGCGCTATTTCTGACAAGGGATAAACAGGTATGCATTTAAAGGTCCGGTCGCTTCAATGTGTCCAATATAGACAGCCTCTGGCTATTATAGCGTTGTAGACACGCGGTGTAAGGCAAAAATTAGGAAATAAAAAGCACGATGGAATGGTGCCAGCCAGAGAGGCAGTTACGTCAAATACAGTAGTATACAGCAAATTTAAAAAATACAGTAAGTCTCTGTATGTGGTGTTAGACGTCACAGAAAATTCCCATGATGCAATGGGAATCACAGTTATTTACTGTAAAGAGAAATAGCAGTATAATACTGGGGGATTTAAAGTAAATAACTGTAGAAATTACAGAAAAGTCTAACAGTGAATGTTTTTCATGTATTTGTCTTATCTGTTTCATGTTGGGTTTCCATTTATAAATGTTTTTTACTGATAAACAGGATTTGCTTGTGCTCATTAGTGCATTTTCCAGTCTTTTAGGATAGTTGTATGAATGTGGTTCCTGCTTTAAATAATTTAGCAATGTTAAACATATTTAATCATAAACAACAACATGCTGACTTTAAATATAATTCAAGAATTTCGGCTTAAATATATAATTGACATACATATAGTAACATTACACAGAATAGACAATAAAACCTTTGCTCTAATCGTATTAAACAGGTCACACACACATATACACACACACACACACACACACTCGCACACACACACGCACAATGACACGCACACACACTCGCGCACACGCACACACACACGGACACACAGACAAACACTGCAGCAAAACTCGCACACACACACGCACATGGACACGGACACACACACACACACACACACAAACACTGCAGCATTGTGGTGACTAGTTTAGAGCACCCTGAACACCCTGTCGTGAAATAATCTTGTATCTTAACCAGCCACTGCTTTCTCAGATCTGCTTGGGTTGGATTAAAACTTCATTTTCCATTGAGTTAGGAAAATTCTGTACACAGTAATTATTAGAACATCTCTTCTCCTATCTATGAAAATGTTCTTATTTGTAAATCTTCTTGCGGAAATATATTGTATGAGCTGTTTAGTCAACTAGGTGACTACACAGCATTGAAACATACATAACCAGACACGCTGACCATGATATTTGAAAATGTAAGTACGTTACAAAGCTCAGTGCAAGTAGTCCATTATGTCGCTCACTTCCAGACATTGCGGACGAGGCGATGTTGGGCATAGCGGTTTAGATTGTGGAATGTAGCTGTCGAGGACTTATTTTGTTGTGATTTGGGACTCTCTGACTCATACAGTTAGGTCGAATCGTGGTGTCTATGTTTGAGGTCACAGCTGTCATATGAGGTCTCATAGCTTGTGATGACTTGTAGCCTGTAATCTCTTTTTGACATTTACAGGCAAGCTCTTAAGGGTAAGATATGTAATATTAAAAGCAAATCTGCATTAAACAAAGATGATTTCAATGTCCGTGTCTGGGTAAATACAGCTGCTGTGCACAAAAAAAGCCCCTTCAACAATTACAGTTTAATGGTGTCTGCCAATTAACACTTGAGCTTTTAATCAGTTTACTGACTCATTAATGGTTCACACCTTTGTTAATTTAACATTTATAACCTCCTTATGCTTTGTAATCGACTTTCAAAATGTGAAATGACAACTGTGTTATATTACTCTCATTAAGCACAGCTGTTTGAATAATCCGTTGCTCTAAGACAGTTTTAATTAATGATACAAAGTCAATTTATTTAATATGACTGATAATTTTTGGTTATGATGAAAACTTCTGTGGTCTTTTTTTTTTTTTTGGAGTGCTAAGAATCAAGCTCCCTTTAACATGCTCTTCGCAAAGGAAACCTGGGACATTGGTGGCATATAAGAACAAGGTCCAATCTAGTGTTGACATTAGGTGGCGGTGACAGGGAGACAGGGAAACTATTTTACCTTGTCTAGCAAAATAAACCCTGATTTGTTAGTGTGCTCAATATAGACGAGAGAAGCTACTATGTGTGTTTTTTTTTTAGATGTTACACAGACATCCTGTGACTGAGGCCAAGTGGACGTACAGACAGGCAATGAATTAAGGACTGGTGGTTTTGACTTTGTCCATTTGAACTCTTTCTGGACAGAGAATGCCCACATTTTTCTCTTTTTTACAGAAAGGTGAAATAGATAAAAAGGGACTTTTGATCTGCAAAACCTGAGCTAAAACTATAAAGCAGCATATTTTATATTATTGCCCGCATTTTCTAAGATTTATATTCTAAGCTTTGCAAACATCAGTGTGCAGAATACTGTTGAGAAAAGGCTAATGTAGGTGTATGTCTGACACCTTGTGCATTTGTTCTCAATTTTCTCTTTACACAAGTTGCACAATCAGAGCACTGGAGTTTTAAACATTGGAATGCCACACCAGGGTAAAGCAATCGTCCCCAGCCTCATCAAATGTGACTGGGGGCTTTTCTTGGCTGTGGTGCAAGGCTGCTTTGAATCATCTGTCAATGGCCTCGCCTGGATAAATGTCATATGTGGAATATCGCAGGTGGCAGCTGGGCTGCTCCAAAGCGGGGGAAGACAGCCAGAAAACAGCCGAAAGCACCCCACGTTCACCACGGCGTGCAGCCATTTTCTCTTATTTATTTACTCTCAATGCAGGACCTCAGACCACACACATCAGCTAAGACCAAAGGGGTCTCCAAACCATTTCTCAAATTTAATCAAAAACACACAGGGGTTCCCTTTCCTCTGGCAACTCCTGCACGGTCAGAGTGTGACGGTCTACAGAGTTTCATTTGTGCCGCACATTGCACAAACTGTTTGTCCATATAGAAGACAGGGAGAAAACTGTTTGCCTCATTTGAATATATCAAAATATCCTACTGTTAATGTGTGCCTGAGCACCAGGATAGATTTTCTTGCTAAAACCCTATAACACCATCAGAGTTGCCCTATAGAGATACAATATTTAATTACCCACAGTTTTGTTTGCAAGGCTGAGAACAAAAGCGTTGGTGGAGGATCAATGGGTTTCATTCACAATAATTACGTGGATTATTTGTATTTATACGCACAGGATAACTTCTCACTAAAAATCTCCACCTAATTCACTGGCGTGCACATGGATTTGTTCTTAACCTCATACGAACATTAATGAATTTGGAGTATTCTAAATGAGTGACCGCATGCCAGAGGTTAGTAATTTGCATAGATATGCCCAAACCATGTCCATATAAGGGCTTTCCATACACCCTTTCCTTTCACGCTCTCAGCAAACATGACGCTCTCTAAAGACATGCTCTCACCAGCAAGATCCGCAGCAAGATCCTCGAGCAATGCCAGGAGTGCCATCCTCAAAGTTCAAACAAAAAAATGCAGGAAATTTGCAGCTCGAGCTATAACGCACCTTTTCTTACTTTTACTGTATACATTGTGTGTGTGTGTGTGTGTGTGTGTGTGTGTGTGTGTGTGTGTGTGTGTGTGTGTGTGTGCCCACCACCCAGGTTATGAGATTTTTGCATATGAGTGTTTCCAGTTGTTCCTACATATAAATTTAGAATAGGTTTTAGAACAAAAGTTATTAATGAATCATGATTTTTATGTGGAAACATTTGTATGCAGATTCCACATACACATTTGTGCGTAGGCATAGTTAGTGAATGAGACCCATTGTCCCTTTGGGTTTTTCTGACAGTGAAACAGTACTACTGCTAAAAACTTTAATTTGTATATTTTTAATTTTATTTAATATATTAAGTTTAACAGTGCATCTTCCTCTTCCTTGTTCAAATAAAAGTTTTGTCCATGCTGAGGTTATTTCATTCTTTTATTTTAAGGAATGCTCTGATCATGAAAGTCTGATGAGAAAACAAGCATGTAGAAAATCAATTTTATCAAGACTAAGACAACATTTTTATTTTTAAACAATTTGATTGCCTGCCAGGATGTTCAAATATAAAACATGAATGTTTTGGGCTTTCTGAAGAGCATTTCAATTCCTCAGCTATACTATAATGAATGGAAGAGAAAAACTGCCTTTCTAGCTCAGCAAAGTTTGAATAATTGAAGCTCAAAATGAAGATTGACAGGAGATGCAAGTCTGGCATTAATATGGAATGAATGTGACAGATTGTTTATTAAGGACTTGTCATTGTTTACTACGGAGGGCAGCTTTGCCTTGACTTTGAGCGCTGTTAGAGACAGGGTTCAGAGTAGGTTCAGACAGCAGCCCTGCAGCTTTCCGCATGTTTATCACTTAAGCCCTCTAGCAAAATCCTTCCTCTAAACTGTCCATCCTCATAGAACCGGTCCACTGTGAAAGATGTAATCACGTCTGCAAAATATTGCACTTTTAGCCTCCGAATTATCATTGAAGTGAGGCTGACAAGAGACAAAAGCTTGAACCAAATCCCCCCTTACATGGAAAACCAATCGAACATCACAGCAGAGGGAAAAATTAACCGAGTCTTTTATTGCATCTTCAGATACAGACCCTTTACAAGAGGTTAAAAATAGATATAAAACACTCTCTATCAAATGATTTTCGGCAGGTACCTCAGGCCAGTGCCATGTATCATTCTTTAGCAAATGTTTACAAATAGGTATACTTCAAAAAGTGCAGCATATACTGAATCTAATAGGAGATGCCCTGAAGTGGGTGTGAACATGTGCACCTGAAACTTTTAAACATATGCCAGTAGTTTCTCTACAACACAACACAGCACAGGTGCCAATGAAATACAATCTAGTCCATAACTTGACACACTGCATCTTTCTTCTGGCTTATTTCACTAAAAATGCAACATGCAAAACCTGGAATCTTACAAATGTGCAGCACATTGTAATTCCAGGGAGAAAATCCCATAAGAGTTTTATGAGTCTAGCTCATATTAGCTGTGAGGGAGAAAGGCTCAAAGCACCTGTTTTTTTGTGTGTGTGCGTGTATTTATTCATTCCAACATCTTTCATCATATATAGCTGACAGTCATGACCATGGTGGACTGTAGACACCTGTGTTAGCAGGATCTGAGCTGAGAGGAAGAAGACCTTCGAGGCCAACAAATCATGCCAGTAAACTCAATAAAACCAAGCCTGTGAAAGATTTATCCTCCAAAACAAAGGCTGGAATGGAATTGGTATGTGCTGACAACCTTGAGGGCCATGAAGGATTGCACCTTAGAGACCACACGTTTCACCTTAGAGAAGTCTGGGGCTAGTTGTCACAAGATGTTTATGTCTCAGTCCAAATACACAATTGTGTGTTTTTCGAGCAGTGCTACAAAATTAAAATGTCTAATTCTTTCCTTCAACCTAAAATTGCAATTTCATCATCTCTGTGCTAGTTGTTTGGTAACAAGTTGACAGAGAGCCACACTAACATACATACAAGAAGGGACTAGTCCGCTATATAAATGCATCTTTACACAGCCGACTTAAGGCGGCTCTGTGTCTGATCAAAATTCTGTGTAACGATGCAATGAGACTTTGACTTCACGGTGTGCAGAGGGATAAAAAGCAGGTTATGGCTAAGCTCAAAATTCTGATAAGTTTTTACCAAAAAAACAAAAGATAAAAACAACACCCTAGGAATGACTCCCAAGTCATTATCTTTTTATGATATGTGTGATACTATCTGGGGACATCGTCCCTGTGCTTTGCCGGTAAATGTCGTTGGATGTTTGACACAGGCAGAAGAAAGAGAGCAATCTCCAAATGACAGCGCTACTGAAGATGGAGATGATGTAGAATAAATTTGGCCACCAACAAGGAGTATGTTTTCTGATTTCAGTCTCTTATTACTATTACGTTTCTTTATTTACAACTGGACAAACAAACACATATCGGGGGAAATTACACATTCTCACATATTTCCACTGATTACAGTAGCCTAATACATTAATGTAAAATATTAATGCTGAGTAAATTCCATGTGCTTTCTTTTGATGTACTCCATTATTGATTTTATAAACAGCATTGATTCTGAATGTGAACCACTGTCTTAATTTTCTGCAGGCACACCAGAAATGACAAGTCTGTGAAAAAAATAAATAAAAATAAAAATAATAATTAAAAAAATTAAAGCACACCATGTTCAGGAGTGCTGCATTCCAAAATAACCTCAACGAGTCAGAGGAAAAGTTATTTGCCAGAGAGGAACAACTGCTGCAAATGCATAGGGAGGAGAACTTCAGCAAAGAGAAACAGTATTGGAAGTGACCAGGGAGATGCGGGCAATGCAACAGGAGGCTATTAGCCAGTTTGGCAACATCTTAGCAAGTATATTTCCTCCAGGTGGTGCCCAGTCAATTGTTCGCCAACCCTTTACTCACCAATGGAGGTCTGGAACATCATCAGTTCATGTTGCCTCATGAGATGCTGCACCATCCACAGTGCCAAAAAGTAATAGTGATGAGAAGCCTTATGAAAGGGTGATGGCCTACTTATAAAAGCTTGATGGTTTTATGGGATAAGTCACCCAAAACTGAAAATTCTGTCATCATTTACTCACCCTCATGTATGTCATACAAAGCTGCATGACTTTGGATACACAGTTTGAAACAACATGACAGTGAGTAAAATATGTCAGATTTTTCAGTTTTGGGTGAGGCATGATTGTAATACATTTGACTTGATTTATGCACATACTCAGTTCAATCTATAAATCCAGTATAACTTAAGTTCTGAAGCCTGAAATGTTAAAGCATTAAAAAAGAGCACTGTTCATCAACAAATGAATATTTGAAATAAGTTCTACATTTTTTTATATTTTAAAATATTAAAAGATTATTGTTTTAAATATTATTTTTAATAGTATTTATTGTTCTGTGACTAAAACCACATATTTGTAGTATTTGATACATTTTTCAGACTTCTGTTCTATTGTAGTCGTCTGTATTAATATGTTTTATAGATAAAAAAGGAATTAACTTATAATTTTTTTTTTTTTTTAAATAACAGAACAAAACAAATTTAACAATTACATTAAAAATTTTCTCAACTAGTTCCTGCAAACAATTTATCAGCAATGCATCTCGAATGGGAACAACAGATGCACTGTCTTCCATGTTGTCAACTATAGGCCTTTCCACACATTCTTGGGGACAGTCCCAGTTGTCCAGGGCTCACAGTGGATTTCACAGAAAATATGCAGAACGCAGCATGCTAGCACTACATCTGACACAGTTAATGTTAATGTCATTTCTCTTAAGTAAGCATCTCCAGCTTCATTTAAGGCGTCCAAATGCGTTCTCCACAACTATCCTTGCTAAGCTCAACCGATGGTTGAAGTGTCGCTTTTCTTGGCTGAGTGTAACACTGTTAGGGCTTTGATAAGCCATTTTTTCAAGGGATAGGCAGGGTCACCAATTACATATAGAGGAATCAGTCTCCAAGCTATTAATATGCCCTGAGTGCTAAAGCAAAAAATAAATAAAAATAATAACATATATATAAAAAAAAAAAAAATCGAACTCTGGTTCGGACCAGGCAGTCCAAACAATTGTGAAAGCACCCAAAGAGACTTCTTTCAAAAGCATAAAAAAAAAAAAAAAAACTTACCATTCCTAAACTTTGGAAGGGCAGTGTGTGTGTATAGAAAGATGAAGGAAGGCCTCTGTCTATCTTTAAACGGTGTTGATGACAACCCAACAACCTACAATTTTAAATCCTTAATTAAGTGAACTTTAATGAGTTTGAATATAGGAATAAGGTTGAGACTCTCCTCCTACACAGTCCATCACTGCTCATCGGTGTGAGGGTGGGCCTAATGCAGACCTGCGCCTCCCGAGGGAGACGAGCAAGAGACAGAGTGCTCAGACACATGGAGTGGATGCGTCTCTGAATGAGAGAGATGATGACAGGCAGTTGCCCCTCTCTCCGCATGACCTCCCCGGGCCTTTGAGTGTGAACGTACACTCCAGAGTCTCATCCTCACCAACAAAGCATGCGGGGCTACTTCCCCGAAGGGCATGCCACCAACAGCCCTCTGACATTCAAACATCTATACAGATAAAAAAATAAAAAAATAAAAAAATATACAGGAGTTACAAAAGAACTGAAATTGACTTGGCCAAACCTAAGGCTAAATCTCTACTACTACTGACCTTGAGTGTGGAAAAGAACCTAGAGGTGTGTGCTTTCTGACAGGGTGGTCAGTATGGAAAACAGCCTTGACGTGAACTCAACATACCTCTTCCTTTCTTCCTGAATTTTTTTGATTTAAATTTTTTTGGGCCCATGGACAAGTGTTAAAAGTGTGTTTTAACAAAAAAATAGTAATAATAAAATACGATTTAAAAAAAATAAAAAATAAAAAATAAAAACACTTTGCTAAATGAAGGCTTTGTCATATGAAGGCATTAAAACTTGTACTTTGAGTCATACATGTTGTCTACTTTTCAAATGCATTTTTTATTGTTTTACCAAGGTTAAAACAAAACTCTTAAACTAAGAAAATCCAAAATAAAAATGCTACCTGTTACATGTATTTTGTTTAAAAAACAACAAAAAACAGACAGTTCTAAGGACTCTGTGGTTTAAATTATTTTGTGATTGTAGATTTGCTTGACTAAAATGAGATAGAAGTGCAAAAATACCTCCTCTCCTACTCAGCTCCTCTGATGTTAGTTTCTCACTTCTTACTCTAAGTCTACGTAATATATGTTTTTACAATGATATGTGCAAAATTAGGTGGTTGAACATTATCACTCCTGTTAATAACTGAACTCTGCAAAATGGAATTAAGCACTCAAACAGACTGACAGCCATTAATGGCCATTGAGTAGGACATAAAGGTTACTACTAACAAGGCAACAAAAGGAAAGGAAAGTGTTAGGAGATATATTGAAGTTAAGAAGATGATTTGAAAAAAAAATTCTACTGATTTTTCCCATAAAATGAATGTCAGTGGGTTCCAAAATAACACCGGACTCAATTTTAAATTTGTGGACAAATAAACCGTTTTCAAAATATCTTCTTTTGTGTTGTACAAAAGAAAGAAAGTCATACATGTTTGGAATGACATGAGGGTGAGTAAATTATGATATAATTTTAATTTAAACACCTGATTTTGGGTGAATCCCACTATCCCTACATTTCCAACAAAAGATAGCACATAAGGTTCATAAAAAGTGGATCGTTCTGATTTTGAAAATATAAAATAATAATACTTTAGAACAAACTCTTGACCAGAATTTCGCCACTGTATTGAGAAATATCCTTGCAAGAACTGTGAAGGTTATAAGAAATGTGTTTTTTAGTGATTCATCAAGAAATTAGCTGAACCAACTAGCACATCTGAAGGAATCAGGCTAATGGATTTCCACTGGTTCTTTTTTCACTCTTCTTTCACTGGTTCTTCTTTCAGTATTTTACTTTAAAACAGAGTAAATGTAACCTTTCAAAATGTTAGTTTTATCAAACATTATGACTGCAAACATTTAAAGCAGGACATATTCTAAAAATACCCTAATAAAATATGCATTTGCTTTTTTACATAATGTTCAGTTTATTTTTCTTTTCTGTTTTAGTTTGAAGAGTTTATGGTGTTTAGAGAATTGAAGTTTATTTAAGGTGCTCCTGCAGAGATTTGTGAGGCACTTACTTTATGCCCTGCCATCTAGAAATAATTTTGTCACTTTAATTTAATATGTGCAATAGAAGAAAGTAGAAATTCAATAACTTTAAATGAAAAAAAAAAAAACAGAAAAAAAAAACAGTGAGTGGCTGATTGCGATAAACTGCTCTCAATACAAGCTGAATTTCTATTTACTGTGTTTAATCAACATAATGTGCCACAAGGCCACATCACCACTCAGTTCATATTTATTCGTATAATTTCCAGATGCATGGGGGCACCATCAATCCCAGAGTGGCTGAGAGAGAGAGACTCATATCCATCTATGCATCTCTCCACTCCACAACCTTTGTTCACTCTGAAAAAGGAAAAAGAAAAGAATATAGAAGAAAAAAGAAGAAAGCTGAAAGAAATGAGAGCAGGGCTAAATTATTTTCCTGTTTTCATAAAAGATAAGGGCTAATTTTTTCAGCCTTTGTTATGAACTGTGTTTCCCATGGGATGATTAGTAAAGCAAAGGATGAAGGAATAAATACCTGCAAATAGTTCAAAACGAATTTTTCTCTTTAAAGATGGGATCTTACTGCAGGCTAAACTGGGTCTGGCAACATCCACTCTGAAACCATCATTATTAACAAGCTGTCCAGACTTGTGACCAATTTAATCCAATGCATTTTCTTTGTTACATGCTTGCAATCGGGTTAGTGTAGATGGCGGTCCGTAACCGGGATTATTAGAAAATACTGATTACTGAGTGTTGGGGGAATCAGAACTTAAACAAGGAATTTTTTATTAATATTTTTAATTGTAATTATAATTGAATCTGCTAAACATGTTCAGATTTACTACCTGATGCTTCCATTTTCTCACAAAAGGAGTGTTTTTCCTAGCCTATCACTATGGGTAACATAGTGAAAAAAATGTGTACTGTCCTGTCAAATACTACTAATATAGCATTTCACTTTAATAAAGAAAAATCGGACAGGATCGACTGCTCGTGGTGACAGAACAGAATGCTTAAGCCCTTGCCCCTTTTATCGTGTAAACGAAAGTGCCCTTTTCGGTCGCATTGCGGTGCCCCACGGCACATGATTTCTACCCCCCGGAAGGCGATTTCTATCGAGGGGGACAACCACCCTCCCCTGGAACACAATTCCACCCCTGCAGAAGTCTGTGCACGCCACTGGATATATTATATAAAATCAAATAATTTAAATAGTAAATTTTTGTGTAAAAAATTCCCAAGTGATCATCTTTGATTAATTTCAAAGTGGAAAGCTTGCTATTTAAAACACAACTAATGGCAGATAAAGTTGTGTGAAATGTTTTGTCCCATATGCAGAATTAGTGATATATTATTCAGAGTTTGTGAGTTGTCATTGTTAAAGTATGAGCAATAAATATTATATTAGTCCTGGGCCTTGTGTTAGTCCAATAGATTCTCTCAGCTGGAAAAATCACAGCAGAATGATCTAACTGCTTCATACAGTATCAATCTCTTGTGCAAATGTGCATTTGACAAAAGCAAAAAATAATCATTGAAAAAATAATAAATAAAATGCTAAGTATTTGATTTATTGATACAGATAAGAGTGATGATTGTGTTAAAAAAAAAAAAAAAAAACTTTAATAAATTATTAGTTATATTCTAACATAACTCGATAGCTGGGAACTTAAAGGTTGTCAGTTTTCCACTGCATATTACTGATGCAATGAAGAGCAACATTGTGCATGCTTTACACTTGTGTGGATGAAAAGCTCTTTCATAACAGTTTAAACATGAATACACTTTTTTATCATTAAAGGTAAATGCCTATTGATTTGTTACTTGTCAGTTTATTTTTTCTCTCTCTCTGCACTCTCTTTAAACCTGCAGGGTTATGTTTACAGCCCAATGTCCTGAGAAAATCCACAGACTTGATATTTACCCAGGATTCCCTGCTATATAGATAAATAAAATGTAATTTTCCTGTGCAAATATGTGTGAAATTAAATACACAAAAAGGACGGCTTTACAGTCGCCGGATTTATCCTGGCCACATTTGCTTATTTTAAAGTATGTCCAGCTAGCAAGAGAGAATATGTGTCAATGTGTTTAAGACGTTACATGTCTGAACGACTGTAGAGTTCTGTCAAATGATTGTACAGTCCATTTTTGTAAAGATGTGCTTACTTGTCAACCAAAGAGAGATGGATTAGGATGCAAAACATTTAATACATTTAAACTGGCACGAGTGTTTGCAGCTTGCAACTCTTATAAATCACACGTTACCAATGCAAACTGAGGCTGTGCAACAGGCTGACATGCAGCCTTTGCGTATGATGGATGTTGTAATATTGTATTGAGAATTCAGAACTCAGATAGTGAGAGGACTTCCAGTTTTGATTATTGCAGATTATCAAGGTATAGTAATTGCATTGAAGTCCATCATTTTCAATGAACTTATCTCCATCTCATTCTTTTTCTTTATGTTGTTCTTTCTACTACCATAATCACCAAACGTACTATTAATAGTTTTGGGTGAAGAATCAGAATGGATTTATTTTTTTAAAAGAACGACAGAACTCAAAAGTCTTTGCAAACATACGGGGTGTGAAAATTATAAAGGTCCGGCCTTTATAAATATGGTCAGAACCTCAGTTAGGTTATACAGAAATAGACATTCTCATTCACATTAAAGCATGATTCTCTAACCTCAAACCTTCTTATGGTCACTGAAATTTACAATCTTCTAACTGTAATAATGAAACACTGTTCAGCACAGTAAATATCAGTGGATTGTGTTTATTCATTGGTACATAAGGAATTGCTCAAACTTTATATTACATTAAAATTTAAAGCATTTAATACAATGTATCTAATGTTATACAAAACTATCACAAGATTTGGAATTGCTTTTACAAAGGTTAGGGTTAACATTATGGTTAGTGTTAGGGGTAGAGTCACTGTGGGACTTCAAATAAACAGTGTATGAATATCACATGTAAACTACAAAAGACCTTTTGAAGAACAAGTATTTCCATCTAACAGAAGTCAAACTCAAGTCACAAAATAATGACTTGACACAGTTGTAAGCAACTGACTTTTGACTTTATTTTTGACTAAATTAAAGACCAGTGGAAAATGCAAAGATACATATTTTAGCAGAATATTGGGACTATTTAGATAAAATATTATGTCATGAAAATACATTTTCAGTAACACTTTATTTTATAGTGTCATTGTTATGTTACATGCAGTTATTATAGTAATAATAACTATAAATTACGCATAATTACATGCAACTAACCCAACCCTGAACCAAATCAAACCCTAATCCTAACACTATTATAGTACATGTAGTTACTTAATATTACTCAGTAGCCTACTTAAATGTATAATTACAGGGTAACAAAGACACCTTAAAAAAAGTGTAACCTAAATTTCAACTGCCTGGCATTAACAGAAAGGAAAATACTGTGATGTTTAAAACTGTCCCTGCCTTCCTGACTTATAATGTATAATCTAATGATTTTAAAATTAAATGAATCAAAAAGATCACTTTTTCATTGATACCATGTAAAACTTGCTTACGGATATTTCTATACAGATATATCAAATTTTTATGTTTGTTTTTTTGTGTGGTTTTTTTGGACTTTCTTTATACTCGTGAAGTGACAAAAGGAATGAGACTTATATTTGGCCTTGAAAAACTGGTGACAAAAGACTTGAGACTTGCCTCGGACTTTGCATTACATTAGACGTGCGAACAGACTATAGCCACCCACAGCCCTATTCTTTTCGCATCGTTGACTGTCTCCTCTGTCTCTATTAATAACATTTCAAAAATGCAAATAGTAATGCAAGTAGACCAAACAATTATTACTGCAACGACTCCACAGGCAGACGTAAAAAGGGATAGTGTACTCATTAGTGTTCATTTCGTCTACCAATAATTAATCGAGTCAGTAACATGAAAGCACTGCAGACGCAAGTTCTTCTCCACCAGCTGTACCTATGATGTATGAAAGTGCTAGAATTACCATATTTTAGGACCACAATTGCTACCTGAGCCAAACACTATCAAAATCTTTATTTCTCCCTGACGCCTAAACAAACACACGCACATGCGTGTACACACGGGCCCCTCTATCTGGTGAAAATGAACGTCCACAGCAATAAAAATGATGTATTGAGCAAAGGTTACTCTCCCTTTTAAATGCTAATTGTTCTGCCAACAGTATTCATTTGCCTGGGCTCCCAAAGGGCATGCATCCATTTTGTTTCCCTTCCAAGCAGATGTGGGGTCTCAGTTTTTCTGTGTGCTTGTGTGTGCGTGAAAGAGCAAGATAGAGAGAGGGAACATTCTCGTGTTTATGCATCATAATTAGCGGCGCCTTGTTCGCCATCATAACCTACCAAATCTAGAGACCAGAAAGATAAGACGGTGTGTACAGATGGCAGCATGAATTCTACACAAAGACCTCTTCCAATGCAACAATGGAAGCATCACTTTAACTCTAAAGCTAAACAGTAATGAGGGTCACTTCTGCTCCCGGGCCCTGCCGCTGTACATTTCTTAAGGTTAAATGACATGACAGTGTTTAAGTAAGTCTTTCTCCTTAAAGGTCAAATGAATATTTTATCTTTGGCTGGGCTGGATGTATTGAAATGTTAATGTAAATACCACCGGTGCAGAGTCTGCAGGACAGCTTCAATAAAGGAAGGAATAGGAAAGGTCATATAATCCCCTACCAGTCTCTCATCATCGTCGCTGAACGCTGGTCTGTGCCATTGTTTGAGACAAAGATGAGTAAGCGACTCATTACCAAAATACATCAGAAACGTCTTCACAGGTGGGCGATTAGACAGACTTTGCGGGTTAAAGATTCTACTTGTTAGAGGTACAAAAAGCTGACTAAAATTGTACTAGGCTACTTGTACTAGGCTACTTCGCCACTGGACCGAAATGAAGTCATCCAGTGAATTCACTACTCCAGGCATTTCTATTCCTGGGGATTACCTCTAAATCATTTTATATTAAAATAATTGAACGCCCTTAAAGACAGAAGATAAACTGGATAATGGTACACTGGTAACAAAAGGCTTACTACTTGGACTAAAGACTTCGACTTTTTTTGACAATTTTGAAACAACTAGCCTAATGGCAGATACATTTTGGCAGTGACAATTTTGAAGACTTATGACTGACCTTTGCAAATCTAACAAATTTTATACTTGAATAACTTTTTTTTAAGTTTTTTTTATTTTATTTTTTACAATTACTCACAATTTGATTTGGACTTGACTGGAATCTGGCATATTCTGATTGAACTTTTCTTCAACTGCTCTCTCAGACAGCGATTTATTAGAAAAGTATTTAAGGTGTGTGAGTAAAAATAGTACTACATTACATCAGGAGTCAGTATATTTAAATAATTAACTTATTTAATGCAAAAAAAGGCTAAACATTAAATGTTGTTTCTATGGTTATTCTATATCCTACACACCTATATTTATATACAGTAGTGAAAAAGGGAAAACAAATAAAAAGCACTTGATGGGCTATCCCAAAAGCTTACAAGAAACAAACTTAAATATATGAATATGAGTCTCCACCAAATATCTTCTCAAAGCATATTCTTACAAACTATCCTTAAAGGAATTACACAGAAAATAATGGTTCATCCTGTTTACTTGTTCTGAAAGGTTTAATTTTGCTTAATATGCAAATGATAAATTAACTATGCTGTTATTGTTAATGTTATACTGTTAAACTAACTAATTATACTGTTTTTTGTTTGTTTTTTTATTCTATTTTTTTTTCATGGACACTTGGAACGAAACGTTTCAAACAGGAAGTTTTAAACAGGTAAACACTACACACATTTCTTTAAGATATGCAGTATTGATGGGATGGGATGGGATGGGATGGGATGGGATGGGATGGGATGGGATGGGATGGGATGGGATGGGATGGGATGGGATGGGATGGGATGGGATGGGATGGGGATGGATGGATGGATGGATGGATGGATGGATGGATGGATGGATGGATGGATGTGAACAATTATGTGAAGATGTCGTGAGAGATTCTCAAGCCCCCACGCAACTGCACCAGCTGCACTGCCAGTTACACCAGTTATCACACACACTTAAAGGGGATAGAGAAGTACCATACAAGTAGTCCATATATAAGTCGTCTGAAGCCATAATATTGATTTTTATGAGGGTTAAGTCTTCTCGATGCTTTTTCCTGTTTCAAAGTTAATGAGGAAGCTCGATTTGTTTCCCCAAACCACTTCACCAGAAACGTCACACTTGGGGTGCTTCTCAATTCTTATTTGTACATCTTCGTTTCCTTTCCTCGCTTCCTTTCCTCCCGTCTCAGCTCCACCCCCTGTCGGATGCAAGGGAAGGCTGCAAGGAAAGAAAATGAGGACGGAGGAATCGAATGAAAGCTTATTTATACATTGGAATATTTGATCACTCGAGCGTCACTTTACCGTCATCAGCAGTGCTCAAAGGATCTGCCCTTATGTTGTTAAAGTTTGGTTATTTAAGAAATTCATAACAGATAATAATAAAGCCAGATACCCTGTTGAAATATGTGAGATGTGTGGTTTATTTAAACTGCAAAGGTAAAGTATAAATTAAAATTATTGTGACAGATGTGAAGGGGGAGGAGAATTTATACGTGCGTCACGTTTAGTCGATAAAACACTTCTGCAAAGGATACACCTGTGTCCTCGCTCATGACTCCTCTAGAAGCCTCCTCACTCCTCGATCCTCGCCTCCTCGCGGTGCAATTAGAGAATTGAGATGTCCTTCAAGATGGCTGAGCTCAATCGGTTTCCAGTTCATAGGATGGAGGACTGAGGAGCGAGGAGACGAGGAGGAATATTGAGAATCACCCCTGGATTTGGCCCAGGTTGGATGTCCACTACAGACTTCAGTGAGTCGCTTCTCCGCAGCTGCGCTGTACTGCACATAAACGTCATTGGCCCTTGCCTGTGTCGTCGTCATGAAACTGATGCTGCGTTCACCCCATGTCTACCAGAAGGTGTGTTCGACTTGAAGCGGCGCTGCGCAGACCAATCGGTGTATGAAATCAAAGTACCGCAAGAGTGATTAGAGAGCAGATGGCTCTGTATACTTCAAGCAAAGCCACTTGAAAGCAAGCCTGCAAGGTTAGCAAAAAACAAACATAAAATAAATAAATAAATAACTGTTAACAGTGCGGTATGCAGGGAAGGAGACCAGAGCCTTTTTTTAACCAGAGGCTGTTTCTGTTTTTAGTTTACAAAAAAAAAATAAAAAAAAATAAAAATGTTTTATAAGAGAAGTCCCAGACAACTGCGTGACAGGTAGGATTCAGTTTACTATACTTCTCATTAATTTTATGGTATCCGCAAACAGTGATTGACTGTTGCACAACTCTGAACGAAATTCAATGACGTCAAGGCTGTATTGGGACTGGTTATCAAGGCAAAGGTGATCCAAGTTGGCCGTTATGCTTTCTCCAATGTTAGAGCCATGGACCCTCGTATCTAAAAATAATCAGACCATGGCTGTGTCCGAAATAGCCCCCTATACCAATAAAATAGGGCACCATTTGAGGGGACAACCATTTGTAGTGGTGTCTGAAACCATAGTGGACGTTATCGAGTGCACTCATTCAATCCCACAATGACATCGCAAATGTACAACTGATAAATGCTCAACAGCTAGAGAATACCCATAATGCACTGTGAGAGTTGCGCACCAAGTGAATTTCTGCGTCTGACCAGAAGATGGCGCCTGCAGCTGAATGAATCATCCATCCATTTTCCAAACCGCTGGTCCAATGTGGCTACAGCATAATATCATACAGGTACCTGCTCTTTTTTTTTATTGATTATTAAATTGTTTAGTTAAGGTTTATACATAATTACCATGACAGAGTTGAAGATAAATATTTTCATTTTACTACTGGAGCTGCTAGTTTGCTAAGATTCAAATGATTGAAACAGCAAGCACAGACTATGCAAAAGCGGCAGCCCTTCCGGCACACTCAGTGTCCAAATTAGTTTACTCGTTTTTATTCACTTCCTCAAGTGAACAATATTAGTGGACTAATGTAGGGAACAGTGAATGAGGGTATGGGAGCAATTCCTGACACAGCCCATCACTGCTTCAAGTTGAACTCACCTGTAGTCTCGAGATGACAACGTGTGACGTTCTATTCGGAGCTGTTACAAGTTGAAATCTCGTAATTACGGTAAATACAACATTGTGTGAGTAAATACAACATTGTGTGAATTAGGGCTGCACGATTAATCGCAATTTACATTTAATCGCACTTAAATCGAGATGGCTTAACGCGATTTTAAAATCGCAAAGGCTGCGATTATTTTTTTTATGCGCAGTTTGTCATTGATGTACGGCTCTGTAAACGCTGCTCCATCTGAAAGCACTGTGAGTTTGAGTCACTTATAACGTGCATTTGAAAAAAACAACATGCGTCAACATCTTTTTTAATAACATGCAACATTTAATAACATGCATTTACTCCAAACTCACTTCATAACGACAGTTGAGCATCCTTCTGTGAGATGATGTGCTTTCTTACACAGAATAAGGCAGTCGTGTATTTATAAGTCATGTTTAATCAAAGCGTTTCAATCTTCTGTTTCTTCCATGGTTTCTTCAGCTACAGCAATAGGGATTTCCTGGAATGATGCGCATTATTGTACTTCTGCAGCTGGGCATATTTAGCGTGTTTGCGTGAGAGCGCCCTCTGGCGTTCAGATGGAGCAGTATTTACTACCAATCAGCTGAACTCCACTCACAAACTGCGCATAAAATAATCGCAGCCTTTGCCAAATCGCGTGCGGTTTTATTGCGATTAATCGTGCAGCTCTAGTGTGAATACACCTTAAATTAAGAACTAAAGGTATACACCAAGCATATCCACCTTATTGTTAATGTTAGAGCAGGTCTTCCATTTGTAACTTGAATATCCAATGATAGTTTATGTAACGATGCAGTTGAAACATAGGAGGAAGCAGGATCCACATGAAGTAGTCTTTTATTAAATAAACTCAAAGCTTTCAGGACTCAGGACCAACCAACATACAACATCAAGAACTCACAAAGACTTCTACTTCTACTTCTACTTCTACTTCTACTACTTCTTCTTCAATGGCGATTAACTCCAAAGGAGCATTATCGCCACCTACTGTGCTGGATGGCAAATTAACCTTGGGTGATAAGTCTGAAGTTTAAAACTATTTCCTCTTCCTTCTTTCACAAATGGACCATTGACTATATTTCCTTGTTGAACCCTACTCTATCATCCCACATACATCATCATCATCATCATCATCATCGTCATTATTATTATTATTATTATTATTATTATTATTATTTATCATACCTGCAATAGAGGTTTCATTGAGCTTCATCTCACAAAGACTGAACTAGACACAGGGCTTATATACACATACAAACAAGCTTAACAAGATAACAAGGGGGCGTGGCTAATCAGAAACACCTGGGAAGACTAACAAACAAGAAAAACTACAAAGGACTACAAAACATGGCACAGGACAGGAAATAACAAGTTTGTTTTGTCCACACAAAACAAGGGGAACACTGCGCAACACTTACACTGCGCAAACCAAAAGTAATACCCACCGGATGAAGAAGGGTTGGCTCTCCACAGAACATAAAATATTATATTGTATTTTTATTTTATTTTTCGTGTTCCCATTTATGAGGAAAAAACTAAAGACGTGACAGTTCTCCGTTACGGACATGACCGTTCTGTCCGTTTAAACGACTTTAAAACTTTCACAGAGACCTCAAACAGAAAGCACAAAGCCTTTTTTTAAAGTGAATTTCGTTTTGTATTAATTGTATCTTAATTTTAATCAATGTTTCATCAACCAATTGCCAGGATTTAATAAATAAGAAGTAAATATACTATAGTAGAAAATAGATAATCACGACACGGAGGCGCCGGCGAGTGAACTGAAGCGCGTCTCATAAATGAACCGAAACTCAGCGTATAAGGTATCCTACTTGCCTCACAGACCTGATAAATATATCTTTAGAGAGCTTTAAATGTGTACTTTTAAACAGAACAATTCAAAACGATAGAAAACAGACTGCTCTCTGCTTATGTAATCGTAAGAAATGCGCATTTCTCTCTGGCACGTTCACTACTGCGAAGATCGCGTATCAGTATCGTCAACCTCATCTTTGCAGCCGACACAGAAAACTATTAATAAACAATTAAAATGTCTCCTTGCTAAATTTGACATATTCATTGCTTTTGCCGGTTCTTTGTGACAGCTTTTAGGTGCTTTATTGGCAGCGCCACCAACGCGTCAGCACCGAAAACATGGAGATTTTTTTCAATCCCTGTTTTGGCAGGGGGGAAACTGATCCGAAAATGTAACGAAAATGTAACGAAACGTTGTAGAAATGTAGTGGAGTAGAAAGTATAATAATTGCTGCAAAAAGTAACGAAGTAAAAGTCAAAAGTATGCACTATTGATTCTACTTAAGTAAAGTACAGATACGTGAAAAATTTACTTAAGTAAAGTAACGAAGTATTTGTACTTCGTTACATTCCACCACTGCAGTTTTTAAACACACAAAGCACGCACCAGATTATACGTCATCAATAGCGGTTCACTTCCGCGATTTGGTACGATTGCGTTCATATCAGCAGCGAACCGTACCCGAGTTCACATGAACCGTACCCCAGACCACCTTTTTAAGCGGACTCGAGTACGGTTCGCGGGTGCGCACCCGAGTTCAGAAAACAGCGTTCACATCATCCAAACGAACCGAACTCTGACGTCATTCGAACCCGGGTGCACACCAAAAGTGCTATTGTGAAAGCGCCCTAAAAGATAAGATAAGGTGGATAGGCCTGCAAAAGAGGCTACCCAGAGTTTGACTGAATAAAAATGTTTAACAACATGAGAGGGCCTGGATGTCACAACTGCACGCCACTGTCTTCTATATTGTATTATTTTACAAACAACAGTCATGACCACAGATTTTAGGTCAGTGGTTCTCAACCAGGGGGTCGGTCAGCCCTCTAACAATTGTTTTTTCTAGAGAATAGTTTTTTTTTTAGAGAAAGGGTTTCCACTGTCTTGAAAAAAAAACATGTTAAATGATGTAGTCTTATAACTACTTTTTTTTTTTTTTTTCGTATGAATTTAGACTAGGCTACATGTTACTAGTTAGGGTTAAAATATCTGTAGAAATTGTGTACAATTTTTTTTTTTTTTTTTTTTAAAGTCCAGTAAATCACAAATTACAAATAACTGGAAAAGTCATGGGGCCTTTGAATATTATTGTGGACAATGGTGGGCCTTAGAGGTCAAAAAGGTTGAGATTTACTGTTTTAGGTTATAGTCTGACCAAACCTGTATTAGGTTACAAATGTCATTCATTTAATAACATCCACCAAGAGATTTTAATTTGTTAGTATTTTGTATTATTGCTCATATGTGACCCTGGATCACAAAACCAGTCACAAGTTGCACGGGTATATTTGTGGCAATAGTATGGGCGTAGTATTACGCTTTTGTATGGGTCAAAATTATTGATTTTTCTTTTATGCCAAAATCATTAGGATATTAAGTGAAGATCATGTTCCATGAAGATATTTTGTAAATTTCATACCGTAAATATATAAAACATTTATTTTTGTGAGTGAATGCAGCACAATCGCAAACATAAATGAACAAGTTTAAAGACGATTTTCTCAATGTTTAGATTTTTTTGCACCCTCAGATTCCAGATTCCAAATATTGTACCATCCTAACAAATCATACACCAATGGAAAGCTTATTTATTCAGCTTTCAGATGATATATAAATCACAATTTAAAAAAAAATTACCCATGTGACTGGTTTTGTGGTCCAGGGTCACATATATCTTTAACTTGCATAATTGTTCTTCTAAGGCAGTCGATTACCGGAATGTACACCACTGCATGGCTGTTAATTAAATCAACATCAAAAAGTGAAGTAAGGGCACTGAGATCAGCAGCACTGTGTCATTAGTATTTAGAGCATTGTGTATGTTTCTGGGACACATTGCCAATACATCTAAGTGACTACTTTGCTACTTTCTCAAGGACAGCATCTATCAACTTGAAATACATTATTGGAATCTTATAAGCTCAGTACAGAATGATTCACCCGATTTACTCTCCGATCCCTTGAGGTATGGAATACATCAATGAAACCCAGCAGCTCTGCGGTGTAAAATATTCAATTTTGATACATTCCCTTGAGTGGCAGCGTCAATATCCAACATGTGATGAAATCCAGTAGGGATATTTTAATTAAAATTTGTCCAACCATTGTAACCGCATCGCAGTTATTTGTCTGAAATCCTTTATTGACGTACTCAGATTTAATTTTCTCACACACACTGTTGTTTCTGAAGATTCAAATTGGAGATTAGATGTGGGAATATTCTTATCTTCAGTAATCTTCAATCTCATCTGTCTCGCTGATCATGTAGCATTCATGTCAGCACACCATTAAAATTGGCTGGGGTACTGATGGCTTTTTGCTGTTCTTAACAATGGAAATTCACTCAAAATCCTCTTTTCTTTAATATTGACATTTACTTCATTATCTCTTGGAAATCTATTTGTGCTATGTATTCACAGCTGCAGGATTTACCATGGATTTCTGCACAACGGACAGGAGGAAATTTGCTCCATTCCTTCTGACAAAACTATTTTAGTTCAGCAATATTCTTGGGATGTCTGGTGTGAATTATTCACTGTCCACAAAGCATCTCAAGTTGAGGTCAGGGCTGGTCTGAGCCACTCCAGAAGGCGTATTTTCCTCTGTGGAACCCGTTTTGTTGTTGAATAACTCCTGCACTTTGGATTGTTTTCATGTTGCATCACCCAAATTGTTGAGCTTCAACAGGCTGCACATTCTCCTGCAAAGTGTCCTGAAAAACTTGGGAATTCAGTTTTCAATCACTGATAACAAGCTGTCCAGGCCCTGAAGCAAAAAAAAACTCTCCAAACCATGATGGCCTGTCCACCATACTTAACAGCTTAGATGTGGTTTTGAAGTTGGTGTACTGTGCCTGTCTCATTGTGTTTTTTCCCCCCAAAAAACAACTCAACGTTGGTTTAATCTGACCAAAGAATATTTTGCCAGCAGAATCCAGGTGCCTCTTTTCTGATCTTCAGATGTGCAGAATCTTTGCAGGCATCTTTGCAGGACGCCCACTCCTAGGAAGAGTAACGCCAGTGTTGAACTTTCTCCATTTATAGACATTTTGTCTCACTGTGGACTGATGAACGTGAAAACTTTCAGATATAATTCTGTGACCCTTTCTAGCTTTCTATTCAACGATTGTTAATCGTAGATGTTATGAGGTGCAGCTTGTGAATAGCAAGTTTGTATTTTCGTGGGGCAGAGCATCTTTGAACAACATTGGACTTCAAACAGTATTAGTCTGGGGATTCACATACTTTTCTTCCTTCACAAATGCTTACATGTGTTCAATAAAGACAATGTAGTAAAGAAAATGTATCATTATTTGTGTATTATTTAAGCAGACAATCAAATTTATGCAGAGATCCAAGAGTAATTCCTCATACTTTTTTCTTGCAACTGCATTTTGAATGCATTAATATAACTACAAGCAGAGTGACAGTGTAGTGACAAAATATATCACATTTGTCATGTAACACATTTTTTTTTTCTCCAGTGGGAGATAATATCCAAGCCTCATCGACACACTAGAGGCAATCATTAGTTTGCACTTCTCATCCGCAGCATATGCCAACAACATGGAGTCAAATGATACTTGATAAGGTTTACTCCACTTTGAGGCAAAACAAACTTATCTTCTGAAACAAGCTGTCAGATAGCAAAGATTGAGATAAATATAGAAGGAGTGAAGGCAGTGGTGTTACGGGACATTTCTGAGGTTAGAAGTACTTTATATTTCACCAGGATGAAATTATTTTGCCAATGGCAATTTTATGCTTCTGTGAGTTTCTAATTCCCTCCGGCTCATGCGAAGTGTCTCAGCTGTAGCATCAATCTCTCTCCTCCTTCTTCATTTTTACCAACCCCCCATTCACCTAGATGACAATGAGTTGACTATTCCTCCACCTTTCAGTTCTTTCTCTATCACACAAATATAGTATACACAATTAACAGTCAGCAATCCCTTTCTCAGTCATCAACATGGATGGGATCCAGGCCGGAGGTGCACATATGTGAGGTACTTAGGAAAAATGCTGACTGTAGAGAAGAACAGAGCCCTGTGGAGCACATCTGTGCTTCCTGCTCCCCAACATCCAGCAATGTGGAAATTAAATTGTGTACACTGAACATAAAATGGAGCAATTGAACATTGTGTTGTTGCAAGCAGTTTCGGTCAAAGCCACATCTTTTGAGCAGGGTGTTACCTTGCAAATTGCCTGTTGAAATGTACAGGTGCAGACCCACCTTTGGGAAAACCTATTGGAGGACAAGTCCCTGAAGAAAATGCTTCTTGTTGGTTGCTGAATGCTATAGACAGTGCCTTACTATGAGCTATATTTAATTATAAAGAGCAAATGCAAAGTACAATGATAAATGTCAGAAATTTTGTAAGTAATAAACGACAGTTCAAAAGTTTAAGGTTGGGAATAATTTTTTATGATTTTGAAAGAAGTCTCTCACTTTTTGATCAGTTTAATATCCTTGCTAAATTAAGCATTTCTTTCTTTCTTTCTTTCTTTCTTTCTTTCTTTCTTTCTTTCTTTCTTTCTTTCTTTCTTTCTTTCTTTCTTTCTTTCTTTCTTTCTTTCAAGTCCAGTAAGTCTGGACTCGGAACTCTTACTGGAAAAATGTTCATTCCACCACACAGATACTGATCAATAAGACAAATAGGGACAATTTGATGATAAAGATTGGACTACCAAAGAACTTCATGAGCCTATTTATAACCGTTGCTATGTCCATTGGAATAATGATTCTTTTGCATTCCTGTAGGCTAAAATCCATATGTCTTTTAATGTCGTGTAAACCAGATTCAGTGAAAATATGCTGCTGCATTTTGTTGAGCATTTTCTTTTCTCTAGAATAATCCATGAATGCTTTTTTTTTATTTTTTTATTTTATTTCCCTTAACCATTAAACACATCCCTCATGACATCTTTAGTGACATCATTCACTACCCTCCTCCTCATTCATTTTTTTTAAAGTTAGATATCAACCTCCTTAGTATTCCTCAATTAATTACAAACAAAATAACAAGAAAAAATAAATAAATTATAAAAGTGTCACGAGGGTGGTTGTAAACAAACACACGAAGATGAAGGCAAATAGGTAATATTTAATAAATCCAACAGGAACTCCAACACAAACAGAGCAGCATACAACACATCCACATCCAAGGACACTAAACTAAAACAGAACCAAATATACACTCACCTAAAGGATTATTGGGAACACCATACTAATACTGTATTTGACCCCCTTTTGCCTTCAGAACTGCCTTAATTCTACGTGGCATTGATTCAACAAGGTGCTGAAAGCATTCTTTCGAAATGTTGGCCCATATTGATAGGATAGCATCTTGCAGTTGATGGAGATTTGTGGGATGCACATCCAGGGCACGAAACTCCCGTTCCACCACATCCCAAAGATGCTCTATTGGGTTGAGATTTGGTGACTGTGGGGGCCATTTAAGTACAGTGAACTCATTGTCATGTTCAAGAAACCAATTTGAAATGATTCGAGCTTTGTGACATGGTGCATTATCCTGCTGGAAGTAGCCATCAAAGGATGGGTACATGGTGGTCATAAAGGGATGGACATGGTCAGAAACAATGCTCAGGTAGGCCGTGGCATTTAAACGATGCCCAATTGGCACTAAGGGGCCTAAAGTGTGCCAAGAAAACATCCCCCACACCATTACACCACCACCACCAGCCTACACAGTGGTAACAAGGCATGATGGATCCATGTTCTCATTCTGTTTACGCCAAATTCTGACTCTACCATCTGAATGTCTCAACAGAAATCGAGACTCATCAGACCAGGCAACATTTTTCCAGTCTTCAACTGTCCAATTTTGGTGAGCTCGTGCAAATTGTAGCCTCTTTTTCCTATTTGTAGTGGAGATGAGTGGTACCCGGTGGTGTCTTCTGCTGTTGTAGGCCATCCGCCTCAAGGTTGTGCGTGTTGTGGCTTCACAAATGCTTTGCTGCATACCTTGGTTGTAACGAGTGGTTATTTCAGTCAAAGTTGCTCTTCTATCAGCTTGAATCAGTCGGCCCATTCTCCTCTGACCTCTAGCATCAACAAGGCATTTTCGCCCACAGGACTGCTGCATACTGGATGTTTTTCCCTTTTCACACCATTCTTTGTAAACCCTAGAAATGGTTGTGCGTGAAAATCCCAGTAACTGAGCAGATTGTGAAATACTCAGACCGGCCCGTCTGGCACCAAAAACCATGCCACGCTCAAAATTGCTTAAATCATCTTTCTTTCCCATTCTGACATTCAGTTTGGAGTTCAGGAGATTGTCTTGACCAGGACTTGGTCTTGATGAGAAATTGAACAGGTGTTCCTAATAATCCTTTAGGTGAGTGTATATACATACAGGTGATAATGATGGTGATTCATGAGCGCACAGCTGAACATAATTAGTTTCCGTGTTAACAAATGAATGATTGAGGCAGATGATGATGATGTTTGTCGAGGAACCTCCCGGACAACTGTGCATTTGTGGCGGTGTTGAGACTGACACGCAGGAACGTGCACATCCGGGAAGGTGGTCTGATGGGTGGGATCCAAATCCTTTATTCCACAAGGTGGCAATGTCTGATAAACAATGATGAAGAGACGTTTCACTCATAGTTATCACTGGCAGAAAACAAAAGAATAGGAAGAATCATCATCAAAACTTGACATGGTTCAGCGATTTACTGCAAGTACTGAACGCAATCAAATATTAGTATCACTGTCACTTGATGGTGGATCTGGTGAAGAAGCTGTCAGCGATCAAAATTGATTTTAAAGATGCTGAAAATGATAGTTTTGAGAATATGTTTGAGATGGCGAATACGAGCTAGATGCTGATTGTACTGGAAAATGAGCTCTGATGAGGACAGTGATGATGGTATAAAACTTCTGCTCAAACTGAACCATTCCAAGCTCCAAAAGGTCACAAAATATGCTTTATTTTATTCATCTGTAATTTTTATTCTAATATCAGGAGAGTTTTATATTATCATGACAAGTAGAGATCCATCCGTGTTAAATATAGATCCGGGTCGCTAAACACCTGAATATGTAATAATGATTTGCGAAACATTCATGCATTTAAGGGATAAATATCACACAATTTTAGAATTAGGATTTTCATCTTCATTGTTATCCCTTTACATCCACTGTACATATGCTGTACAAGGATCAGGGCTGTGTAAATACCACAATGTAAATTTCAAGTAGTGTTGCAGTATTTTATTGCACTTTGATATTTCATTCAAAAACCATAACTACGAGAAAAACATTTAGAGGATTGGTGCTATATAAATATTTCACTTATAGTCGACTTAATTGGGTTTTCAGTGAAGACTAAGCACACAGAAATTACTAAATTAAATGCACTGTTCCTCTCTTTTTACTCCTATGAGGAACTAAATGCAGAAAATTAAATTATGTTTTGTTGGTTTTGTCTTTATTTCCATAATGTGGGATTTAATGTAATTGCTACACTAAGAGTGGGATTTATATTTACATTTATCATTTGAAATTCAGATGGGTGCCTTTGGAAACTTGCTGACATAAATTAAATCCATGGAACTGCTACACAAGGCTGTTTCACTTCATTTAATTAGAAAGAGAGGATCATATGTGTAAAAAGAGACATAGTGGCTCTTCAATGAGTCTATGGAAAATGAAAAGTAAACGTCAAAACCACAACCATGCTGCCTTTACATTTTAGATGGCTGTCTACCTTACCGTGCTTATTTGTGTTAGGGTTAGAATAAATTAACATCACATCATAGAAAATTATGTGATATTATAAAAAAAAAATAAAAAATAAAAATAAAAAAAACAGACTAAATACAATAAATTCAGTAAGCAATTGCAGATCAATCTGTAAAGCTCATTTTAAGACCTTAAAGCTAATGTTAAGGCACTAATATGTTGAAAATAGTTCACATAGGGAGTGAGAAACACAATGCAAGTTTTCTTTGTGAAATATCAAATAGCTCTTTGATCCAAAAAAAAAAAAAAAAAAAAAAAAAAAACACAACATAAATCTGTTGTCAAAACTTTTTCTTGTAGCTGTAATTACCAAAAATAGTTGGGACCAGAGTTTGAAGATTTCTTTTGGTTTTGAGTCTCACTTGTGGTATACTTGTGGCATGTATCTTACACCACAAATCACAGTTACACCAGTCCTCAACACATATACAGTAAATGAAAAGAGAAACACTACATGAAGTTCAAACAAATATTTCTGCCCTGCATTTTTACACACACTGCACTGCAGTCTCTCATATGTTGAAACCAATTAATGGCACACTGGATGTTCACCACGGATACATTTAGATGGTGCTATCTTATTTGCACATATTTGGGTAAAAATATGAGCACAGTTATATATAAAAAAGATTGAAAATTTACCAATAAATGTAAGAATACTGAGCATTTCGATTATTTTGGGAAAATGTTACTGAAAACCGTAATGTAAAAGCAAAGGAAATTAGTTTGAAATAAACCTGTTTTTACTTCTGAATAGTAAAGAAGCTAGTTGCTATTTCTCATTCCTCCGAGTCTTTTTTCATTCCCTCTGAAGTTAAATCAGTTCTCATCATTTGTGTACCATTTCCCTCAATGTTTTTTTTTTTTTTTTTTTTTCTAAGCAGCGGTGTCATTTACCAGAATAGGGTTCTTCTTTTATTTACATAAACGCCTCTCAGTGTTGCATCTCAAAAATGTTTGTTGACATTGTTTTCCTCAGAGTTCCCATGCACTGTCACTTCTGTTGTCGCATCTCATATTGCTCCAAATCCCAGAGCTAAAATGGGTGTCACATACATTAAAATGATGCCAACTGCATTTTTAATTGTGAACGAACACTGATGTACCAGAGCAACACTTTTCCTAAACAATCCACTATTAGATTAAACAAATTATATTATAATTATATTATTTTTCCTTTCAGGTTTCCAGATACCTTGCAACGTAATTTCAACTTGTCAAAAGAAACAGGAAGGCAGAAGTAATATTGTTTCAAATGTCTCCTATGATTAGCCTTCCGAAAAACCTTCGTACAGAAGTATAATCTGTAGCTATAATAATCAGTGACATAAATTATTTTCCTGAGAATGTTCACTCATTTTAATGTTTAATCCATAGTTGGCAATTAGAAACCCCTAACAAATAGTAAATGTAACTAGGTTGTAGGATTGTAGATACTGTACTCTAAGGTCTGAAGAAGATTTCTGTAGACAGTTCATTAAGGTCCCGATATACTATATACAAAGTGGCCGTTAAAAACTTTATCTCAAAGGGGAAATATTAATAATAACTCATAATTATCAATTATGATAAATTATTAAAGGTCCCATGACATGAAATTTCCACTTTCTGAGGTTTTTTAACATTAATATGAGTTCCCCTAGCCTGTATATGGTCCCCAAGTTTCTAAAAATTTCAATCGGTGTAAATCGAGCTTTTGCTATCTTTCTCTGCCTTTGAGAAAATGGAGGCTCATACGCGCTGATCTTGAATCTCCTCCTTATGACGTCATAAGGAGGAAATGTTACCTCCCCTGTCTCTGCTTTGCCCGCCCAGAGAATATTTCTCGCCCATGAGAAAATGCGCTAGGAAGTAGGAACGCGCGCGCGCGATTTTAGTTTGTCCACGAGAGATATCATGGCTTTTGAGCGAGCGAAGCATAACAATTGCTCAATAATTGGATGTACAAATGAACACCGAAGGGTCAATACAGAGCTGGGCTTGCTGAACGTCTGAAACTAAAGTCTGGATCACTCTCTTTGGCTCAGCTACACACCTCGGACAAGCAAGTCAACTAATGATATATAAGTGTGTTGCTTTCCTGTTTATGGTTACCTAGATTTTACACGTAGAATGTGGCTGTAACATTAGCTATGCAGTTTATGTGTGTGAATACACACACTGTAACGCGAGTGTTGTACACGTCTTTGTTATTTGGATAACCGTTTTCCTGTTGGTTATATGGCGCGCGCGATATCCGCATTTCAAGATCGCAGAGCTTGATGTAATTGTAATAAGATAAATACAGACGTTACAGATCTCTCATGAAAAGGCAACAGTAGGTTCGCGTTAGCTACATGAGAATAACTGTAAACCATCCGAATAAAGTACCGTATCCAGACATAATATTTTAAACTAACCATTCGGAAACGTCCTGCTGGAGCCGCTGAGTTGCAACTTCTTCATCCGTTGCTTCTCCATCTGGATCAGATTCTGGGTCAAACTGAAATGCTTGAACGACTGCGTGTCTTCGTGCCATTGCTATATCCAACGTAAACATGCACGCCACGTTACCGTTGCGCAAGATGGTCAAGGCCACACCCACCCTCCACCTTGCGCCGCCTTTCTCCTCCTCTCTCCTCCTCATTAGTATTTAAAGCTACAGACACCGAAACGGCCCGTCTGAAGGAAGCTCATTCTGGGACTGGCTTGTAGTGGCTATAATTCTGCACCGAGGCTGAATTTTTGGAAAGAGATTTCAGATACAGTACTAGGGACCACTAAGGCCTATATTAAAGCCTACAAAAAGTAGCATGTCATGGGACCTTTAATATTTGGGTCAGTTAATTGGATTAACTTGAGGTAGCTAAATTAATATTACAATCAATTAATCAGTTCCAACGAACTCTTTTGATTATTCATTTATTCTAAGAAAAGCGTATCGGCCACCGAAAAATAACTATTTCTTAGCATGTACAGCGCTTAGAGCATGTAACAAGATCAAGATCGTAAAATGGACTTTGTTGCAAACAGAGAAGAACCAAATACATATTGTGCACAAGTTTTATTAACTAAATCACAAACATTACTAAACTAAACAAACATACATACATGCATAGGTAAAATGGTGAGTGATAGAATGGAACTGGAAGCAGGAAATGGAACTATGGAAAAGATATTTTCAAGGTATGAAAAAAACCATCAGCTTATCATTTTCAGAGCACCTCATTAAAATTGATACTTGCATGGTCTGTGCAGTGGACACAATTCTTGAAGCGGTCGAAAATGGAAGTCGTTGATGGATCCGTGAGTGTAAAATGTTAATGTACAAGTTGCAATCGTTTTCTTCTCTGCTGGATGGAGAAGATATGATGAACTTGCATGGTTATTTCGACGCTGTTCTCATGGCTGGAGGGCAGACTGTGGCCTGCCGGCCCTGGGCCGGAGAGAGCACACAGGGCAAATGATGGGAGTTGCGATGTACTTCTTCTGCATTGAATGAAGACATTCAACTCCTGAGGTTGTTCTTGATGCTGTTGTGGTTGAGAGAGTCCTCTCTCTCCTGCGTGAGCACATGGCTGTTGTGAGTCGAAGCCTGGGGGTCCCCACAGACAATCAACCTGAAGAAGCAGCAGTAGAGGCCAGAAGAAGAGAGAGGGTCACTGTGGATTTGTCTCTAATAAAGCCTGAGAAAGGCCCCACCTCTCCGGGTTTGCTTGACCAATGAGAAGGGTGGAATTTCCAAGCGGGAAGATTCCTCTGTGGTTGATTTATGAATCTTTGTTCTAAGCGTGCTCATTTGCATGTGCAGCTGGATTGGTTTCTGATGACGAAACTAAGAAAGATTCTTGTAATACTAATATGTTGCGCAGCTATCGGCATATCATGTACACAATAATTTCGATCTTCAAAGTACCAATTTATAGAGACCAAACATGGTATCGGTAAGGTTACATTGACCGTTGGTTCTATAATAAAATACATAGTATAAAAGATATAATAGGATCAAAAGATAATAGTATTAAAAGACACAACACAAGACAGTAAATCATTCACAAAATGTTCTGGAATGCATGTTAATTTCATGTTAATCAGTTCATCGATAAATGAATGCAGGAGAGTCTGTTCTAATATCTGTAGGTCTTGTGGCAGAGGCCCCTGTTCACATTGCTAAGAGTCATAAAACCAACTTATCTGATCGTGGTCATGGTAACTAAGACCTTCTTGCCCTGTTTGGGGGGGGATGGGGCCACAGATCCCAGAGTGAGTTCTAAATATAATTTGTTAAACTATAACAAATACTTATGTCTGACTTGTCTCAGTCGTTACAATTTGTCTCTCCATTTTAATTGGTCAGTAATACATTTAGTCATGACTGGCAACTTAAATTTTGTGCAAATCAGATAAACTGCCTAAGACAAGTTTGAAAAAGTTTTTTATTTTATTTTTTATGATCAAATGATTCAGGGTAACTGAAGGAATCGGAAGTAATATGAATTTTCTACTCAACTATGACCGTCTCTCTCTCTCTCTCTCTCTCTCTCTCTCTCTCTCTCTCTCTCTCTCTTTCTCTCTCTTTGTGTGTGTGTGAGAGACACTTTTAGGGCAGAATAATAAGAATAAGAATAAGAATAAGAACAAGAATAATCAGAAATAAAGCTGCAAAGCATATAAATAGGAGGACTACGTCAAAGTCAACTGTATTTGCCACACTTCCTGCTACCAGCTGGTGGCGCTATATTTTTTTACATGGCAATGTCTTCAGGCCAGGGTTATTATCAAACATGTGAAGTTTGGGGCAGATTGGACATTGCATGCCTTACAACAACTTATGCAGTTACAGCAAATTTCTCTTTCATTGCATTATAGCATGCTTTAGCACTTAGCTAAGTATTGCTAGCATGTTTTAACATGTTTCTATCATGTTGCTAGCCTATTTAACACTTGCTGACACATTTTAATATGTTGCTAGGAGTCCATAACAGTGTTAAACATATCACTTCCTGTTTCCAGCAGTTGGCGCTATGACTATAACTGAATATGGACATGGACATGTGTTCAGTACAGGACTCTTATCAAACGTGTGAAGTTTGGGGCATTGTTTGCCTGAGTTACAGCAACTGTCTGTTATATGGCGAAACATTTTTTTCAGGCCGCCAGGGATACGCCCTTTGACGAAAACTCAAGATCTTCACAATTTAGTATCGCAAAGGCCTTAAGATTACACTCACCACATTTGAAGATGATCTGATTAAAAGTGTAGGAGAAAAAATGGCTGAGGAAATGTAAAATGGCTGACTTCCTGTTGCATTCAGAGCTTTTCTCCAAGATACTTTTTTGTTGGTTTTGGGACATTACAAGTATACCGAATTTCTTACACATATGTAAAGTGTAGTGGGAGGGGCACTTCGTTAAAATGGTGTAGGTTACGCTATCGAACGATTTTGTCACATCTAATTCTGAAACCCATATCAGACGTAAATGTTCGCCAGTTCTGACACGTGTGCAAAGTTTCATGAGTTTTCAAGAATGTTCAGGATCTCAAAAATGTGATTCATTTTGGAGAAGTGTCGCTTTTCAATCAGAAGTACTCTAACGCATCTCTCCAGTGTGTTTTACTCACTAACGTCTGACCTTGATGGGCAGAAAATAAATGCTCTATGTCAAAGAAGGCAGAGCCCCAGAGCATACCTTCCTATTATGTAACTGAAGGTGTTTACCAGCCAGAGCGAACTTTTCCCGAAAAGGGTTTTGAACTCCAAGAAACGAACTTTGCTTTGGCCTGATTTTGTTCAAAAATACATTACACCAGTTCGTTTTGCTTGAAGTATATCAGGGCCTTTAGACATGTATTGTAAGAAGAGGTCCTGCTTGCCTGCTGCAAAAATTCCCTCATGGCATGATTATGTCCTCTGAAACATCAGATGCAAAACACGCTTTTACAGAATCACCATCCTGCATTAAAGCAGCCCAGTGAGACATTGTACTGTCACATCTCAAAAGCAAAATAAAATAAAAATTCTTCACTCAAGACACACAACTCTTCATGTAGTGGCTCGTTTATTCCATTTAATGAGTTTAGACGAGTTTAATTGTTGAGCTGTACAGCCATGTGCCAGATTCTCCCCAGTGTCAAAGGCCTTGAATTCCAACACTTCATCTAAACCATTTCTTTTCATCCATGTGGCTTGTGCTCGTTAAGTTAAAAAGAATCACTTTGAGGTGTCATTTAGCTGAATTGTTAATATCAATGCATTAATCGTTCCAGCCGAGAGCCCCTGATTTTAATCACAAATGGAGTCCTGTGGCATTGTGAGATGTAATCAAGGTTCACCTCTGGAGTAATCATAGGGTGCTCCCTGACACCGAGCAAAGGGAAAACTAACATTTGCAGTGGATGAATGCACATAGCTTTCAATGCATGTTATTTCAGTCCTGCACAGCATAATTTGCAGCAGAACACATGAGATGCCTGGGTAGTTAATTGTGTCTGCTTTGCCCTTTGACATGTTATCTCAGGTTTAATTAGTTTAGCATATACTTTTCAATCAGTCCATGTCTTTCTTAGCTGAGAGTCAGTTAGAAATAGTCTCTTTTTTAAAGCTTACAATTTTCCGATTAAAGTATTAAAGTCTCTCTGCCTAATTAACAAGATGTGCTGATGTGCATATGTGTTTGGACAGATCTAGCACATAACTGATCCACTTGTTATGGTCTCTTCACTATCCTTGAGAGCACGAGACCAATCAACCAGAGGTCTTTTGTTAACCTCTGTGAATAAACAAACTGCAAAAACATCCATATTGTCCAGACATGCAGTTTAATGTGCCCCATTTACATCAAAATAGTGTAATCCACCAGGATTTGAGTTTGTCTTTGATGGCTGAGTTAAAAAGTGAGCCGACTTTCTCTGCAGTAAGCAAATCAGTAATGTATCCCTATTTCTGCACAAGATTGCAAACATTTCAGCAGTTATTTATTTGTTTATTAGCATCATCAATTTGGTCCAGAGCATTTGTCCCTGTCTAATACTTGTACAGTATTTTCTGAGTTAGTGTTTTTTTGTTGTTGTTTTTTTTTTGTTAAAAAAAATCATAACAAAGCCTAACACAGCAAAATGTCATTTACAAACGTTAGAGGTTTAGATCAGAACATGATTTCAACATTTACAACATGTTCCTGGATCAACATCTTTGTTGATCCTGGAACAACATTCCAATTAGCAAATCAGATTTGAGGGACAGGTTTACAGTTTATGTCAAGTTTATGCCTCCAACCAGGGTTAGGTGCTTCTACATCAGTGTTATTCACCTATCACTTCCCTCTGATTTTATGCATAACTTAAAGGTAGGGATATGTTTAGGGGTAAGAATGGTTAAGATTGCATTTTCGAACAGGAATGTTGTTCCAGGGTTAGTCTCTCATAGCCAGACCTTCAGACTGACTGCAGAAGGTCTGGACTCTATCGCAGCATTTCTTGGCCAAGGACCGCCCAAGAGGACGTTTGACTGACATGTAACACAACCAATCACAGTTTGTTTTGTACCGCGTCATATTTAGGGGCGTGACAATATAATGTTGACGTCCCTACAATAACAGACCAGCGTGCATCTAATAAATTATTCATTCAAGAACCTTGTGCAAGTTTACTGCATCAATGGAGCCGCGAACTTCACATACTTTTGAAAATACAGCGTTTAGTTGATCGTGGTAAGCGCTCATTGTCACAGTTGTAAAAACAACGGCTTTCTTCTTCCACGAGGGGTTTTGGCTTCATGACATTTGTTTCCAGGCGGACAGATAAAGAACGCGACACTCACGTCTCCCGGACATCCTGTAGATTTCAACCAATCAGATCGCGACTTCGAAACTCCTGAAGTGTTTCCAGAAAAGTGTGCCAAATGCATCAGACGTTTAGCCAACGTTCCGTGGGCGTGACGTCTGAGGCTGAGACTATTCCAGGGTCAACAAAATCAAGCATAGCGTTAGTTCTGGCAGGTCACGTTAGTCAAGCTCGCATCAGCTGACTATCAGCTGATCCACATCTACCTATAGGAATACGACGCCTATCACCGTATACACACACATATATATATATATATATATATATATAAGCTGCTTCAGTATTATCAGCAACTATCGTGTTTCTCAGGAGCGAATTAAATGGCGAAATTCGGCAGGCAAACAACATCATCTCACAAGGAATCGTGCAATCGGGAATTTAGCAAGAGGAATTCATTCCCCACAAGGATTTCACCTCAGATTCATCTTAAACTTGAACACGAGATTTGCCGCATTGATCATAAGTTGCCTGATTTGGAAGTTGCCTGCTCGCATTGCTGCATTATTGACACAGGACTTGACGTGATTCATTCTCCATTCATCTTTGAAAGTCTTCACAAAGCTAAGCTAAGTCCTTTTTTGCTCATTGCTAAAATCAGGGTTTTGGCAACATGCTTGTTGCTAATGATATACGTGTGGCTTGGGCTAATCTAACTTAACTTAGTCGTTTTCATTAAAATCGTCTTTCTAGGCTCATATTGGCTATGTGCGTTACTATGTGTTGTCATTGGCAACTGATCGCGTTGCACAGGCTGTGCTTTTAGCACTATGCAGCACAGATTCAAGCAGCTGCTTGATATGAATTAACAATTCATGGTGCAAACGGAAATATTCTGCTGTGGCACAGCTTTAAAAAAAAGACAGTAAACAGTCACAATTCAGTTGAGTCACTTCGGACACGCTTGGTCTATCTAGTTCTTGGAAACACGTCGTTCTGAAAAGGTGCCATGTGGATTGTCTGGCAAAAAAATCAAGTCATACTCCACATTCCATACCAGATGGGGGCAGTATACCTCCATAAAGTGAATTGATCTACTCTAGAGTAACAGACGAGAAACGGCATAGTCTCTATGCTCCGCCCCTACCTTCACAACAACCCTAGAGCCATAGCCGAAGCCTAATAGAGGACGTTTTGCCTCCAGCGGAACGTTGGGTGATGTCAAGTGATTTTGAAACATGACATCTTCAAGCTACTCCCCTTCACCTTTACCAGTGAATATGTTCATATTCGTTTTGTTCATATTACATTTTGAGTTGTATATACACATTGTTTTAATTAAATTAATTTGACAGACAGCATTCTGTCAACATCATTGGTCAACATCAGACAGCGCACGTGAACCGATCATCTCTACTATAGTAAAAAAAACACGAACACAGTTGAAAGATACAGTAGGCTACAAATGACCTGTTCGCGCCACAAATTGTTCTCCGTCCTTAGCGACCGAGTCATTGAATGTGAAACAGCCGGCTGCTGTCGTCAGCGAGCAGCAATATTCAGACAACGAGGGCGCGCGCGCCGCGTTGATACCTCCGTTTCAGTTTCTCAAACCCACGCAGTGCGGCGGTCAGAACACGGAGACCATTCTGCCCCTAGCTATGCGTGCGAAAGCATGGGAAGCGATCCCGGGTGCTGAACGTTGTAAAACAGGGCTATGCGCTGCAGTTCGCTCGCCGTCCCCCGCGCTTTCGAGCCCCGACTGTGACGAGCGATCCTTTTCTTATCTGATTTGATTTGTGCTTCAGAGCGCGTTTTTTTCACTGCAGCGGGTGGTGGTGGTAGGGGTCTCTTGCCAAGGGCTTCAGCCATCCTTCCGCTCTCTTCCCTGAATTGAAATGAAGTAGTGGGCTGTACTTTCCACACGATTGACATCAGGTTCAAGTACGCCCACAAGCCGTGCGAGTTATTCGTGTATTGCAGGTTGGCTGGTGGTTATGTTGCCCGCATACCGCCTCCCATGGCCGAAACTGGTATTACGACACCTGTCGGGCCGTGGCTAGTAATGCTAATGCTAATTAAGGTTGATATCTCTGCAGCACTATAACTTGACATTTTTTTAATGACATCATCGCCCTTATTTCTTCTCATTCTTTTGATGCGTGTAGCTCATTTTTTGGATATTTTTACCTCAATTTTTACACATGGCACCTTTAAAGCTACAGTGTATTGTATACCGTGCTTGCATTTGAATGCATTCTTATATATATATATATCTTTTTTTAAGAGCTTGCATTTTTATAGGCTGACATTCAACATGGTTCTATATTTAAGCTGTGTAACTTATATTAAGTAAAAAAAAAAAAAAAAAAGAAAAAAAAAAAGTTATTGAAACACTGCTTGTTCTAAGGCTAGGCCTATCTAGTGGCTATTTGAAAACTGCTTGCATTAAAAGCTGTTAGTTGCTATTGGGAACATGGTTGTTGAACTTTTAAGGTTATTTAGCCCAGTCGTTATTTGGAACATGGCGTGTTTTAGGCTTATATCTGGTGTCATTGTGTCACATGCTGTGCTAAGCTTATCAGGTATCAGCAATATGCTGTCTTTTCAGCAACACTGCTATAGCGCATACTGTCCTCAGCGCATGCCGTAGTGCTCAAGCGTTGTTTTATGCTTATCTGGTTGTATTTGAAAATGCTTGTTCTTTATTATATTCGATTATTGCAACGTGCTGCTTTAAAGTTACCACATGCTTGTGGCTAAAGCTATCTAGATATCAGTAACATACTTGGTGCACAGTACATTCACCGCAGGGGTCTGGTATTCAACACTAACAACACCATAGTTTGATGGTCCTGTAAAGGAGTGTGAAATCATGGGAGTCGTCATCTTCACCTCCACAGCCGATGGAATCAGTAGGACGGGAGCAGGAATCATGTTCATGAATGAGGAAGCACACCGTATTCATAGCTTAGCTGCACACTGCATATGACTCGAGCTAGAGGATGTATGCTTCTCCGATCGGACTACACTATGTTTAATACTAGTCCTATGGTTATACAACATGCTAGTTGTATCAGTTTGGTTGCTGCTAGTCTGAGCTATTGCTGTAGGGTGTATGCTTCCCCTGCCAAACTACACTAGTGTTAGCAGTGGTTCTGTGATTATACAACATGCTTTTTGTACCAGTTGTTGCTGCTAGTCTGAGCTATTGCTGTAGGGTGTATGCTTCCCCTGCCAAATTATACCAGTTTTAGCAATGGTTCTGCGATTTACACAATATGCTTGTTGTATCAGTTGTTGCTGCTGCTAGGGGTGTAAGCTTCCCCCAATAGATCCCGTACAATGGTTAAATTGGCTACAGCAACACACTTGTTGCAATGTGTCTTGCTTGCTCCAGTGTGGGGAGATGTTAAAAATCAAATAACAAAAACACTTTTTTTTTCTTGTTTTCTACAGAAGTAAACTACATCCAAGTATAACAAGGTCATGAGGTCATTTACAGTCGTCACTCAACAAAACTGGAACTGGACCAGTTCTGGATATACAACAAGCAGCAGCTGATACATTTTTGATATCACAATTTTCACTTTTTCATTTCAGGTGGTATGCCATTCATTGCAATATGCATGTTTACTGCTAAGCATTTTGGGTATTGACAACATGCTTGTTGCTATGGCTTATGCGGGTATTGGCAACATACTCGTTTAGGTCATCCAGGTAAGGGCAACATACTTGTTGCTTAAGGCTTTCCGGTATTGTTGGTAACATGCTGTTGCTCAAGCTTTTCAGGTATTGGCAACATGCTTGTTGCCCTGGCTCACTCACGTAACTATAAAGCATCCAGATTGCGCTGTCAGTTGGTTTTGGGGGATATTGGCATATGGTTTTGTTTTGGGGGGTTATTGCTGCTCTCCCTGCTCTTATCCATGCTAGGCTGCATGGATGCGCAGGGAGTTCTCGCCCAGAACGGAACCATACCGCCAATCCAAATTGTATGCTAATTGTCAATCATATATGACGATAGTGGTCCTGACAGAAATCAAGCATAGCATTAGTTCTGGCAGGTCACGTTAGTCAAGCTCGCATCAGCTGACTATCAGCTGATCCACATCTACCTATAGGAATACGACGCCTATCACCGTATACACACACACATATATATATATATATATATATATATATATATATATATATATAAGATGCTTCAGTATTATCAGCAACTATCGCGTTTCTCAGGAGCGAATTACCCTCCTCCATCCCCAGCTCCTCCTCTCGTCAGTCAGGATTTGGCATTCTGATTCCCTTCGAATCAGAATAAATTCTCGAATTATGTCGTACTTTAAAATCTTGAATTAATGATATCTGCAATACATTCATGTTGGTTCTGTTCTGTTTACCCCAAGGGGGGTTATTGCTGCTCTCCCTGCTCTTATCCATGCTAGGCTGCATGGATGCGCAGGGAGTTCTCGCCCAGAACGGAACCATACCGCCAATCCAAATTGTATGCTAATTGTCAATCATATATGACGATAGTGGTCCTGACAGAAATATGTTGACCCAGGAATGTGTCTAACTCTGCAAAATCAGGACGTGCCACTTTAGAATAATAGTCCATTCGAATAATTAAATTATGCATGGAGTAGTACAGGACAAATGAGTAGTACTACATTAACACTTCAGCTACTACCATTAACTAATATGAAAGCAAGATAAACTAATCACTAAGTAATAGCAAATTTAGGACTTTTTAGGTATTCAATAATTACTGATTGAGACTGGCCTTATTATGAACTAATAACTAACTATGAAAAATTATAAAGAATTACCCATTAATTACTATTCACAACATTAACATGTTTGAGATGTGAACAATTGTCTTTTTTACTCTCAACGTGGTCATTACTTAAGTGTTACTACCTAAGACACGTTTCCACTGAAATTACCAGGAACAATTTGTCCCAGGACTTTTTTCCCCCAGACCTGTTGCTGTCTGCGTTTCCATCACGGTCTATGTACTGTGAAGATTAGTCAAATTAGTCCAGTGACATAGTACTGCGAGCGACTTTGCTGATCCCGCTGGATTTCGTTCTCTGCATATAGGCTTAATAAAGCCTGAACCTCGTCGTTGGTCCATCGGTCGTATTTTTTAAACTCCATTGTTGATTCAAATAGCAAATAACGTACTCGGTTACTAACGTAACCGCAGTTCTCTCTAGAAGAGGGAACGAGTATTGCGTAAGTTACTTACGCTATGGGTAAAGTAATCTTTTCTCGAGATATTGAAGCCAAAAATTATCCTTAATTTTGTATTTATTGTCAACGCGTTGCAGCAGCTAGCAGACCTAGAGCAGGCTTACTAGCGTGCTCATTGGCTGCCCTGCGGCAACTGCAGCAGCCTATCGCTGAGCCCTGCGTGACACCACGATGGGTGTGGCTTAGCGTATACAAGGAAGGGCTCGGGGGCTGCTTACCTGGTTTTCATCGACTGAAGCGATACCAGCTCGAGGCGGGCACGGCAGGTTATGCAATACTCGTTCCCTCTTCTAGAGAGAACCGATGTTACATTAGTAACCGAGTACGTTCTCTTACGAGAGGTTATCTCGTATTGCGTAAGTTGCTTACGCTACGGGAACCCTTTCTCAACGCCGTGCATGCCAGCATCAACCACATATAGTCCCAAGGCACACCTGGGGGACACAGACCAGTGGGAATAAGACGGCCAACCTGAGTGGGCCACTACATGTACATAAGCACACAGTATCACAGTGTAGATCAGCCAGGGGAGCTAATATTAGCGTGAGAGCAGCCTGCGCGTGATCGAACCTGAGCAGAACATACTCGCAGCTTAGACTGACAGAAGTCTAGCCTACAGGGCGGGAACTTCTAGGTTGTAGAACCTAACAAATGTAGAGGGGGAGGCCCAGCCTGCCGCCGTACAAATGTCGTGAATAGAAATCCCGCTGGACCAAGCCCACGAAGAGGCCATGCCTCTAGTGGAATGAGCCCTAACGCCCAAAGGGCACTGCAGGTCTTTAGACGCATATGCTGCCGTGATAGCGTCAACAATCCACCTGGACAGACTCTGTTTCGAGGTGGCGAGACCCTTAGTGCGTCCACCGAACGAAACGAAGAGCTGCTCCGAGTGCCTGAAGGCGGCGGAGCGCGTGATGTAAATCCTCAGCGCTCTGACAGGGCAGAGGAGGTTAACACCGACTTCGCTACCGGAGCCCGGCAGGGCCGATAATGTAATAACCTGCGCTCTGAAAGGAGTGCCGAGCACTTTGGGGACATAACCATGTCTCGGCTTGAGGATGACTTTAGAGTCAATAGGCCCAAACTCGAGACACGCGGCGTTAACAGATAACGCGTGTAAGTCACCCACGCGCTTAACTGATGACAGGGCTATCAGAAAAGCGGTTTTGAGCTAGAGGTATTTCAGATCCACGGTCTGTAACGGTTCAAAGGGATGTGCTTTCATGGCCTCTAAGACCACAGAAAGATCCCAAATAGGAACCGATGGGGGTCGCGGGGGATTCATCCTCCTGGCTCCTCTAAGGAAGCGGATGACGAATTCATTCCTTCCTATTGCCTGGCCGCGCGTCGACTCAGCGAACGCCGCAATGGCCGCAACGTAAACTTTGAGCGTGGAATGGGACCTGCCCTTTTCCAGCAGCTCTTGAAGGAAAACAAGTACCTCAGAGACCCCACAGGTTTGTGGGTCCAGGTCTTTCCCCACACACCAGTTAGTAAACACAGACCATTTCAACGCGTAGAGCCTTCTCGTGGAGGGAGCTCTAGACTGTGTGATCGTGTTCACCACCCATTCTGGCAGGACAACGGGTACCCGTTGATTATCCATGCATGCAGAGACCAGCGCTCTGGATGAGGACGCCAAATCGAACCGCCAGCTTGAGAGAGGAGATCCCTTCTCACCGGGATTGGCCATGGGGCTAGATCGGTCAGCTGCAGCTGCCCGCCTCCCTGACTCTCCTGATTACCTGTGGTAACAGCAAGATCGGGGGAAAAGCGTACAGCGGGCAGCTGGGCCACGCTTGGGCCAGCGTGTCCTCGTTCTTTGAAAATATCCGTGGGCAATGAGCGTTCTCTTTCGACGCGAACAGGTCGACTTTCCCTTTGCCGAAACGGCGCCACAGCAGCTGGACTGTCTGAGGATGCAGGGACCATTCCCCTGGGGGAACATTGTCCATGGACAGTCTGTCTGGACCGTCGTTTAGGCGTCCAGGCACATGCACGGCTCTCAGCGAGAGCAGGGAGTGCTGAGCCCAAACGAGGAGGCGTTCCGCCAGAGCATTGAGATTTCTGGATCTGACACCGCCCTGACGGTTCACGCAGGCTACCACTGACATATTGTCCGTCCGGGCCAGCACGTGGTAGCCCCGTAGGTGTGGGAGGAAGTGCCTCAGCGCGTTCTCGACCGCCATCATCTCCAGACAGTTTATGTGAAGGCATTTCTCCTGGTCTGACCACTGGCCAAAGACCGGTCTGCCCTCGAATAGGGCACCCCAACCTAGGTTGGAGGCGTCTGTTGAGATAGCACCCATCGTCACCCCCAACTGGTACCACTCGGCCGCTGTCCAGGGCTCCAGAGCTGAGACGCAGCTTGAGTCACTCTGATACGCAGACCGCCGGAAGCCCAAGCTCGGTGTGGTACTCGTGCACTCAGCCAGCGCTGTAGCAGGCGCATTCGTATGTGTGGATACACAAGAATGGCCTGTGACGGGGTATTATCTGAATCTGAAAATATGCGTCTTTCAGATCGAGAGATATAAACCAGTCCCTCGGGCGAATTTGCGTGAGGATTTGTCTGGTCGTAATCATTTTGAACGGTCGCCTCATAAGGGCTTTGTTCAAGTGTCTCAGATCTAAAATGTGTCTGAGAGCCCCATCCTTCTTTGGAACGAGGAAATAGCGGCTGTAGAAGCCTGACTCGCTCTGAGAAGGTGGTACTGGTTCTACAGGCCCTTTGCATAGCAGTTTCGCTATTTCTGCGCGAAGTAGGTGTGCTTCTTCCAGATTCACTTTCGTTTCGGTCCAGGCTCGGAAGCGCGGGGGGCGACGAGCGAATTGCAGTGAATAGCCTTGCTTCACTGTATTTAGCATCCATTCTGACACTCCCGGGATAGCCTCCCACGCCTCCATGGGCACATTTCCTACATTTAACACTCGAGCGGCATACGCCAGCTTCATGAGAGTGGGCTCTGTATGAGTGAATGACACAATGGAACCGTGCTTATGTGTAGGGGTGAACACTGGGAAGCGGGCACATTTTCTACACTTAAAACACCATCGGCGTGAGCCGGATAACCAGAAATTGTACTCTTTATGAGATTTCTCTGGGTCGCCGTAAAAACAGCGTTTGTGTGCAGGTGAGCGGGTTGTGCGACGCGCTCGTTGGCTGCAGAATACACATCTGCAGTCGCCTTTGTTAAGGGAACTGACAGAGCGAGATGTTTTGATGGCGGTCCGGCCGCAGCAGGACTCAACCACCGTTTCCTCCTTGATGCTAGGAGGACTTCGCCGGCTCAGGTGTCAGCACAATCCTAGGCCGGGGTCCCCGTGAGGGAGGCGGCCTGCGGCAGCTTGACGAGTACGATCTGGCGCGAACCTTGGCGTTGTTGCAGAGGAGGAGGCTGGGAGGACTGCTGAGTCGAACTACGGGCAGGCGGCTGCTTCTGAAAGCGGCCTGAGGTGGAGCTCGAGCGTCGAGGTAAAAAGAGCTTCATGGCCTGAGTGGTCTTTTGTACCTCAGAGAAACGGTCCACAATCCTGCTCACGGCAGGCCCAAAGAGGCCGGTTGGAGAGAGCGGGGCATTTAGAAACGCCACCCGCTCAGCTTCCCTCATGTCCGTGAGTGTCAGCCATAGGTGCCTCTCTGTAACAGTGAGCGAGGCAGCAACGTCCAATGGCCTGGGCCGCGGATTTCGTGGCGCAAAGAGAAAGGTCCGTCGCGCTCCTTAAATCCGTCACGATGGACTGATCCACGCCTTTCTCGTCCCATTCACGGAGCAGATTGGCCTGAAGGATCTGTAGCACGGCCATCAAGTGCAGGGCAGAAGCAGCTTGTCCCGTGGCGGTGAAGGCGTGGCCAACGAAAGCTGAAGTAGCCTGGTAGGCTTTAGACGGGAGGGCAGCCTAAGCGCCATCCAGCGGACTAAGGTGCGCTGCTACCGCCTCTTCCACGGGGGGAATGGACTTGTACCCCTTCTCACTAGCGCCGTCCACTTGGGAGAGCGTCGAGGAGTGAAGTCTCGCGGAGAATGGAGCGTTCCACGATGTAGTGAGCTCGGCGTGAAGCTCCGGTAGGAAGGGTGCAGATCTGGATGCGGGTGCTTGGCGGCGGCCAGGCAGGAAACACCTGTTGAGTCTGTTGGGTGCGGGCTATTGAGGCGGGGACCACTCAAGGCTGAGTTGACTGACTGCCTTGGTGAGGAGGCGAATAAGCTCAGCCTCCACGCTGGCCCGGGACCCAGCGGACTCCTGAAGCGAAGGGGAGGGGTCTGGGATAGAGCCAGAACAGTCCTCGCATCCTGATGCCAAGAGAGAACAGCTGTCGTTAATGGCGTCCTCTTCCGCTTCATCCCCTGAAGCGTTAACAGTGCGGGCAGCCGCCGGCCTCTGTGCATCTGGGAGAGAGCGCGGGGAAAGTGGCGGTGAGGCTCACGGGGAAGGTTCCGGCGCCATCAGGCTCCAGGCAGCCTCTGGGAGCGACGCTTTTTGCAGCGGCGGCGAGCACACACAAGCAGTAAAGGATATAACGCCGGATAGCGTAGCAGGCACGGATGGCTGAAGGCGGTGAAAATCGTCCGGCTTCCTCAGGCGCTGTCCTAGGCGTGCTTTGTCACTTGAGTCGACGCTGTCAGCTTCTCTAGAGGATCCAGCGATGCGGAGAGCTTCGCTGAAGAGATGAAAATCAGGTAAGCAGCCCCCGAGCTCTTCCTTATATACGCTAAGCCAGTGGTTCCCAACCTTTTTTTGTCTGAGACCCCCTTTTTCCCAATAAAATATTTTAGGGCCCCCCTTCACATTTAATGATATTATCGCTCTTGTAAGCTTGCAGCAAAGATGACAAAATATGTTGTTTTCAAACAAACGGTATGTTTACTATAACCAGATATGTTTATGCACAAATAATAGCCTATAATATTGAAAATACAATAACAAAAACATCAGTAGGCCCTTTGTAATTTAAAAACGTAGGCTTAGGAGTAGCCTATAAATTGGCCCTATTTGAAATGCAATAACAAAAATATTCATACTGGTGTGTAAGTAAAAAAAAAAAAAAAAAGAATATAGGCTACTACTAAATGACTGCTGTCTGGGGCCTCAATTCGGTTGTTAAGTCGTGACGTAACCACTCTCCGATAATACTCTTTCCGGGTCCAAAGTCCAGGTCCTCTCTACCTACCTACCTACCGCTTTCGCTAGTGTTTTGGTTATTATTGAGTGTTTTTACAATGCCGCAGTGCTGTGTCCCGTGTCCCGAGCTAACTCACTTCAACCTCGTAAATCTTCTTTTTCATTGATGCCTGGACTCTACCCTTAATTATGCCACCTGAGTGATGAGCTACACTAACCACTCTGGTGGTGTTAAAGGAATTTAAACCCTTTTTGACCGCCAAGGGTGCCTCACTAAGAAGGACGTGATCGTAAATAAATGTACAGGTTCCACCATTGTTATTTCTGGACGAGAGGAGCGCTTGAACCCGGAAAAGGCTAAACGTCACGCGTGACGTCAGACTTAACAATCGGATACTTGCATGTTATTTGTGAGGCTTTATCAATGTGAGGCTTTATTTTTGACGCTTTTGGTGCTATTGCGAGCGATAGTAAACTTGCGTTTATTAACAGACTAATGTGTCTTTCGGAAGAACATTGTAGCCAAAACTACTTCTCTCTGTGTACATCTATGACGAGTCACGCAGGTACTGTGCTACTCTGCAGCGGCAGCGATCCGAACCAGGGTAAAATAGTCCCAATGTAAACACTTATTATACGTGTACCATAGTGATTCAGGATAAGACAAAAACACGGATTGGAAATGGATTCATGATGAACTCGCTCATTATATAAATTTTGTAAATTTTTAACAGAAAAAAGTTAATGATTTTATTTAATGCTCATTGCTCAACTTTTCAAAATATGACGCGACCCCCCACAGAACTCGCTGAGGCCCCCTTGTGGGCCGCGACCCCCCTGTTGGGAACCAATGCGCTAAGCCACACCCATTCTGGCGGGCTTTGACGCGTGAGGGCGCGAAGCAACCTACGCAATATGATAGAACCTCTCGTAAGAGAACTCTTACTGCACGCACCGCAACAGACTTAAAAAAAATGGTGGTTAAAATAAAATGCTGCATGAACTCAACCACCCCTGAAAGTTCCTGAACTTTGAAAAAAGTACTACCTCGTGAGCAGGGACTTTCTGATGGATTTTTACCCCAAACTTTATTTAGACAACACACTGAGTACCACCCCAAAGTCCCATGTTCCTGGGGAAAGTTTCAGCGTTGGAAACACGGCTCTAGTCACTCTCAAATAACTACTGTCAGGGTTCTGTCACTTCTGTCTGGTTTATATCTTGGTTTGGTGACAGAGCTCTGACACTCCCGGTTTGTCATGTGTTTGTGTATAGTCTGGTTTGTTGTGAGCACATGGCTTGTCATGCATTTCCTTGTGCCATGTGCTCTCCTATCAATTGTCTAGCCCCTCCGATCTTGATTATTGATTAATTTACCCCACCTGCTTTCCTCGTTACCCTCTTTTGTTTGCTTCCCTATTTAGTCTCCCTGTGTTTGTACTCATGGGCTGTTCCTCGGGTTTCCTGTTCAGGCCATCCGTCCGTCCGTCCGTCCGTCACCTCACCTCACCTCACCTCACCTCACCTCACCTCACCTCACCTCACCTCTCTCTTTGTTGTTAGATGAAGATATGCATTCAAGATAAAAAAAAAAAAAAAAGTTTCTTAAGCTCATCAAAGCTACAAATAAAGATAAACAAAATTGATTAAAACATTAATATTGGGAAATATTATTACAATTTAAAATAACTGTATTTTTAACATATTAAAATGAAATTTATTTCTGTGATTGTAAAGCTGAATTTTCAGCAGGCATTACTCCAATATTCAGTCAGTGCTCATTCAAAAATCATTCAGATACACTTATTGAGTGCTGAAGAAACATGTTCTGCAAATATTTTTTCATAATACAATAAATGAAACTGAAACCAATCATTTATAACAATTTAGTAATAGCCATGAAAAGGTGGAATAAAATACAATGAGCTGGATAGTTGTCTAAATTTAATGACCAGTTGTCTGTACATAAAATCTTTTTTAGTATGTATAATGCAAATAATCTAAGAACGGGTAAGTGCTTTGTACTGGAAGAGCATGTTGTATTACTGTGGTATAATTCATACTAATGTCGTTTCATACTACACAGACAAGGATTCTGGTAAAGACTAACTGGGCTCTGGCTCAAAAAGGCATCTAGCACTCAATTCTTGGCATTTGGTCAATACCTAATTTGATCAGCTGTGGCTGGTCTCGGGAATGTTGTACTCTCTTTGTTCTTTGTTTGTCTGTGAGGAGACTTAGTTGACACTAAGCTGACCCAACTTCCACAGAGGCAGAGATGTGAAATGGCTTGCGGTTGATTGTGCACCCTCGTCTTATCATTAACAGCGCCTGAGCTCTTGAAATGGGGTAGGTACTGTGGTGAAGAGCCTCTGACCAGAACCCATTGATTTTCTACATACGGCACTTGCAAAAGAGGTTTTGCCTTCTATCTGATTCTCTGCAGGAGCACTAGCCTCGAAGTGCTTTCATATTTCTCTACTGCTGTATAATTCATCAGCTTGACATTTCTCGCCATCCAGAGCTGAGTTGTTGATGTTAATGGCTGTTTAGTCAGAGGACTGACCACAGCTCTGAGCACTTGAGTTGTTCTCTTGCAAAGTTTGCAAAGTAACTTTTCCTCTAGCAGTATTTAATTAAAAACAATATCAGGAGTAAACAAAAACTAAAAACTATATCCAAGTATACCCAAACCTATATCTAATACGGATGGATCTCTATTTATCGCGATAATGTAAAACTGTCTTGATATTAGAGTAACAATTACAGAAGAATAAAATAAAGTATATTTTGTTCGTTTTTGAAACTTGGAAGGGTTCAGTTTGAGTAGTTTTTTATACCATCATCACTGTCCTCATCAGAGCTCATTTCCCAGTACATTCAGCATTCAGCACAATCTCAAACATATTCTCAAAACTATCATTTTCAACATTTTCAAATTCAATATTTTGATCGCTGACAGCTTCTTCACCAGATCCACCATCAAATGACAGTGACACCAATATTTGATTGCGTTCAGTACTTGCGGTAAATTGCTGCACCATTTCAAGTTTTGCTGATGATACTTCCTATTCTTTTGTTTTCTGCCTGTGATGATTTTGAGTGAAACATCATTTCCTCATTGTATCAGACATTGATGAACAGACACGTGAATTGCACTTATTCAGCCATCAAAGATAACATTTTTGTTGTGCAGAAAAAAATATATTTATACTTTTACACACCTCTGTTAGCGATCCTATACAATTTGTAAAAAATAAATAAATAAAATGATATATAGGAAAACGGGCATCTTTTTATATATATATATATATATATATATATATATATTTTTTTTTTTTTTTTTTTTTTTTTTGCTTTGTTACATTGTTTATAATGAATTGATTGAGGAATACTAAGAAGGTTGATATCCAACTTTAAAAAATGAACGAGGAGGAGGGTAGTGGAAGACGTCCCAGGTCACTAAGGACCCGAGGCATGCGTTAAAGGAATATATGACAGATTCTTTCCCACAAAAGTTGTCTTGTTGTTTATTACCCACCATCAACGTCTATCATCATTTGGTCATGTCCATCTAATTTTCATCATGGTTGCTTTAATTAGAATTGTCAATGCATCAAACCTATCTGCATTTCTGATGAATATGCATGAATATGCCACAAGTGCCTTACGGACCAGTAATGTTATTTAGTCACTTTAAATCATCATTCAGTTTTGACCTCGATAACTGTCCAAGATCCATCAAGAGTTACTGTGAACTTGCTATCACAAAGTAGAATAGGCCTATATAAAATTATAAATATGTTTAAAAATATGAAGGAGATGTTTTGTACAAACCAGGACACTTGAAGTGTTGCTGAGACATATCCAAGGTCTCCCAAATGAAACCATGTCTGTGGGAGGATGGAGATGAACACAGAGAAAAAGCTGTTTCAGTCCAATAAAGATGTAGACAGAGAGAGAATTATGGAATTTTTTTTTCTTTTCATGTCTGGAACTGGAAATAAATAGAATAGCTGCCAAACACGCAGCCCTTTTTAGAAATGTATACCGAATACATCAGAAGAAGCAGACAGACTTTGGATTTGTTTTGGATTAAAAGTATTTCTAGAAATATGAAATAAAAAAAAGAAATAATATATGATTACAATTATATAATATTGAATATCATTATCTCAACTTATGAAATTAATAAAAAGTAAAGTTTGTCAAGCCCAAATTTTTCATAGGGGTGGCCAGATGGGGCCACTTAAAATCTTGGGGTGGCACACCAAAACTATAAACCATAATTTCAGAATTTTTTTCTACTGTTGTAGTAAACCGGCCTGTAGTAAACTTTCAGAAAGACTTAAGGAAACTCCTACTGATATACTATATGATGGTTTATTGTGTTATATTTAATGTTACTAATGATATAATGTGCATAGACTAATAACAGTACAGTTAACATTTTGAGTTGCACAACAATCCTGTTGTATTTTGCAATTATATTTGGCATAAGGTGTACATTTATTGCAAACAAAACAGTTACTGGGGAAAAGCAGATACCGGCAGATACAAATATATTATATTTATTAATGTCAAGAATTCAGAAGTGTATATATTTATATAGCCTACACTACTAGGGCTTGCATAGACTAGTCGAGTAGTCGATAGATCGACTACTTCAACCACTAGTCGACGCTGTCGGAAACAATCGACTACTCGAGCGTCCATTAACCATAAATGAATTAAAAATGGCGAACGTCACCAACAGACGCCACACGTCAGATGTGTGGAAGTATTTCATCAAGGATGACAAAAATATTGTAATTGGCCAACTCTGCAAGAGGCCGTTCACATATTGCGTTTAAAAACGTGTGGAAAGCGCGGCCGCTGTCTCCTACAAGCGCTCGCGCTCCCATGGCGTCTGTCGGTGCTATGCAACCGTGAACTGCGCTCTCCATGATGACGATGAAGAAGTATCAGCAAAGGATTAATTGATTTCTAGCCCTTGCATTAGCTTTACTACTAGATATATTTCTGGAGATGAGAAGGAAAAACCCGCCTGGAAAAACTAGCGCACCACGTTGTTTCCATATGAGCGCGCTCGCCGCGCTCCTACATTTGAAATAACGACCTTGAGCGCGAAAAAGACGCGATATGTGAACGGCCCCTAGAAGCAGACGTCTGAAATGAAAGGCAAGAACGGCTATTTATTTGGCTTTAGACTGTTACATGAAAATTTAAAAATGAAATGTCATAATTATAATGTTTTGAGAGTTTACTTATGTAATTGTTGCATTAGGCTATGAATTAATAAATGTTTATTGATAAGATCTAGCTATTTCATGTCTTTTCATTTAAAGTAGCATGAACCACGAGTAGTCGAGTAACTCGAGTATTGTTTTGATAAGGAATCGACTAGCAGAAATCAGTAGTCGTGCAACCCCTATACACTACAAAGAAATAATATACAATTAAATTATGCTTATTTTAAATGTATTGAGCAGGCTAGGTATAAAAAAATATAGGCTTTTGATAATCTTTCAGTGCGCAAAACCATGATAATATGAAACGCTTCAAAACAGAGCGCACAAAGCGCGTATGCGCATCGCGGGTGCAGAATGATGTGCTCAAAGCAACATGGAGTCACAGTGTGCAGCGCTGCACTGAACAAGTGCGCATTTAAAAGTTCACGGCACAAAGCGAAGAAATGTCGAGCGCACAAATCCAAGTGTCTGTCTGTCCAACAGTTTATTGATCATTTGTTTTAAATTCCAGTTATTGTGCGTCTGATTCCGATTCATAGTCCTTGTGATGTGTTTGATCTAACAAGCACACGGTAGTGAGTCGTTTAAAAACAGCAACAAACTCCAACAAAATAAAGTCATTTTATGCAAAGCCACAGCCTTTTATCTACAGATAATGCATTATAATGTGAATATATCATATTGGAGAGAGTTTTACCGTGCATCCAACCGGAAGAGGCGCGCGCGCTGTTTGAATACTGAATGGAGAATGATTGACAGCCACAGAGGAGGGAAAACGAGTTTCCGTAAAAACTTGAATGATGTAAATAGACTTATGTCCCTCACATTAAGCTATGGAATAACTTCAGATGACTTTGTCACCCAAACTGACGCGGTAGTCTTCTTCGTCTTCTTTCTTAACTTCTTTTGAAATTGTTGACCGACGGGCACGCGCTGAGCTGTTGCTGTCTGAGCGCGCAACAGCGGCATGGACGGAGGGGGCGGGGGAGTACTGGCTACTGTGTGCGATCGAAGGTCTAGAGCGGCTTGCCTGCCTGGCTGTGCATTAGGGATGAAATGCATAACTGATGCTACTAAAATTTATACTGGCCAGCGGGGTGGCCAGGAGTCGGTGGCGCCATTGGTCAAGTTTGGTCACAGAAACAAATGCTGAAATATAGGGTTAGGTTTTGGTTTAGGGTTGTTTGCATGTAATTATGCATAGTTTATTTTAGTTTTTGTGTCCTTGTTACATGTTATATGTAGTTACTATAGTGATAACAAATAAATTATGCATAATTGCATGCAAATAACCCTAAACCAAAACCTAACCCTATAGTAAGTACATGCAGTTTATTAATATTACTAAGCACTTAAATGTATAGATGCACTGCAACAAGGTCACCTTAAAATAAAGTGTAACCCGTTTTTTTTATATTTTTTTTATATATTACTGGCACTTTTGAAACTTGTACCATCAAGCACTATAGCTTGGATCAGCACATGGTACAAAGACATTGTAGGATCAGAGAATAAATCCTCTGGCATATCAGAAGTTTGAAAGTTGTCAACAATATTAATATATGTGTCAGGGTGGTCATATGGCGCCTGTGTATTTCCACTGCTTCAGTGATCTGTGGGAGACTCAGAGTAATGGCCTGTTCCAACTCGCTTGACTTCTATAAAGATGTCCTTTTAATGGGGACATATGCCATTTTCCAATTTATTACTAGTCTGCATAGAAAATGCCAATGATGAATATGCAGAGAGTACATCCAAAGTCATACAGTATTACCCACTTAAATTAAATGATTTTTAATTGACCAGCCTGCTTCTCATGCATAGAACGGAAAATAGAGCAGAATTAAAACTTGAGTGTTTTTTATTTTTATTTTTTATTTTTTTACTTGTCTCTAACTTAGTTTTTAACCTACATTTATCATATAAGAAACTCAAACATGGCTTTCCAACAATTCAAGATTGTTACAGCATACTTATCTATCTCTCTTTCTCTCCTTGGTTAATTCTAATTTGGCAGATGCTTTTTTCCCCAGAGAAATATACAGTACACTTCCAGTAAGATAGAGAAAAAGATTCAGTGCCATGCTCAAGGGTGCAACAGTTAAATTCACTAACCAAAATTTTTAATGATTTCTGCAGATATTATTTAATTATTTTGACTCATTTTGATTTTAAAACTCATGCACCAAAACACTGTTTATATCTTTTCTGTATTTCATCAGTGTTGTCTGAACCTACTTGAGGACATTGTACAACCACAACAACAATCTAATATTAAGTTTCATGTTATAATTCTAACCTAGGACATAAAAGTAAAATAATAATAAAAAAGTAGGGGTGCATATCAGTTGAGATGGTGCACAGTAATCTTGTAGGGATTTTTTGTTGTTGTTGTTGTTGTTGTTTTTAGTTTCAGTGTAACAAATGACAAATCCACTCCAGCACAGTAATTGACAAGATCACGAGCTTTTGTTATTCATGAAAACAATCTAATATCAGATAGGTTAGAGGATAAATTCAAATCTTTCAAAAGGAACAAGAGAGATGGAAGCAGATTATGACTCATAAGCCTCCACTTTGTTGGAAAACACTGTGGGGGATAGATCATTAAAATCTATCAGCATCTCTCATAAAAGGAATTCATTGTGGAAATTCTTTGATGAATAGAAAATCCAATGAACAGCACTTATTTGCATTTTTTAAATGTATCTATTAAATTTATTAAAGCATTTATCAAATATAAATCTTTTGTAACATTATAAATGTCATCAATATTAATCATAAATAATGCAAATCATAATGCATCCCTGAATAAAATTATTAAAGTATTAATCTCTCTCTCTCTCTCTCTCTCTCTCTCTCTCTCTCTCTCTCTCTCTCACACACACACTTTTTTTTTTTTTTTTTTTATCTTACCACAAATGTTTGAATAGTATCATTGTTTCCACAAAAATGTTAAGCAGCAGAAACTGTTTTCAACATTGATAAAAATAAGAAGAAATGTTTCTTGAGCTGAAAATTCAGCTTTGCCATCACAGGAATAAATTAAAATTGTAAATGTATTAAAATAGAAAACAATTATTTAAAATTTTTATAATATTTTACAATAATACTATTTTTGATCAAATAAATACAGCCTTGGCGAGAAATAAGACTTTAATATATTGTAATGCTCCCAAACTTTTGACTGGTACTGTAAGTGAAGGAAACTGGAGGTTTGATCAAGCACAAAAGGCAACGAATGCATACATTTTTAGCAAAATATTCCTAACCATAGTAAAATGTTTTTTTCTCATTTGTTTTAATGTAGGGCTGTCAATTTAACATATTCATTTTATACAATGTATTATTTATAAAAATAGATGTACCAGATGCAGCATACCTTGCCAAACCACTTGACGCAGACAGGACAAAATGAGTGAGAAGCCGGTCACACAGGACGTGTTGTTTGTCTTAGGAAACAGCTAAATGGTGTGCAAAGGAAAGAACGTACTCGGTTACTAACGTAGTAACCTCTAGAAGAGGGAACGAGTACTGCGTAAGATATCTTACGCTAGGGGAAAATCCTTTTTCCGCGAGATATTGAAGCCAAAAATTATCCTTAATTTTGTAATAATGCAAAACGCGTTGCGGCAGCATGCAGACATAGGCGAGGCAGCTCGCGCGCCTATTGGCTGCTCTGCGGCAACTGCAGCAGCCTATCGAGCGAGGCCTGGCGTGACGCCAGACCCAATGAGGGTGCTTCGCGCCCGCTGCGTCACGTCCCGCCGAAACGGGCGTGGTCTAGGCCTATAAATACCGCTCGCAGGCAGCTATTATCTGGTTTTTCATCATCGAAGCAACCAGAGCGTGCGCATGCACGGCAAGATACGCAGTACTCGTTCCCTCTTCTAGAGAGAACCGAGGTTACGTTAGTAACCGAGTACATTCTCTTACGAGAGGTCTCTCGTACTGCGTAAGATATCTTACGCTAGGGGACCCAATGCAAAACGCTGTGCATGCTGAGATCTGACACCAAAGACCCAAGGGCGAAAGCCCGGGGTTCATATAGTGCACAATCACCCAGGGAACTCACAGGGAGTCCGGGAAGAGGGAGGGGCGAAGCCGCACTCTTCCACATATGGCAGCGTCGCTTAGACGTGAATTTCATCATACAGACAGGGCGGGGTACGGCCTGAACTGATGGGGAAATGTGGGTCTTACACAGTTTGCCAAGGCACATCTTGTGCTACTGCTTTTCACTGTCGATCATCGAGCTGTGCTCAGTAGACGCAGCATTCTGAGCTAATAGCATCAGGTCAGATAATACTGGTTAACTAGACCGACAGCAGCCTGGCCTGCAGGGCGGGAACCTCTAGGTTGTAAAACCTTATAAATGTAGACGGGGAGGCCCAGCCCGCCGCCATACAAATATCTTGCAAGGCAATCCCACTCGACCAGGCCCACGAAGAGGCCATGCCTCTCGTGGAGTGCGCTCTGACACCCAACGGGCACTGCATGCCCTTGGAGGCGTATGCCGGCGCTATAGCATCAACTATCCATCTGGATAGGCTCTGTTTTGACGCGGCTAGTCCCTTAGAACGCCCGCTAAACGAAACAAAGAGCTGCTCTGTCTGTCTGAAAACAGACGAGCGAGACACATAAGCTCGCAATGCCCTGACTGGGCAAAAGAGGCCCGCGTCTCTTTCCTCATCAGGGACCGGTAGGGCTGACAGGGAGATAACCTGCGCCCTAAACGGTGTGTTGAGGGATTTCGGAACATAACCGTGCTTAGGTTTGAGTATAACTCTTGAGTCATTAGGCCCAAACTCCATGCACGTCGCGCTCACAGAGAGCGCGTGTAAGTCCCCTATGCACTTCACTGAAGCGAGAGCCAGCAGAAACACAGTCTTGAAAAACAGATGTTTCAGATCAATCGTCTGTGAAGGCTCCAATGGTCCACCTTTCATGGCTTCCAGTACCGTAGAAAGGTCCCATACGGGGACTGAGGGAGGTCTCGGAGGATTCAGTCTCTTAGCCCCTCTAAGGAAGCAGATGACTAAATCGTTCCTTCCTATTGACTGCCCAAGCGTTGTTCTTGAGAATGCTGCTATAGCCGCCACATAAACTTTGAGCGTGGAAGGGGTCCTGCCCTTATCCAACAGCTCTAGTAGGAAGGAAAGCACCTCCGTCACTCCACAGTCTGTGGGTGACACGCCACGGGCTGTGCACCAGCCCGAAAACACTGACCATTTCGAGGAGTAGAGCCGTCTCGTAGACGGAGCTCTAGCCTGCGTGATCGTGTTTAATACTCCCTTAGGGAGTTCAACATGTACCCGTTGATGGCCCAGACATGAAGGGACCACAATTCCGGGTGAGGATGCCAGACAGAGCCGTGGGCCTGAGAGAGGAGGTCTCTCCTCACTGGCACTGGCCACGGGGCAGTACTCGCTAACTGCCTCACAACTGGGGACCAAGGTTGGTTTTCCCAGAAACGGTGCTACAAGCAGTACTGAGCATCCTTCTTCCCTGATCCGCTCTATCACCTGAGGCAGGAGAGAGACGGGGGGAAAAGCATAGAGCGGGCGGCGGGGCCATACATGAGCCAGCGCGTCCCCGCTCTTGGAGAAAAATTCCGGACAGTGAGCGTTTTCTTGAGACGCGAACAGGTCTACTTCCGCTCTGCCGAATTTCTTCCACAGAAGTTGGACTGACTGTGGGTGTAGAGACCATTCGCCTGCCGGAACATTGTTCCTGGACAGTCTGTCTGGTCCTATATTTAGGAGCCCTGGCACGTGCGCTGCTCTGAGCGAGCGCAGGTTGCGCTGAGCCCATACCAGGAGGCGTTCTGCTAGCCTGTACAGGCTCCTGGACCTGAGGCCGCCCTGGCGATTTATGTAGGACACCACAAACATGTTGTCCGAGCGGACCAGGAAGTGGCGTCCTTTTATTTGGGGACAAAACGCGTCAGCGCGTTGTCTATTGCCAGCATTTCGAGGCAGTTTATGTGCAGGAGCTTCTCGCGTTCTGACCACTGGCCGAAGAACGGTCTGCCCTCGAGCAGCGCTCCCCATCCCGAGGTGGATGCGTCGGTGGACACCACTCTCACCCTCGAGGAAGTCCCCAGGCTTACACCTGATTGGTACCAGTCGTCCGCTCTCCAAGGTTTCAGAGCTGTGACGCACTTCTGATTGACCTTGAGGCGAAGCAGACCAGATGCCCACGCTTGGCGTGGGACTCGCGCTTTCAGCCAAAACTGCAGCGGGCGCATGCGGAGCAGGCCCAGCTGGAGCACTGATGATGCTGAGGCCATGAGACCCAGCATCTTCTGAAATTTCTTGAGCGGGACAGACGCGCTGCAGCGGAACGAGCTCGCTGTGCGCTGAATGTCTACCGCGCGCTGTGGTGATAGTCGCGCTATCATGGACAGTGAGTCCAACTCTGTGCCCAGGAAAGATATCGTCTGACTGGGGGACAGAGAGCTCTTTGCCCAATTGACTCTGAGACCCAAATTCTTGAGGTGATCGAGTAAAATGGTCGTGTGCTCTATGAGCACTGAGCGAGATTGCGCTAGAATCAGCCAATCGTCCAAATAGTTCAGTACTTGCACGTACTTTTTATAATGTTTAGCACCCACTTCGAAACCCCAGGCAGCTTTGCCCATGCATCTGCATGAATAGCTAGGGGTTGAATACGAAGCGTGCTCCGTTCGCTCAGCGATGGAGAGGCTTCGATGTGCTGTAACACAAGCGTCGCGCTCGTGACATTTGAGGCAGGGGCGCGCTGATAACAGCGGGCAGATTACCCGCGCTCGACTCCTCTGCGGCGGTCAACCGAGAGGGGGAGGGCTGGGCGAGTCCCGTAGGAACTGTCATGCCTGTGCGTGGATGTGGGCGCGGGATAGCGGGCACATTTACCACACCGAAAGCATTGATCGCTTGAGTGAAGCGAATGCACGTTGGTTTCGTTTTTACAGAAAACGTGAGACATGCATAACGTAGTGTTTGTGGGCACTGGGTAGTGGGCACATTTACCACGTTTGATGCCCAATCGATCTGAGTCGATTTATGTGCGCGAGCCCTGTGTGACGGGCTGTGCTTGTGTGTAGAGATGGGCACTGGGCAGTGGGCATTCTTTCTACACATAAAAAACCATCGGCCGTGGCCGGGACACCAGAAAATTCACACTTATGGGATTTATCTGGGTAGCCGTAAAAGCGGCGTTTGTGTGCAGGCAAGCGTGCTGCGTCGCCGACTTGTTTACTGCAGAATACACTGGAACAGTCACATTTACTGGAACTGAACGAGCGAGAAGTTGCCATAGAAACAGAGAGCGTCAACATGCTGGCGTTTATTGCAGGCCTGCGTGCATTACAACAGGCTCGTTCACTGCAATATTGACATTTCCAGTCGCCTGAATTTCAGAGGGGAATGAGAAATGTATAGGAAATGGAGGTCAGTCCGTCCGCAGCGGGACCAGAAAACTCTCTTTTCTCCTTACGCCAGTGACGCACGGAACACCATAGAAACGGTGTTTGGGTGCAGGCGAGCGGGTTGTACAACGCGCTCGTTGGCTGCAAAATAGGAGGAGGAGCAGTCTCGGAGAAGGATGCCAGGTGAGTCCTCAGAGTCACCATAGGCAGTAACTAGCTCGCAGTGAGGGCAGTCGCCGTCAGCGAGCGCGAGAGCTGCGTGATCAGGAAAAGGGGCGTCTTCAAAAAGACGCCCAGCTCTTTTAGTGAAATGAGAGTGTGTGTCGCGGCGGCGAGCACACACACATACATAAACACAGTAGCAGAGAAAGGATATAACGCCGGATAGCGCAGCAGGAAGGCAAGGAAGGCGGCGCGGCCAGCGACTTCAGTGACTCGTCCCGCTGAAGGTGCTCTCTCTCAGACGGCGCGGCTTCTTCTCCAGCTCCAGCGATGCGTGTGCTTCGCTTGAAGGATGAAAAATCTGATAATAGCTGCCTGCGAGCGGTATTTATAGGCCTAGAACACGCCCGTTTCGGCGGGACGTGACGCAGCGGGCGCGAAGCACCCTCATTGGGTCTGGCATCACGCCAGGCCTCGCTCGATAGGCTGCTGCAGTTGCCGCAGAGCAGCCAATAGGCGCGCGAGCTGCCTCGCCTATGTCTGCATGCTGCCGCAACGCGTTTTGCATTATTACAAAATTAAGGATAATTTTTGGCTTCAATATCTCGCGGAAAAAGGATTTTCCCCTAGCGTAAGATATCTTACGCAGTACGAGAGACCTCTCGTAAGAGAAACACAGTTTCTAACTTGACACAGTCTCTTATTAAAAAACGCGCAGTTCATGGCATGGGAACGAGATGCTGAAAATAACCCATTAAACTGGCCAAAGAAGTAATTATAATGCATGTTTTCATAAACCAACTATCACAAAATAATACAGATGTAATGGAAAAATATAAGTTTAGGACATGACTGACAAACTCAACTGCATAATGGATTACCGATGGCTGTTGGCCAGTGATGGGTTTTTGAAATCCAACAAACAATATTGATTTCTAAAGTTACTTTTTTTGTGATGTCTATTCAATGCTTTGGTCGTCTACCAAAAAATTAAAATAAATAATAATTCTCAGAAAAAAAATGTATAGATTCGATTCATTTGATTTATAAGTATCTCATGTAATCAATTTAGTTTCAATTCTTAATCAACTGCCCTAGTTTTATGCTAAATGGGAGAATCATTTTCATGAAAACATAAAAGCAAGAAAGAGATCTGGTGTACAGGTCTCAGGACCGGTGACATACTTGGCTTAAAAAACGTTACACCCATAAGTATTTATAAAAATATATTTCACAAAGTAGGAAACAATACATGGATATCTTAGATTACATTACATAGAGTAGCTAATTAAACATACAAGTGTATGAGCATTAAAGCACAGTAGAAAATATGATTTGCATGAAAGACTATTTTATATATACTGTCCGTCCAAGAGAATCGCATCGATACAAACAGAATATGCACGCAGCTCCAGTGCCAGATCCCCATGTGCAATAGCTAACGTGCATAGACAAAACCTATCACTTCAAAGAAAAGCTAAGAGAATCAGCAATGACTCTATGTACATATTTTTTCTTTTTGCTCTAATATCATACAGTGCAGCACATTACACATGTCTGTTTCTGTATTTCATACTCAGTGGTTTCTGACTTTTGATTTAAAAAATGGCAGGGGTCAAATATAAACATGAACTAGATGATTTCAGCTATTGTGCTTAGAATGATCACTGATATCACTGTATATAGTATGTGAATATATATATATATACACACACACACACAGTATCAATAAAATATTGACTTGTCTTTCCTGGTCAAGAACAAATCCTCTGTGGATTTCACAGTTCAGTGTAGTTAACGAATCTCACTATGTGAATTTCAGTACAGAAATTCAGTTCAGCTTTTAAAAAACAGTGATGGAGCAGAATGAAACAAAGCTGAAGATGAAAAGCTGTAAACTCTAAATTAAAAAGTTAATAAAAAATAACAATTTCACTCAAATAAATAAAATAAAAAGTACAAATATACTCAAACCTGTTGCACAACACGACTGGCGATTAATATTTATATATTTATATAAAACATACACAATAATGAAGAAACACATCAATGCTCCAAAAAACATTGGAATACGACTGTATTTAATGCTTGCTTTTGTAAAACGAAGGCCTCATTGTTCCCACAATTCTCTTGTTGTCCTCAAATCAGTCTTACACACTCTAATCATCTTTGAGTGTGAATCACGCTTAAAGCATATGGATACAAAGGGTTGTATAAAGCAAGCCTCAAGGCTTTTCCAGTTTACTCAAGAAATGTGGCCACGTAGTATCAAAGGGTCGAATCTTATCTCAGCAGGCAGATCCTAAAGCCAGTGTGATGTATTTTCATTGCGCTCGCATTTGTTAAATCACAAATACATTCATAAGTAATGTAGACAATATATTGCTATTTAGTTTACCTTCTTTTTAAATGTTCCTTTATCTGATTGGCTAAATGACGTCAAGAGATCTGTTGTCGCTGGGGAGCAGTGTCATGTTGAGGCCTCTGCAGTCCTGTTTCTCCCAATCACAGTGGGCTACAAGGTGTCCCAATTGTCCTCTTTCCATCCAGTCTTTTCAAGCGACTACCAAGAATCAAAGTTCTGATGCCTCTGGTGGTCACAGTGAACAACAAATACCCAAAATACTGCTAGACACTCAGTGACGTTAATCTAAACTCACACTCCACAAGAATCATTGACCTCCTACTACAGACACTGTTAAGTTCTGACGTTACGATGCACGCTGATGTGGTAGATGACTAATGCTATTAGGTCTCGCTAAGAAGTTTTTTTTTAAAGGCGCGCCCCACCCCTCCCCCCCTTTTTAACAGCAGTGTCTAACATCCCCGTAGCATAATACACACGTTATGTGGATGAAAGCAAAAGGTCCGTAGTGCTTGGAGGTCAAGTCTCTTTGTCGCTCTCACCCACGGAATACAGCTCGCCCAGTCTTCTGAAGCGCGGCCCCCACTCTCTAAGGTAGTCATAGTTCTGGTCCGAGTCCGAAGAGGCCGTTTCGAGGGAACTCAGGGAGCCCGCAATAGAGCCCCTGCCCTCATAGCCGTAGATTTGAATGGAGTCATATGGCGGAGCCGTGGGGTCGTTGTCTGCCTCGTGAAGCCGTACGTTGATGAATTCATCTACGTCTACTCCGTTTGGACCGGAGTGCTGACCTTGTCTGGGCATGAACTGCAGGTCAGGCTTGATGTCCTTCCTGGGCAGATAGCCGTTGATGCCATCTGGGTTCTGCAGGGTGGCGATGTCAAAGGCCTCCGTGTCCTCCTCCCCGCCTCCCTCGTCATCATAACGGATGATGTTCTCCCTCACGTCCTCGTCGTCTTTGATGATTAGAGGCTCGTTCTTGTGTCTCCTCAATGTCACAAACAAGACCACGATAACTGAAAGGCACAAGAACATCCACTTAGTGATCTCCACCTTTTCCTTGTGCAGTTATTCTTTTACCAAGTGCTTTTTAGATTCAGATTTTACATGCAAATCACAAAGTGAATTTATAAATTAAAAAATAAGTAAGGACTAAAAGAGGCAGCTGAAATGACCTACCGAGAAGTAGAATTATACAAGCTAGAATAGCAATCAGAGCTCCCATGCTGAGACCAATGGGTAGAACAAAAGCCTCGACGTTACACGACTGCACAATGCCTTCCCTGCTGCAGCCACACACCCGGATAGTTAAAGTGTTTGTGCTGCTCATTGGAGGCTCTCCGTCGTCAGACACAACGATGGGCAGGAGGTACGTCTCCTGTTTCTGACGCCGAAAGGAATTGTGCTTGGCAAGAACGCTGATCGAGTTATCTAGGGAGAGATAAAGTTTGGCTGTAATGTATGAAATCAAAGACAATCCATGCAAGTAAATGGTAGGGAAACGACACACTATTAAATTTACAAGACAATGTCAATTCTAGAAATAAATAAACAGATGGATATAAATAGCTTCATCTCTGCTGTCAATCTCTTGCAAAGGCTACGGGAGTAGTGAAAGTGTATCAGGAAGGCAAAAAACAACAACAAAAAACAAACAAAAAAAAACAAAGAAAGTACTGGTGCTCCACTGGTGCTTCTTTTCTGAAGTTGTAACTTCATTATCTGCCCCCTCATACCTCAACGCATATGTTGAAGCTCTCCAGTGTCTCAAGGAGCTCCTTCAGTTGATATACTGTACAATATCTCCGTAAAAGCCTTCAGTTTTTATTTCAAGAAAGAAAAGAAAATCAGCTACTGAGTGAAAGGTTTAGATAATACCTCAGATGGATGCAACACAATTATGGAAGCATATGGGTAACAATATTCAATTTGAAATGTAATATGCAAAATGACAATGCAAAATGTAAAATGGCAATGCATTTCTGTATTTAAATTTACATTTTCCATTACATTTGTGCAATGTTTGGTGCAAAATGAAAATGAAAATTGAATTATATAATTTACATTTGCCATTTCATACACTGGTTTTAAAATGTAAATTGAATACATATTTTAACGCTTTATAAGTTGCAAAATGAAAATGAAAATGTATTACAGAAATTATTAGAAATGTTTAACGTGTTCAAACAAAAAAAATAGCAAAATTATCATTTAAATGTTCATTTTCTTGCATGCATTTTCAATTTGCACACTGAATTTTGCTACATTCATTGCGGGACATTTAATGAAAATGCAATTGCAAGTGTCTTAACTGTGAGTGTAAATGCAATTAAGAAAAATATAATTTAAATTATAATTTTCCAAAATTTTTTGTTTGAACATGTTAAACATATCTTATCATTTCTGTAATACATTTTAATTTTAATTTTGCAACTTATAAAGCATTAAAATATGTATTCAATTTACATTTTAAAACTAGTGTATGAAATGGCAAATGTAAATTATATAATTGAATTTTCATTTTCATTTTACACCAAACGTTGCACAAATGTAATGGAACATGTAAATTTAAACAGAAATGCATTGCCATTTTACATATTGCATTGTTTTTTTTTTTTGTTAGTTTTTTTGCTAATTAAATTTCAAATTGAATATTGCCACCCATATGCTTCCATGCCAAAATAACCAAGTTATGGAAAAAGCTTTATCATTTAATAGAGTCTTGGGAGCAACCAAGGCAATGTTAATGTATGTATTTATTTATTGCTTCTCATGAGGGTGAACAACTGGAAGTTCATCATTTAAAACTACAGAATAAAAGGACTTCACGGAACTCACTGGAACAAATATCAATAGCTGAACAGGGTCGGAATTTAATTTCCGCTCATAAACATGCTAATGAAAAATGTAAATATGGCTTTCTTTTTGTTTCCCTGAGATCACAATGCAATTATCTGCAAATGCTGTGAGATGATTTATCAATGTAATTAAAGTTCTTTTTTTTTTCTTTTTTTTTATGTGTCACTATGTGTGAAGAACATGGTCCTGAACTAATGTATCTTATTTCTCCAAAGAATATTCACTGATATGCAGTCCTTATCCGTTGCTATGATTATCTAACTAACATGCCTGCACAGTTATGGTCAAATTAAATCTTTTTAGGTTCAAGTGCATTCGAACATTTCATACTAGACACATTTATAGCAAAATGAAGACTAATGTAATATTCTGACAGTATATGGAAGCTATTAAGTTGTGCTCAAGTCTGCAATCTCTTTTTTTCACGGCACAATACCCTGAAGCACACATTTTAAGGTTACAATAACTGCTGGTAGTTCCCAGCTCATATCGGCCTCTCCGTGTCACCATCCACTGCAATTACAGTTATCATCACAAATAAACCTCCTCAGCTCAGCTCCAGAGGTGTGCTTCAGACAACCTGCCTGGTGTGTGCAGGTGGGAACCATCAAAGACCGCATGTGTGCCTCCGTGATGAGCATATCTAGATCATTGCACATGATCTTTGAGACGAGACTTCAGGATGGATAATCATGCAATTAACTGCAACTGAAAAAAATGCACCCATAATTGTATGGTAAGTTCCCTGTACATAGGGAAAATATGATTTATAATTGTATGACTAGAAGAGAATGTGAGTTTAGACTTTACCTCAGAAGGTATGTAGAGCATAGCCAGAAAAAAAAAAGTAAATGTACAGTATCTAAAAACCTTATGTATGTATGTTTAGACACAATGAAGAGATATCTGGAAAAAAGATATCTGGTCTATTTTTTTTATTAAAAAAAAAAAAAAATTGTCCATACAATGAAAGTCTGTGCTGTTTTGGACTTTCATTATATAGACAAAACTTTTGAAACATTCTTCAAAATGTGTTACACATAAAAAAGAAAGGCATACAGTACACAACATTTTGCTTTTTAATCATGAATCACAAGTAACAACATATACTGTGATGAAAAGAAACAGGATATAGCACAAATTTGGACATGTTGTCAAATCGCTGCACAAGTTTTGATGCCAAGCGCGATCAAACACACATGCACACTCGTACACTCACATTCGCGCACAGCAGAAGAGATGAGAAAGCGGCCTTAGTGCACCAGACGCCTCAGGCTGTGCATCAAAGCCTGGTGTCCTTACAGAGCTTTCTCCTGTCTCTGTGATGGAGTGGCCATCTTTAACCTGAACTCACTCAGGCTGACTCATAATACATGCTGCCTCTCAAGATATCACTGAGATTGTCACTAATGACATTCCGCCTGTCTGCTTCATCTTACAATTCTCAAGGTCTGTCTTTGTCTTAGTCCATTGTTCAATGCTTTTCCAATCATTGTTTTCATCTTTCTTTTTTTCCCCTTGTATCATTTTTATTACCGATGCTCTCTGTGGATTCCTTCTTCATTCTAATAACAGACATAACATATTTACTATAATTTATTATAATAAATTATAATTATAACATATTGCAATGCAATATTTATTATAATGATAAAAACAATTCTACATGCTTTATTTATATGCTAACTCACCATACAGTGTTACTTAAATTATTATTATTATATCCATCACATTAATAATAATAATAATAATAATAATAATAATTACATTTATATGTCTTTTCTGTCACGTAACTCAAAGCTCTTTACAGAGACTAGGGAGATCTCACAATTTCTTTCCTTTTGACACTTTCTTACTTTCATATTAACTCAAAACATGACTGTCCCTTGGAAGGCAAAACTCTTTTGATGTAACGTCTGATCCGTCTGGTTCAAAAATATCACGTTTCCTCTTTTTGGTGAGCAGCCAAAACAACAGCTCCTTCAACGGTCAGCCATAAGACCACATGCCAAATGGAACTAGATCAATACAGTTCTCTCTCAAGTCTTCGAAAGCATAGTGCAATACTAGGTTGTGCAGTGAGAACAGCAGGAGCACAGTGTGAAAAGGAAGGTCGGATAGGTTATACAAAAAAGAAAGAAAAAATCAGTGTATTTAGCAAACAAATTTAGAACCATCTGCTGCACAGCCTCAACTTTGAGTAAGTCACCCTACATCGAGTTGCAACGCTAAACCTCGGCTTGGATTCTGTTCATTTGCTTTCTTTCAAAATGCACTGGGGAGTACAAAATAGCTGATGTCCAGACAATTGTGCATCTGCTAAATTTTGGGTACACTAATTCCGCCAGATTTCCCCTTCAAACGCACGCCTCCGGACTGCACTTGACACACAATGTTTGCGCTTGCAGATGCCTCTCTCTCTCTCTCTCTCTCTCTCTCTCTCATAATTATTATTATTTCCCTGCTCTCTTTCAAGTCAAGTAAAGTCAAGTCACCTTTATTTATATTACACTTTATACGATACAAATTGTTTCAAAGCAGCTTCAGTAATAAACGCAAAAATAACAGAATCAATGATGCAAGCTTCACCAAAAATGAGACAAATTTTAATTCTGTCATAAAGAAGCTCCACAAAGACAACAGTGTCATTATTCAGCTCAAGTCAGTTCAGTGTTAATTCTAACACAGGCTCAATGGAATAACATGCCTGTGGCAACATTTGTGAAAATTCGCCCAATACGTTGCTTCTGGCACATTCGCAACACCTTAAAAGTGAAAAGTCCAGTGAGTGGCTCTAAAGGCATGTTTAATTTTATCCAAAAGAGATGAACGTGATTATGTTGTTTCATGTACATATCGTGTCAGTTTGGTAATGAAATGTCCTTAATGAAAAAATAACTTGCCACATTCACTAAATCTGACCAATAGTGTCAAAGCCAACATGGGATAAAAACACATTTGCTGGACAGTAACAAAATATTTGTACATTTTTATTTTGAAATACTTTTACTTGTACTTCATTACATTCCAAAGCATGATATTGTCCTTTTTACTCCACTAAATTTCATAAATTTTTTGGGGTCAAAACTGAGTTTTTGGTCAAAACTAAATATAACAATAAAATAACGCACATTTTATCGGGATACTTCACGATTAGCATTAAGCTTTGTATCAGTAGAAACCCAGTAGTATTTTCAAATGACCGTGCTTCCCTCCCTCATGTCCCCCTGAGACGAGAGATTTCTATATTGTGTGTCTGTAAAAAAAACTCAGATGACGCAAAAATCGTCATTTTGCATCGGAGGCTTTTTTGGCCAGAGGCTAGAGACTACAGCCAGTAGTAGGAGCTAGTTTCACATGTTTTCAACCCGCCCATAGGGGGTGGGATCTCACGAAAAAACGGTGTCTTTTCAGTTTCGAGTCAACTAGTAGCCTAGTTGTATCATTTCTTCCGATACTGCCCTCTGTAACCGGTAGGCGTGGCTTGGGAGTGGCTTCGTAGGGCAGCGAAGCAAGTGCATTCTGGGAGTTGTTGTCTTTCATCCACATGAGCCAAAAAATTCTTTTCTGGCTTTTCTCAGCCTAGAAGGTACCAAATTCTAAAATAATTTCACATTTCTGCTAGATAAATGACCCAATTTAAATACAAATTAATCTTTCCAGGGGTGAAATATCACTTTAATGTCCATACATCTTCCCCTCTGCTATAGCAATTACATTTTTTTTTTTTTTAAATAGTATGTTTGAATAGCGTTCTTCTTAAAATGTTAGTATATTTTGCCCTATGTGACGTCTCATTTAATCATTTATGTTAATATATCTCAACACATTGATGGTGATTTTCCTCAAATGTTTTTGTTTGAACTCACCATTATGGTGATTAGTGTTCATTTGGTTGGGCACTTGGAACTTCATTTTTATAATTGTAATTCTCTTCCTATTGATGCAGCGATTGCAACAAGAAGGAGAAGGGAAGTAATAAATAGGTGGCCTATAGCTTCTAACGAAATCATTAACTAGTCTATTTTTCTCATCGAATAATGATAAACACATTGTGAAACCTTTAATTGGGTTGATACAATCCCTCTATATTTGTGACAATATCATGCAAATGACCAATGTTGAGTCACACACAGACTTCAACATTCAGCATGCAAAACACACCAATGCATGGTAACAATTAAATTGTATTTATTATTCATTATTTTTGTAGTTGCTAGAACTCTCATGTAAGTGAACTATTCTAACCAAGCATTTGTCCGTACAACATACTATTCCTATTTCAATTTACTTCGTTTTTTTTTTTTTTTTTTTTTTGGCAATCGGTTTGAATGCTTTTTTTAAAAGTCTAACTAATTAGATTTTACAGTGTACAGAAGGCACCATTAGTTTGAGTTAGTTCGATGTCGATGTTGCACACTTCATCAATTATAGTCATATATTGTCTTACCTAAATTGTTTTTGATGGTGAAATTGGGATTGTTAAGCACCTCCAGGCGGTAGTGGAAAGTGTGTCCCTGGGAAGGATTGTCTTTGTCCACAGCGCTGATGGTCTGAATCACCTGTGGACACAGACACGCAGAGAGGGACCATCCATTACTCCACTTTTGACATCATATGGGGCCAGACATTGACAGCAGACAACACGGGATGAAAAATCTGTCTCATTCACTCATAAAAGTAGAGACCCTAAGCTTAGGGGCGCGGCTTTGGCAGCCCACTTTTCTGTGCCAAGTCCATCTATATATCTGCCACCCCCGTTCAAGACAAGTTATTTTTCTTCATGATTAACAGCTCCCTGAAAAGCAGGACCCCGCCGTCATCATTCTGGTCATTCTTTTCCGCACATGGATGGAGAATGTTCTCACGGTGAGTGTGTTAGAGGGCGGAGGATGAGGAAGTACATACTAACACTGTTAGTCACAGACACTGCATGTCGGCTAGAGCGATGCAGGCTCAGACTGGGCCTGAAAGGATCTGATTGTTTTCGTTTTCTGCAGAGGGAGAGAGTAGCTAAAAAAGGGCCACCCTTCTCTCTTACCCTTCTCTCTCGCTTACTTCTCTCTCTTAAATCAATAGGCTTTAATTTACCATAGCTGACCGTTACGGAGGAGCTTTGAGAGGGAGATGCTGCTGGTGGGCCAGATTGATGCCCTCTTACCTGTCCAGGTTTGCCATTCTCACAGAGAAAGGCTTCGTACTCGGTGGCGAACTCAGGGGCGTTGTCATTTATGTCCAGCACTTTGATTGCCACGATGGCTCTGGAAATCTGCCTGTTGTTTTCTAATACAAAAAGAGACAAGCTATTAAAGCAATGAAAATATAAGTACAGTGGCCAAGTATAGAAGGGAGCTATTGCAAATCCCAGGTAAATAAAATGACCCAGTTACTGTATTTCCATTCTTTTTCTGCCTCACATCAATTTATTTCTCTCTCTCTCTTTCTCTTTCTCTTTCTCTTTCTCTCTTTCTCTCTCTCCCTCTCTCCCCCCCCATCCTCCCATCCTCCGGGTGGATGGAGAGACAGATGAGACGCATCATCTGTTTGAGCTTTAGACATCATCAAGTATGCAAAACAGGATTACGGTGGAGAAAAAAAAACCAACACATTCAAAGTGCTTTTGAAATCCCCTGTACAGGTGCATGTTTTATAAATGAAGGTTAAAAAAATGAATATTAATAAAACGGTGGCAGATGAAGTCTAGAAGACAATACAGGGCAATTTAATTAAATTAACTTTTCATTGGAATTATCCATTGGCAGTAATTTACAGTCCCTTTTGAGGACCTATGTAAATTATTGTATTTAATTAGGGTTGCAACCACTGACTTTTAAAGCAATTATCTATTCGTTTGACTTTAGTGCACGGCAATTCAGGGCATACTGCTGTAATGTGTGACACTTAGAACAGCACACAGCATTTGAAATGCATTTGACCAGTCAATTAATTTCCCTCATTGATCGCCCTTTAAGAAACAAATATTTGCGCCTAGAACAGACGTTTCAACATAATGCAATAGCGCAGACTCATATTCATAGCCATGCTGTGTGGATATTTCTGTTTAAATTATGTTTCACCATGCAAAGGCATCAGCCAACAAATAATCCAGTTTTGTTGGTCATCGTGTTAAAACACTGAAAAAGACAACCATTTTTCAAACAGCCCTTAAATAATTACGTTTATTCTACTCTTTGAGCTCTTAGACATCTTAAGTTAATTGTATATGACAACATCAGTATTTTTTCTCCTCCTCCAGGGGAACATTTTTGGCTCCAATATCCGAATAATGTAGCTACATGCCAATCAAAATGAATCTCGAGGTTTATGGATGGCTTGTGCAGTGTTTATTTCTGGTCCACAGCTTGTGTTTAATAAGTTCTTTATCCAGTCAACAGATGTTCTTTTATCTGTTATGTACAGCAAACAGCTCTGGCATGAGTAGAAATTACTCATTAGATGTCCATGAATTGACTGCTGTGCTGTTTAATTCAGTAAAATTTCAGTGTCTTCAGTTTTTGAGAGGAAACTTTTATACCTTAAAATCTGTCGATGGTAAATTAATACCTGAGGTGTTAGGAGGACAAGCTTTATTTTGCATTGGCTCTTATGGTTCATTTAAAGTTAGAATCCAGGTTTTGGTCTTTTTATCTTAGTGCCTTTTGAGATGTTGAATATATACAAGCGTGTGTTTCTCTATTGTAAATCTTACGACATGATAAAAAAAAGAAAAAGGTGTTAATTGTGATTTGAAAATTGTATTGGTCTGAAGTGCCTCTACACAGATTTGAATGATCTCTTCGCACATTACTGTAATGATCTATTTGAAATTGTTATACAAGCATTCTGAAACACAAAACACTTATTGTTTCAATCAATAAGAGTAAGAAAGGGAAATTGAACTTACGAACTTCAGTGGCTGTCACGGTGATATTGTGCCACATATCCGTCTCTCTATCCAGAGGTTTAGCTAATGTGATCTTCCCGTCCTCAACATTAATGTTAAACTGCCTCTCTAAATCTGTGTGTCTATCAATACAATACCTGTAGAAGGAAAACAGAGAGAGAACAAAACAACATCCCTTAGTATATGAGGTAAAATGACCCAAATATTTTGGTAAAAGCATTTCATAGAATATTAAAGTCAGTGGCAAAATAAAAACAATAAAAATGCTCACAAAATATGACATTAAAATAACATTTTTAGCATCATGTTTTTAAATGTCATGATTATCACAAATCAAATGATTATTTCCTGAAGATATGCCTTTTTGTCATGCTTACAAAAAAACAAAAACATTATTTACATTATTTTCAACCATATGCATATGCACCTACAATTGTCTAATCTTTGAATCATCAAGGTGATGTCTATTCTCTCGAAAACAATCTGTGTGTGAGGTATAACTGTCAAGAAAGCCCTAGAGGATGAAGAATGGCTTGTAAAATAGAAATAATTCATTGGTCTGGATAGTGAACGTGAGGAAAATGTTCAGCCGTGGGAAAGATCCAGAGACTGAGGGTGGAAGTCCAGGAGGAGTGCTCTACTGCTGTGCAGGCAGCCAGACAGGATTCCCACCTGGGATCAGTCTCCAGGAGGCTGAGTGGATTTCAGTCAGGCTCTGACAGCTCCACGTACCACTGAGAGACAGACCCTGAAATGTTCTGCTATGTGTCAATCAAACTGACAAAGTTACTGTGGGGGATGGAGTGGGAGAAAAAAGTAAAAATAAACAATCAAATCTATAATTAATTATTCCTTGGATTTTTTTTTTTTGGGGGGGGGGGGGTGCGTAAAGAAAAAAAGAAAAATCTCGTCAGGGTTATCCAAAGTATGTAGCTCGGATTTTGATATTTTGCATGTGAAATGTATCTCATTATTTTGTTTCAATGCGAGACATATCCTCACATGTAAAAAAAAAAAAAAGTACAGTCTGATCAAAATGTCTTGTTTTTACTTTAAGAAATTAATTTCTTCACTTCATTTATATAAATTTGAATTTATTAATAACAATTTTTTTGTGTGTTTTGAGTAAAATCATTTAAGACATTAATACTACTTTAAGCTTTTTATTATTTATTTTACAGGATATGCGCTACACACATGATGAACAACATAAATCAAACAATACCACCTTCTTTTATCACCCTAAGAGCCAAACCATATATTACATGTTAATTTAATTAATTATGGTAGCAAAAACAGCATTTAATTACAAGTCATGCCACAAAATTATAACATATAAAGTGCATGTTGTTGATTAGTATTGCTCTACTTGAGCTCTACTTGCTAATGTAATTATACTGTAACCTGAAGTGTGACCATTTTATGACATTACGCAAATGAAAATGGCAAAAGAGAGAAAGAAAAAAAACACTCTCCATTGTGATGTAAGAAATAAAAACGAATAAACTTTTATATTAAAAACAAAAAATCTATTCCTTTAAAAAACAAAGAAAAAAAAAACATAATAGAACATTCTCTAGGGCTTTTAAGTTATTATCTCGAGTAAAAGAGTAATTATGGGGACTTTGACAGAGGCATAAATTATTCTACTGTAAATGTTTTTCAGTATGGCTGCACTCTGTAAATGGGCAGTAACCAAATCAAATGACTCTGCTTCCTCTATATAAGTAAAGCGTACATCAATAACACAATCACCATCAAGAGCAGTCACACCATGTGTTAGCATATGCTAGATATCAGGTGCCACAAGAAAATCTGGAGCCAGAGGGACTTCTGTCAGAGAAGGTTAAAATATCCCCACTGATTACAACCACACTTCTTTTGACAGATAGACAATATTTCTAACAAGGCTAATGTGAACTTGGACACAGCTTGGCAACATTTGATGCATGCCAGTTTCACAATAGCAAGGTTATAAGGAGAGAGAGAGAGAGAGAGAGAGAGAGAGAGAGAGAGAGAGAGAGAGAGAGAGAGAGAGAGAGAGAGAGAGAGAGAGAGAGAGAGAGAGAGAGATGGGGAAGGTAGTGGTGGTCTGAGAGGTCAGACTGACGAGGAGCAATGTTTTTTTTTAAAGACTGTTTCCATGCCAAGCTGCGATTAAAACGTACATTTTCAATTTACCAGAGCCCTTTAAAAGACACAATTACAGTTTTTTTTATATATATATATATATTTTATTCTTGTTCGGTTTACCTTGATTGCTTCTATTGATGTGACATCCACACCGATGTGCACAAATTTTGTCATTTGAGGTGAGGTATAGTTATGTCTCTATGAAATTTGCCATGGGCTATTTGGTAGATAAAGTCAGTCATCATTTTTCATCTGGATTTCTATTTACAAAGTGTTTTTTACCTTTTAAAATTAGTTTAACCCTTCTGGTCCACAAGGTAAGACACGCAGCTTTACCACTTTATGGTTCAAAATTCAGAAAAAAAGCCAACAACAAAAATCATTTGATCACATTAGAAAAGATCGTTTAATGCTTAAGTGGACCTTGTCATGTATAGCTTAACACAATCTACTCGATGGCCTCAGGATAGAAGTAATTCATCTTCCAAATAACACAAATGCATCAATACGAAAAGCCTGAATGTCAGACCAATGGGTGCACAAATGCGAATGACAGCAAGGAAAATGAATTCCAACCCAGAAAGGCGAATAAAAACAAAAAAACAAAGCATCCAACCTTGGGAACAGCAAATGCAACAGATTTTCTTCCTAATAATGCAGTCTTAAACTCCTATGCACAGATGTCAGTGCTGTAATGTTTAAATCACACGGAAATGATTATATCTCATATTTTGAAGCCAAACAGCCAAATAAAATAACTATGAAATACAAAGTACACAGCAATATAAAATAAACATTTCTTGTTCAACAGAGAGACATCAACACTTGAGGAGGACATGGACACTGGATTTCTTCGAATGAACAAATTAGGGCTGTACAATACTGAAAAAAAACAGCCATTGCGATTTTTGTTTATTGTAATAAAAAAATAAAAATAAAATAAAATACTTGAATAGCTCTATTTAAAAAAATAAAAAAATAAAAAAATAAAAAAATAAATAAAAAAAATAAAAATAAATAAATAAATAAATAAATCTGGAATGTTTAGGATGATTTTGTAGAGAAGTACCTATGTTTATTAAAAAAGCAAACATAAAAAATGTCTAAGCTCATAAAAACTTTTTTTTCAGAGCAAACTGAAATGGGTGGAATGGGTGAGTATATTAAATAATAATAATAATAATAATAATATCTCTCTACTTGAGTTACCGTAAACTATATTCTCAGTTTATTTTTACCCATTCAATAATACTATAAAATGGATGGATTTGTGTGGATCAGCATTTACTGTCAATTGCATGAGTTGCTTGAGTGTAAAGGAACAGTGTGAACGAACACACTTAACTTTGAAAGAGGTTGCACGCGTTTTTATTTAAATTATTTTGGTATGAATTATTTTTGATGGTCCGCTTTACACATTCTATTAACCATAAGTAACTTTGCAAATACATGTCAATTAACTCTCATTAGAGTACTAGTAGACTGTCTGCTTAATATCTGCTAACGCTTTATTTTGATGCTCTCCAGACACACATTCTACTGATTTTAAGCAACTTTGCAACTACATGTTACTACAACTTATTCTACTAACCTGAACCTTAACACCTAACAATAGCTTAACAGTCTACTACAGTATCTCTAATGAGTGTTAGTTGACATGTTGCAAAGTTACTTATAGTTTGTCTAAAGTGGACCATCAAAATAAAGTGTTACTTTAATCACAGCCTTTGTAATGTAATATTCACATTTCAAAACTTTGATTTGATTTTAATATATTGTTAAACCCAAGAATAAATATATCACACGGATGAGAACGTTCACTTGGTATAAACGCCATTGGAGCATTGAAACCCAATCTCTGATTTCTCCCCTGCTCCCAGTTTCTTGTGTAATTACACAACCTGTTGCGTGTTGTCCCGGAAACATCGCAAGTCACTGGAGAATTAATGGAATGCTAGGTTGGACTGAGAGAAATTGGCTGTATAACCTATACTGAAGGTGCCCTTGCAATTTTTCAAGAAGGAAGTCACAGAACTAAAATACATCAGTTGGAGGAAGGGGAGGAATATTGTGTCATTGTCCTATCTCTCTTCTCCCTTCTCTTTCTTTCACAGTATAACAAATTTTGTGGAGGTGAGAGCTCCATTTAGTCTGAATGCAAATGCACTTCTACAGGCAATTTCATCAGCAGCATTTAATGGCAGGTAGGATGCAGCGGTGAAGGAGTACTTGGATATTAGATTGATGTAGAAGCTTGAGCTTGATCTTCTCATGGTTTAATGAAGTTTTGGCCCCAATTTCACCAAGGAGGACAACAAAGCACCATAACTCTTTCATCAAGGTCATATGGGCTAGAAATGATAGCCTTTACCTGACTTCACTGTGTGGGGCGTCCTGGTCTATGGCCACTACCGATCCTATGACTGTGTTGATTGCAGCGTTTTCATGCACGTCGAAGAGATAATTTGACTTTGTGAAGACAGGGGGTTCATCTGTGTCCTCAATAATGATTTTGATCGTGGCCTGGTCCATGTAGGGCCCACCCGTAATCGAATCAGCACGTATGTTGGTCGCCACCACTGTTAGGTTGTAGAAATGTTTTGACTCAAAGTCCAGAGGCTGGAAAACAGAGAGAAAGAGAGATGTTTATTATTAATGGGCACAAAAAAACAAAGACAGACAGTTTCCTGGTTTTAGCGGACTCAGTTTGCTTGGCTTGCAGGTCTGGCTGTAATTGCACCGACTTCCTCCCACCTTGCAGTGGCTAAGATTTAAGCTGCTGTGAGCCCAATTGCAGGGTGAACAAAAAATAATATTTAGTAGCAATAACCACACTTTCACCTGGAGCGTGGGATGTGTTATTAATTTGTGGCGGAGACAGCATGTGTTTGGGATTTAAATGAGGCTGCAAATAAGGTTAATCTAATGGAAGCACAAGGACTGCATTGCAAATTGTTAAGAAATCATAAAAAAATACAATTTGTATGTTTGTGTTGTCTGAAAACAAAATTAATCCTTGCCCACAATACCATGACGTTAACATTGTTAATGTATTCTCCGAGGCAATTATCCAATGGTGAGACGTTATTGAAGTAGCAGATAAAATACAATTTGGGAATTATTCTTACTCAAGGATAAATATTTGTGATTTCAGTGAATAAGGAAAGACCCAGTGTTCACCCCACCTTTGTAAGTACAAGCTACCACGAAGAGAACCTAACACAGCAGACCATTTTATGGCCATTTTTTTCATTAAGTAAAAATGTTTTACTCTATCCATGACTGTGCCGTACTGATACCACTGTATTCTGAATCACATCTCTCTCTATCTCAATTTAACTTCAATAAAGGGCTCGAAGTCCTCCCTTTGCTCTTTTATTGACAAAAAAATAAACTAGACCTGACCGCTGGAGTACACATAAAAAAAAGCTCTATGAATTAAGAGAAGTGGTAGAATGAAGAATTTGCTTATGTTGTCAAAAAAAGCCTCTGTCCCACAGGGGAGGTCAGGCGGACACTGGAGCTGGGCCGAGAGTAGCCCCAGCTGGGAGTGGAGAGCAGCTGGATTTCCTCTATCAGCACGCTTTGAAGTCAGTGCGGCGGACAGCAGGGCATGTGGAAGAGAACAGCCCATGTCTGCTGCAGTCCACAAAAGCTTTTGGGAGGATTTTATTTTCACCCTTCCCATGCTACTACCGTCAAGCCAGGATGGAGTTGAAAACACAAGAGGCCATTACAGTAAAAAGAGTAATACTGTGAAATATTACAGGGAAAGCAGAATTTTCAGCAGTCATTAGTCCAGTCTTAGTGTCACATGATTCTTCAGAAATCATTCTAATATGCTGATTTGCTGCTCAAGAAATGTTGGGAAGAGCTGTGCTGCATAACATTTTTGTGGACCGTGATGTAAATGTTTTTTTTTTGTTTTTGTTTTTTTTGTCCAGGTTTCTAAAATCAATAGAATGTTCAGAAGAACAACATTTATTTGAAATATAAATCTTTTTTAATTAATGTACAACATTATAAATGTCTTTACTGTTACTTTTGATCAATTGGATGCATCCTTAAAGAATACAAGTTTTTTTTTTTTTTTTTTTTTTACAATTGTAGGTCTATATGTCATATGTTCCTTTAGTCTTGGTTGGACTTTTATGTTACTTCCTGTCCTCTGTGCCATGTTGAAGTCATTTGTAGTTTTTCCGTTTATTAGTCTCCCCTGGTTACTCGTTAACTTGTTAAGTGTGTTTCCCCCTGTGTAAAATAGCCCTTGTGTTTCTCTTGTGCTAGATCAGTCGATGTTTGGTGTTCCCCATGTGCACGTGTTCTCTATGCTTCCTGTGTTTCCTGGTTTTTATGTTTGGAATTTCATTAAACTCCTGCACTTAGATCTGTCTCTTCTTCTGCATTCTTTGGCCCCAACATTACACTATGAGTCCAAGCAGTCTTTAGAAATCACTCAAATGTTTTATTCACTTCATATCTGCCACAAGGCTTTCTGGCAAAGTTCAGATGTGTGGTGACAAAGTACTTCTTGGGTAAATACTTTTTTTCTGTCAACTTCCTGTATATTACAGAGCTCTTGAAATGGTTGACTGGTGCACAGTTACTCAATTCTCTACTCTATAGCTCTTTCAAAGTTCAAAGTTTTGAGGGATAAGCATTTCAAGACACCTTGACCTCTTCCTATTTACCCTCTCTCTTCCCAATACTTTCCTGTCTTTTTCATTACTATTTCTATCTAACAAAAGGTTAAAAGCATCTAAATAAAACAAAGGTTTCAGTGCTGATGAGTAAATAAATAACATAGAACAACATTTCTGTGTAGGATCTGGAACTCTGTAAAATGAGAAAATTGTTTAGGGCTGAGAATAACAGAGCACTTTCCGAGACTTTACAACCAGAGGTTTCCCTACGATGTAAAATTCAGAACAAGCTGCAGGCTGGCACCTTGCTTGCTTTTGGAAAAGGTCAGTGCTGTTCAAGACTATTGAATCTTAGTGACAGTTCATAGAGTTTTATGTCTTAAATGTAAAAAAAAAAAAAAAAGAAAAAAAAAAAGGGTAAATAAAGCAGCAACAGAAAGAAAGAAAGAAAGACAACATGCTAGAAATGTTACCATTTAATTGTAGTTGAGGTTTTTGAGGACGTGATTCAAGCGCAGCTTTGCATATTGGCAAGACTGAAACAAGCTCCTCTCATCTCAGACACTGCAAATCTGTTCCATCTAAAAATATCATGCCAACACCTCATTCTTTTGATAGTCATGCATGCCATTTGATTCTCTACAGTGAAATTGGCACTTTTGCATTCCTCTGGGTCTCCATTTTGGCACTCATTGTTCAGAAAGGTCTGAATATGACTATGGCTGTAACTTGACCGCCATCGTTTGCAGATGATGCAATTCAGGCTTTCATGTGTCCATTGAACACATACTGAACCGCCTTGTTGCGATTGATTTTTACCACGTACATGCCTATTTTAGAGCACCTAGCTGACTCTCAAAAAAAAATCCCAGCATGGTTTAAGAGTGTGTGTTTACAGGGGCATTTAGAAGCATCAAAGATCAGCAGCGGGAGAAATACAGCATCCCTCTCCACCACCATCACCAGCACCACAAAAGCCTAGGGGGGCAGAGAGGAGATGAAAGCGTGCATCCCTTTACAACAAAGCAGTATCTTGATTGTCTGAGCCTGTGGCATCTCACTCAAATCAATATGTTTAACCTTGCTACAAAGGCTCATGCCCATTCAATATTTAGCAGAAGTAAAACCAAATTTTAATTGTTGGTGAGGGCTGCATCGACCGACCCACTGCAGAGGATGTTTGGCACACACTGGCTCAGCCCCAGCACCTGGGGAAAACGTGTGTCTGCGCACAGTGGCAGGTGCAAAAAAGTGAGGAAAAATAAGGGTTGTGTGCTTTACAAGCTTGTTCTGCTCTCCTGAACTCCAGCACCGTCTGGAGGTATAGAGGTTAGCAGGCAGTGGGCTGTTGATTGCCTGTTTTTCTCATGCAATGCCATCCATCATGCTATTAGTAATGCAGACAACAGATTCCAGGCCAAGTGCTATGGGATGAGAAGACGAGGAAAAACAGGCATGCCATTACACATTCAGCTATGAGAGACTTGGGACAAACCAAATGACTTTTTTATTCCTCACGTTGTCTTTCTTTTGTTTCATGATTCTAATATTAAATAGGCCATTACTATGTCTATATAATTGTATTATTATTATTACACTTTATTTTAAGGTGAAGTTGCTACAATGTAATTACATTTTAACAAATACGTACTGAGAAATATTTATTAAAAACATGCACTTAGTATAGGGATAAGGTTTAGGGTTAGTAAGTAATGCACAATTTACTATTATTACGATAATACGTACATGTAACATGCAACTACGTCACCTTAAAATTAAGTGATACCTATTAAATATTGGCTTTAAATATTGCTTCTCAATGTGCTGTGCAAAATAAAAGACAATCTGATAGCACACAAATTGATTATGGAGAACTAGTTGAGGATGGTGTATCAAGCTGTTCAATAATGCAGATTATTTAAAGCACACATTTCGTTTAACTCAATCATGCCCAAGTCCCCCAGACTAATCCCACGTGACATACATCATGTTGTTTACAAATGCATAATATGCACAGCTTCAAATATGTAGTGACACATTTATTGTGTACATTTTCCTATATTTTTGTCACATTGTTTGTGCTGCATTGTTGCTACACAGTTGCACTGTAGATGTTCCTGTAAGATAAAATGACTTCATTGTCCTCTTATCCACTGTGAAGGGTTCTTCATTTGCATACAATGGCCATTCCATATGCAAATATACACTGCTACACAAGGGCTGAGAATTGAGCATAGAAAGTCGAGGGGTTCAGAGTTACAGTAGTTCTCAAACCTCAGAACACCTGGACTGCAGTTTTACCACCAATTTTAGGTGTGCAGGGACTTTAAGTGTGGATTTTCAGCTGTGTAAAACTAAAAGTATCTCTAAGAAAATCTAGTTATTGCAGGAAAAGAGATTATACAAATCAGCAGGGGTTGAACACTTTTAGGAATTTATTACATATATTTTAGGTGTGCATTTTGGAAATATTTAAGTCCCTCGCACATGCATGCCACTCTTGCAGTTTTCATCCTGTATTATTCAGATTTGAGATGAATGGGAAGTTAAACACAATTTCTTTACTATTTGATTGGATGATAGGCCACAGTTTGTTCTGTTGAATGTGTTGCGTTTTGGTTTCAGAACAATACTTGCTATAAATAAGAAGTTACTGCTTTTAACAACCAGACATACACAATGCGTCCCCTTCCACACACAAACAACAATGACGGTGACTAACAACTATATAATTATACAAAAAGACTCAACTTATCACCACATGACACATAACTCATAGTGAACAACAAACACATCACCAGTCAGTGAAAATAATGTAGCAAACCTTACAAAACGTAAAACACTAAACACTGAGGCAGTAATTTGCATAATTAATTAATTTGCATGATTAATTCTTTCTTTTTGGAGGGTATGGCACAGTGTTTAAAATTACATTTAAAATGGCACGCCGTGTCAAATAGGTTTCCGACTCCTGCGATACACACTGAGAGGTTCTGTCTCTGCAATATTAGCAGTCATTTGTCATCAGTAATGAGCCACTTTTCATATTTTTCACAATATGCAGCTCAGTGACAATTGTGTAACAGACAGTTTACAACTGTTAGAGAGTCCCTATGGCACATTAAGCCCACTCCTCTGGTCTTACCTTCTTGAGTCTGAGGATTCCCTCCTGAGTCTGAGCATCAGAGACAATCTCAAAGACATCCCTCTCGTCTCCACCTATGATGTTGTAAGTTGATTTAGCATTTTCCCCGATGTCTCTGTCATTTGCTTTTACTCTTCCTCCAGGCTTCCCAATGCCAAGATCCTCAGGAATATTGAACTCATAAGAGCCTTTAGAGATAAGGTACAAGAAGAAGATCTGGTCTATCAGGTGACAAATAGCACTCAGAGAAACAATAAAACAACTAAAATGCTAGACAAAAAGTACTAAACATATATATATATATATATATATATATATATATATATATATATATGTATATATGTGTGTATATAGTATGCAGTAGATTCTACCATTCAATAGTTTGGGGTCGGTAAGGTTTTGAAATGTGTTGAAATAAGTTTCTTGCACTCACCATGACTGCATTTATTTAGATTAAAAAAAATGGTAAAAACAGTAATGTTTTTAAATATTACAATATATATATATATATATATATATATATATATATATATATTTTTTTTTTTTTTTTTTTTTCTATTTTAATTAGTGCCGTCAAATCGATATATATATATATATATATATACACACACACACACACACACACACACACAAACTTATGTTTCTTTTTATGTACTCTTATCTATGTTAGATCAGGATTATTTGATTTGACAGCACTAATTTGAATATATGTTATAATGAAATTAATTCATGTAAAAGGCAAAGCTGAATTTTCAACAGCCTTAAGGCCCGTACACACCGGGACGAATTTCGCGCGCGATATTCGCTGACGTTTAACGCCTCGTGACTAAACAAAGGGCGCCAATGTGAGTGTGCACACCGACGTGAAAAACGCCACGCGTAAAAGCGTAATTTTTTTTTAAACGCCTCGGGTTCGTTTTTTTGGTTTTACGCGCTGCGTCAAAAACTATCCGACCAATGAGATTGGCGCTTTTGCTCACGTGTCTGGAGCTTCTGAAGTTACAGTAAAACACAACTTGGGGGCGCTCAAACACAAAACGGTCTTGCCGAGCACACATACGTAACAGCGAAGAAGATATACGCCAAAGCGTCTATATGATATCTATGGTCTACACTGCCCATAGACAGACACTGCCGGGAAGAAATGAATAGGAAGATGCAAGGCAAGATGAATGTAGAGCTGCTGGTCTCGTTGGTGTCCGAATAAAGAACTATATGACAAACGCGACAGCGACTACAAAAATCTTGTTAAAAGAGAACTGTTATGGAGTGGTATTGCAGAGTATAGACTGTTATGGAGTGGTATTGCAGACTGTTATGGAGTGGTATTGTATTTCTGTTTTACATTAAGCGCCATCTAATGTCAGGGAATGAATTTGCATGTTCACTCGGCTCATCGTCAGCGAAAAACGCTTGGGTGTGAACACAAAAAAACGCGTTGAAAAACGCTGGCGAATAACGCGCGCCAATATTCGTCCCGGTGTGTACGGGCCTTTATTTGCCTTATCTGAAGTCACATACTTCAGAAATCATTAATCATGTGCTGATTTTGGTGCTCAAGAAAAAAATTCTTATACTATCAATGTTGAAAACAATTGTGCTGCTTATAATTTTGTCTTTGATGAATGAAGAACGGTTCAAAGAACAGTAAAAAATTTAAAAAAATTTAATAAATCTTACTGCCTGCAATATTTCGCACGGTAGTGTAGATATACTGTAGTTTATAAAAGATAGTCCCTCTTACCCTTTGCGAACTTTGGTGGGTTATCGTTGATATCGGTTAGAGTGACTGTCACAGTGGTGGTTCCTGACAACCCACCCATGTGACCTCCCATATCTTTTGCTTGTATGACAACAAGATACTCTTCCCTCATCTCACGATCCATCCCTGCCAGAGCCACCCTAATGATTGCTATAACAATCACAATAAATATATTAATTGACATATATAATTAATTGATATTATAAAGAACACTACTATTACAAAAAGCATCAAGAAAATATCTTATTCTTTTAGATATGAAAAAAAAAAAAAAAGAATATGCCACATCTTTATACTGAACAGGATCTAGATGAACAAGCCATTGTAGATTCTGAGGCGTGCAGCCTGCCAAATCTGTTAGCTCTTCCCCTGTCCTTGACACCCCGACCAGCTTAGTGTGTGCCATGCATTGCCTGTGCTGCTTTCATTTGGCATTGCAAATTAGCTTGTTTGTTTGCCGAGGACTTGTCCCAGCACCTGGAGTCATTTATATTCTGACTGAATGTGAATTATGCTGTCTGTCTCTTATAATCTTTAATATTGTATGCACTATCATTGACTCAGCCTAAAAAATAAATAAATCCCCAATACGACAACAGGTAATCTACTCAAACAACAAAACCCACAGTATCATAAAATGAAAGCCCTCTGTATTAAATAAAAGGTTGTCTCAGTTTATCATGTTAATAAATCTGAAATCTTCAAGACATATTTTTTTCCCCATTTATTGTAGGTGTTTTGCCATTCATTCGCACAGCTTCATTGGTTGCATATTGAGATTTCTAACATTTAACACTATCCTTTCATCTTTACAGATGTTTCACCCCAATTCACACTGCAATCACAATTTTTACCATTGTGGAGGAGATTCCCACAGCAATTTGCGAGTCTTATGATGTTATGGTGTGTTATAAGCTTAAATCCAGGGAAATCACTATGACTCTGATGAAGTCACTTGGGGAAGTGACAAAATATCTTCAAAAAATAGAAAATAAATAAATAAAAACACTATGCAATTTCTGGATGACTGAGAATCTTTATAGACATTTCATTTTATGTAAAGAAAGATAAATGCTATAATAAGAAGGACCTACATTAAAGAGATAGCAAATAACATAAGTAAAGAAATAAGGAAATAAAATCATTTTATGGGAAGAAAGGTAAGTGTGATAAGTAGGGCCCGCTCCAGTTCCATTAAACATGAATAATTCACAGAGCGCATGCATTGTCTTCTAGACTTTTCATGCTGCACTTACATGTCTTTGTTTCTTGTTCTGTCATGGAGACCAACAGACCACATTCATTTCAGTGAACTAAGGATGTGCATTTTTAGAAGTGAAGTGCTCTGACTGTCGATAGGAATATGGAAATGCACACCGCCCTGAGTGCTGTGTGTGCGCCACGTGCGGTGCAACACTGAATCTGATGCTCTTACACACACAAACGCACACTGCAATACTCATTCAATTGTCATCCTGATTTAATAAATGAATTCCTGATGATCACAGAAGTGAGGCAACACAAACATTAATTTCCATATGTATTTGAAGGTTTACTTTCCTTTTTTTTTTTTTTGCAAGCCATTAACCAAGTAATGAATTGGTGCATACTGTTTACTTATTTATCAAGTGTGTCTCATTTCCTACGAGGTGTTGGAAGTGTCAAATGGTTTCTAATGGTTGTTTTCCCTTTACCTCTTATTTTTCATTAACATTCATTAAAACATCTGGCTCACTTGAATAAGCCATCTGCATGTGTTCAGTAATCACACAAACCATGCACAAGGCACCTCAATTTGGGCTTTTGCACCTTCTCTCGACCATTTGCATTCTTAGACAAAGCTGACAGTGAGGGATTGAAATGCATGGGGTTATGAACTAAAAGAGGTGTTCTCATAATAATAATAATAATAATAATATATAATAATATATATATAATAATATATATATATATATATATATATATATATATATATATATAAAAAGTCTGTTTAAAGACTTAAACAAGTCTTTTAAAGACTTGTTTATTGTCTGTTGTTTTTCCAAATTACGAACTGTTCATTTCCATCTCATTGCTTATTAATGTAATTTCACCATTATTTAATCATGTTGCTTACAGACACACTGTTAACAAGTCAGCTGAAAATGCAATTAGGGAAAAACAAAGTCAAGGTTGAAAAGGAAGCAGAATGCAGATGGAATTCAAAGATAGCCCTGTCATTTAAATCAGAAGCTGCAAATTGCTTTGTGCGCTATTACAGAACAAAATCAGCATCTGCATGTGTCCTTCAGGTAAAATGATCTTGTTTATTTGGTCTTTCTCTAATATTTCTTTCCTGTCTCCCATAATGATGATCATAATAACAATGATTATAATAATAATAAATTATCTAACACCTTAAACTCGTCTTGGTAAACGAAGGGACCTCCATCTTACGCACGTCCTGATTTGGCAGAGTTAGACATGTTCCTGGGTCAACATATTAACATATTAACCGTACCCATAAGTTATCCCTAAAATCAGAGGGAAATGATAGGTTGAAAACACTGATGTATAAGCACCTAATTCTGGTTGGAAGCATGAACTGTAAACTGGTCCCTCAAATCTGATTGGTTGATTGGAATGTTGATCCAGGAACATGTTGTACTTGGTGAAATCAGGTTCTGCTTCATCTTACACCAATTTCCAAGCTATTCATAGGCAAAATAATCATAATAATAATTTGAATGATTCATGACCATCTAGTCATTGTGGGTCAACTTTTTGGATTTAATGTAGCTAACTTGCCAGTGGATTGGTCGATGGAGAAATAAGGTTGGCCTTCCAGAATGCTGTATACCAGTTTGGCACTGTTTCCATACACCGGATCATCCGCATCCGTTGCAGTTACTCTCATTACTGATGTACCTGTGAAGCAAAAGAGAAAACAATCATCTTCAATAAACAAAAATAACAAATTAATCAATTGTTTCCATTTATCGCACCGCTGTGTCCACGCTCTGAACTTGTTTTCTTTGAGAACAAATATTTTATTCTCACCCTACCAATGTTTCAATAATACCTCCGGCCATGGTATAAGAGCTTCTCTGGAATAAACTCATAAAAGTGTGTTTTGTTGTTCTGATGTGCAAAAGCGCTCGCTCGTGCTGTGAGACTTCCACGATGAAAAAAAACATCACAGCTTCAAGCCTTAACAAGATCAAAACGAAAGAAAGTCAGACAAACAAAAAATCCAAGCTGCTCTCCTAACCTCCTCTTCATTAACCCATGGCTTGGATGAATTGAGAAGAAAGAGGAAAACTAAGAAGCACAAAAGAGAAAGACACACAAAAGAGAGTGCGAGAGAAACTGAAACGCTAATGCTAAACAGCTCACTGACAGTGCAGATGGTGTGGTAATTGTTTGTAAAGCATGTTCCACAGCACATTGACAGCTTGGTAAGCATCTGACCAGCAAGCGTGCCTGTGCTACAACTACAGGTATCTGGAGCTGTCGGAAGCAGCAGGAAAAACGTCCACTGTGAGTACTGCCATGTGCACGGCTTGATTCAGACCTAAGTAAAGGTGTATCTCCACGTCTCCCTGGAGCAACACAAGTGAAGCCCTTATGTATTTACTCCAGTGAGGAATATGGTGTACTGCAACTTCTCTTTGAGAAGAATAAAAAAAAAAAAAAAAAAAAGCAAATGTAAAAAAAAAAAAAAAAAAAAAAACTATGGATGAAATGATTGGTGTGGACCAATAAGGATTTTTTGATGGCAGATGCAGATATCTTAGAGAGCAGAGTGGCCGATGGTGGATATATCACATCACACTTTTTAATTTAAAGATTGTGAATACCACGTGGTGGTATTAGAGAGTTTTATATTCATTTCACCTAATGCTTACTAAATTAGAAGCCATTTAAAAATGAATCAATTTGAAAAAAAATTATTTTAACTTGATAATGAAGTACGGGCTTATGGAAGCCAGTCTTCATATCGGCTGGAGGGAGCGGCTGCATCTTGTCCTTTGCCAGTAGGACTGCGACGTGGACACACAGGACAGGGGCACTGCTCAACACCTAGGTGTGATGAATCTCACAATTTTTTAGGAGCATCTCTGCTCAACACCCAGGTATGATGAATATCACTGAGCCTGGGCGGAAGCCAAGCGAAATTAATCGCAAGCCGAATCTGACGGTACAATTTGGGGCAAGCTGGACTGGTTGGGAAGCATTTTAGGCTTCCACAAAATCGGGCCAGGGGCCAGACCGACCCGCTCCGAGAAACCAATCTTCCAAACAAGACGGTTCGGGACATGGTGGTTCGTTCCACTCGAGCCCTACCGCCTCAGCGGCCTTTTTAAGCATAGCTGCCATCTCTGGATCCGGCTCGGGCAACGCTGGTCTCCCAGAGGGAGGCAGCGCAGCCGAGTTGTCATCTCCAGAGGCCAGCTCACCCTCCGATGCTGCAATGGACATCCTGTCCTCTGGAGGGGCCCCGAATAAAATGGCTGGTCGGTTAACTACAGAGGGACCAGCACGCTCATCGGGGAGCTCCACCGGCTGCGGTGCGAAAGAGGAGTGAGGGTTCCACGGGGCTTTGCCGGGTGGATTACCCCTCACTGTAATCCTCAGGTCACCCAGCCCAGACAGCACTCCAGGCCTCTTCTGGGAAGGTAGGCCAGAAGAAACACTAGAGCGGGGCCTGGGGATGGAGACTCCACCCTCGCGAACGAAGGCGAGTCTCGACCTCAACACAGAGATGGTCATATTCCCGCAATGAGAACATGACTCATCCACAAGAGCTGCTTCAGCGTGTTTTAAGCCCAGACATGTGATGCAACTCTCATGACCATCAGAGGGGGACAGAGCCCTACCACACACAGAAACGCACGGATGGAATGGCATCTTGAAAAAGACGCAAACGCACCCGTGTTGCTCTTTTAGAAAATGGGACCCGTCACCAGTGCCGGAACACACAAGGAATGACAGCGGCAACACTTGTTTCAGCGAACTGAAACAGTGAAGCACTCACTTTTCCGCCCTCAACCAACCGTCAACACACACACAATTAGAAATTTGCTTGCTGTTAAAACAGCAGTTGAGAGCTCAAAGCTCACGACCACCGCTGCACTGCACTGTAGAAACCACCAGCACCGGGAGAGTCTTTCTAGGAAAACACAGACACACTCGCTCGTTGTATACAACAGTACTCTTCAGAGACATCAAAGACGATCGGCTCCGAAGCAAAAACCAACTAGTGCGTGCATCCACTTCCGTATTTATGCTGCACTGCGGGGGCGGAGTGTGTGATGCGAATCATCCACGGCAATTACATTGGCTCGTTTCAATAGTACTTGAAGATGACAGGCTCCCTAAGCGTGATCCCATTCAGTCGACGTCGACTAACTCGAACGTGAACAGCTGAAAGGGAACAAAAGCTTACGATTCTATGTTTTGTTCATCGTGATAATATTCACAAATGGACACAACGTTTATGATATTTTTACGTGAATACAATCGTAGTAGTCAAAAGCTAATCATAGGCTATAAAATAACTACACCACAGTCACATGACTTCACAGCACCATCAGTAATCTTCCAAGAACTTTCAGTCTTTGTTTAAAAACATTTTCTCTGAAAGGTTGAGTTAGAATAGTTTGCAAGAGCGCAATTATAAACACAAAGAGGCTGTGAAAGCGGACTAGTGAGTAGATTAGTTTACCTGTTCGGCTGATGATGTTTAATGTCCCGACCATATATGTATATATAGATTCCACATTTGAGCGATCAAGACATGTCGATGCGTCCGCCATCTTGGAATGGTTAACAAGATGCTGTTCATCACTGTAATAAATTAAGGAATTTTCATTGAACATGTCACAGCATTGTGCAGCCCATGGCTGTAAAAAGCACGAGCTAAAAATTCCAGAAAAAATGGAATATCCTTTCAGTGGTGAGAATGTGCTGGTTTGTGTATTTATAAGTCACTTTACAATATCCATATGCAGAATTATTACATTAACGATACACTAAGTGCTGTGATGTCCTCTTGTAATGTCTATTGCAGAAAGATATTCATACATGTGAATAACTAGGTTGCAGATGCACAGTCAACTTGCTCTCGATTGGTCACAGACCAGATTTAACCGTTCCAATATGGCGGACGGCTTACATTTAGTAGCCCATATAAACAGACAACGAGAATTCCATGTATATCTGTCCCCAACAACCTCTGTATTCCCATTTAGCCACTTGTTAGCAACCACCTTTTTTCAATACAAAAAAATCACAAGAGGGTGTTATTGATGTATTTTATGTCATTGAATAAAATGTGACAATATCTTGCTTGTCTTCACCACAGACCTTATTTCAGGCATTTAACCAAAAACCCATTGAAAAAACCCATTGACTTTGGGAAGATGGAACTGGAAGTGCTAAAATGCTAAGTCGTTTCCGGGTTTTGGTCAACAAAAATACGTTATCCCTGCAGCACTCTGTATGATATAAATATTTTCATGTTAAGAAAGATAACTGAAATCAACACTAAAATAAATACTTTGTATGCTACACGTGACAAATGCTGCCAGTGGAATGCTGCATGTGTGTCAGAAAGTTTGTGTTAGACACATTTCTGAGCATTTCTCAATGACTGATGACTGTTACTTACATCCCTGAGTGTGTACAGTATGTATTCGGATGATACAGTACGTGTGAAACATGATCAGGGAAATATGAGCAATTCAGCCCACAGGATATCTGTTACTAGTAATGCACTACTTCCTTTCTCTCAGCAGGATCGTGACATACTGCACTGTGTTATCAAATGCTTTAATTACATTACCAATGAATATCAGTGTTTGTGTTCTCAGAATTCATGTGTATGTTGATGGCACAATAGTCTCCTTATCTCAATCCCGAACGCTGCTAACAGTATATGATCTTTTTCTCCGTTTGGCCCTGGGGAGGTACTCTATGTCTCCCTTCGCGTAAAACAGCTGATTCATGTTTTGATAAAAGCAATCCCTTTATCTTTATCCAGGACTGGAATATTTCTCTTGTTTCTCAGTGTTTCCTCTCAAAGCTGCCTTAGAGGCAGAGAGATTAATAAAGACATTACTGTCGACTTGTGGAGTGCTGAAAGCTGCATGATACAGCAGTTGTCACTTCCTCTTGCTACTTTGTACCGGACAGCAGTTAAAAAACTCAAAGTAGGAACATCAAGCACACCATCCGAACAGGTACGTACAAGTCTTTAATCTGTTTTACTACTGCAGAGTGGCGGAGGCAGCCCACACTCTGTTTTGCTACGAATGGGAGGCCAACTGAAAACAATGTAATGGAATTTTGTAATGAATGTCTTTACTTTGTAATGCATATAACATGCTGAATGCTGCATTAATAAGTTTAAAGACCTCTTTTTTTTTTTCTATGAAAGAGCAATGGTGTTAACACAGTACAACTAAGGGCCAATATGCTAATTGGCAATATTGTCTTTCCAGTATCTCTGTACCCCTAAAAAAAAAAAAAAACACACACACACACATCTGGGTTTTTCACAGAATGCTGCGATGCAGCATATAAAATAAGGCCTAAAAAAGAGAAGACAACCAAAAAAAACTAAAAAAAAACACAGTAGAGTCAGTGAGGCATGAAATAGCTCCTTTCCCCCTCTTGTGCAGAAGTGAAATTTGCCTCTCCTCCTCTGATAAAAAAGAATGAGGGATTAGAGGAGCCTTCCACTGGCTGAGCTCCAAATCAGTACAGATTAGCCTGTCCTTGCAATGTATTGCACCGCAAAGTCCAAGACTCGTGGGTACGGGTCAGTGACACCCTTGGGCAGTGGAAACTTGTGGAAACTTGATTTTTAGATGTTATCTGCATAATCTAAAAAAGATGAGTGAAAATGAGAGAGATTCTTTCTTTTAGTACAAAACTTTTTAAGGGTCCCTGACAAACCATACAAAGAGTTGTGATCGCATTGACCAAGTCGGAGATAATACTTAGCTTGATGCAATTCTGCCGTACATTAATCTAAATATTATGACATTTCTTCCATCGCATTTGGGAAATCAAGGATGCTTCATTGCTTTTCCAGCCATGGGAGATGTTTGGGGATCTCAAACAGAACAGCCATAAAAATCGTATTTGTGTCTGGAGAAATGTCAACTGCATGCTTGAAACACTGCACCGGGGCATTGGGCCTAATGAAAAAAATAAAGGGAAACTGCTCTTTGTACTTACTGCATACATGGATGCCATGAAAGAAAATCAATACCAAACCTCCTTATGAAGTGGGCTTTGGGTGGGCGGTGGATAATCACTGATGTGCTGTATTGTCAGCTGTACTATGGCAGAGTTTTGGGAGAGCAGAATCCTCTCTGTTAGATAGGTGTCCATGCATGAACTTCCCTCCCCTGCATGACTGGGGTTTCATGTATATTCATGAAGTCACTGAGGAATATGGGGGAAGCATCACCCTGAGCAGGCCACCACATGTCCCCGGGCCAGGCCACTTCCAAGCTGTTTACATCTCAGTGCTTTTGCTCCTATATAGCCCTGGGCCATGCTGTGCTTCTCTGTGCTTCTGTCTGCGGTGGCATCATTATACGCTGGCATATCCACAGTAGTTTTAGCGCGATCACACTCTGTGCCAACAGTTACCGAACGGTGTGAATCAATTCGAAGTAGGACAATTATATTATACTTGTCAGGTCATTTCATTTTATTGAGTGAATGTCTTTAAATGTTGTGTTCTCTACATGATATAGCTCAAAGCACACATATATCACTATCTGGGCTTTAGTTGTTACTGAATATTCAGAATATTATTGCTAAGTAATATTCACTTTTTAGCAGGTTTGTCAAAACCAGCATATGGAAATTATTCAAATCACTGTTTATTGGAATTGTTCGACCAAAATCTTTTAAATTCTGTCAACATTTACTCATCTTCATGTCGTTCCAAACAAATATAAATTTCTTTCTTCTGTGGAACTCAGAATAAGTTATTTTAACAATGTTTGGAAACAGACAACATTAGACCATTGACTTTTTTTCTAAAAATGTCTTTTTTATATCTTATGGTCTCTCTGAATACTCAATTCTAAATGGCTGGGAGGCGTGCATTAAAACCATTTAAAGGGGCCATGAATTAAGAAAAAAAATCTTTCCTTGATCTTAAGCCGGATGCACACTGTGCAATTTATAATAGTCCTTTACGATTTTTGCTTGTCAGACTGTACGAACATTATCATCGCTGTAAGCCATGTAACACTGTAGGATCTCAGTTGTCATTAATGTCAGACTGTACGATAGTCAAGACGCGCTAAAAACGGATGCACTCAAGAAAACTTGTCCGGAGTTTTACATCATTAATCAATGATAGGTTCGGTGATGTGAACTGCATTACACGCGGGATTGAGAAGGTGGCTACAAAGAAATCTCTAATGTTAATTTTGGTCATGGCTTGTCTTGAAAAATGAAGACAATTTGACGGTCGTCATAGGAGAAGTCACACTGCAGGAATGTGAGTCAAATTTTCTGACACTGCCAGAATTTCATCGGAGGTACAATTTGATTGCAACGGTCATTAATCAGCTGTCGGTAAATATATCAAACTAACGATCACTCCAGAAGACTTCAGATTTTAGCCTAGGATCAGAGGAATCTTTTAGGATTTGCTAAATTTGTCTCAGACAGCCAATTCATAGCCAAAATCGCACAGTGTGCACCCGGCTAAAGACATTCTGCTGACTATAAGTATCTTTGCAAATCCATGTCAACTAGCAATCATTAGAGTTTCTGAGAGTAGACACTAGAGTACACTTTCTGCTTAATATCTGCTAACACTTAATTTTGATGCTCCCCCAACAGACATTCTGACTTGAAGTAACTTTGCAAGTACATGCCTTATTAACTTATTAAACTAACCCTAAACCTAACCATAACCAAACAGTCTAGTCTACTACAGTCTAAATACTCTAGATAGAGCTAGTTGGCATGCAGTGTCAAAGTTACTTTAGTTAGTAGAATGTCTGAAGTGGACTATAAATAAAGTGTAATGCTAAAAGGCATTTTATACATTCAGTTAACCATGAATTATTGGCTTATTTCTGCTTATTTGTCCTTCAAATGTTTGATAAGTTGTAAATAATAACATGCCCTTAATACATGTTCAGTAAAAGGGATATTTCACCCTAAAATAAATGTACGGCATTAGAACAAAACAAAGGTGAGTAAATGATGACTTCATTTTCATTTTATGGTGAACTCATCATTAATTATTATTAGAATTATTAATTGTTAAAGCTTAACAAATTCATAGATAATGGTTAATATGTCTTTACTATGTTCAGTTAATCATTTAAAATAAAGTGTTACAGAATAAACAAAGCAAAACAATTCAATTTCAATAAAAAGTGTGTATTACTCAGTTGCTCTGAAAAATGTTGCTGGATAATTTTAGTCATTTTAGAAGGAATCCATTCATTCGAGAGTTTCGTGTCAGAAAACAAAGCAGAATAATACCAGTCTGCTCATCCAGTTAACTAAAAATATTTCAAAGATCTACTGGGATCTGACAAAATTTGGCAGATCCAGTGATAACTTCATCCTCAAACACTTGTTGTGTCAATTTGGTACCTTGTAAACATGACTTTGTTTCCAGGTGGGGGAAAGAAAAAGGAAGCAAAAAAAAAAAAACAAAAAAAAAACAACAACACCACCTGTTTGTCTTTACTCCAGGAAATACAGAAAAGTCAGCCAATCAGATTAGAGTTTGCCAGTTTTGTGTGCATCAAACAGTCGGTTAGAGGACCGTTGGAGGTCCATAGGCATGCTGTCTGAGGCAGATACTATCAGTGCAGTGGCTGAATGTGATGAAGCTGGCAAGAACCAACATAGGTCTAAAGAGATTTAGACTTGAGCACTCGGAATGCAGTCACACACCAACATCAGGATTCTGGCCAATATCTAGATTCTGATCAATAAACAGAATCATAGACCTTTTAAAAAATTCATTGGCATATGTTTCATGTAGAAATTCCCATATCCACAGAAATTCTTCACAGTTTCTATCATTTCAAAGCAATGTCAGACAAAGAGATCTGGGATAATGAGTGGTTCTATGGCTAAAATGGGCTTGTTTTGGGTGTGCAGCTGAGCTTGGCAGGATCCGTGGCTGGAAAAATGGGTATCCCATCATGGTACCACTCAGCTTCCTGCTGAAAGCTATTTACTCATGTCATCTGCTGAATCTGTGGCATCTGGAATGGGATCACAATTGGAACTTTCAGAAAAAAAATGGCTTCAGAATTTGCCACCAAAAAGACTTGTATAACATTACATACTAAAAGGTACAGTACCATATTATGCAATAATAACTTGCGTTGTTGCTATGCATGCTAAAAATAAAACAAAATCCATTATGGGTGCACAGTGGTGAACCGGTAAAAAATGAATACTATATCACAGAACAACCACAGCTGCAATGCTGCACTGACCAATCAGTATCAAGTAAACTATCCATTTCTGAGAGTACAAAATATGCAATACTATTGTTAATTGCATTTGAAAAAAATCAAATAGCAATGTGACTGTTATTATTGGTTTCCTTTCATTTTTCTATTTAATGGCCCCCCTGCTAGTACCACCATCTGTAGAACATGGGGAACCAGTGTTAGTCTAAAGCCCTGTTAATTATTATTCAATTATTTTAATATACAATTTTAAAAGGACACAATTCTTGGAAAATATTATAAAGAGCCAACGAGTCAGTTTGACTCATACAATACAATGTGAATGTTAAAATAACAGACCCATGCCAGCAGCTGGAATGATTGAGTCAAGTTGACCCCCGTGATTGAAATGCATTGGTCAGACATGTATTACCAGTCTTGAAGGCTCTCATCAAGGAGCCATCGTTCTCCTCAAATTGCGGCCTAAACCAACTGGCAGGGATAATAGCTCAGGCTTGCTCAGGAACTGTGAATCACGGTACAGGAGGCAAGTCAAAATGTCCACTAGAGTCTGCTGAAACATGCTGGACTGAGGCCAATTTACGCTCATAACAGCAAAGCTTGTCTCGTTTTCGATACAGGTGGACATTTACGACAAATGCTAAAAGCTATCAGCAGGAGAAGGATATCAAGGTGTGTGCATCCCCGCCTGTCATATGGAAGGGTGTAATTTTCAGGCCGCCACTCATTCCTGCATGATTTACAGCTGGAGGTATAATTGAAAAGGGTGTTTTCTCTGTGTTGTTTATCAAGGGACATGAATGTTGCTGAGAGGCTTAGTCAAGGAGACTATAAATAATAAAATAGTCTCATCTAGCACTCTATATCCACCTGATCTGTTCTCCTAACGGCTATTCATTCACATTCACACTCAAAACATTGGGTTGTATAAAGGGGAAAATATTGGCACATCTGATTTACCCAAATCTGGCATTCTGTTTATCGTATGACAGGCTTTGCCAGCTAAAGGAATGACTAGTTGCTTTAAAAAGGCCAGCGAGGAAGACATGAGAGACTCTACTTACGGCTGTCAATGTTTTGAAATCTGATTCCTTCCTGGAAAAGAGGCCTCAGGCTGATGTAGTGTAAGTGACCATCGCTTTGGTGCCACAATTAATGGCCTTTGATGAGACAGCAAGACAACCAACACTTAACACAACATGCTACCAGCCTGGGGTGAGTTAATGTGGCAGCAGGGCGGCAAGGGTTGTAAAGTATGTGTTTGTGAAAGGCATTTGAGGCAGAGGAGAAAAAAAAAAGGCTTGTGTAACATGGATGCTTGAGTGCAGTCCTTGACAAGCTGTTTACAAGAACCACAGGAAAAAAACAATTAAGAGTGTCCTTTGCTTGCTGCTGATGGCTTTGACATATGCAGCCATTTTGAAGTGCCATGTCATTGATTCATTTTAATTAGTTCTTAGGAAATGTGTGCGGGATAGACAAATTGCTACACTTCACATTTTTAATTGTCCCCTAGATAGTCAGAACAAAATTAAACAAGACAGAGTAAGTTATAAGTTACACTGAGAGGGACAATACGTCAAGAGGACATGGTGAAGGTGGACATTTTTTCTCACATTCCAAGCGCTGTTTGTAAGAACAAGTCAAATAAAAATAAAGTTGATCTAGTTGCATTGAAAATATATAACTAGACAGACATGAGGCCTGTCAGAACGGTGGCATGTGCTGTCAAACCAGAAAAATACCACCAGAGAAGATCTGCCTGGAGTTCTGCTCTCTTCTGTTTTATTCTCACTTAGAAAAAAAAAAAAATGAAAAAAAAAATGACAGAAAGGCAAGTAAACAAGTCACATACTAAAAAATAGCTTCATGAGAAAATATTTATAATCGCCATATGCCTTTTAACCACATATATGATAATAAAAAAAAAAAAAAAAATCCTGAAAACATTTCTAACATTGATAATAATAATAAATGTTTTTTGAGCACCAAATCAGCATATCAGAATGACTTCTGAAGGACCATGTGACACTAAAAACTGAAGTAATGTCTGATGCAGCTCTAAAAAAAAAAAAAAAAAGAAGAAGAATAAATCACATTTTAAAATGTATTAACATAGAAAACACTTTTTTTAAATTGTAATACTGTAGCATTCCACAATATTGCTGTTTTTGTCACAGGTGGTTGCATGAAGGTAGACGAAGATGTAGCCCCATCTTACACCCGGCGCAATGCAGCGCCAAGCGAGATGCAAGTGTTTTTTGCTAGTCTCAGTCCGACGCAGTTATCATTTTCAAGTCCTGTGCCACGTTGTTTACATAGCAAATGCATTTGCGCCCATGGGCGTGCTGGTCTGAAAACGAGGTGTGTTCTGGCGCATTGTTGGCGTGTTGCTATTTTGAGGCAACAGAAATAGACTGTGCCATTGACCAACTAAAACCTGGTCTAAAGTCAGTTGCACAATATGTATATATATGTATATATATATATATATATATATATATATATATATATATATATATATATATATATACATATATATATATATACATATATATACATTTTTTTTGTTATTTAAGTAATGTGTGCCTATAGGCGGGTCCACAACATGCGTACATTCTGCGTATTAAACACACAGGGACGCACAGCACAAACATGCTAAATATTAAAATTAAAAGGATTACAATGTAAAAGATTATTATTGCGTACATAAAGATATGGTGGCTTGTCCCGTAGATGGTCTGCTTGCGCACTTTTACCTCGCATACGAGCAGTTCCTTTTGCACTCTGGAGACGTGTTGGGTCTTTCCACTATCAAATTCCATCATGTAAATAGCGAATCTGCCATGGCGAAAGCGCAACAGAATGGGAGATGAGACTCTGATTGGTTTAATGCACGTAAATCCCAAAACACAAGAGAATAGGGACAACCCTTTGAGACCATGCGCCTGGCGTGCTGACCATTTTCCCGTCGTTAAACAAGCAAAAGTGGATTCGGACACTCCCTAAGTGAACTTGCGCCCTGTGCTTTAGACCATGCGCTTAGATCGTTAAAATTGGGCCCGATGAGTATAATTCCAGCACAAAGTTTAATGACGATAATACGAAGAATAAACAGACAGGAAGGGCAACACACACTAAATGTAACATAGACCGAAGAGAGAATGAATATGATAGATCAACTTACAAAGCAAACACAAATGAGGATAGTTAATAGGACACAGCAGAAGCCAATGAACACAAATGAGGAGCGGGAAAACTGAGCAAAGTAACACATGATGAAAATTGAAAACACACTAAAAGTCCATGATGATGACACTAACAGAACATAATGGTTACAGTTTTACTTAATGTTTGATCAAATAAATGCACCCTAACAGACCCCAAACTTTTAATGGCCTGCGGCCTCGTGCCTACGACTGAATCACAGCCGTGCTGATATATAGAGCCATATCGTTATCCTACTTGTGTGATATTGCATATATATATAGGTTTTTATATAAAAAAAAAATGTTATACACCCAGTACGTCAAGCCAACTGGAGGGCCAGAAATATATATATATATATATATATATATATATATATATATATATATATATACAGTGCTGGTCAGAATTATTTGCCACCTTGGTAAATATGATCAAGGATGGCTGTAAAAAATAAATCTACATTGTTTATCCTTTTGATATTTTACAAAAAAAATTTTTTTTTAAAGCTAAAATCTAACCTTTTATTGAAGTAAAATAATTAAAAGTGGGAGGAAAATCACATTATGAAATAAATGTTTTTCTCCAAAACACATTAGGAACAATTATTTGCCCCCTTTTACTTTACTTAATACTTTTTGCAACCTCCTTTTTCCAAGATAACAGCTCTGAGTCTTATCCTACAATGCCTGATGAGTTTGGAGAACACCTGACAAGAGATCAGAGACCATTCCTCCATACAGAATCTCTCCAGATCCTTCAGATTCCCAAATCCATGTTGGCGCTTCTTCTTTTCAGTTGAGCCCACTCATTTTCTATAGGGTTCAGGTCAGGGACTGGGATGGCCATTGCAGATGCTTGGTTTTGTGCTCAGTGACCCATTTTTGTTTTGATTTTGATGTTTGTTTTTGGATCACTGTCCTGTTGGAAGATCCAAACATGGCCCGTTATAAGATTTCTAGCAGAGGTTGTCAGGTTTTGATTTTTTATCTGTTGGTATTTGATCGAATCCATGATGCCATGTATCTGAACAAGATGTCCAGGACAGGACCTCTGGCAGAAAATTAGGCCGACAAGCATTAAAGATACAGCAGAGTATTTCATTTTACACATAGGGTACTTTTTTATCCCTGTGTGCACCAAACCCATATTAAGTGTTTGCTGCCAAAAAGCAATTTTATTTTGTTTCATCTGACCAAAATATTTAATAAAAGGGGGCACATAATTGTTCCCAACGTGTTTTGGAGAAAAAATATGTATTTCATAATGTGATTCCCCTTAATCAAAAAGTTGCCCCCTTGGGCAAATAAAAAATGTATCTGCATTGTTAATCCTTTTCCAGGATAATTCTGACCAGCACTGTGTGTGTGTGTGTGTGTGTGTGTGTGTAATTATTAAAATATTATTAATATTTTAATAATATTTTATAGTATAATAATTTGATATATTTAATTTTATTCATTTGGAATGTGGCAACGTCATAAGCCATGCCATAAATGTGGTCGAAGTGAATATTTCTGGCCCTCCAGTTGGCTTGACGTACTGGGTGTATTACAGCTCAGTTTTTGGCTGTGTCTAGACTGAGATAAGTATTGAAGCACTCAGGAGAATAAATGACACATCGAAGTGATTGTGATCATCACAAAACACGCCGGCCAAGTCTGCACCCCCTCACCAGAAGAAGTGAAAAGAGGAAAGGATAGGTGATAAACGGCAGCACTGAGCAGGTGGAAGAGGGTATGTGTGTCTGTGAGTGTGGTGTAAAGGTGAGGCAATGAGCTAACGGTGTGTCTGACTTCCTGTAAGCATGATGGGACCATCAAAGTTGACATATAACTATCACGGTGTGCGCAGAGCAGTCAGACAGGGATGAAAAGCATCACGGTCAAAGGAGTTGGGAGGACGTGGGAGTGGACGAAGGCATTGATCCCCTGCCATAGTAACGGCACCAAACATAGCACCTCTGTCATGACAATTGCACACGATATGGATGCAGTGATGGCTTCGGCTACACCCTGACTGGTAGTATGAGGGAAAAGGGAATCTCACAAACCAAACCTTTGGCCTCAGACAAAATGGCCTGGGTGAGAAGGGTTAACACATTTGCTGAGAGCTTCTCAAAGGTAAGACCAAACCCAGCGAACGTGACTGGAGAGTAAATGTTTCAGTCAGCCATATAGGAAGCGCTCCTGGTGCCTTCTGACAAGCAATCCATCAAAGGGAACACACATACTCTCATATACACCAGTTTACACACCTGCACACGCATATACCTGCAGGGATTTGTTCAAATAAATGATGGATAAAAAGAAAGAAAAACATAGAAAATGAATGGGTTTCCTTAAGTATCTGATTAAGTGTGGCATTTAAAAAGGGTTCTCTTCGCCATACGTGCTTACAATTAGCCAAAAGACCTGAGTTGACACGGTAGCTCTTGTAAGAGCCAAACATAAGTGTTGTCAAAGATGCTTGGATTGCAATAAAATCTGAATTCAAAACTGAATGATGCAACAGGTTTAACCACAAAAACCTGTTTTTAAATGTTTGGAGTATAGCTATTTGGGACAGGAGGGGGGAGATGACAGCGATTTTCATAAGTAGAGGAGATGTTCAGTGGAGCACAGGCCTGCTTTAATGGGACAGTCCCCTGTGAGAACCACAAAGACTTCATGCAGTAGAGATTTACCGTTTGATCTCTCCATCTTATCTGTTTCTTTTTCAAATGACCTTGCGGTGCAGACTTTTATGCCTAGCCTTTTATTCTGAGCCATGATTGGATGCTCCTCTAAGCTTAGATCTGCGCTGTGTGATGGATGCATTTCCCTCTCTTTTATTTCCCCCCAACCCAGACAGCCACCAATGAATCTTCTGTTGTGCGACCCCTGTAAGAAGACTTTTCATGGAGACCTTTCCTCAAACACCTTTTTTTCCTGACACATCATCCCGGTTAGCCCGAGCAACACAAATGCGTTTGAGCTCTGGTTGTCCTTCGCTTGAAAAGCCTATGTGTAATGGTGCAATGAGAGATCTTGATCACATGCTTCTCTGTGGTTGTGCATTTACTCTGAATACTGCCGCTCATCAGAATATACACCAATAAAAGGACTATAAAGAGCAAATAAAAACACATTGCCCACAGGATGCAATCAGCGCTTTTAATTTGGGAGGGAAACGCTGAATGCCTATGGGGAGTACATACTGCTGCTATGCCATTGCTTAATAACGTTCATAAAGAGAGAGAGAGAGAGAGAGAGAGAGAGAGAGAGAGAGAGAGAGAGAGAGAGAGAGAGACTGTGGATTTATCGCTGTACTAGGAAGATGATGGTAATCAAGAGCAAAACACAGAGAAAAGTAGAAATAGGAGCACAATGAAATAAGGTCCTAGGGTGAGGAGTGAAAGAGAAAGCCTTGACGCAACATTAAATATCCACACTGTGTCTCTTGCATAATTAATAGACAAAGGAGATTTTGAACAGAGGGCCGTCTGTGAGAAAGCGGCCAGGCGTCATATCAGATATAAATAAGCAGTGCCACCGGCAAGAGTGTAGATTAGAACACTCAAGCATTCACCAAAATCTCCGCTGTCCTCTACCGAATGCTGCTCATGTAAGGCAGTCTGATCTAAAGAGGTACAGAAATCCATAGACAAATTATACAAATTTTAAATTGCTGTTAAAATGATTGATGTAAAATAAGAAAAATATAAATCTAATTAAATTAAATAATATTATAATATAATTTAACACAGCTAATACAAATACATTACCTTATGAGACATTTCGAGATCACAAATCAAATAAGCAATTTTGTGAGCATGCAAACTTTATGAAGTCATATTTTCCTTCAATTGTCATCCATCTATCTATCCGTCCGGCCGGCCATCTATCTATCTATCTATCTATCTATCTCAGTGATGCGCGGGTCAATGTATAAACAACCCGCACCCGACCGACGTTTTCAACTAACCCGCCCGCAACTCGGACCGCAAAAAAAAAAAGAAGAAAATATTGTACCCGACCCGCTTCCTGACCCGCATTTTTTTAAAGTAGTAAATGCATAGCAAGAAGTAGGCTACACATGACAAAGCCAGCACTTTGGTCATCATCTTTCATTATTTCGGCAAATGTCTCCCACATTTTGCTCTTTCTGTTTTTTGTATTTGCGGAGCTTCCACTCCCCAGTCTTCACCTTTTCTCTTGCCGCCTCCATCTCTACCTGCAGACTGAGCTCGTGCCTTCGCGCCAGTTATTCAGCCAATAAAGTGTAGGCCTATGTATTTCATAGAAAATTGCATGTGAGCGGAGTGTGGAGCGGGAGCGAGCGGGCGGATCTTGGACAGAGCGCAGAGCGGCATTTTTAAAAGGATGGAGCGTCGCCCTATTTCCCGCTCCAATTTCGCTCCGCGCACACCACGATTCTGAAGCATGCTCAGCCTGACTCAGTTGATGACTGCAAGATGGATTCTATTTTCAGTCAAAACTCGGCTCAATAATGGAGTTCAAAAAGTAGGCTACTTCAAAAAGGAAAATAAGAAGTCATACAGGTAGGCTACACTATAATATAAAACTAACTATAATGTGGTAGAAGAAAACGAATGTGGAGACATCGTTTCAGTCAGTAAAGATTCATTTTGGAATCTAAAAAGACACATCTCTCGAAAACATGCAGTGTGCTATCTGAACACGCTGGGAAGAAAGCAAAAGGTTAGCAAATTGAATGGCCTACGGTAACTTGTAACAAAGTGTAAATTAAATATAATGTAATATTCAAACAATTGATACAAGCCCATTTCAATTTTAATCCTGCGCGCTGCGCAAAAGTTCAGTTATAAGAATGTTGGCCTAATAGAATTTAGCCAACTTTTAAAACGTTTATGTATATTTTTTTATATTTTTGTTTATATAAATTTTATTTATATTATTAGGCCCATTTATTCGTTTTATTTTACAGCAGTTTATGTGTACAATGGATATAAGCCCATTTAAATTTTAATCGTGCGCGTTGCGCAAAAGTTAACTTATCAAAATTCTGGCCTAATAGTAAATTTATTTAAAAGAAATGTATGTAGGCTATATTTTTGTTTATATAATTGTTATTTATATTATTAGGCCCATTTATTCGTTAAATTTTACAGGACTTTGTGTAGGCTATATTCCTTATAGCCTAGGCCTAATTTGAAATAAAACATTTCTATTTGAAAAATGTTGTTGTTGCTCATTAGTTGTTTAGGAGGTAAGGCTGTGGTCTAAGCTAACAGTGATATACATGTAGATTTTTTTTTCCTTTTTTGGAGCGAGCGAGGGGCGATTTTGGTGGAGCGCGGAGCAAACTGCGTTGAGCGCTGAGCGATAAGCGGAGCGGCCTGATGTTTGAGCGGGGGAGCGGAGGGGTGGACAGTTCCGTGAGCGATGAGCGGAGATTCTCACCGCTCCACTCCGCTCATATGCTCTCTAGTACTATATAAATTACAAAGGTTTAATTGGCATCTTTATTTCAAACGACCCGACCGACCGCGACCCGAATATCATTAAAAATATTTTTGGATGACTCGTAACCGCGGGTGACCGCGGGTGACCGCAGGCACCCGCTCATTTCGGATCAACCCGCGCATCACTGATCTATCTATCTATCTATCTATCTATCTATCTATCTATCTATCTATCTATCTATCTATCTATCTATCTATCTATCTATCTATCTATCTAGTTGTTAAAACGCAGAGCTATTTATATTGGATCTGACAAAGAGTTCTACAGTGTAACGTGATGTGGTTATCTCAGTCATATTAAATGCATACAGTTTGTAAACATTAAATGCTTGTGTTCAAGGAAACACACAAACACACACACGTTACACATGCAGATCATTTCAGAATGAGAGTAGTACATATTTCTGCTGACCACTGCCTCCAAATACAATCTTTCTAAAGGGGACCTATTATGCATAATTAACTTTTATAAGGTGTTTGAACACTGGTGTGTGTCCGCAGTGTGTGAGAACAACCAACATATAATGGTAAAAAATCCACTAACTCATTTTTATTTATAATTCCCCTAAATCAAAAGCAGTCTCTTCAAACGAGCTGATTCAGACTCTTCCCTACAATGACATCATCAAGAGAAGCCCCGCCCACAGCCAGTGATGATCTGCCCTATTAGCATAAACAGGGTGCTTCTCATTTCTTATTTGTGCACCCCCTGTCGGATGCGAGGGAAGGCTGCAAGGAAATAAAATGAGGAAGGAGGAATCGAAGGAAAGGTTATTTATACATTGGAATACTTAATCACTCGAGCGTCACTTTACAGCGTCATTAGCAGTGCTCAAAAGATCTGTCCTTATGTTGTTAAAGTTTGGTTATTTAAGAAATTCATAACAAATAATAATAAAGCAAGATACACTGTTGAAATATATGAGATGTGTGGTTTATTTAAACTGCAAAGGTAAAGTATAAATTAAAATTATTGCGACAGATGTGAAGGGGGAGGAAAATGTATACGTGCGTCATGTTTAGTCGATAAAACACTTCAGCAAAGGATACACCTGTGTGTCCTCGCTCATGACTCCTCTGGAAGCCTCCTCACTCCTCGATCCTCGATCCTCGATCCTCGATCCTCGATCCTCGCCTCCTCGCAGTGCAATTAGAGAATTGAGATGTCCTTCAAGATGGCTGGACTCGATCAGTTTCCGGGTCATAGGATGGAGGACTGAGGAGCGAGGCTGCACCCACAGCCCTGAGTGAGAAGCACAGTGTCCGCCATTTCTGTATCCTCGCTGTAGCAGCTGTTGTTGTACAATGTCTGCGCAAAAGAGGCATTACAAGTGTTGTGTTTTGGGATGTACAAATGCAGATAAGAATCTTCATAGACTCCCGCCATTCGAGTCATTGAGTACATTTTGGATAAATTTAATTTTTAAAAGGAAATGTCCCAAAGAAAACCTAAAGTCTCATAAGTTTGGCGCCAATCCTTTTGTACCATACTGCTTCACAAACAAGGGTTCTTTTCAACACTGGATTTTCAAAAAGGTTGATTCTGAAAGATGGGTCAATAGCAACTATTTGTGCGCAAACTTCAGACCCTGTCAAAGTAGCACACGTCATATGTTGTCCTTCCCAATTGCCTTTCTAAAATAGCTTGTTGGCACTCTGTACGGCTAATCTTGCTAAAGCTACCATTGTCTCTGCCTGTTTTCACTGATAATGCCCTCACGTGCCATTAGAATTATTGTAAAAACTAATTTCCTAGTTAAAAATTGCACATGGACGCCGTTTGAAGTCGCCCACTTGAATGCGACAAGCTACTGACACTTTCTGACATTTTCAGTGCGTGAGATTATCCTGGATTGTTGTTGCCTGTATGCCAGAACATGAGCACTTGAAGCAATGCCTTCTTCTTGCAAGGGGGCCAGGAGCACCAGCTCATTTGCATTTAAAGGGACACACACAAAAACAGCGCTTTTTGCTCACTCCGAAAAAGTGGCAATTTTAACACCTTCTTTTTCAGGTAAGATCTGGCAAGCCCATTTGTAATTTTAATGTGTCTGGCTTCAGGTGTCATTCGCTTGCAGTTATTTTTAGCTGTACAAAACAGCTCGTAATGCTGCTTGATATTGCAACATGGTACTTCTTACCATGTTATTATAATGTAGTGTCTTAATTATAAACACGCTCGTTTGTAGCGCATGTTTTACATTTTTCTGCAATTTGATATATTCTTCTCGTTATTTCCCAATAGTGGATAATAAATCGGAAGTCTCGCACATTCACAGAAAACACCTTACTTGTGCGTTGAAAAATATGTGGATCTGTGGGGTATTTTGAGCTAAAACTTCACATACACACTCTGGGGACATAAGATACTTATTTTATATCTTGTAAAAAGGGGCATAATAGGTCCCCTTTAAAATACAATTTGAAAAATCTCACAAATTTGGTTCCCACATATTTCTTAAGACATGCCATGAATGTGTTTGCACTACTCAGTCAAATATTTCATTGTATAGTTCAAGCGATTTAATAGCTGAATAGAAGCTACTGCAAATATGTTAAGCTTCAACAGTTTTTGAAGGTTCTTGGCGGCATTTCATGGCTTTTGTTCTGAGATAATATCCAATCTGCAGTGAATCAGGTCAATTAGGGCTACTGAAACTGCAACGACAAGTCCATCTCATATTGGAGCATTGAAAAATGGCATGTATCTATCATTCAGCTCACGTTTAGGATGAGGAAGATAGGTCTGAGTGATGTGAGGTTAGCTTCACCTCCATGCTTTCCCTTATCATGAGAGACAGATAATGTCAGTGTCCACCTCAGTGCTGATTACACTGTCATATGGCATCAGTGTCATTCTCTAAGCCAACACAATACCCCCCTGGGCCCATTAGTGGTGGCCTGGGCTATTTATGGGCTCTCCTCATCGCTCAACTGCGAAAACATTCTCTCCTCTCTTTTTCGTCGCCTGTTGTCTATTTCCAACCCTATTTCTTTTCTGCTGTTCTCCTCTGTGAAAGGGATAACTTTTGAAAAGCATACTGTGTATATATATATATAATAAAATAAAAAATAAAATAAACTTTTCTTTTGCATTATTATTTTGAGCCCTAGTACATGATTACTGCACTGGTTTTAAGCCAGGGGTTTTCAAACTGGGGGCCGCCAGGGGGGGCCGCAGCAAGTTGAAAAAAAAAAGCGGGAAAAAAAGGTTAAAAAACGTCACAAAAAAAAAAGTGTTAATATGAGTATTGTTATGAAATAACATTATAATAATTTGTTGCATAGCCTATCTGAACATTAAACTTTTAATGCTAATCTTTTAGAGATGAACTGATTGATCGGCTGGTGACCAGAATTGGCCGATTTTCGGGCGATTGTCAGTCTGACATATGCCGATTCAAATGCACTCGGGCGCCGCATGATTAACATTGCGTAACATCAGCATCACACGTGCACACAGAACGCACATGTAGGAAACCTTGTGAATTACGGCCGTTTTAGACCGTGAGCGGCGCGTGAGCAGCGCAAATTTTTTTTCGCCGTGCATGTTCAGTGAGTGCATTCACACCGCGAGCAGGAGCAGTGCGTGAGCGTCAAGCAGGAGCGTCGCGTGCCGTGAGCAGTAGTGAAGCGGAGGGTTTCGGCGCCGAGTCTATTTTTGCTGCGCTGCGCTGCTCACGCTCAATTAAAGCGAAAGCACACTTTTGATGGACAAAATAAATATGATTTCACACAAAAAGTACCAAAAATGCACATAATTTGCATGTAGGCTATAGTGTGTTTTAACAAGAACTGGAGTAGGCTATGTCAGAAAAGAAAATGAAGACTCAAAAATATTTATAGAAAATGTACCCATTTAAACTTGTTTTTATTAATCAGTTTGGGTAAAAGTGGTGTTTTATAAAAAAAATATATTTATAGAAAATAAATATTTGTGTGTGCTGTAAAGTGGTTAGAAAAAATGAAAACAGAATCGGCTAAAATCTGTATCGGCAGGTCAAACTCAATGAAAAATCGGAATCGGTCTTGAAAATTGTAATCGGTTCATCTCTATAATCTTTCTGATTGGCTGGTATCAAACACCATCACATAATCTGATGTTCACCTAGATGTTTTATTTATCTATTTCTACATTTGCCGCAGTATTGTCGATGGGTTCAATAACACATCCTGCAAAAGGGGGGCCTTGGCCAGAACCTAGTAGTATTTGGGGGGCCTTGTCATGGAAAAGTTTGGGAACCCCTGGTCTAAGCAATTTTTGATGGGTAGAAAGTTACACTAATAGCTCACTTTAAACCTTAAAAAACCATTTTGTCTTAGTGTTAAATTAATGATATAAATGTAAAAATGTAAATGATAGCATAAATTACAGTGAATATGTATGCTTCAAAAATGGAAAGACATATAGATGAAGTTAGCTTTTCATAAAGACCTGGTATTCGTCAAAAAAAAAAAAAAAAAAAAAAAAAAAAAAAAAAAATCCAACAATACAAAAGGAGAGTTGATGGAAATGGATTTAACTGTCTATTGTACTTTCATCTCTTTTCATGAGCAGTTGAACATGACTGCAGTAGGATAAGGGGCAGAGTCAGTGGAGTGGAGTAAGATCATTTTGTAAGCTCTTTTTTCATGATTCACATTTTATGTATGGCACTGATGTCCAGGCAGCGAGAGAGGTGGTTTCAAAGAAAATGTGCTGAAACCAGTACTACAGTAGCACATTTACGGGAAGAATTGCTTACATCTTATTCACCAAGGCCATTTCAACTGAAAATCCATTTCACTCACACCTGTTGCAAAACCTCTGTGGATTTATAAGTCAGTAATATAAATATAATAGTAACTGACAGCCAGGCTTTATGCAAAAAGAAGTCCAGCCCCGTTGTAATAGCAACAGCTTGTTTCTGAATATGCTATGAAACGAGAGGAAAATAAGTTGGATCTTTTCACAGAGAAAGGATCATTATAACAGAATATATCCTATCATATGATATAGATACTGTATATTATGTTATAATGATCCTTTCTCTGTGAAAATATCTAACTTATTTAACTATGTTACTATATATATATATATATATATATATATATATTACATTTACAGTTACACACACACACTTTCAGAGTAGAAGTAGTACACATTTCTGCTGACCACTACCTCGTGGTCTTTTCTGAAGATGGCTGGACGTGGTTTGGCTGCAGTGGGTTAACTCACTGACCCTCAAAACCCAGCTGAGGCCATGGGCAAACCTCAGCGTGGAGTCTGACCAGCAGATGTGCTTCCGCAGCGGCCCAGCTGCACACCATGTTAAAGGCCCAGCACCCCCTACTTCCTCCTCCATCTGCCACCGCCACAAACCACATTACATGCTCAAGTATGAAACCGTAAACCATTGGAAAATACCAGAGAAATATCCCAGCTAACAAAAATGTGTAATGACAACATTTAGCTAATGTTCCCATTGAGCTATGAAAATGTTTCTGAAATTTCTGAATGTTCTCTGAAAGTTCAAAACATCCAGTTTTTTTAATGTTTTAAAAAGGTTTTTGTGTGTGTGTGTGTGTATTTTTTTGTTATGCATACGTTAAAAGGGTTTCACCCAATTTTTTTTTTAATTCATATCATTCCAAACACGTAAGACTTTGGAACGCAAATGAAGATCGTTTTAATAAAATCTGAGCGATTTCTGTCCCTCCATAGTTACGCAACTGACACTTTGACGCTTTAAAAAGTTCATAAAGAGATCGTAAAACTAATCCACATGAATTGAGTGGCTTAATCCAAATTTTCTGAAGAGACACAATTGCTTTATATACTGAAGATATTTAATTTAAGCTTTTATTTAGGGTAGTATGCATTCTTCAGAAATTTTTTGTTAAACCACTCAATTCATATTGATTTGTTTTAAGATCTCTTTACAAACTTTTTGAAGCGCCACAGTGGTAGTTGTGGAGCTGTCAATGGAGAGTAGAGAACTGACAAAATAAATAAATGAAAAATAAATGAGTATGAATGAAACAGACATTCTATGAAAAATCTGAAAAATAGAAATAGAAAAATATTTCTATTATTTATAATAATCCTATATTTTTCTAAAATAGAAAAAATATAGGAACACATTTTTTCTCCAGTGTAGAGATGTGTACAGTAGTTTTTTTTTTCTCTCTCTCTCAGTGAATGCATAAGATTTTCTGACAAAAATAAAGAAATTAGACATTTTTATCATAACAATTTAATATTTCATAATAAAAACTTGTACCTTTAATTTCTACACTTTATCTACACTTAACCTCTGTAGCACCAGTGCTATGTGCATTTTTGTATTATTTTTATTTTTTTTACGTGCATCCCTGTCTTTACCCTATATGCCAAAATGAGCTTAGCAACAAATAAACTCTACCTCTGTCATGGCTTATTAACAGAACATAACATATATCAAATTTGGCCAAGCAATCATGTATTTTCATGGTCTTGACAGGAATTAAGTCATTAGAGATACTGACAGCAAAATAGAATAATTAGAAGCTGGTAATTACTGTAAAAACCTACGTACTGCCTATGGCTCTGACAATTTCATGTGAAAGCAGTCTCTATTTGGCGTGATACTGAATGTATCTAGCATGTACCTCGGTATAATTAGATCACAACTCAAGCTGCCCTAGAGTGTTAAAGAGAGGCTACAAAAGGGGATGACTTTATCTGCAGAATGCTTAAACTATTCAAGCAGGGTGATTTAGATGCAAACTTAGATGCAATATTAATAAAATAAGCCCTTGACATGTTGCCCTGCACATTTCTTATATACAACTTTTTTTTTTTGTTTTGTTTGTTGTTTGTTCAACTGTATGTGAGCACACCCTTTATGGCCAATTCATATCAAGGCTCAACTAATGCTACAGACATATTTCTTGGAGAGATTTAAGCATATCTAGAAACTTTTGAGCCAGACATAATGTTTGCTTGCTCCTGGTTTGGCAGCTGAGGAAGTCTGCTCTGAAGGCAGTAATTTGTCAGATGCAGGGGTGAATGTAATTCAAAATGTAAATGTTTAAATCATGAGCTTCATCCATTAAAAGCTGTACTTTCAAGTATACTGAACAAGAGTTAAGCATTAAAGGAATATTCCAAGTTTAATACAAGTTAGCCCTAATCCACAGCACTTACCACGAACATGAACCAGCAAAAAACTGTTACAGTGAGGCACTAAAAATAGAAATGAATGAGGCTAATCTGTAATCGTTAAAATATTCACCGTTTCAGTGTATAGCCACATAGCCACAAGATGTAAAAATGTGCATTAACATGACTTTAGTGTAAGAAAAAAATCACTTACCAACCTTTTTGGTGTAAAGTTATATGCAATTTTACAACTTCACTGACGACATAACCATAAAACACAGATAATGACAATTTATAGTTTAAATAATAGACAGCTTGTAGCAGAAGTAATGTAAAAACAAAACAAAAAGAAACTTTTGCCATAACCATGCACGGGAATACACACCTGTAAAATAAACCCATTAAAAAATATTCCAATACGTTTTAGCGTATTTAAGGCAGTGTGCAGACTGTAAATGTACATGGGCTGATAACTTAAAATGTGTGAGCAGTATGCTGGAAATGTGTTATCTATTTCCATAAATATGCCTCAGAAAATAGCTTCCAAATCATTGTCAAAAATCCCCCTGACAAGACCTTATTTATTTTTTACCTGCCAGGAATATGGCGTGCATAATCAGAAATGTTATTAGAAGAACAGACCCCTCGTCTGTTAGCCCTGTTACCGGAGCTCGTAATAACTCTGAAAATGCAAATGAACTCTGGGTAATCTATTAATGTCACTTCAATTTTATATCAGCACTCCAATTTAGCAGATCCTGACACATTCCTGCGCACTGTCTCCGTACACGGGTTTTGCCAGGAAAGAGCGGGCACACAGCAAGCAGGGCGGAGGAGCCATGTGCCATCTGTCTATTCCCGACTTTATTACCCGACTCCATAATGAAGCCCCCGTCGCCGAGGCCTCACACACACTCGACTTTCAGATGACAAAAACAACTTTCCCAGCTTTATTTTTCCTTGTAGCAATTATTCCTTCTTCCGTGGAAGGGAGGTGGTATGGACAACTCAACGTTAATTACCCCAATAGTCACTTCAAGTAGACTTGCTAATTTCAACAATGTAACAATCCTCTTGTCAGCAGCAGAAGGCAGGGAGCTTTGTAATGCCAGCATATGGTTTGAAGACCTGAAGGGGGAATTCGCCTGCTTGTATTGGCCTTAGAGTCAAAGACCCCATTAGTGAAAAAACAGACTCCGTAATCCATGAGATTTGTCCAATCCATGCGAATGAGTGATCATTGCCCATTGTGGACAGACCAACGTCAGTGAGTAATAGTCTTAAATTATTCAAAGTTAAATTGAAAAATTTGATAATTTCTGGAATATCCATACAATATTCTAGGGGGAAAACTTGCATCCATGAGCTTTCATGAAATGTTTATAGTTGAGAAGGTGGAGGATTTGTCTCGCCTCACATAGCCTTTCGACTCATTTATTCTTTGGTCTCTCGAGGCTTTGATGATCTAAAGATCTTGGAGATTGCTGATGACATTATGCAAAGTACAGTAGTATCCGAGCATTATTTGAATTATATTATAGTATTATATTGCATTATTTTACTCATACATACTACCCAACTAAAAACAACTCCATCAATCATTAGTTTGAGCAATGACTTCACGCTACCATTGGTTTCTCTTTCTTTTTAAGAGGGTTTATTTTTCATTATAAAAACACTATAACAAACTAGTGTTGTCACAACACTGGGATTTTTTAACTTCTAACTTTTAACTTCTTTTTTAAGCTTTTTAAATACCTTGAAAAATATATATTTTCAATACTATTATATTATATTCAATACCCGATAACACAGGGGCAAGATTGTTTACTTTTTACCACAGAGTAGATTCTACAAAGTAGATTCATCATGCCCAGTAGCTCTGTCTACATTTTTTGGGGAAATTCTGTGAATGTGAAAATAAAAGAGACTTGTCAACTTACAGAGAGAGCGAGAAAGCAGCTGGTAACTGAGTATTGATACTGTGGAAAAGGAGCAGTGTTGAGTTTAATTTATTACAAGTAACACGATTTACGTAATCACATTACTTTTTTCATCTAACTATTAATGTAATGCATTACTTTTAATTTTACAACAAAATATCTGAGTTACTTTTTAAAATAAATAATGCAAATTACTTTGTTTTCCCTTTTATTGACTGACACCTCTCCTGTTCCTATGTTGAGATAAATCGTGAGTAAGTGCAGAGGCGTTGTGTGCACTGCACAGTGTGAACAGAATTGTTATTGTAGTTCCTGACTAAATGTTAGCATGCATTTACTTATCTCACTTGCACAAACACAGATTCAGTATTCATCAAAATGAATAAAAACAGTGAAATGCTAATTATAATCATTAAATATGTTAAATTACACAAATATACTTTATGTATTTGATCTCACTTTATTAACCAGTGTCTTTGCTGATGATCCAATTCAACCATATTAACAAGTGTGTGTGTGTGTGTGTGTGTGTGTGTGTGTGTGTGTGTGTGTGTGTCTGTGTGTCTGTGTGTGTGTCTGTGTCTGTGTCTGTGTGTGTGTGTGTGTGTGTGTGTGTGTGTGTGTGTGTGTGTGTGTGTGTGTGTGTGTGTGTGTGTGTGTGTGTGTGTGTGTGTGTGTGTTTTACTGCTGAAATAAGAGAGTTGAACTTTCTTCTCCTGTATCCAATTCTTCTGCGGTCCAGCATGGCAGCACAGCTGAACGGCTTATTTGAGCTGAGCCCTTTACTGTACAGACACACATTTGCTCTTCAGCCTGAGGCTTATTCATTTAATTTTTAGTGTGAAAGGGTCTTTACATTTGCCAAAAATAGAACTTTTGTGTTTTTGTTATTAAAAACAAACAAGCAAGACCAACCCGGGTGAGAAAAATCAATGCAAAATAAAAGTAAGTTGGTAAGTTTCATTTAAAAAAAAGCCACATTTTGAGCAAAAAGCTGAGGAAATCACATTCTTTGTCAAAGGCTGCATCCATATCGGATTCAGAACGATGATCAAAACATATATGGACTCGATCGAGTCCATCATCACCCCCAAAGGTTGTACAGTCCTCGTCCTGGGTCGATATTTCATTCAGTAACATTAAGCAGTTTTGATTTATATGCTGTTTAATGTTGATGATCGCGTTATTTTACATATACATCTGCTTACATGTGCTATCGCTTGTTTCTGCTTCTTCTTCACATGTCTTTTGATCAGGAGATTCAGTACTCTTTCAGAAGGTGTCTAATAGTGCCCCCTATAACACATCTTCTGAACTTCAGGAACCCAAACAAACCTCACAACTTCTTCACAAAACTTATTGTCAGACCTTTATTAGAAAACAAATCATGCGACATGAGGATGAGAAGTAAACTTCTGTGATTTGTGTACATGAGACAGAAAATAAAAGAGGCTTCCTCATTTGTCTGTTTGTTGTTTTTCTCTCCCAGCCAAAGAGCTTTTGATTCTCTCTATGAGTGTCTCCCACAACATAAATACTTTATAAGACCAAAACAAGTCATTGAGAATGCCTTTCAAGCAAACAAGAGAACATCAGCTAATGTTTAATTGATCAGCAGTGACAAAAGGAAAGAACAATCGTGAAAGAATTCAACTTCAGGCATCTTTTGCTGTATTCCCTTTCCTGCCCTCCTCCATCATCACTGTGCTTTTCACCCTCACCGTCTGCTGTATCCCACACTTCACTGTCAAATCCCTCAGAAAACTACACGGAGGATTTCAATTGAGTGCATTAGTCTGAAAGCAGAACAGAGAAAAAAGACTCTCACCTATAGCTCCATTTCTGTATGCTCTAAGTGCTCAGAAAGTATGACAGAACAAACGCAGAGGAGAAAATGCCCATATGAAGAAGTCAAGGTTTTAAAGGAAACAAGGAAGCCCTGTGTTACACATGACTGGGTTATAATGTACTTGAAGAAGGGCGATATTCCCCCAATTGCTTTCTACACTTCAAAAGAAAGCATTGGGTCGGGAGATAAAAAAACACTTGAAGCACAGGGCAGCTTTAGTTCTGTTTTCCATTAATCATTTTATTAATGGCACTTCCTGTAACTCCATGTACTATCATCTATAATCTCTATTAATGCATATAGTTATCCTGTCTGCATTACATTACTTCATGTTGTGTATAAACCATAAACAGCAAAAACAAAACAAGTCATGAGTTTAGATACTTTATACAGCCATTTCTTTGCGCAAGAGATGAAAAACACACAACAGCCGTCTGTATACTTTCCTGAGAAAATGGGATTTCTCAGCATAACACAACATGCAGTGCACATTGCAGCACAACACAGCTTTCAGAATGTCATGGGGGTTATAATGAATCCCTTTAGTGGCACTATTATGAGATTCCCTTCACCGCCTTACGCGTACTCAAGATCCATCTCAAGGTCAGGCACGGGATAGTACGGAGAAAGCTCACGCAGGCTTTGTCAACTGAGTATGAGCTCTATTTAAAACTAGTCTTAAGGAGACATTCATTAGAATGCATTGCTACAAATGCGTGAGAACTTATGAATACATTACAGTGTGTAGCTTGAAAAACAAAAAGCTTTTTTATGGTGAAACTGGACACTCTCAGTGGTGGACCCCATTATGCTTCAATGCTGAACTTTGTTCACTAGTTTGTAAGGTTAAAATATGACTGGACACCAGCATACACATATATTGTTGTATCAATCTTCAGACACAGTAATGAGAAATTCCTGTCACCTCCTATTTCTTTGTGTCTATTCTTAGATCATGTCGTCTTTATTTCTGTTACTTGTATATTTTGTCAGAGCTTTTGTCTGCTTCATTTCACTGTGAAACAAAGGGACTCGTGTCATTGTTCAGCTGAGACAACCGGAGATGATGAAAGGAGATCACTCACCCACTTGGGACATCTCTGGCACTGAACCTTTGTAAGGCCCCTCAATGAACTGTGGGGGGTTGTCATTGATGTCTTGCACTTTGATGATGAACTCTGACGGTGGTTCCAGAGGACGGTCAGAGTCTCTGTCGACGACCTGCGCCGTGAGCGTGTACTCGGCCTTCTCCTCCCGGTCTAGCCTTTTCATGGCGTGAATGTCCCCCGTCCTCTCGTTGATGGCAAAGATGGTGCCCGCCCCTTCCCCTGCCAGCACATACTTGATGTTCTTATTCCCCACGTCCAAATCCGTATGGAGCTGAAAAGAGAAACAAAGGAGGAGGTTTGAGGCTACTTCAAGATGTAGCTACTACCACTCGAGCAGGACCAGATCAATGCCGGTAATCAATTGCATAAAATAATTAAAGCCCACCACCAAGTGCATATCTGCATAGTCTCTTCGAAATTCTAGTGCTTTACTGTGACGGCTGAATTGTAAAAAAAAAAAAAAAAAAAATTGGGTAAAAGGACAGGCTAAGTCCTGGATTTCCAGGTAATGCTTGGGTTGTGTATCCCATCTATCTGTCATTCACTTCTTCATACATCGCTAGTAGAGAGTGGAGGTCAAAGCGTTCTGCTCACAGCTGCCTCAGGGCCCTGTTACCAACTTGAAACCAGTCATCAGGTCACAGTTCCAGAACGAGAAGGCAATTGGGCTGTGCAAAAAAAAAAGAAAAAAAAAAAAGGGGGGGGAGGGGGGGAATTGACGGACAAATACCTGCCAAGCAAAAAGGAAAGAAGCTTATTTTTTTTTTATGCATTTTTTGTTCTTTTTATTATATATGACACTATACTTTATAGAAATCATGTATCAGTGGAAGGTTGGTAGAAACTGGAACAATTGAATCGCTGATCATCTACTGATCATCTACTGATCATCTACAGTTCACAAATCTTATTTGTTTATGTTATGTACCATGTTCAATTCAGGAATCATATTTTAAAAGATACTAAAAAGCAGTTATTTTAAATTGTACACTGTAAAAAATCTGATTTAGAAGGATGAGTCAGTTTATTAACTTGAGTGAACTAAACAAGAATACTCTCTAAATGTGTTGCTAACAAAAGTTGTTTTGTTGACCTTACCTAGATTCTCATGTATTTGTTCAAAACATTACCAAATGTCGTCCCAACTTTTCAAATAGAGTTACCTTAACAAAATATTTTTACATTGATAAAAAAAAAAAAAAAAAAAAAAGTTGTATCTATTATTTCAAAATGATCATTGCTCTGCTGCTGCTGTTGTGGTCACTGTTATTTAGCAGTCATATTTCTCAGAAATTCATGTTTGAGATTTGTGTGTTGAGGTACAGAATATGTGTATCTTATTGCAATGTTTATATGCAATACATTTGCCTATAATGGTAACATTTTTGCCCTTAGTTTTAAGAGGCAAATAATGTTTATATCATATAGTTAACATTGAAAATCAAACATGGAGATGAAAGAACAATTATTATAGCCCCTTGCATTATTAAATGCTTTAATCTTCAGCTGCCTGGACAAGAATATTTAAATTCAAAGGACTGCCTGTTACTCATCGGATGATTTTTTTTTAATGATTTTTTTTTTTTAATGACTGTGATTGGAGCAAATTAGTTGAGGTAATTTAAGTTGACTGTGATCGGTTGCCTTATTTTTTCAAGTTAGATCACTTTTTTACAGTGTAATAATATTTCATTATATTGTTTATAATGTTGTTTTACTGTATTTTTGATAAAATAACTGCAACCTTGGCGAGCGACTTCTTTCAAACATTTAAATAGCCTTCAAATGATCTTCTTTTGTATTCCACAAATAATAATTAAAATATATAGGTTCAGAATGACATGAGTAAATAATGAGAGAATTTTCAGTTTGGGTGAACCATCGCCTTAACATTATTTTTCCTCCCAAAACACATCTGTACAGCAACTTTAGTTCCATTTATTGAGGTAATATATAAACAGCCTGGTGTGAGCAGGAAGTACACTTGAGAATGCAGTTACAAGGACAGCGTGAGCTTTGAAATGCAGACTTAAAAAAAAAAGAACAAAAAAAAAGACATTGCTTAATAACTATAGTTTTATGCATATGTTGTCTCAGCGGTGCAATTCCAGACACTGACAAAGCACACACACTTAAATTGTCACACCTTGCACTTTTGTTCTCCTAATTGTCCTATCATTCCACATGAAATATCTATCTCATTAACACATCAGCTTCACAACAGTCTTCATTCTACGAAAACCCCTGAATTAGCCCAAATTAATGATGTGCATTTTCTGATGGGAAACTTTTTTTTTTTTTTTTTTTTTGTGATTTTCACTTCATGCATTCAATAACATTAACGATAATAAATATTAATATGGATTTCCGCAATGAACAAAATGTCACCGCTGCAAAACTTCACTTCCTCCATTTGTTCACCCCTATGCCCTATGTATACAGACAACATTGCAAGCTTGTGCTCACACCAGTACCATTCTGACGAGTGATCGCTTAATCTCAATGTGCAAACAATCGACTGAAAGTACGGCTGCGGAGGGGAGGCAGTCTGTTATTATCCGGGTTGCCAAGGCAACACCAGTGCACTAACGTCTGACAGCGTCCATATTTTTTCCGTCAAATCTTTTAACACACATGGTCTGGTAATGTTTTTTTGGGAATAGTTTTGTTTTAATACTCCTATACAAACAAAGAAAAAGCATTCCATTAAAGCTAAAAAGGTGAAAGAAGGTCAAAGAAAACAACAACATACCAATGTTTTGTTAAACTCATAACAGAAAACTTTGAGTATGACACTGAAAAATATAACAGCAAAAGTGGGATATGTGAAATCCTGGGCCATCTTAAATCTGCCAGCACACTTGTGTGGATTAGCATTCAGAGCTGCCCGACTGGAGCCGAAGAGAAACAACGGTTGGTTTTACACCCGTCTCTCTCTGTACCACTGCCGTGGAGTACAACTTTTATTGTCAGTTCGGGAGAAAATATGTCAGTGGCTGCTGGAGATGAACCTTTATAGTAGCGTGTGGAACAATCAGCGGCTCCTTAATGAGGACCCCTCAATCCCCCTACGCCTACCGGCTGCACACTAAAGTGGAGCGTTAAGCCGGACATTGCAAATTAATGATTTTGCCTCTTGTCAGGGCAATTGGCAGAGATGACGTGAGCGGAGAAGAGAAGATTCACATCACCTACAGAGATATGGTGTCACTCAGCTTTAAAAAATGTCAGCGGAGCCCCAACCCAAGGACCATCTCAACAGTCAATTAGGCATGGTTTAAGTGTCACCACAGTTTGTGCATAGTGCCAACTGAAAGGGTTTGTGGAGATCATGCATGTTGCAAGAGTAAATCCGCGTAATGGATTCCAGAAGCAATGCCATCTATATTTTAACAGCCACTAATGACATTAAATTACTTCTGCTCATTATCAGCATCGCTATAATTCATGTCAATGCTACTGTATATAGGCAATACGTAGTGCAACATGCCTTCCATACTATTTTATCTTTTAATTTTGCCTATCTAGATGAAGTTACAGCCCTTGTGTTTTGGCAAGTGGTGCTCATGTGGGAGATGTAGGTTCAAATCTAGTCGTGTGTCGCGTCCAATACTCATTTCCCTCTTCCCCTTATTATTTCTCAACTCTCTACTTTCACCATCTGCTATGTTTTTTCACAAACTGAAACTACGAATAACGGCAAGAATATGTCATTCAACAACACTATACTTTATTCATTAATTATGGTTTTTTTCATTGTCTTTTTTTTATTAAAGTTTATTTTATGTTATCAGTCATTCACAACTTGTTAATATAACTCTTTATTTAGCATTATTTATGCATAAGCATGAATGTAAGACTTGTTTCTCCTTCTCATATATAATTCATTCTGTTTCAGACATTGAAAATGGAGAAAGGTAAGTGTAGATACTTACAAAATGAATGGATGAATGATACAAATACTTTCCTTAAGAAAAGAATGCATGCTGCCTGATTAGTCTATTCTTAAATTCTTGCATTACCCACTGAGAATTGTTTTATCAAAAGAGATGCCACCTTTACTCTTCTGCCAATAAAAACCTGTTTCACGTTTAATAGGTTCCACCAAACACAATGTGCAATTGAAACAATTATAGATGCAATTAAATTAGTGTGTATAATAGGTTTATTTTAATTTTATTTTTTTCGTTTCATACTGGATGCATTCAATAAAACAAGAATCCTACCTTCAGAGAAAATTAAAAATGCCCTGATGCAAAACAATGAGAGTAAGCATGCATGCTTGACTAATGAATACCACACGGTGCCTTGAATGGAGTGGCTTTCTCCGTAACCTTCCTAGGTACATGATTACCCTTCCCGTGCTCCTGATTTATTCCTACTGTGCTGAGAAGGAACCAAACAGAGAAATTGTTATTGTCACGCAAAGCAAATGTAATCAAATCAAAAACAGATAGATTTGCATGAAGAAGATCCAGCTAGAGATCAAGATACAAGACTCTGTAAAGGAGCTTTATTTGTGTCCAGATACTAGACATTGAGATTCTAATTTCATATTTCAGTGTAGTCTGTTCTTTCCCCCACTTCATTTACTGAGTGGCTGAATGGACCGTGGACTGCTACAGGATGTGATACCAATTCTCCTGTTAAAACATGCATTGATTTCACACAAGTAACACCATCACAAGCAACACGTCAGGTCTGGCCCGGGACGGCTCCTGTTTAAGACTGGCTGTGACTCTGAACTTCTGGTGTGCTAAAAACTGATCTGATATTCAAAGATCTGCCAACCATTAACATTGCAGAACAACTAATAATAATAATAATAATTATTATTATTATTTTTATAAAAGTGTGTTTGAACAGGTGAATTGGTAATATACTGTACATCGTGTAGACATCCACAGTCCATAAATCAGTAAATAAGTAAACAAATCAAGGAAAAAACTGACTAAATTGAAATATGAAATTAAATTGTCAACTGTATCACTAATACTTTAGTAGTACTGGAATGTCATTTTCAGGTGGGTGTGATAAGATTAAAGGTGCATTATTTTATTTCTCAAAGTCGTTGCTGAAAGTTATTGATATTTGAAATCAACCCAAACAAACACACCCCTCTCTTCATTGCTCCACCTCCAATCCTAACCGCCCTGCTCCGAGTCGGTCTCGAACTCTGATCGCAAGGACGCTAAACAGTAAACAACACATTCTCTAGCATTCATCAGCCTGCACAACTCTCACTAGCTGGCCTCCGTTACACATGCAATGCAAGAGTGAATGTCTATTTATCGTAGCAGAAGTGCAACAAAACTATTCTTCATGAAAAATAGAGCAAAGATGGTGAACGTACGACAAGGAAGCACAAGAAATGAACCTACATACACAAGAGTAAATACAAACAAGAGTTTGTTGTTAGTTGCCAACAGCACAGCAGCTCCAGACAAACTATGACCCTCAAACCCACGTTAATTTCCCATCAAAGTGACGGTAAAGACAATGTTACAAAAACTTTGGTCACACTTTAGTTTGGGATCCAATTCTCACTATTAACTATTTGCTTATTAGCATGCATATTACTAGGATATTGGCTGTTTATTAGTACTTATAAAGCACATATTAATACCTTATTATGCATGACCATATTCTACATCCCCAATCCTACCCAATACCTAAACTTAACAACTACCTTACTAACTATTAATAAGCAGTAATTAGGAGTTTATTGAGGCAAAAGTCATAGTTAATTATTAGTTAATAGTGAGAATTGGACTCTAATCTAAAGTGTGACTAAAGTTTTCTATTTCAAGCTTGTTGATGATAATACATGTTTATTTAGCAGCAAATCAGCATATTAGAATGATTTCTGAAGGACCACATGACACTGAAGACTGGAGTAATGATGCTGAAAATTCAGCTTTGTCATCATGGGAATAAATTACATTGTAAGATATATTCAAATATAAAACAGTCATTTTATATAGTAATATTTTTATCAAATTGTATTTTTTGATTAAACAAATGCAGCCATGGTAAGCATCACACTGGCCTGAAAATGGCATGCCACTATGTCATGTTCATTTTTATTTTCCAGCATATCCCTAAGGCCATGAAGTTACTACAGAGTCATTAGACATGCAAATAACTCATCCATCTCTCCTTGGCAGAGACCAATGGACTGATAGGACCTGCAATCATCATGTTCTTTTCTTTAAAGTGTCTATTGGATGTCCCTACAAAAGGCTTCAGGGACAGAGGGGGGTTCAGTGCTCAGGCAGCACTAGCTATGCTCGCTGTCTGTTCTAATGTAGAATTACAGAGAACTCTGTTTTAACATGTCACATCATGGCAGAGTAGATGTGGCAACAAGCAGTTCCTTTGTCTCACAGACTGAAGACTGCATGCAAACCGAATATGTGTGCGCCTGTTGTGTGCGTGTGCACAAATGCGTATGTGCTACTAAGTCTCGAGTTTAGAAACCAGCAGGCAAGAGGCAAGGGGTAGTTTCATACACATGAATACAAAGGGTGAGCATCCTTTCTTGTTTTCCCCTTAAGGTGTAGTGTACATTTCATGAAAGCCATACTAAATGATGAAAGCATCTTACAAATTTCACAGGTCCCAAAACATCATTGTTTTGCTGCACTGTTTTAGCACCTGTATTTCTAGAATTTCTTTTTTGGTGTGTGCCGAGGGCAACATTGAGCAATTTACCCAGCATATAAATTCCCACAGCAGATATTTATTTTACTTTCATCTTCTTTCTTTGGGAAGACAAATATAGAGGTAATCTCTATCTTTTGAATTACTTTTGAACCCATCATCACTGTGAGAAACAGCCTGAAGAATATACTAAACCCAAGCAGAAATTACGGGATTGTTTAATTAACATATACATCAATTGTGAAAAGAACCCATTCCTAAATGTAACAAATTCAGATTCCTGGAAGTTCAGCTGGACCTCTTGACAAATATAGTGCTTGTTGATGGAGAGAAAAAAAAAAAAATGGACCCTTCAAATGAACACGGTCAAATTATGCATCCATTTTTATTCTCTGTCTGAAATGCCCATCGGTAGTGTCAACAGAGATTTCACGCTGCACTGCAGGCACATCAGCTGACAGCAGCTTTCCCCCTTACCAGCAATTTACATCAGAGTGCATGCATAGTGCGATTAGTAGTACTGGTGAATGGACTGATATGACTGAAAAGTCGAACAATGTGTCATCTACTCACCACTGTGAAGAGTATTCACTGCCTCCCTGCTTTTAGGCCCAGCACCATAAAGTCAGGCTGACCATTGCAGGCTCCAGATAAAAAAAATTAAAAAAAAATTAAAACAGTAGGGTGGATTCCAGTCTTTGTTGTTTTTTAGGCTACAGTATATATAAATTCATGAAAAAAAAAAATCCTGTTTTGAATTTCACTGTAAATAAAATAGTTTTAAATCTCCCTTCAATGGCTTTTCTTAGATTGGATCAGCATAGTTGTTCAGCATTCGACATTGAATAGAGACCGTCCTTTCAATTCCAATTTGATTCCCATATTTGAAATGAATTTCAATGGAGGTAGCAAACAGGATGCAGAATAAAAAATGTCCTTATATTGAAATCTGAAATATGTCAAATTTCAAAGTAGCAGTATAGAAATAAATGTAATTTAATTTCATATAACTTCTGTTTATCTAGAAAAGCAAAGTATGCCAAGACTAACTTTGAATGTTGGCTTGACAAACCCGTGCTATTTTCAAGCAATAAAGCTTTAGTTACACACAAACAGAACAATAAAATGACAGAACAAAACAATGATAGATAGAACAGACAGATAGACAGATATATTACAGGCAAGTATGTTTGGGCAGATTGGAGCTAAACTGTGCAGGACATTGGCCCTCCAGGAGCAGGATTGGAAACCCCTTCTCTTATAAAAGGGACTAACAGTGAAGGCCACTCAAACACATGGGTCCCTTCCTGACAATGAAGGCCAACTGGAAGGAGGACGGTTGGGGGTGTCCCTGTATGCACGGCCCCTTCATGTTACTCCTGACTGGGAGATGGATGCTGGCTGTCACACTCGCCTGCCTTTGTTCTTGCCAGATACGAAGGGGTCTCGAGGAAAGTGCCCAAACACTCATCAATCTCACTTTTGCCCTGTGCTCCTGCCTTTGCTCTTACAGGTCCCAATAACAATTTAGTCACAACATGAGAAAAAATGCTTCCATCCACAGAACCAGGGCACTAATCCGTTGACCTGAGTAACAGAAAAGCAAATAAGAAAGTGAGAATGAGAGAGTAATAGCCAAGAAACCTTCCATGGTACTGGTCTACTATCAGGCTATGAAAAGATGCAAATGTCACGAGAGGACTTTTCTCGCTCCCCATCTCTCATAATTTGTCCTCTCTCTCACTAAGAAAAATAATGTACCCAAGGGGTGATGCAGATCTGTTTTCATATTGTTTTCCTTTTTCCTTTTTCTTTTTGCATCTCTGTTCTCTGCCAGAATGGAAAAAAATCATGCGTTTTCCCACACATATTTAATTACAGAAAAACAGTACGTCAGCGAATTCCCCTCTGTACGCGTTCACTTTGATTCTGTCACTCACACTGTGATGCTTTTGATTAGTGTCACTGTAACCCAGCACACTTACATCTACAGTCACCAAGCCTTATTAAAATAGCTTACAAAAGCTCTGATAGCAACAACCTTTCCTGAAAAATGGGTCACTAAATAGACCTCAAACCACCTTGCCATAGTAGTGGTCTCAAACCTATAATCTTCGTCCAGCAACACAAGAAAAAAAAAGGGTGACGTATTGAAGCAAAATGGCTGTCTTGGAACATCTGACTGAAAAACGAGGACAATCAAAAAAAAAGAACAAAAAAAAGAAAAGTATTTAAGTAAAGTAATTCTCGCATGGACTGTCATCTTGCAGTAAGATTAGTATTAATGGACTTCGGCATAGATTTGATTTGTACTTTCGTGAAGCGTGTTCAGGCATTTAATATTATTAAACGTATCATTATCTGAAATAAATTTCACTTTTCTTAGCTTGAATAGAAATTATGGGAAAAAAATTGTGAGAAAAATTGCAAGGGCACATGTTAGAATACATTATCCTTTCAGAGAAGAATTAGGGGATAGTCTTGGACATCTATGAAGCATAAACAGGTCAGTTGTAATGACACAGCAGTTCAGCTGTGTTTTGCATGAGGACAAGTGAATCCGCCTAGACCACACACATATACGGCCAGTAAAATGCGAAAGCGTCAATTATCTACAAGCATCTCCTCATAGATTTAAACCAGAACTCTCAATGTGGCTAAAACACAAAATGTTGGAAGCACCCCTTGGAGCATAGCAAGTTTATCCATTTACTTAAGTTCCAGAATGTACAGTACTTCTCCACCCATACGCAGTCTTGATCTACTACTCTGACCTTTAGCATACAAATTCAATCTCATGGAGTTAGTCATTTAGTGGGGGCCAGCTCGGGCAGGCAGTAAATGTGATGATCCCAGATGGCCCGCCCCCCACCACACGTAAATCAGCGAGGGAGCCGTGAAGGGAAGTCACAGGCAGAGTCTGTCTTCACTGTCTAAAAAGACTGGGAAGACACTCTGTAGCAAGTCATCCGTCTGTTGTGACACTGATGCCGTAAAATGTGTCCCCAGGCAAGGATTCGGAATGCACAACCAGCTTTTCCCCACTTTTTTGGGGAGGGGGTTCACTTTTTCCTTATCTTTAATCCTCCACACGCTTAGTGATGCACAGACAATGTAAAATCTATGGAGTGGAAGGTGTCGACTCTGAGCTGTCAGTCAAGTCATTCATGGGATGTCATGCAAAGAAAAAAAAAAATACATGGAGTGAGTGCAAGGCTCTGTAGGATGATATGAGCTCGTATTTGGTTTCAAATTACAGGATTTTTCTTTTACAATTTGCCAAGCCAAGCTTTAAAGTCGGCATGAAACGGAAGTTGTTACCGTCTTTTCTTTCCTACTGTATGTATATCTGAGTGAAATGGCTGTGTGTAGGGAGGAACTTAATTTTTTTTCCATCAGGAACTGATTGGATTGTTGGATAGAATGATGTTGCTTTCTAATTGCTGTGATCTCATGTGACTGACATACTTTCCCATCCTTGCACTTGTTAACATGTCACATGAATTTTTAAATAATAATGACGTACATGGATATATCAAATATAATAAACATTGCAATAATACAGTAGCCAACATTTGAAGTGGATCAAAACCTTTCATCAAAGTTATACATTAATTTTGAACAATACCCATTCTTGTCTTAGGACAACTTTTGTGATCCACTTCAAATGTTGACTACTGTGCAAAAGACAAAAATGGTCAATTATGATTTCATGGTGACTTTAAAATGAACAGTGCTGTGGTTTAGTACAACACACACACACAAAACACACACACAAAACACACACACACACACACACACACACACACACACACACACACTATGGAAGCAGATTAGTCTCAAATATAATTCACGCAAAAAACATGATTCACAAATGCGTAGACAATTTCACATGCATGAAACCTAATTCACGTGCACACAAAAAAAATCCACGTGCGTGAAAAAAAAAATATATTCACAAAAAGCAATTCACATGCGCAAAATAAAATTATATACTCATAAAATACATTTCACAAATGCAAAACACAATTCGTAGATATACAACTGTGCACAAAAACCTTTGAATGTTTAAAATGTACGAGTGTATTCTTGCATTTGAATGTGCAAATCGTCATTCACGTACGAATCGCCTTAGATATGTGTGTGTGTGTTTTTGAGACTTTGCTGGCAGCATAACACTCGTAACACAGAGCAGTCGTACTCTTTAGCCAATCAGATTTAAGCTTATCAATCGACCAATCAGTATCACGTGAGGGCGGGCCTACCTACATGTTACGTCATCAGCTTTCGACCAGTTCATGGCTGAGCAGAGGTAAGTGCAGTTAATCGTTCATTTCTGTGTTTAGAAGTTAGAGATCAGGTGAAGCAATAGTTTATTAACTGCTGTTTAGTCCACATGTGAATATAAACATTTATTTTTAGTATTGATGGATTTTCATGTCCTGTCCACCACACATTCAACCTATGATAATGTATGTAATGACGTGCATATATAGGAGACATGTTTTGATCTGCATATATTATGTAGTTTTATTGTTTCAGATTTCCAAGACAGATGATGTATGAAGTTGCAGACAACCAGTAATGTGATCTTACCATTTCTACTGTAATTCTTTGAAAACAGTCATGTTGCAAGCCATCCATTTTGAGTTGTTTCAACAAGTGGTTGAAAGTGATGCATTGTTACTGTATTAATTTGTCTCCTGCGGACTATATGTACACGCTTTAGGAATAAAGCCTTGCTATGCATGCATTATTAAATGTTCTTGTAAGAATTAAAAGATTCAGACATAGTTCAATTTGATGTACACGTTTTATTAATTTGAAAGTTTCTGAATCCTTTGGGAATAAAATATATAAAATGACTTGATCATGATTAATGTTCCTGTTACATATGAAGATCATGAACTGACAGTCTAAACTGTGAAGCACAATATTCAGTACAGAGAAATATACGTCTCTTCAGGAGCTGTGAGATCCAGTCAGAGTGTACTTTGCTTTTAGAGTATATAAATATAAGTGCAATACATCAAGTGAAAAGTTAAAAAAATGAATTGTGTTCAGTCCGGTCATCAGTAGACCTCTCTGTTAGGACATATAAGATTTTGTCCTGATATTTAAAGTACTAAAACCCTATAGTACCAGAGGTGCAGACAGAGGACGTGGGAAATTAAGTGATGGTATTTGAATAGAGTTTACTGAGTAATCTTAGTGGCATAATCTTAATTGCCTCTCTATGATAAGTACCTTTGTCTTATCAGCATAAAATCAGATTTGCCTATTTTACTAGGCAAAGTAAAATTAATGCTTCACAATATTGTCCTGAGACCTTAAGATGACAATAAAAAACCTTATTTAAAAACCTTGAGATGACAATACAGCACAAAACATAAGGAAATGCATGTTGAATATATTGCTAACACTCTACAATAAGGTACAATAACTTGGTTAACATTAGTTCATGTATTAAATAACCATGAGCATACATTTGTTGCTGTGTTTGTTAATCTTTATTAACGTTAGTTAAAAATACAGCTGTTCATTGTTAGTTTACAGTGCATTTACTAATGTTAACAAGATTTTAATGAAGTATTAGTAAATGTTAACATTAACAAAAAATAATAAAGGCTGTTCACGTGCAGTTCATTATTAGTTCATGTTAACTAATGAAACGTTTTAATAAAGTGTTACCAATTAAGACATAAATACAAAAAAAAAAAAAGTATAAAAGAGAATAAAGAAAACATGAATTAAGATGTTCGTGACTGCTATCCAGATGTCACACCAAAGGTGAGTAATCCTGATAAAATGCAGGGAAACAAGTGTTAATAATAATTTAACATCATACACAAATGGCAAAAAACACTGGGTGCTCATTACAATTGGTCTATTCACTATTTAAAGAACAATCTCGATGGGTATTGGCCACAGATGATTGTTTTGCAATCATTAGCGTGATTGTAGCTGTGAGAGCTGTCTGTACCTTCAGCTAAAATACAACAAAACAAGCATCATTCTTCTTCATTTTTGACACGATATGGGACATCTGATTACAACAACACTTGCTTACATCAGTTAATAGTTCATAAACTATTGCTTCAACTGATCTCAAACTTTATTAACTTCAGTTAACACAGAAATGAACGATTAACTGCACTTACCTCTGCTCAGCCATGAACTGGTCGAAAGCTGATGACGTAACATGTAGGTAGGCCCGCCCTCACGTGATACTGATTGGTCGATTGATAAGCTTAAATCTGATTGGCTAAAGAGTACGACTGCTCTGTGTTACGAGTGTTATGCTGCCAGCAAAGTCTCAAACACACACACACACATATCTAAGGCGATTCGTACGTGAATGACGATTTGCACATTCAAATGCAAGAATACACTCGTACATTTTAAACATTCAAAGGTTTTTGTGCACAGTTGTATATCTACGAATTGTGTTTTGCATTTGTGAAATGTATTTTATGAGTATATAATTTTATTTTGCGCATGTGAATTGCTTTTTGTGAATATATTTTTTTTTCACGCACGTGGATTTTTTTTGTGTGCACGTGAATTAGGTTTCATGCATGTGAAATTGTCTACACATTTGTGAATCATGTTTTTTGCGTGAATTATATTTGAGACTAATCTGCTTCCATACACACACACACACACACACACACACACACACACACACAAAACGTGGTCTGTTAATGCATAAGCCTGATGCCAAACCATTGAGATACATCAGTCCGAGAGCTCATAGAAAAAGGACTTGAGTCCGTTCAAAATGCACTCTAACAAATTGCATTTTGAAGTTGTGAGCCGGTTTGTGAGAGAAATGAGGTGAAGGAGCAAAAATCTCAATACTGTATGCTATTAATAATGCAAAAGATCAATAATGCATTTAAAATTGCTGCCTAAAATAGTATGATAAGCATATCACAAGTGTTTCTGCTCACTAGAAGCTTTGAAACACACACAAGAAAGGCAAATATGGGCCCCAAGACAATATGCAGCTCAAAATATTCTGTAATAAATTAAATTGGGGAAAAGAAAAAAACCTCTTGCATGGAGAATTCCAGATTCACAAATTTAACAAAAGACATCAAATCAAAGTTTCCTACTATTTTGCTCTTGTGAGGGCATCTGGGGGGGCCGTGTTTGTTTATATCCCCCTTTGAGCCTGGCACTTTAAAAACCACCCTGAAATTAAGCTGGCGACAAAACACAGCTCTTGTAAGGAAATTAAGATATTCTTCCTTTGTTAGGATGAAAGAAGAAAAAAAGACTGTTCCATTTATAAGCAGTCATATATTATACTGTTTACAAATCACTTTAATGCTTACGGTGAAATCTCAGTGCTCCCATAAATTTTTAAAGTCCATCTCTCTGCCTCGCAGTCGTAGACCAGCCAATACTTTTCAATTTGAGAAAAAGAATCACTGAGGTAAAAAGCCACTGCTCAAGACGATTACATCTATTCTACCTCATTACTTGCCTTTTGGGAGACAGAGGAGGGCAGAGAGGCAGACTGCTATCTGTTTACATTTACTGTACAAGATATCGGAATTATAATTGTGTTCTTCTTTCAGCGCATGGCTCTGTTTAAAGGTCCTGTGGTCCCAAGGAGATGAATAAAAATGAAATCCCTTCAAGGGATTCCACTGCACAGGCAAAAATGCTGCAACACAATTTCACAACTTTTATTTCTTTTTCATCTCTTTCTTCCTCACTTATTTTCTTTTCTACATTTGGGGGATGCGCTAACTCAGGAAGATAAAAAAAAAAGAGAGAGAGAGAGAGAGAGAGAGAGAGAGAGAGAGAGAATTCAAATTCTGAAAGAAAAAAAAAATCACTTGAGGAAATATAATATAATGGGATTAGAAATTAGATCAGTGGGAGCTATTTGAAGTGGACAGAAGTCTACAGGACAGAGTCATATAATCATATTGAAGTAACAGTTCCCTCATTATGAACATTTTGACATAATTTACTTACACTGATGTATGACTTCCTTTCTTTCATGAAATACTATAGGAGTTATTTATAGCAGAATCTGCTATTTTCCTGATGCTTAGAAAGGCATGAGGGTGAGTAAATGCTGACATTACTTTAATTTTGGGTGAACAGTACATTTAATTGGCTTTTTATTTTCCCGTTCAAAGCAAGATGTTTTGCACACACCAATTTGTATTCCCTTTCTTTGTTGCTCTCCATTTATGGTTTGGGCAGGATGACACACATGCTAGTCCAGAAGGGATAAAGAATGTAATATTATGTACAGTAGTGGCCAAAATGATGTCCGGCCAAGGAACATTTACATATTCACCCTTTATTTAAATATTATAATTTTTTTTTTAAAGATTGTGTAAGCATAGTTGTGCTTGAGAGATCCGGAATATTAATAACTGATTATGTTGTAGTCAATGTGTGCTTATTTCCTCTGAGCTTTTTGTTTTTTCTATGCATTTTTTGTTTTTTTGCATAGTCAAATAAAACCTTTTTTTGCCAAATATTTTTGTCAGATAAACAAAGTGGTTTAGTGGTTGTTTTTAAAAGTTAAAATATTTAAAACATCTAAAATATTTTCCTCATATTTTGATGATTTAATCAAACAAGTAGGGCCATTAAACTATATATATATATATATATATATATATATATATATATATATATATATATATATGACCCAAAACACCTTCTGTATTACTTTATAATAATGCGTCTGTATTCCAAAGACTAATTCCAAATAGCATTCTCAATATAACTGTACTACAGTACAGAGGCATTCATTTGTTTTTTGTTTTGTTTTTTTTAACATGCCATGTTTCTATCCGACGCATGGATGAGAGCACAGACATAAAGTTTTAGGACAATAAACCACCTGCTGTCTTTTCATTCAGTACAAGCCTACATATTTACAATACAGCTGCTGGTTTATTATTCGCACATGTACAGCAGAAGATGCATCATCATATGGGTCTGCTTCAATTTGTCTTTTCAATGAGTAATTATGGGGTTTGTGTATATCTACAGTATAAGCCAATCTGAGATATTTGTTTAACAAGGACTCTCAACTAATATACAATGTTTGTTTAACAGGATCTCACAGCTTGGTTTATATGGCAATCAATATGAAACTGATAATTACCTCCTGTCTTTTTAAAGATATAATAATTCAAAATAAGGATTGATGAGTACAAATATTGAATAATCAATAAATGTCTGATAAGTTATCTGCGGTGCATGTGACGCACAAGATTATTCATCATCCACCCACTTTCATCTCTCAATCTCCATCATTCCGCTCGGCCTGAAATTGAATGTGAGTTTACCCAGTAAACACGATTATATGGTTTATGCTAAACCTACGCCATTAGCATACCAGAGGCGAGAGAACATGTCCAGGCGTGTATGACATGGTCTTATCCCTCCCAGCCCTTGTCCAATTATGGATTAATCAGAACACATCAAAAGTGGTCCTGTGTGTACCTCATGTGATCTTTTCTGCGATACTGCTCCATCAACAACTAATTGCTTTGACTGTAATTTCCTTCACAAGAGGCCAAATCCAAGAAGAAAGAAATATGAACTGTATATATATATATATATATGGTTCATTTGCATATGAAATTAAGCAGGGCTAGTGGAAAAGCAACATGAGCAGCGTTATGAGTAAGGGATAATGTACATCCAGCCGGTTGTTATCGCAGAATAAACCCCAATAGGGTGATCAGGACCCCGATGCAATACGGAGGAATATGAAATGACACATGAAATATTGATCTGATTTTATTAGCTCTTTAAACGTAAAGCTTCAGCGGAATAAACTGTTGACGGTTGACAAGTTAAAACCAGACGGACATTTAAGGGATAAAGTAGTCAAACCACACAGCATTTCGCCACATAAATAATTATGGGGATAAGATATATTGATTTGATGAAACGGTTTTAAAATCTGGTTTTAACAATCCTGTTTGTTGTCTTATAATCCATTACAGTGTACAAAACAATAGTCGCAAAATGGCAGCAGCTGCATTTGAAACAAGAGAGAGCGAGTCCGCCATACCGGATAACATAGGCCTAATTAAACAACTGTACAAAATAACAAAATATTGATTTGACGGAGTTTTAATATTTTATTAGCTCATGAAACACAAAACTTCCACGAGGAAAGAACGTTCCTAGCAAAAAAACCAACAAAAAACAACAACTACATTACTAGCAATCCTATAGCGCCGACTTCAGTGACAGATACCCGGATGAGCCTGTGTTATTCGTTTTTAGCAGTTGTTAATGGGGAATAACATCCCATCGGATGTTGTGAACGACCAATCAGAATCAAATATTTCACAGAGCTGTGTAATAAGTAGGGGCAAAGGGGCGGAAAATATCCGGTAAATTTGCAGAAACTAAATTTTGCAAATATTCCAAGTTGGAAACTTAACAGAAATTTTAGAGAATTTATGGGAATTAATTGGGAATTTGTGGAAATGTATATAAACTGTATCATAAACAAAACATAAATATAAACATGTTGTTGTTAGTTATATATATTTTTTGCATATTGATATTCTCCAATTAATTCTAATTTAGTATGTAAAATGTATTTTTATAGCAGCAATTGTTATGCACATGTTATTTATTTCAGTGTCACCTGATCCTTCAGAAATCATTCTAATATGCTGATTTGATACAATGTTGGAAACAGTTGTGCTACTTGATAGTTTGGTTGGTTGATTGGTTGCTGTTGCATCAGTGTCCAATGAGCTGCGACTCAACATTCAAACAAATACTGCGGTGTTGCTGGTAGCAGTATGCAGCACACTTTCAGAAACCCTCCACCTTGCCCAGCTCCACCTGTATAGATCTGCTACGGGTGTTAAACCATGTATGTTACATGTGGAGCAGCAGCTGCAGCAGCAGCATAGCAGATCTATTCCACCAAGACCAAACTACATTAACACTGCCATAACTATTAGAATGCCAATCTCTATTACCATACCAATCTCCCGAGCAATCTCTCCTCTTTTGCAAATTCCCAGTTTATTCCAATTAACTCCCGTTAATTCCCATATATTCCTGTTAATTCCCATGGAAAGTTTCCAGCCTTGAAAATTCCCGGAATTTTGCAACCCTAGTAATAAGGAAAGTGATGTGTGTGGTGGATCCGAGGATGTGTGGTGTTTGGGGTGGGATGGGGAGGTGGTTACATGTTTGATATTATCTGTAAGTGGTTCCGTATATGCGGGCTCACATTAGCTCAGGATGAACTCTGCGCTGCTCCATTAGTCTTCCCCAGATAATGCTACACTTCTCAGTCCAGTTTACTTAACATGCTGGATCCGGCCTCCTCGATTTGCACTAATCAACTGATAAGGCGAAAGCCCTTTCACCAATCCCTGGAGGGTGAAAACTGAACTCCTAATGGTCATTAGTAGTAATTATGTTCCCTAACAGACACATCCAACTCAGCCCCTCTCACACGTAAGTAGTTAGTTCCCATCGCCATCCACCCTCTTTGGGTCCAGATTGTACTCCTGCACACAGGATGTGTCCTTATCACCAAGCACTGATATCACTCACACATGTGATATAAAATAAAAGTTAGTTTTCCATTATAAAGTGTTGCTATATATAATACATTGAGAGGAGCAGCTCTCTCTCTCTCTCTCTCTCTCTCTCTCTCTCTCTCTCTCTCTCTCTCTCTCTCTCTCTCTCTCTCTCTCTCTCTCTCTCTCTCTCTCTTCATTCAGATCAAACCACATTGTGACCTATTCCCCAGAGTCTGACCTATAGAGTGTGATCTGTATTGACAAGGACAAACTCCTGGCAAGAGACCCCAAAAAATCCAATAACATGTGTACAGGCCCTTCCAACAGCATGAGCATCACTGCTGTAATCTCCTTTTCCTCCTCGTCATTTCTCCATCATATTCACCTGATAGGCTTATTACCGATTCAAGTATATAGGCAAGGACAGAGCATATAGAGTGATGCTGCTAAAATGTATTTTCTTTTTCTAAACAACATACTTTTACATTTTGCTGAAAAAAATAAATAAAAATCACATTTTATTTTGTATGTATAGGGAAATAAATAAAGTGTTTCTTTTTTCTTTTTTTTTCCGGGTTTTTTTTTTTTTTTGAATGATAAGTAAATGAATAAGCCTGCAGATTCAGAGCTAACTGTAGTTCTCCATTATGTATGAACAGTCACACAAATTTGAAGGACATAATTCTATCTCATTCATTATTAATAATTACAAATGTGTGGCAAAAAAAAAAAAAAAAGAAAAAAAAAAGGTTGGATGGATGGATTCAAGAAGTGCACATGTAACTGTCTCCTTGCTCAAATGTTTATAAATATTGTGCATACAGGTTGTAAAACATAATTAACACCTATAGAGGTCTAGATTCAAATATACTGCAGATCATGTTTGCAATAAGATGTAGCATAACTTCCTTATTTACTTTTAAAATCTATACTACAGTTCAAAAGTTTGGGGTCGGTAAGACGTTTTAAATATTTTAAAAGATGTCCTTCTGCACAACAGGGCTGCATTTCTTTATCAAAAATACAGAAACAAATCTGTAATATTGTGAAATATTATTACAATTTACTCTAAAATAACTGTTTCTCACATGTTCTAAGGTTCACCAGGGTTCCGTAATTTGCGTGAATGTGTTTCAGTTAGTTCTAAATGTAATCCTAGATCCAAATAAATGTAATCATTTGCTAAATCATGATTTCTACTTAATAAAAAAACAATATCCCTTACACTAACCCTACCCCTAAACCTACCCATCACAGAAAACGTTCAACATTTTTACATATTCAGACAAAGTCATGTTTTCCTCATGGAGATCACAAAATGTCCCCACAAGGACAAGGATTTCGGATATTACCATCTTTGTGGGGATTTGCACAAAATTACATGTGCGTATTATATAAGTGAATGAGACCCAATGTCTGTAGTGCTTAAAAGGATGATGTTTTTCAAACTAAGCTCTGAGAGTGATATTTTAAAATCATGTGTTCTTTGCTTTATTACCAATATTCAGATGTCAAGGGAGGGGGCGTCAGTGTCCCTAAGAGGAGGCAGGGGGGAGTGAGTTGTTTTGGCCCTGCAGCGATGTAGCCCATTGTCAGGAAACTAATAAAAGAGGCCGGGTGTGAAGGAACGCAGTAATTATCAAGCCTGCGATATCAGCACGGTATTTATGAAAACTCTATGCGTTAACAAAAGAACAAGGTCATGCACACGGGCGGGTCGTCTCTGAGATAGATTTCTGGCAAGCAGACACGGCACGCCCACAACCGACTGATAAGCAAAACTTACATTCCCATTTAACTGCAGTCCGCGGTTAAGGTCTGGAGGAAAAACAACACACCGCAATGCCTTCTTGAACTGGAGAAACATGCCCTGGAACGTTTCTAAAAGTGTCTGAGAGACACAGACAAATGGGCTGAAACATGGCAATGTGAGATTGCATCGATCTGCAGGAGCGCAATTGGCTAGCCTGGTCATCCCCTTTGACTAAGTGTTCTTAGTTTCAGGATTTTGAAAATATTGAGCCATACAGCTAGCCGAGCATGAGAAAGACTACCTGACATGTTGTTTTCAGCTTCCTCCACATAGATAAAAATACACAGCGGCAGCACGACAGTGACCTTGCATTTGTAATGTGAGCACCTGTAATGTTTGGCATGACATCACAGATGTGTTATTGGCCAAGAATTTCCGGCGCACAGTCTGTCTCCACTTATGTGTTCATGTTCCTGTGTGATTGCACGTCAGGCTTTACGTATGTGTTTGTGTTTGCCTGAGAGCATGCTATAATAAAAAAGGAAGGCAGTCAAAGAACATGATCATTTAAACATTTGCACTCTGAACACATATGAATTTCCTGTAGCAAGGACATACAACAGATACCCAATATCATTTTGAAAATGCCGATAGCTCTCTAACACTGAGGAAATCATACACCATCTGGAGAAATTGCACAATGTGTCTCAACGCCATGCCACGTGTGTGTGTTCTTTCAGAAAACCGTTTTTGTTAAATGTTGTAACCAATCAGTTTGGCAACTCAATAGAAAATGTGATTATTGGAAAGTCCTAAATAACAGTAATCATAGATACTAATGATTTTGACATCTCTGTTTTTTGACACATTAGTGTAGGAGGTGAGAGAGAGAGAGAGAGAGAGAGAGAGAGAGAGAGAGAGAGAGAGAGAGACCACACTTCCTTTATATATCTTTTTCACACCATCATACACATCCACTACAGCAGCACAAGCTAATAAACTTGAAATGTACAATATGTATTTTTTTGCCGCTAAGGGACGCTAACCTCTTCAAAACAATAACAAAGTCTTTGATGACTAAGTGAATGAGCGTGGAATCATGGAACTTTTCGTCATGCCGATGGATTTAATAATGTTTATGGGGGAAATAATGTTTATGGATGAGTGAATACATTCATGTTTTTTAACAGGACTGTGGTATGAAGCAGGGCACGATTGCTAATGAGAGACAGATATCAGCGCCACACGCGAGTCCCGGGAATATAAAGGAATGAGGACATTTCATTCTACCGAACTAACTTGCCAGCAAGTGCTGAAATACTAAATAAAGGTCAGTTTATTTGACGAATTAAAATTGTGAGGTAACGCAGCGCTGTTTCACTTGGTCTACACTATACTAAACTGCATTTGAGTGTGTTGAAAGTTATAATGCTATTCTATGTGTTAGTTTGTTTGGCTGTATGAGACTAGCAGTGAGCTAGATCAACATTAGAAAAACAAACTGATCATATAATATTTCATCATGTTGAGCTATATAACATCGATTTGTCTTATTTACATCTGCTCACCTGTCTAATAAAGCACATGCAAGAGTGGCATCTCTGTCAAGACGAAGTTTGTCGGGAAGCTCTCGGCATCTCGAAAACGCCACGCCAACATTTATCCTCGTTTTATTTATCCTTTTGTCCCAAAGTCTGCTTTCCATGGTCTTTAATGTTTGAACGAAACAACAACAACAGTGTGCCACTAGACATTATGCAGTTGTCCACATCTGTTTCCATGGTTACTATGGCAGTACAAGTGGAAACCAGGGATAACGCAAATATTACGTCATTGACAGGCGACAAGTGACAAGGGACGGGCACTATATGCAATCGTGAATTTCTCTGAATTGACTAATTCTTGTAAATATTTAGGATAATGTAAGTACGCAATTGAACAAAATATATAACACTGTACAAGTGGTTTTTACAAAAATCATACATATTGTAGGCCTACCTTTAAGACAAAAAAACGATACATGTGGAGTAGTGTGTCTCCAATTCTTTTCTCTGTCTCTATAGCATGCAGGTGTAAGCTCACATCTGCATGAACGGCACAACAGAGGACCTTGTTCTGTTCCTCACACTACAATACTCCTCACACACATATATACAAAGACACAGGCAACTGACCCAGTACAAAGAAAGTCATCATTCTTTGAGTGTAATTCCAGAGGCCGGCCTATACAAGCCTGATAGCCATTAAGGATTCATGATTCATCTGGATCTCATATTATAACGGCTTGAATTTTTCATGCAACCTCTCAATGCCAAGAAGAGGAAAAGTGGAATTGAAATTAGATGAAATGTTGTCTGCAAAATCCACCCAGCGCATTAACATGTTAAAACCTTTTACTATTACAACAGGATCTGTGACGAGATTTGCTTCGTTTTGTTGGATTTAATCAGTATTTTTTAGGATGGCTAGACTAGAATGGATCATGTTTGGACATTGTCGGGATGGAGATGTGAGAAAAGTCATTTGCGACTGATATGTGTGTGAGCGAGCGCGTGTATGTGTGCATAATGGCATATGGCCTGATTATATGCAGCGTTATGAGACTATTTTATTGTCAAAGGGATGGTCCACCCCTTTTTTTTCTTTTTTTTTTTTTTACACATCCTCATGTTGATACAAACCTGCATGCATTTAACAATTTCTGTAGAACCTACTGTCCAAGACCACCCATTGCCCTCCACAATATTCAATAGCTCCCCGGCCCGAGTTTTGATTTCAAAACATATTAATGTATGGGCCTACTTTCTTTAAATTAATTAAATAATTTAAATAACTATAATTAACAAAATTAAAATAACATTTCTTTAAGCGCTGCATGTTCCTCAGGGTTCCCACTCTTCTTTACCGATTAATTTATATGACTCTTCCAGTCACTCATGATTTGGTAGATACGTATTAACAATAACATTTTTTACAAAAAATTTACTCAAAATGTGTAATTATTATAGAGCTTTGCATAAATAGTAAATGATAAAAATGCATTTACACATGGCATTTTAAGATTTTAAGTAACCACTATCTTATTTGAAATAAGTTCAAAATTGTAATGTTGTTTATATGTCTGTGGTGTTTTTAATATGCTTTAAGACAAGCCATGTGCTAATTCCTAAGTCAACTCCATTGCTGAGTAAGTTCTCCTTAAAAACTGCAGTGAACCAAAGACAGTCTTAAAAACTGTAAAGTCTCTACGTCACAAAAAATGTATGTTGTAACCAATCATGTCAACATGCGGGCAGGTTTTAGCACATCATTACTGTGCTGTGAAGCAGGAGAGTCTCAAGAGAAGCCAGCGGTTATCCCTGCATATTTTTCTGTTGATATGAAAAATCATGTACATTTAGCAATATAGCGGGTGAATTATGTATATGATGTATATTATGATGTTATGATGAACTATATGACTTTCTCTACTGATGTTCTAAGTTGTTCAAAGCGTTTCTAAGGATGTTGATTTTTGGAAAGCAGCTGTTTGACTGAGATGGCGAATAGGATCATGGTTTTTATAACATTATTAGCTGTTTGATAAAGTAGTCAAGCAAAAGGCTAATCATATTAATTACTGTTATGTGTCCGACGTTGTAAAGAGCTTGACGACCCTGTATAATTCACTCTCCACTTCTTCTGAATCAGTTTCTGTATCAAACATATATGGCTGAATTAAACCAGTATTTCCACTTGCCATTTTGCAGCATTTTCTACAGTAAAGTTAAGCGAGTGGATCTCTTAGCTCGTGCGGTTGAGTGGAGGTGGAGCTCATTTGCATTTTCATGAATCCACGTATATGAAACAAGGGTTTAGACTTACATTTAAGCTATTTTAAGGCATGAGTAAAACATTTCTTCACAGTAAAAAAAAAAAAAAAAAAAAAAAAAAAAAAAACCCTGTTCGTGTTGATTGAAGTTGAGTCTTAAGGAATAAAATGATTGACTACATCATCTTGACTTAAGTCATCTTGAGGCCCAGTTTGCTAAGGCCCCCTATACTGGGTCCTGGACCCCTGGTTGAGAATCGCTGATCTACATGCTGTACAATCTGCATAAAAGCAGGACAATATACTGTGTTTACGCAGACTTTTTAATGCAGCACAAAAGAGGCTTAATTTACACAGAATCACAATGGCGTGAAACAATATATCACATGCTGATTATTGATTCACGTGCACAAGCACGTCACACAAGGTCTTTGCTTACTTTCTGGGTTATTTTCCAGCTCTCTCAAGCTGTATCATTAAACGAAAAGAGTTAATTTTCAATAAAGGTCAGTGCCACACTTTACTGGCTCCCAGACAATCTCGCAGGTGTGTCACTGAGACAACCGGGGGCAATCGATTCACCATGGTTACTTTTTGTTCTTCTCAAAATGGCTGGCAAGCAGTAACTGACATCAACAACAGGAGGTCCAACAATGCCAGAATGTACCGGAAGAAGGGGTTTACTTCCTCTTTTGTTGTTATTTTGGAGCTCGGGCAGGCAGCAGTGAATGGTGGCTGTTTTTAAAGATCTCGAAATAGGACTCTCCTCCCACCCGCTCCCATTGTCTACACCTCGCCTGCCCACGTTTGCTCCCAGTTAACCATGCGGCCAACTACACATCAAAAAGCACAATAGCGACATCCATTTTCAACAAGATTACTCTATCTTCCCAGTTTGGCTCCTAGGCTTTTCATGGGATGAGGGAGCCTGGGATAAGCCCTTCCGCCTGCAGTTCCCCTGACGCAGGGTGCCGTCTGCCGAAGCGAGCTGCTCAGCCCTGCCAAGCATCCACTGACTCACTGGATGATGACTTAGCAGCCCACAATGACTATACCAGTGAGCAATTAGAAGGTTTAAATAATTATAATCAAGTGTTAAAGTAATCAGGATTGAATAATTGCAATCCGAAAATGATGGAGAAATTAGCCTAGCTGCCAGAGCTTAAACTAAACCACGTGCTCTCAGCAAGAGAGCAGTTACATGTAGTTCGGTTTTGTTCTGGTCAGATTTAATCCAACAGAACTGAGTGGGAATTTTTCTTTTTAGTTTACTTTTTTTTTTTAAGCAGAGCTATAACTAGTGGTTTTTCTTCTTCTTCGTTTTTTTTTCTTCGTTTTTTTCTCTGTCTTAATTAAAAAGCCTCATAAAATGTAGTCATTATTTATTCGTTAATTATAGTCCATTTTATTCTGACAGATATTACATATAATTTTAGTCTATGAAAATAACATTTTAGCAGGCAATAATGTCCTGTAACAGATCAAACATGGCATGTTTAATAACATTTAAAGGATAGCCTATATAAAATATACTAAAGATATATCAACATAAAATGCAACCTGTAAGTGTTGCTGAATTGAAAACAAGTGAAAGTGTGCAATATTAAATTTAAATGGATATTTTTGTGAAAAAACGATCAAAAGTGACAATACAAATCTATAATCTTACAACAGATTTCCATTTCAAATAAATGCTGTTCTTTTGAAGGTTCTATTCATTCAATCCTGAACAAAATGTATCACAGTTTCAAAAAAAAAAAAAAAAAAATTAGGAAGCAACATTGAACATTAATAACAATTTTCAACATTATTTCTTGAGCAACAAATTAGCATATTAGAATGATTTCTGAACAATGATCATGTGGCACTGAATACTGGAGTAATGATGCTGAAAATTCAGCTTTGCAATCACAGGAATTTGTAAAATATATTGAAATAAAACAGTTTTATTCAATTGTTTAAAAAAAATCTATCACAATATTATTGATTTAATGTTTTCAATTGCTTTGGTGAGCACAAGCGACTTGTTAATGTCTCTTGTCAAACATGTTAAATAGCTTACTAACACCAAAACTTTTAAATGGCAGTGTTAAGTCTCCAGTGATTGATAAGACTGTTTAGGAATGTACTATGTCACATGCAACCATGTATTTATGACATTCTGACTAGAATTTGCTTTCTAGAATTCTCCTTCTAGATGTGAGTTCTAAGTTGTGTTCTGCTCCATTCAGTTCATTCCATCAAATATTTCATTAATTAAAATGAATGAAATATTTCATGAATATTTCAAAATGCTCATTCCAGCAATGACTTAGAGAAAAAATAAATAATAAAAAAATAAAATAAATAAGAAGAACAAACTAAATAAATAATCATTCATAATACCTTCGGTCAGTTTGTATAGCGAGTTGACTACAGTAAACAGTGTGATACAGAGGTTCTCACAGCGCTGAGTGAAAGGGCCATATAACACGCTTTAGCAGTGAAAGATTGAGCCCAGGCGACACAGTAAAGGTTAACTACTTAATTCCAGTGATTAGTCCACGCAGAGTTCAAGGCGCTCTGCCAAAAGCCTTCATTTAGCAGCTACATGCACCACCTCCACGTTCTCTCAACAGCCAAAACCCAGAGACTGCTGGCAAACAAAGGTAACATCAGGTATGTGAAGTACCCAGGAGGGTATAGGCCGTCTCCACCATCCTGTTCAAGGCCAGATCACGATCAGTGTCTCATAACTCCTCTAAAGGAGGCTATAATACTTGACCTAAGATGTTTTGTTCAAACCTGAGCATGCACAAATTTAATCAAACAGCATAAATGAGATAGAATCCACCACAGCCTTTGAGGTTAAAGCAAGGCATCAAAAAGCATGTGACTATCTGGCCCACAGAGAAAGACGGTTATAAAAGGTTTGTCGATGTATGGATTTTCTTCCTCGCCTGTAAGAATCGAGGTGGGCGGCCTTTGTACAGATGATATCTTTTCACTTAATGAACAGAGATGAGCAGAAAGGATGGCTGTGGATATTCAGTATACGCGCTGCCATTACCTGACAGCGTGAATAAAATTGTCTCCGTGTACAGTTGGTTGAGTCTGGCTTTTTTTCCGCCCGTGTAATCTCACTTTTCCTCATTGGCGAGACTATAAGACCGTGCTCGCTCCTGCCTCTTCCACGCAGCAAAAAAACAACAAAAAAAAACGGTTTACACAGCGTTCATTGTGGATTCCCACAACATCCCGAGGAGGACAGATGAGGACGGCATGCAGATTCCTCATCCCAAACCCTGGTGTCACTTAGGAAGAGGATTCAGAGCAGAGGGACAAAGTGTGCCTATGTTTGTTTGTGTTCTTGTTACCACCGAGGGATGTGGGATTTACACCTCAAACAACTCTCGCCGCGACCAGACCCTATAAGTCACTGCAAAGGTGCTCTGGTGTTGTCACACCTCTGCCACACTGGCTCATTACACCTCCTGGAGCTGTATATCATATGTTCTGTGTGTGTTTGTGTGTGTGTGTGTGTGTGAGAGAGAGAGAGAGAGAGAGAGAGAGAGAGAGAGAGAGAGAGAGAGCGAGAAAGAGAGAGCAGAGATGCTGCGAGGGGTATTAAGACATGGCAATCGGAGAGAGAAATAAAATGCCAGCAGTTATTTATTTAAATGCTGGCCAGTATACATATTTAATGATTCAAGAGCACCTGCTGAAAGGCAGATGGAAAAGGCCTTTTGTCTGTAATTGCGATTGTACAGTGACCTTGTGTTGTAATGGAAAATGCTTATAGCTCAAGAAATGCTCTTCTGTCAAGTTAAATCTTTTCAGACACATGTAGCAATCGCACGCACACACACACACACACACACACATTACAGTTCCTGCTCCAGCCTACAGGGGGGCTGCTGAGTATTGACTTAAACACACACACACACGTAGGTCCCCACTTGGTCAAAAATGTAAAGAACTTCACCATAACGTTTTTTTTTTTTTTTTTTTTTTTGCTTGATTTTTAACTTGTTTTAAAGCATGACCAACAGGGGACTTGAAAAATTAGCCCACTTGGCTCGGTGGTCCCCTGTTGGTGAGTGTGTAACGGCACCAAGGTCCCCTATTAGACAGGTAGACAAGTACACACACACACACACACACACACACATATACAAGCAGACCTTATTAATGGGGACGAAGACAACAACACAGAGCTATAGACAAGCTGTCGGGCTGGTCCGAGAGGTGTTAATGTGATCCCACAGCTCAGCTGGACGCTGTGCAGGGTTCTGGTGTTTTATTACAGCACTGTGCGGAGAGAGAGAGACACTGAGATAGACAGAGAGACAACAGACTTTGCTCAGCTCACCTAGCAATGGTACAATGGCTTTAAAGGCCCGCAGGACCCACAGCTCTTGGGTGAAATAACACATTGAATAAGAGGCATGAAATAGAAAGTACAGAACAAATTGTGCTAAATTTAATGGTGAGGCAATGAGAAAAAGAGAAGCTCTAACTTGTGTTCAAGGATTCTTGGATGTTTATTGATAATATTGCACTGATATGTAAACCACTTTGATATATTTATTTTGATAACAGTAAAACAGAACAGGAGTTGGTCAGTGGTTAAGCTCATGCACACAATATTAATTTGTATCTAGGCTTTCACTTCGTCATAGTCCAATCCTGCTGCCCTCATTATTTACAGCTTGATCTAATTAGTATTTGTAGGTATTTGTACCATTTATACATACATGTTTATACAATTGGATATACAGTTTAATACTGGACATATCGACAGCATCTAAGAATAAGAGTATGCACAGCTGTAGAAACAGAACATTTAAAAACAAAATGTGTGAATAAAATATTTGTCTTTTTTTTTTTATATATATTTTTTTTTTATATTTTAATTCAGCAACAATTAAACTGATTAAAGTAACAGCAAACAAAATTATAATGCTGTCAAATAATCCAGAAAAAAAGTACAACTGTTTTCACAACAATATTAAGTAGCACAACTGTTTTCAACATCGATAACAAAAAGAAATTCAGCAAATTAGAATGAGTTCTGATTACGTGACACTGAAGACTGTGTCTATAAAATGTGAATACCTGTGATTACTAATGAGATCACATTGTCATTACCTGTCCTATCTTCACCAGCCCTATCCATAAAAGTGGTACAAAGTTCAAAACAGAAGACAATCCATTCATCTCTCCTTCTGCATCACCGATGACACAATCCCAATCACAGGTCAGATCAAGAGCTTCAGATGGATGCAGTGGCCAGTGGTGATGATCAGCATCTCATTACTTCGGTTACTGATAAGTCCACTAATACCCCCGTTAGTGCCCACTCGCCGGGCCTTCAATCACACGCAACTGCTCGATATCCATTACAACCTGCGCTGCCTCCTTCCTAACCTGAGCAAATGCAGATTAACACACAAGACAGTCTCAGATCAGACTGTGTGTTGGCAGGGGTAAATCGTGAGGGGATCAGGAGGTGGACCTTTGATCTTCTAAAAATCCCCTCGTCTGATAGAAGCAAGGAATGAAGTTGTGTGATGCACCATAAGCATGTAATGGAATGGAAGGACCGGCTCATACTTCACAGCAGTATCCTGGACCCACTGGTTATAATCTTGTAACATTTATGATCACTTTAAGATTATCACACCAAACATTAAAGAGAGAAGCTAAAGAGCAATTTTCAGGTCAATACAAATACTGACACATCACATCTTAAAGGGATGGCTCAAACACAAATTAAAATGGCGTCATAATTGACTCACCCTCATGTCGTTCCAAACCTGTATTACTTTCTTTCTACTGAGAAACATGGAAGAACACAATTTAGAGACATTTCCATGCTATGGAAGTCAATGGTTTTTCAAAATATCTTCTTTTGTGTTATGCAGAACAAAATTTTTTTTTTTTTATAATTTTTTTTTTTTTTTTATCATACAGGTTTGGAATGACATGAAGATGAGTAAATTACAGTTTTCATTTTTGGGGTGAACAATACATTCAATAATAAAAAAGGTAAGAGCCAAAAAGGAGTTAACAGATGAAGTTAGTCAGACTTATGAATAGCTATATCTATAACCACAACAAAATAGAAATACTTTTCCAAATGCTAGTCTAATACATCTTATCACATCAATACATCAATCCAGAATATGTAGTTTCAAGTGTGAATGTCTATTTTAATTGTCTCACGCAAAACTCAAAGTCTCAAACAAGCAAATCCATGATTATTTAATCTTCATAATCACTTACTATATTTGTATGTTTTTGTTTCCAAAAGAACTGATTAAAACATACACACACACACACACACACACACACACACACACACACACACACACACACACACATACACCTCTGTGACCTTACTCTCACAAGTTGTGTAACATCATCCAATCGGGATATAATTTACTTGATAAAGTGCTTTCCAGATTTGTATTCAACATGCATCAGATGCAAAATGTCTGTGGGTGGTTCGTAGGCATGCAGTCTGAGGCTAGGTGACTGGTAAACAGGTTCAGTTACCTGAAAGTGAGAAGCTGTAGCATTTTTCAGAGCACCAGAAACACGGAGCAAAACAGCTGAGAGTTAGAGCTGTAACTCTCCAGAGTGGATCAGTGGGAGGAATATAGATAATTCATGAGGTGTCAAGAAGGTTGAACAGGGCAAGTACTGTTCTGTGGTCTAACTTGCACCACTCAGTACAGACTGTGACCAGGAGCGAATGAACCAGAGAACTGCTCATTGTGCGCATATATTACGATTGTAGCAATACAAAAGGTCGTACTTGTTGTGATCAACCATAGCTTCATCAAGAAATCTTCTGAAACAATCATTGAGATATTGTTTTCCACAGAGATTATCTCTCCTTGTAAAAGAAGGAGTAAAACAGTTGGGACAGTTTCAGTGGATTCCCAGCAATGTGTCATGGTAGCAAAAAAACAAAGTGGCAGTTAACAGCAAATCCCATCAAAGGCAGCACAGAGAACATGAATCGATTGTCCGTTTCAGGGATTCACGGCACCTTACATTCAAACTGTCACAATATTTTTCTTTTCTCCATAGCTATAGGGCACACTTACAAATGCCACTAAAGCATTTTTAGAAACCAGCATTTCTACAGTGTCCCTCGACTGTAAAACGGCTATTTTATTTTGGAAGTAGAGAAGTGTAGCTTTAACGCGGACCAACGTTAGATTTATATCCCTTCTTAGCTCCAGTCATTGTGCTCAGTGAAACTAATCCACTCTGGCTTTCATTACAAAATGACAGAGCGCTACTAATTAATATTTGATAGCAAAGTTATTCATATTTAATATTGTAATGTAATTAATAATAACATAATGAATATTTCAGGGTTAAGTTGTAGGCTCGCATTTAATGAAGCGTTGGAGAATAATACTGTGCTCATACGCTTATTTACATGGATGCATTATTGCTTAATTTGTGTTGAATGGAGAAAATGAGAGATAATAATATGGGTTTAAACTCAAAATGGAGGCATGCCTTTATGTAGGCCAAATCTGTGCTGGTAAATGTCCCTTTAATTTCCTCCCTCCCCCTTAAAAAAAAAAATGTCCCAAAATCATAGAATGAGCAGTTATTCTGGCTTTAATGCTGAAATCAGCTTCACAGTACACTGGACATCAGCATAAAGAAGACATGTGTCAAATCAACTTTGCTTGAGCAAAGCACAATTTCTTGATATATCTTTCTATAATAAATAATAAAAGTAACAGGGAATGTCTAAAGTCTGGCTGATGGCTTTCCAGTTCATGCACACTATCTATCAAGTGTTGTCATTCCCTCCTTTAAAGCAAACAAATATCCACAGACACCTTTTCTTTTGTGAATAAAGAATCAATGCCATTCTCTTGTATTCATTCCCAGTGATCTTGTTCTTTAGCTCGGATTTCTAAATACGAATCACATATTATCCATTCTCTTTATGCTACAAACACACATAATCCCATCACTGATAAGAGCACATCATGGTAAGACAAGACATCACACAGCAGTGCTATTCATTTGTGTAGAGTACATCTGCACTCCAAAGAAAATAATGATGTCCATTGTGATTAGCCATCAAAACACGCTGCAGCTAAAAGAGGGGGAACAAAGCCATGTGTGAGATAGCATCTAACTGGCATATGCTGTAATAAAACTGACAATACTTTAAGTAGACACATCCATGTCACTCTTTGTTGGGCAAAGACTACAATTTGTTCTGCTCTGCCCATCACTGTTATGAGTGTTTATATAAAAATGTCCTGCATTCAAATGTAATACAACTACAACTTAGTTAGAAATCCCATGTGCAATCCATATATTAAGGATATAATGGATTTATAGCTAAATAATACAGTGGTCATTTTGTTTCATGTCCGAAATAATTTATTTGTGGTTAAAGCTTATGAATGCAAAACAGTAGACCGGGGCTATTTGTTACACTGGGATGCAGTGCTATTTCTCAGTATGGTTTTGACATAATAGTCCAATTACGCAAAATAGATTACATATAATTTTTGCAAATTGTATCCTACAAACCAAAATTCATACAAATAAATGTGTTTTAAATGTGACAAATATTAGAAATGATTTTTGATGGCCAAAAACATATTTTAGATTTATTACATTTGAACTGTTTCTGATTCATTTTACTAAAAAGTCTGTTTAATGGAAGGTTATTAAAACTTACCGCATGTAGTGTACTAATGTGTACCGCAAGGTGTACCAAATTTAGACTAGGTAGGTACACAACTTACTTTTACACAAACTTTTATTGAGCAAGGTGGCATTATATCAAAAGTGACAGCATAGACTTGTTACAGAAAATGTCTACTGTTTTCTATATATCAAACCATTTTTTTTTTTTTTTTTTACCACGGTTTCTGAAACAATTATTTCTTGAGCAGCAAATCAGCATATTAGAATGATCTCTGAAGGATCATGTGACATTGAAGAATGGAGTAATGGCTGCTGAAAATTCAGCTTTGCAATCACATGAATAAATATACATTTTTTATTATACTTATTGTTATAATCTGTCACAATGTTACTGTTTTTACTGTATTTTTTTTCACCAAATAAAGGCAGACTTAGAAGACGTCTTTCAAAAACATGTTAAAAATATTACCGACCACAAACTTTTGAACGGTAGTGTAAGTGTCTACACAGAAATTGACTTTCAAACAAACCCTTAGAATTACTATTAGAGTAAAGAGTGTGACAGCTAGCCCTGGATTCCCCTATATATCCACAACCACCTACAGTCTTGTTAAAGGAGTTTGGCGTGTGTTTGCCGCACCTTTCAGAACCAGGTGATGGTGAGCTGTATTTCCAGTGAGTCAGACCACTGAGACCACCGAGACCATGTGAAACAGTGAGAAGCGTGCTGTCATCTACCGTAGCTAACTCTTCCTCTCCCTTCCTCAGTCTCTCTCTCTCTCTCTCTCTCTCTCTCTCTCTCTCTCTCTCTCTCTCTCTCTCTCTCTCTCTCTCTCTCCCTCTCCCTCTCCCTCTACTGTCTCTCTTAGCCCTGCCATGCCCACTTCTACACGTATGCTAATCGTCTCCTCCGACTGGCAGCTGGTGCTCAAGGGGAGTTCGGGCACTGACAAGACAGGAGCCGGGTGTATAATTAAACATCAGACCGACACGTAATAAAAGCTAAAGGATGAAATGAGTGTAATCTCGGCCTGAGGTTCCTCGGTAATCAGCCCACAACCACATGCCTGGCAGAGATGGCAGGAAAAGGAGAAAAAAAAACATGCTGATTCGAATGACCCATTTGAATCACACACCTCCCACTCTTTATTTGATTCATTTTTTAATTAGAGAGACAGAGTGAGGGAGGATTGCAGATCTTAGGTGATGGAGTGAGGCGGTGAGAGAGAGGAGCAGCGTTCAATCTCTTCTAACAGCATGGCTTCCTATCTCGCTGCAACATGGAACTTATCTAAGCTCTGCAAGCCATTCTCTTGAGCACTTAACCTTGTGGTTTGTTAAAAAAAAAAAAAAAAAAAAAAAAAAAACAGCAATAAAAATGAAGCTCAATCAATACTGGACCAACCAATGAAGCAGAGTACAGACTGCACCCCTTATGTCCAACCATTCACCTCCACTCTCCATGCATTGTCCTCCTACAGGCAATCATTCTGTTCACCGGCAAAAATACAATACTCCATGACCTTAAATACAGCACAACACATTAGAGAAGAGCAGAACAGCACATCACCGTTTGAGCGCTCCCAGCAGTCTCCATCACACACAGAGAGCCCTATAGCATTGTGAAAGTGTCAGTCTGAAAGCATCATATTCATTTGCCCTTATACCTTGGAGATCATCACGGGGGGCCCATTTGTTGTGTTTGTTTATGCATTTCTGCTGATCAAAAGCTACGGCAGAATCCAACAAAGGCTGCTTAATTGCAGCTCTTGAAAAATGTATGCTGCTCTTAAGGACTTTTTTGTGTCAAGCCGATATTGGGAAAACACAGGTGTAAAGGCCACATGAGAGCACATGTTTTATTCACATGCCTGAGTGACAGGAGGGGGGAGGGCAGAAACAGTAGAGAATCCAAGCGAGAGGCCTTAATTAGCTGAGGTCCTGCCAAATTTTGGACACACAAAGGATGTTATTTTCCACCTCACTGATGGTGGAGATGGTGTTCATTTGGTGCAGTGAAGCTAATGCAACCTTACAGAAAACTTATTTATTTATTTTTATTAAAAGTTGTTTTAATTAGAAAAATAAATAAATAAAATTATAACTATATATATATATATATATATATATATAACTTATAACTATTATATATATATATATATATATATATATATATATATATATATATATATATATATATATATAATAAAAATGATGTCTTAAGAGAATTTTCGATTAACAACTAATTACTATGAAAGGTCAAATCAACCTTATAAAAATGTGTTCTCAATGAAAGGTAGTAATATGAAAGATTCATCTTGTTTGAAGAAAAAACTAAATTATATTTTGAGGAACGAGCATTGTCTTGTTGGCTACGGTAATGTGCAAGTGGTTGGACAAGCATCGTGCCAGGTTGGGCTCCCGAGGTTCACGCTTGCAGTGATCTGTGAACAAGCTGCTTTGGCCTGCTCATACTGCAGTCCTCTCAGGACTCAGAGCTCTCTGCACAGGTCCGGTGCCAGGTCACTCTCCTATCCCCTAATTATCTCCATACCACTTCACCTCTCTGCATACACACATATGCACGCAGCATGCTGAACATTACAGCTATAAAATTATATTTGGGGCAACCCTTCATACTATATGCATTGTAGAACTTTCTCAGACTGTGAAATACAACACCATGCATAAATTAGCATCCAGAGCTGTATTCTCCTAATTGAACTGTAAAAGATGGAAAGTGTGCGAGAGTCAGCAATGCCAACCTTGCCCTCTTCTTCACGGCAATTATTGCTCCTTCACAAAATGTCAAACGAAAAGGCATTGAGGCAGCAGAATTAATGTTTCCACATGATAAGTAAGCTTAATATTCAGCCGACAATTAGACTACTCACCCTGCCAACCAGAATTGGATCGGGTCCAGAGAACTCCTCCAACACAAACATTTGATTCCAAACCCATCCTCTCTTGGCACGACTGAGGATTCTTTGTCCTTCGCTTGGCCGGTTTCGCGGGATCATGGCTGATGCCGTTTGTAAACTTTGTGACTGATTGTTTAACGAAGCCATGGAAGAGTACGGCACACAAGTAATCCATACTAGCAGGAGAGAAGTCCATAGATCTCGCTGCATCTCCTCTCCTCGTTTTAGCATTTTTGTAATATTTTCTTTTAGCCTTTTTTTTCTTTTGCTTCCCCTCCAAAATTCAGGGGTTGACCAGCTGACAAACAGCTGAATGGTTACTCTTTTGTTCTACGTATCCCCCAGGTTGAGTTCATGTTGTGAGGAGGGTCACGGATGTACTCTGATCTGTCTCCAGAACACAGAGAAGGAAGGTGCGCTGCAAAATGTGACATCCATTAGTTGGTTCATCAATGTAAGAGATCTAGAGGGGAGAGACAAATGCAGACTTACAGGAAGTGCATGTAAATAAAACTGACAAGCTTGAGGAGTGAAGTCTCAAGGTCAGTTTGATATGACATCAGAATGCCAAATAAACAAGTCAGAGCACATCTGTCTTCTATAGGAGTATATAGTACAACGCAAACATAAGCTATTGGAAACGTATAGGAACTATAAAATCAAGCCAATTAATGTTTCAGATTGCAATGCTTGTTATGTGAAAACAGTCATCCTACAGTAATTTTGAGGTATAAAAAGAAAATAATTTCCGACACATGACTGCAGCATAAAGTATAAATGCTTGAAAATCACAGGGTATAAGAAAAACAGTATCTCATCATGCTCATGAGCTGCTTTCATTTCCCAAAACCAATTGCTTTCAATGCCCTTGACATATTACCACAATACGGTATAATTTAGAGTTTGCAGAATGATAAAAAAAAAAAAAACTCGATTTATATATCTGAAAACATAACATGATATAACTATTTTTAACAATTTACTCTGCAATGCTTATAAGAAGACAGTCTGTACTTACACTTTTTTTTTTTTGCTATAATTTGTTCATACACTTGATTTCAATTCAAATACAAACAGCAAGTCCTTTTTTTTCTTGCTTGGTTGACCATACAAAAATCATAATCTGCATTTCACTAAACCGGATTATTTAGCTGAATGGTTTCAAGCAGCACCCTCCGGAGAACTCTGTTATCTATTATTTCATATGTTCCCAGGCATCAATAGGCACCAGTAAGAAGGTTAAGATAAATTCAGTCTTTAATGCAGTACACAGCAGACAAGTACATGTTTGTTTTCTGAAAGAGTTGTGCACACAATTAATTAAAATAATTGACCTGTTTGCAAGTAAGCAAGCCACACATTTGAAACATGCACCGCTTAGTCTTCCTTCCACAGAGTAACTTCAGCGAGCAGTAAAGCTTTATTGCACTCTAACACCATATAGAGACTCGGCGAGCAAAGACGATGCTTAAATCACTGGCGGTTTCAGCACCACCAGGAGTGGACAGCTCCTCAAAAAAAAAAAGTCGCTTTACTATATTTATGGTCGCTTTCTGCCTCTTTCGAATGAGTCGCATGATTCCGATACTTAAAAGCAGAAAATTATACTCTAGAAGCAGTAGAGAACTGCAAAACACACATGGCACGACGAGTTGACCAAGTTGATTAACCAAGACGTTCGCAGACCACGTTCTTCTGTAAAGTGAACACAATTAATTCGATGCACGACATTCCTGAACGATGCAAAACAAATGATGGGCAACGGGAGCTTATGGTCTGGTCAGCAGGCTGTCAATCTGTCTCGCTTTCGGATCAATCACTGTAGCGCAAACAGCATCAAACGAAACATCCAGTATTTCATGCGAGTAAAAATGCACGCGCCTTCCGCCAAACAACACACTGTGTAAAACCTGTCCTCCGCCTGTTAATAAGTCTTTAGTACTTACTGTATATCATCCGGACGTTCGTTCCATGTCATTCACAGGGGATAGAACATATCAGAGAAGGAAAATAAAAAGACGTGACTTGTTTCGCAATATTGCTGGTACTTGTCTTTTTTGCAAATTATCTGTCAAATGAATATAGTCAAGAAAATAATAAGGAGAATAAGTTGACAGACGCGGTTGGGAAAAATTAGGATCCGTAGAGTTTAGTGGCTTGGCGTTGACAGGGTGTCGGTGAGCTCCGGCAAGCCCGCTCGCTGAGTGGAGGAGTGAGGAGAGATGGACGAGAGGTGTTTGGTGGGAAGAGCCTCCCCTCTGTCGCGCTCATTGGGCTGATAAAGAGGCAGGTCCTCAGCCCTGGCAATGAATGCACGCGCCCTACCTTGGGAATACTGAACTTTTATGTCAGTGCGTTGGTGTTTTTCCCTACCTTTATCAAACGCATTCGGCTAACAAAGCATCCATACGTGTGACGCGTCTGGACACTTTTTTCCGTCTCATTCCAGCTCGTGCATGGAATGCAATGAGATTTAACATACTGTTTAAGCATCTCATCGCCACAATTCATATTTTGGCCAGGTCAGGTGAGCAAATTAAACAATTTTCACTTTTAAGTTATTTTCGCATTGTACAATCATTTTAAATAGGCTATACCACATTCTTAAAAGTAAATTTAAATGTTGGCGTGATTGCATATTTTTATGTGATGCAAATATGCTTTGCATTACGCAATGCTAATTGTAATTCGGCGCCACTGCAGTCAATTATTTAAGACTTCTTTAAAACACTTAAACAAACAATGTTTTTATTTGTATTTCTTCTAAGACACGTTTATAAAATATACTTAAATGTCCTAATTGATCTAAGGCCTAATAGTGGCTTAATCTAAGCCTTTTCTGTGAAACCAGGCCTGTATAAAAAATTAGCCAATACATGCTTATCATGATTTCAGTCTGAGTCAGAGCCGTTGTTTTCCAAAAGTCTAGACTGAGATCTTATTTTATTTTAGAACATGTGAGACTTTGAGAGATTCACTGTGGCAATGAGGGATGAAATTTAAAGCTTTTTGGAATAAAATGAGGAATAAAAATGAGTCGACTAATCTAAAACAAAAGACTCCAGATTTTGGCATTAGGCACCCAATCTTACGATTTCATGTTTAAACCTATAACTATACAGCTAAATGTTCTGATCACACTGGATACATAAACAATAATCTGCTGTTTTAGTATCTTCACATGAGACCCTGAATTGATGCTGTGAGGAGCTCTGTTAAATATCAACTCCTAATAAGCTGAATGCATTATTTGCAAACATTCAGCCCAATTTACTCTAAGAGAAAATGCATTGAAATAAACCCGCCATCTCCTCAGCATTCATTAGTGCACACAGGATTTATCTTGACATGTGTCTTGTCCACATGAATTGAAGACTCTTCAGGTCGAGATACAGACAAAGCTCCGCTTCAACTGGCTCCCTCTAGTGGCCAAACATCAAGCAGACATCAGGAGTTTTCTGGACTGAGGTCAGTTAAACCTCAGAGATTAAACCTTGCAGATACAGATGTTCAATAAAATCTTAGCCTCACTGCAAGATATTGAGACATCTGTATAAAAAAAAATAATATTAATAATAAATGCATATACATAATTGCACCCATCATACAACACCTGCAAGTCACAGCAGCCTTCACAGATAGATAAAACAAGATATTGGTCATAATAGTTCAGATGCCAAATCTTGAAGATGGTGATGATAATGCTTGAGAACCAAAAACTATTGTTATCTACATATTATCTTAATATTACTCAAATATGTAGTAATATTATAGAGTATACTAGTATTCCTCAGCCATTCTGCTACATTTTTAAGGCTCGAAAAGGGCTGCTTTGCTACAACTTATATATGTGTATATATATATATATATATATATATATATATATATAGAGAGAGAGAGAGAGAGAGAGAGAGAGAGAGAGAGAGAGAGAGAGAGAGAGAGATTTATTCCTCACCCTTACATGGATGACAAAGTCACAATGAGCACCACAATATCACCATTATCAATCACAATCCAAACAATGTAATTTATATCCCTGGTTTTTCTTTACTAATTTTATAGTTTACTTGTGGTGGTCACCTCACAAAATGATCATGGGTATAAAACTGCTCACATTTGCATCATGCCCGACATCCTATTTAACTCTATTTCAGTTCTGCTGCGCAGTTTGTCAAACTGCTCTCCAGTGGTTCTTTCTCTCTGTCATTGATTAATTCCACTGACACAGCCTTTACCGGTGATCAAAATATCAGACGTCTTCTGAAAAAGGCAAAGTAAGTGAAGGGGAAACGGTCTTTACAGCCCAAGCTTCCTCAATCGATCATTGGTTACTACATTGTCAGTGGAATTAATCACAGGCCTGGTGCGCCGTGAACTGCTGGCACCCTTCTCCACACACCTCAGCCCTGTCATTTGCAAATGGCGACAACAGGCTCTGCAAACAAACAGGAAACAAGCCGTGATTTATTCATTTGTCTCTAAATTTACATCAAATCATTTAGAGAGGCAATTACTTGGGGATTTTCCCAGCTGTTTCACATAGATGTGAGGTTATGTCTAAAACAATTGTCTTTCTTACTGAAGACTTTTTCCTGCCAAGCATTCTAATCTCTTGTGATTCATAAATCATAGTGTTGGCATGTCTCAATATTTTGTACCCTCATGCTTCTTTCAATATGGCATATTGGAAGCAATTTATAGTACTCTTCAAAGATGCTAAAAATGCATGCAAAGATTATAAATAAATACACATAGAATTTATAAATGCCCTTTTTCATATCTGTGAAATGTCTGATGCTCATGTTCAAGCATGTGCAGTATTTAATGACATGCAGTTGTGCAACTATTAACTTTTCCACAGCTCTGGTGGTAAATAAGCATCACCGTTGGACTCTCCATTCAAAACACAATCCTACAAGACAAGAAGATAATGGACTGTGTTTATCGATTTCACCTCAACCAAAGCAAGAACGAGACACTATTCTTTAAAGAGCCGTCTCAACTGTATAATAACGGTTTCAGGTGGATGACTCTCCATCCCTGCAAATTGAGTGTTCATTCAGTGTAATAGAATCTCTATGACACAAATAACAAATAAAGTTACGCGGTCTGACACTAGAAAAAACCTATACAGCAACCTCTTTCTATCTCTATCCTAACTTATTTATACCCTGGAAATCCAGAGTTCTCGCGAGAGCACAATTTGAATTTGCTCAGTGAGTTACTCTGGCATTGAGTAATGATGCTCATTAACTATGCCCTTGTAGCCGAGCTGCACCAATCACATCGGTGTATCTGATATAGGCGGGCCAGAGGCGAGCTAAACAGATGACGACAGCGCTAGTGACAGCACAATCACGACAGTGATTGGTCGTAGTATTTTCCAATTGCGTGCAGTGAGATTTTCAAATGCACGCTTGGTGCCGCCCTTCGAGTTGGGCAATTTTCATTACTCAATTTCCAGGCTAACTTATTTAAGGGGATGAGTAAAACTGGATTTGAATTTCCTGAAAGAAATGCAAGCGCTTGTAAAGCAGCAAAAGATCAGTGTTCAAGTTTTAGGAAAGATTAGATTTCATTGGCTTTGGTTCTGTGTAAATGATTTTATGTAAATGAAAATCCAAATCAGAGCTGCTTTGCCATTGTCATGACACTAAGCAAATGTCTTGTTTTCGGTCAGCTGTGCACAAGTATCTACACTGTAACTGTGCCTCATAATGGCAGGTTTAAACAGATAAAGGTGGGGTAAGCAATATTTGAAAAACACTGTTTGAAAGTTGGTCGCACAGACACAACAACAAACAAGCAGCCAATCAGCTTTAGGGGGCATGTTATGGTGGAGGAGAGAGAACAAGCAAGAGGAAGATTTGAAGAAAGACTGTAGAAAGAGAGATGGCTGAGAGACATTACAAAAGAGAAAAGCTCTAAGAATACCACTGGAAAATGAAGGGTTATGATCAGGAAAGAGCTTTAGGACCCGCATTAATATTAGAAAAGCTTTCCAGAGCTAGAGAGAGCGAAGCGGGAAGGCCTGAAAACAGACGTGGAAGTTGCTTTGATTCTTCTCCATTCGTGAGTAACTCTGGGTTTGAGTGTCATTGTTTGTCTAGAGCTGCTGTGCTGTTGGCAACTAACAACAAACTCTTGCTTACATTTACTCTTTTGTACTGTTTGTTAATTTGTTGTCCTTCCTTGTCGTTGATTCACTTCTGCAACAATAAATAGACATCCACTCTTGCATTTCGTGAGGCCAGCTAGTGAGAGTCATGCAGGCTGATGAATGCTAGAGAATGCGTTGTTTACTGTTTAGCGTCCTTGTTAGTGCACCAGCCTCGCATGCATGCGATCAGGGTTTGAGACCGACTCGGAGCAGGGCGGTTAGGATTGGAGGCGGAGCAATGAAGAGAGGGGTGTGTTTGTTTGAGTTGATTTCAAATATCAACAATATTCAGCAACAACTTTGAGAAATAACACACTGCACCATACACATATGCAAATTTTACAGTGATCACTTAGAACATGCAAAATTGCTCATTACGTCACCTGTGATGTTTAGATCCTCTATTGGTCAAGTACCCTTTAGCTATGCAAATTTGTAGGTCAGCTCACACCAAACAAAACTTCTTCATGTGCTTATGTTTCTGATCTCTCACATTTAAATCAATGGAAAAATTGCGACTTTATTTCACACAATTCTGACTTTATATCTCGCAATTCTGACTTTATAACATACAATTGCGACTTTATATCACAATTCTGACTCTATATCTTGCTGACTTTATAAGCAATTGCGACTTTATTTCACGCAGTTCTGACTTTAGGCTATATCTTGCAATTCTGACTTTATAAGAAGCAATTGCGACTATTTCACACAATTCTGAATTTATATCTCACAATTCTGACTTTATAACACACAATTGCGCCTTTATATCACGCAATTCTGACTCTATCACGCAATTCTGACTCTATCTCGCAATTCCGACTTTATAACACGCAATTGCGACTTTATTTCAGGCAATTCTGACTTTATATCTCGCAATTCTGACTTTAGAACACGCAATTGCGACTTTATTTCACACAATTTTGACTTTATATCTCGCAATTCTGAGAAATAAAGTCAGAATTGCGAGCAGTAAACTCGCAATTGTGAGATAAAAAGTCGCAATTATCTTTTAAAATGTTTTATTCTGTGCAGAAACAAAGCTTCCATACCTCCTGGCCTCTTCCTCCTTGACGCGTACCGTTACGGTAGGGCCGGCCCAGGCGCCGGCGGTGCCGCGGTAACCTACCTGAGAAAACGTTTTGGAAAAGACGTGTTATGGACCCAACCAACTCTATAGGAGGGGAGGGGAGAACTCCCTCACATGGTACAACCCATGCAGAGGGCTGCGCGCTGCGGTGTCAGAATGCGGAACGTGTGTTGCCTAATGTAACTAACGTGACATTGAAATGTGAAAAAAAAAAAAAAAGATATATATATCCTCGACCGGCCCAAAAGTGAAGCGGCCCACCGGGAATTCTCCCGATTCTCCCGATTACCCACTCCGGGCCTGGACACATTCATAATCATTACTTTTGCCGGTTCTTTGTGACAGCTGTTATAATGCGTTATTGGCAGCGCCACCCTCTGGTTACATGAATGCATCACCACTGCAGCACCAGAACATGGAGATTTTATTTTAGAGAATAATCGCACAACCCTTTTAGATATTCTATAATTAAATCAACTAATCGAATATTCAAAAATCGTGACTCATCCCTCCATGGAATCTCTTGTTTCTTTTCCCATATCTTCACTCGCGTCTCACCCGTATCCGAAGGGGTTTATAAACGTTTCTTCCTTGGTTCGCTTTTAATTAGGCCTATTGTTTTCATATTCTTTACTGTGGCAAAGTAGGACAGATAGCCTACATTTTTACTTGTACGTCAAATTCCTTTTAACACAGTTTGTGCTTGTTATTAGACATAATGGTAATTGTTAAGGTGCGTCAAGTTTATTTGTAAAGCGCGTTTCACACGCACGGGTGATTTTTGTTTCGCTTTCTCTGACAGCACAATATCAAACATAGCTTAAATGCCTTGCCCTTGAGGAAGATAAAATTTGGTTTTCATACCTTTTACAACAAGTAGAAAACATGAAGATATCAGAAAAGAGATCGATGGTCTCTTTCCTGCTCGTGTCCCACATCTCAAAGCGCAGAGCGGTAGGCTATATCACGCGTCTTTGTGTGAAAATATTAAACAGATTTTTTTTTTTAAACACAATAAACACTTATCAGGATAAACTAACTGCTGGATTGAAGTTCACAGCATAGACTCTTTAAAATACATCCAAGAGTTTTACACGGCGGTCTGTTACTGTAGAGACATCAACATTAAATTTTCACGCCCTTAAACATGATTCTGAACAAAACAAACAGTGATTAGTTGATTTTCATGTCAGTCAGACGGCCTCTAGGAGGTCCTTAGCCAATGAAAGCTGCTATGGAGCCCAGACCTTCTGCAGTCAGTCTGAAGGTGTGGCTACATGAGACAAAGTATGACCATACCATTTATAACATGTTCAGCATTCAAAATCTAAGTTAATAGGTAGTTTTCAAACATACTCTATAATCCTTCATTACGTTTATTTTGTGAAGTTTACAAAAATAAATAGATAGCACACTAAGATGACATCTACAAAAGAGCTTAAATACAGGCATTATGTTTAGTTTGGGCTTAACACAAATAAATATTGCATTGCAATGCATATCACTGTAATCACTTACATATTCACTGTCATAAAAGTCCCAAAATATGTTGACTTGTTTTCTCCATGTTATTTTGGAAAATCTAGTCATACAGCCATCAAGTGTGCACTCATAACATCTGTTCACCAGAATTCCAAAGGTCGCTCACCAATCCAGCAAAGGAATTAAATAGTCAAAGTTCACTCCAAATGCATGAATAATGATTTACAAATTTATGACAAGACTTCCCACCATCACTTCCCCCTCTTTCTGTGCTGACACACAAACACACACACAAGCTTCCATTCATGGCCTCGGGGGCCTGTGATGTGTAAACAGTTTCCAGCATAGGTTTAGTGCCATGATTAGCATATTAACACTCCTAAAAGTCAAATTTTAATTGGTAGCAAATTAAAGTTAATTAGTTTTTACGTTGATGATTTTAAAGCTCTGCAGATAATTAAGAGCAGTGTTCAGAATTTTGATATGTTGACATTTTGAGAATGAACAACCTGGATTCTAAACGAACAACCCTACTAAGATCTTAATCACGCAAATTGAAAAACACACCAGATTTGATTATCATGGGTTTCATATTGGCCCTCCTATTAATTACACTTAACTTATTTATTTATTTATTTACATCCACTTACATTTACTGAGATTATTCCCCACTTGCATTTACCCAAATTGTCCTCCGATAATTCCAAAACTTAAATCACACACATGGACCCGTGTCAAATACGTTGCTGGGAATATCAGGTACAAATGTGCATTTTGCACATGATAATATCTTGGCAGTGAACTTATTTCACTAGAATGTGATATGATGTGAACCGAATTAGTATGAGCATATGGTGGGCCACAAGCCTCACTCACATTTAGCCATGAGCCAAGTGCTCATTCTTTGGCACCAAGATTCATAAACTGTCATGCGGCTGAATGAAGCGCTCCTCGGGGCAAAGCTGCTCCGTCTACCTGTCTTAATAAGTTGTACAAGTTGATTAGAATAGGATACAGTAGCAGACCTCCCATCATGAAAGGAAGCAACTGGACATGAACAACCATTTAACATGATCCAATTTGAGCTGGGCTTCTAAAAGTAGGCTCTGATGGTTGCCATAAATAACAGAGGTGGCGTGATAATGGCACAAGTTACCTTTAATAGCGCTCATTAAGACTGACACCTTCTCCATTTGGGAGGAGATGAGAGGAGGCTCATTATGATCACTCCGCATGCACAACTCAGACTCTAAAGAGAATGTGTGTGTGTGTGTGTGTGTGTGTGTGTGTGTGTGTGTGTGTGTGTGTGTGTGTGTGTGTGTGTGTGTGTGTGTGTGTGAGTGTGTGTGTGTGTGTGTGTGTGTGTTTGGGCAAGCATTGCAAGACAACTAACAAGACGAATGCTGTGGCATGTGTTAAAACGAAGGAATACACTTGAAATGATGACTTAAGTTTATGGATTGTCTATAGCAAAGAGATTAGCAGAGACTATTTTTAGATCAGACATTTTAGATCATTTGTGTGTGTCATTAAACATGGCAAGCTTTATGAAATATGCACTTCACCTCAGATGAAATTAGAATGTTTTAAATAACTGAAGTCAATTAATAAAATTATGGTATCATTATAAAAAAAAAAAAAAAAAAAAAAAACAACAACATGATTTTAACAACAATGTACCGGCACCAGATGCACCGATAAACAAAATTGCACTGTGGACCTTTCTAAAACAGAATTTAAAATGATAATGATCTCTGTATGTGTTCATACAATTAACATCAACATTAATATTAACACAACACAGTACAATAAAGTTAAATAATATATCATCTAATGTGAATTTATACAACTTGGAAATGTTCAAAAGTTGATGAATAAATTAATATTAACTATGGATAAATAAACAAGGATAGGTGAAATAATGTTAATTAACACCTAATGTATCAACTAATGTTAAAATGAACCTTACTTTAAAGTGTTAGCATGTTTATTTATATACATTACACTCAGTAGTGGAGGAAGTACTGAATCTCAGTACTTAAGTAAAAGTACAAATAACCAGAGACATATTTACTTTAGTAAAAGTAGAAGTACCACAATGAAAACCCTACTTAAGTAAAAAGTAAAAAGTACCTGATTTTAAATGTACTTTAAGTATTAAAAGTAAAAGTACTTGCATAACAATTTATTCTCTTAATGTCTATATTCTAATAATTGGCTGTAACAATATGAATCCGAAATCGCTACACTCAGATCTACGAACCTGTGTCGCGGTGTGAGAAGGGAGAAGGCAGAATCGCGACACACCCCTTTTTTGAAGTTAACATTATACAATACGTAGACCTACACCACAAAACTAGTTGAGGATAAATTATTTAATATTTGGCAATTCCATCGTTATAAACGGGACATTTGCAGTAAAAACTTGAAATATAAATTCTCAGAAAATGCATTTAATACATATTGAAAAATATCAGTATGCGTTTTATATTTAATGGGAAATCTAGGCTACACATGCATTACGGGACACAAACAATATTTAACTTTTAGGTAGAAAAATATTTTTTTGTAATTCTGTGAATTACACTGCGCAAACCAAAAGTAATACCCACCGGATGAAGGGTTGGCTCTCCACAGAACAGAACATATTCATTTTATTTTATTTTTCGTGTTCCCATTTATGAGGAAAAAACAATGTTACAGACGTGACCGCTCTGAAAGGCACTAAAAGACTGCTTTAAAACTTTCACTGAGACCTCAAACAGAAAGCACAAAGCCTTTTTTAAATTTGAATTTCGTTTTGTATTAATTGTATCTCAATTTTAATCAATGTTTCATCAAACAATTGCCAGGATTTAATAAATAAGTAGAAAATACTAGATAATCACGACACGTAGGCGCTGGCGAGTGAACTGGAGCTCGTCTCATAAATGAACCGAAACTCAGCGTATAAGGTATCCTACTTGCCTCACAGACCTGATAAATATATCTTTAGACAGCTTTAAATGTTTACTTTTAAACAGAACAATTCAAAACGAAAGAAAACCGACTGCTCTCTGCTTATAATCCGTATGAAATGCGCATTTCTCTCTGGCGCGTTCACTACTGCGAAGATCGCGTATCAGTATCGTCAACCTCATCTTTGCAGCCGACACAGAAAACACTTGTTTATTAATAAACAATTAAAATGTCTTCTTGCTATATTTGACATATTCATTACTTTTGCTGGTTCTTTGTGACAGCTTTTAGGTGCTTTATTGTTAGCGCCACCAACGCGATCAGCACCGAAAACATGGAGATTTTTTTCAATCCCTGTTTTGGCAGGGAAAAACTGATCCGAAAATGTAAAGAAACGTTGTAGAAATGTAGTGGAGTAGAAAGTATAATAATTGCTGCAAAAAGTAACGAAGTAAAAGTCAAAAGTATGCACTATTGATTCTACTTAAATAAAGTACAGATACGTGAAAAATTTACTTTAGTAAAGTAACGAAGTATTTGTACTTCGTTACATTCCACCACTGATTACACTACATTACTTAAAAAGGAGACCTGTATGTTAATTATATCTCAAGTGCAAAAGCCTTGGCACTTAGTTTATTTTAGGACAAGCACATTTTTTAATCAAATGTCATTGTTCGGCTGAAGCCACAAACACGTCAAGCTGACATGCTCAAAGACAGTTATTCATCTGACAGTGCAAACAGTGTTGTTGCCTCCTGCTCATGTTTTTTTTGTTTTGTTTTTTTTGGGAAGTTTTATTTTCGACAGACACACAGACTATGAGCTGTTGTTTTGTAACATAGACTGAAGTGGATCTATCAATCTTTCTCTGTGCTGAATATTAACATATTTAGATCAACTCTGCTGGACAGCTCAGCCATTTATAAGCATTCAAAAAAAAAAAAAAAGAAAAAAAAGAAGACATGAGACATGCTCTGTAGGACTGCAGATTTGCAGAGAACAAAGACTACCTTGGAAACACTGCAGTGCCACCATTTTGAACATCTAATCCTCTATGACAGTCACCCTGAGAATATTATCCTGTGAACCCCCCACACTGAGGATTCAGCCATGTGCGGAGATTGCTTGCTGTGCTTACACAAAGCTTTAAGCAGGACTTTTCCATGCAGATGGGGATTGAGGCTCCTCACGTTCACAGGAAAAAAAAAAGTCCACAGTGGGATTCCTATCTTCTAATTAATAAGTGGTTTATGTGGTCTACACCCAATAAGATTGGTACAAAAGACGTTAGAACAGCCCCTTCTAACATTGCAACCAAGGATCTCGGGACGCCTCTGGGAATGCACCACTGCACCAAAAGCGTTTTGTTCTAGAAATGTAATTGCACAATCTACAGACTTGTTCCTGTGAGCATTACAACATAATGACTCAGTTTGAACATGAAATTAAAAGGAAATAACTTTTCTATGAGCTGAGATAATCTTAACGAAACATTTTTTTTGTCAAGCAAGGAGTCCTGCTCAGCTTTAAAGTTCATTGCAATTGTTTGGTGATTAAAACTCCCATTGGTCTACATTGTCAGACACATCCAGATACTCCAGATATATTCAGTGCCACCATCCATAGGGAGATTCCATAAACCTTTTCTCTGAAGGACAGTGTTGGCCGTTCTGCAGGGACAACCAATTTCCTTTATACTCTACGTGGGATGAACATTCAGAAGCGTGATTTTTATTTATTATAGACGGTTTGCATGCACAGATTTTTTCTTCCATCTGAAATCAATTCAATCCATTTGCAGATTCCAAAAGCACCATTTATGTGTATCCTAAATTCAGCAATCAGACAAAAACAGTTCATATGTGCATTGCATACATTCTGAACACAGTTTCAGCACTTGCAAAGAACAGCAATACTGTTACCATAACAACTGTCTTGTCTATCTGCCTATAAGTTAGTCAAGAAGGAAAATGTCTTTTAAAAGGTGAGAATTAGAATTGGCATATTTCCCCCCCTTTCCCCCAATAACTAAACATCTTTGAATGAATGCAAAATTTGTGGCAAAAAATCCTGCAGGCATGAATAGATTTGGAAAGGGACGTTTTAGAATGACACACATTTGGTTGTGTGTCATAAGGTTGTATGCAAGAAAAGAGTACAGGAAGTAAGAAAACCAAGAATAATACAACAGATACATTAAGAGCTTCTCTTACTAATGGATGTGATATTTGGTTTATAATATGCCTTTAAATTCATTTATTTATTCTCCAAAGAAACACTTTATGCCAGGTATTTATGAGTCTGATTGTGAAAGTCATTAGGAAACCAGTCTAGATTATTAGGCTGCATGAAAAGTTATTGTGTTAATTAACCCCTTCATTTTATAAGGATAATGATGAAGTAATAATTAGCATGTACTAAACATCAAAATGTTCTTGTTTCTATCAACCTCAGTGACAGCCTCAATTACATAATAGTAAGTGTATATGCTGTGAATTATCACTAGACAAAGTCGGAGAACAAAAGAGGAGACAGAAAGACAGATAAGCAGAAAGAGGGTGAGAGAGGAATATAAAGCATTGGGACAAACAAACGTGAGTTATTGATTTATTGGGGGGAATAGTCTTTGTGACAGGTGCAAGATTGATCAAATGGAAGGTTATCCTTACTCACAAAAGCAAGCTGTTTGCCAATATCCATCAGTGATGATTCAAAATGCCTCCAACAACCCTTGACATTCAAACACAGTGCAACAATTTGTGTAAAAGGCCACATAACCAGATGAGAGGCTTATGCTAAAATAAGGGAAGGTTTGTCAGAGGGCATGTGAAACTACTAGTCAGATTAGCCCATAGTTGTTAGTTATATAGCATGCCCATCACCGTTATTCCTTCTAAATTTGCTCATAGTTAGTAAATTACTAAATTTGCTTTATTTATAAGTACTTTATTGCTTTATTTATTTATAATCCTCTTTTATATAAAAAAAAGAGATTTTGTATCTCTGATAGCAGAATGTATCTCAGTGTTGGATTTTAAATGCCCAAATATCAGTTTGTTTAGTCTCTTCAACTATTAGTCTCTTTAGTACATAACAAAGAATTTGCTAAGGTTGAAGGTGGAGATTTTCTGCATTATATTCATCATTGTTCAAGTTGCAAATACAAATTTTAAAGGATAATAAATATATATAAAAAAGTGTTAAGTGATTCCAGATCAAGAGCATGCAGAACTGTTTTCAGTTTCTTGAAGATTATGCACTTTTAAGGAAAGTTCTACCACTGAAAGAAAATGAAGAGGAAAAGGAATAGGAGAAAACTCTCCTTCCCATCAGCCTCAGTAAGTGTAGTATACACATTCTGTGGCCGTACAGAAGCACCAATACTTTGAAATTGATGCAGGCAGCTACTAGAATCCAGTGGAGCAAGACAAAGAGAGTTGTGACTCTGCCCCTACAGACACTTTGTGGTTGTCAGACTGAAATGACAGGTAGGTCTACATGTCAGCCTATAGGTGGAAAATCAGTGTGTCTGAATGGTTGGACTGAGTGAGGTTGGATAAATTGAGAGAAGGAGGCCAACCGCTAAAGTGGTTAGAAGTTTTCAGACCTGTAGATCGTTTGCTTTGTTCCAAAAAAATGGACTTAATTTGTTACACATGTGAGTAAACTGTGCTCTTATTGGTCAGAGTTCCCATCAAGATGGATTGACAAATTCACTCCGTGAGCTACATTCAATTATATTTAAAATAAAAATGTTCTATCTATCTATCTATCTATCTATCTATACATATACACAATTTTAAGATGAAGAGGTGCTCTTTGGTTATAAACTGCAATAACTAATGTGCTCATCAGAATCAGACATTGCTGGGGTTTTTTATATAACACATTTACCGTTATCAATTATGATAACGCTTGATCTGTTGGGTTGCATTTCTTTCTCACCTCATCCGAACTACCCCAAGTTAATTTTTAATCGGGCCGAGACCCCCTTATTCAGGCGATTTTGGAGTGATTGATTTGTTGTGGATCCGAGTGCAATTGCTTTGTTATATGCCTAAATTAAATGAACTAAGGGAGGAAATGGACCAGGTTCTGAAACAAACGGTCAAGTTTGAAAGGATCGACATCTGAGGTAGGTTTCAAACCAAGTGCGGTTCCTGTGATGTATCCAAGAGTAGACAGGGTCATACACTGATGTACTGCTCAGATGGCAGACAGGTCCAGCTGAGTGTGGACAGATGATTTGGGAGCACTTCTCACCACTCAAAGGGTTTTTCACCAAGAGCTGGTCTCTACGAAATGGCCAATTTTGAGTCCCGATTGTGTGTCATCCAGCAGGTTGTTCAAAGAAAGAAAACGAGAGACCTCACTAACAATAATTTGTTCAAGTGTTTTTGTTTTGCCAAGAACAGGAGTTGGTCTGTAATCTTCCACTAGTTTTTGAGCAGTAAGGCTAGCCGAGCCTGCTTAAATGTGCTGGGAAAGATGCCAGTGTCAAGTGATGTGTTGCAGATTTGTGCGATTGCTGAGAGGACGGTTGCCTTTTAGAAGTGGATTTGGGGTTGAAGAAAAGCAGTTGTTTGTGGAGTTTGTGAATGTGTGAAAAGTGGCTGCTGTTTGTTACAAATGTATCACATTAAAAGTCCTCAACATTCAGTAAGGTGGTGATGATGGTGGAGGGCAGAGAAAAGAATTGGATGTCTTGAACAGGTGGCAGGATTTCAAAGTCATGTCGATCTTGTCATGGTGCGGCATTGCAGTGGCAAAGTTGACAAAAACTGATACTTACTCAAAATCACCAGCATTTTTAGAATTGCTCCCGTTCCATTTAGCTGCCCTGAGCTTGGACTGATTCTTCAATGTGATCTTATTAGTAATTGTAGTTGTTTAAGCAAGTAAATATATTTTATTTTCATACATTAAATGTTCAATGCCATCCAAAATAAATATATAAACAATACAAAATGATTCATAAAGATTTGTACTTTTCTAAAGGTTTTGTCAATATTTTCATATTCAGTGAATGTCAAAATGTCAGTGTAAACGTTACATGCCAATACCTACAATTCCCCAAAAGATCACCATTGAGGATTTTTTTAAGTATATGTGTCACGGGTGGTTTCAGGAAGGCAGACGGAAACAAGGATATATTTTCCAAAACGAAGGTTTAATGTAATTAAACACAGAACAGGTAGCAACACAAACTAAATGTAACTGAGATCGGACGATGACAGACGGAACTTAAATACAAACACAGATGACACTGATTAACAGAACACAGGTGGTACAGATAACGATGATAGACTAAACAGGTGATACAACTGAACTGACAAAGACAGTAACCATAGAAACGAAGGAGTGGCGGGAAACGAACAAAGGAAAACAGGAACCAATCAAAACACAAACTGAAAGTCCAAACATACACTGACACGTGACATTGTGTCACAAACTAGTTTTTACAGTTGAATACACACATAATAATACAATGAGCAATACAAAGACTACAACAACAGCCAGTCTTGCCACACAGAGCAAGTTCTTAATATTATAAGGTATCAAAAGCAGCAGAAACCCTTTAAATGCTACTGCAGAATTCAAGACTCTTGCAGAACATGATTCAAAGCATGTAGCACAAATTCTACAGTGCAGGACATGATGAACTGAAGCCTCTTACTATTGCCTTGCACTTTACATTATTAGAAAGTGGCCTAGAAATATAAATTATGTTTCAAGACTTGGCTGATGAAGCTGCTGTAAACTCGTACTACATGAGGTCATGAAGTGAATTATATATATACTATATAAATACATATATAGTATTATTTAATTTTTGAAACTATTTGTCACACACTGCTCTGAGACACGAAGGTTGAGGATCCAAATGCAGTATTTATTTTAAAGGGTAATCCAAAAACATAATCCCGATTAGAGGCAAGAGATCATAAACACAAAGTAAGCAGTCCAAACAAACAAACAAACAAACAAACAAACAAACAAAAAAGGCAGGGGACACAAGCAAAAAGGGAAATCCAAGAAACGGGCAAATATCAAAACCAAGAACACAGGAAGAACAGAGAGAATGCTCGGGATTGCAGTAGAGGCACTAAACAAGACTTCACAGGTAATGACAGAAAGAAGGCTTATATAGGGTGAGTAAACAAGATAATGAGACACAGGTGAATGTGATACTGGATGATGGTCTGGACAAAGGATTATGGGGAATGGAGTCTGTGGATGTGTGGTGATTGTCCGGGTTGGAGTGCCCGATGGTTATCCTGGGCACTCTCACTGGTGATCGTTACACTATTAAATCAGAGGCATGAGCTGTTCTCAGGTGCTTGTATCTTGCACAATAATATAAGCCCAAATACCTATTTATCAAAGATTCCTGGAAAAAGTACCATAATGGAAGCAGGCAAATGGAAGAAGAAAGAAGGTTTGAATGATAAAATAGCCCAACTCAGCCTGAGCCTGTCCCCTTTCAGCTACACTGTGGCAAGATCTAACTAAATGGTCTATTCATTTCTCAGTGTTCATGTTGACAAAAATCCCCACTAGTTTTATGTGTGGGTGCAAAATGATGGGAGAGAGTTGTAAAAAGACGAAAAGAAAAAGAGGATGCAATTAATCTCTATGATCTGAAATCCCTTTCTCCCATTAATCTTTAATTGTAAAGAGAAGAGTATCTGAGGCTGTGGCGATCTGTCAGAAGTGGGGGAGAGTGCCTGGGGGGATGTAGAGGCTCTAGAGGCCATATTCTCTGATTGAGCATAACATATCTAACAACCACAACTTATGCCTCATTATGAACTCCTACCTTTTTTAAAATCCCTGTTGAGATCCAGGTCAGCATGACTTAACTCTGTACATACGGGTGAGGAAACGTCAAAAGGAGCATACAGTAGCTACTTTAGTATTTTCAACCTCAATGGAAAACCGTGCCTGTGTGCATTTCTGTAAAACGATATTATGTTGTTGTTTGCATGTTTTGGAACACTTTAAAAGTGAAATATCCAGTGAGTGGCAAAATCACTTTCAGTTTTCTCCACAACAGATGAATCTGAATCTGGCAATGTTTTATTATGTTGGTTCGGAAATGAAATGCCCGGCGAGTGCCGCTAAAGGTTTAATTCTCTATCGCTTTTGAAAATAACGTACCACCTACACTAAACCCAATGCTAAACCTAACCAATAGGTAACAAAAGCAAACGTTAGATAAAAACGCATTTGCTGACGCCACCATGACATTCTAGCTTGAGTCTCTGTAACGCAATGCTCTGTTTTGAGGTCATGGCGTACAACGGGGCTAAAGCCACACCTTAAGAAAAATGTGCTTTTCACTACGCCCATAATGTATGGCAACAGAAAAAATATGAATGTTTTTATTGAACATTGATGGAGTAACAGATTTTGTGTGCATATATATATATATATATATATATATATATATATATATATATATATATATATATACAAAAAAACTGTTTATGTTTAAAAATCTTATAAATGTACAGTATAAGGTGGCAAAGTGGGCCATTTAACCCACACATGGGGTAAAAGGCTCACCAGCATGGGGCAAACAGCACAAAATATTGATTAGCTAATAAATAAAAAAAATACAATTAAAAAGAAAAACAAAGTTAATAGTTGTTCAAAACAAATCACTTAAGCAAAGTTTGTACCATTTTCTGTTTATTTTGATAAAAAAATGTTTTATTATGTATATGTATATATAATTTAAATACAATTATTTAAAAAAGTAAACATTCTGAAACATACTGAGCATTACAATAGTAGCAATAGGCTACATATACAGTGGTGGACAGAATTAATGGCACCCCTGGTAAATATGATCAAAAATGGCTGTAAAAAATAAATCTGCATTGTTTATCCTTTTGATCTTTCATTAAAAAAATTCGCAAAAATCGAACCTTTCATTGAAGTAAAAGAATTGAAAGTGGGGGGTAAATCACATTATGAAATAAATGTTTTTCTCCAAAACACGTTGGCCACAATTATTGGCACCCTTTGAATTTTTTACAAGTAAAATATCTTTTTTTAGCATACCAGGGTGACTAGGAACATGAAATTGTCTCGCTATGACTTCTTGTTTCACACAAAGGCCAAATGCCCTTAATCATCCATCACAATGAGTAAAACCAAAGAATATAGTTCTGATGTGCATCAAAAGATTGTTGAGCATCACAAAATAGAAAGTGGCTGTAAGAAAATAGCTAAAGAATTGAAAATCCTCATTTTGACCATCAGGGCAATAATTAAGAAGTTCCAATCAACTAAAGATGTTACGAATCTGCCAGGAAGAGGACGTGTGTCTATACTGTCTTAATGCACAGTGAGGAGGAAAGTTTGAGTGACCAAAGACTCTCCAAGGATCACAGATGGAGAATTGCAGAGATTAGTTGAGTCTTGGGGTCAGAAAGCCTAAAAAAAAATTATCAAACAACCCCTACATCACCACATGTTGTTTGGGAGGGTTTCAAGAAAAATCCTCCTCACTCATCCAAAAACAAACTCCAGCATATTCAGTTGTCAGACACGATTGGAACTTCAAACGGCACAGGGTTCTGTGGTCAGATGAAACTAAAAAAAGAGCTTTTTGGCAGCAAACCCACCAGATGTGTTTGGTGCAAACAGGGATAAAAAGTACCCCATGCCTACGTTTAAATATACTGCTGGATCGTATATGTTGTGAGGCCTATTTATTTGCTGGAGGTCCTGGACTTCTTGTTCAGATACATGGTATTATGGATTCTAGCAAATACCAACAGAGAAAAAATCAAAACCTGACTCCTTCTGCTAGAAATCTTATAATGGGCCGTGGTTGGATCTTCCATCAGGACAACGGTCCAAAACAAACATCAAAATCAACACAAAAATGTGTTACGGAGCACAAAATGAAGCTTCTGCCATGACCGTCCCAGTCCCCTAAACTGAACACTATAGAAGATCAGTGGCTGAACTGAAGAGAAGAAGCGCCAACATGAACTTGTGAATCTGAAGGATCTGGAGAGATTCTGTATGGAGAACTGGTCTCTGATCTCTTGTCAGTTATTCTCCAAACTCATCAGGCGTTATAGGAGAAGACTCAGAGCAGTTATCTTGGCAAAAGGAGGTTGCAAAAAGTATTTAATAACAGGGTGCCAATAATTATGGCCAGCGTGTTTTGGAGAAAAACATTTATTTTATAATGTCATTTACCCCCCACTTTCAATTCTTTTACTTCAATGAAAGGTTCGATTTTTGCGAATTTTTTGAATGAAAGATCAAAAGGATAAACAATGCAGATTTATTTTTTACAGCCATTTTTTATCTTATTTACCAGGGGTGCCATTAATTCTGACCACCACTGTATTTTATCATACAATATGATAAATATCACATTTCTAAATATGATGGATTAATTATAAATATGTTGATTATCTCTAAGGTGGACACAATTTAATATGATATTTACCATCTGAGTCATGTCAACAAATGGAAAAGTCAGCCAGATTATTATTATCATGTTAATTATTGTGCCTTTAGCCCCAACAGCAGATGTTACCCCAAATACTATACTTTTACATATTCTTCCGTTATTGCAAAACTGTTGCTTTATTTACCAGGAACAAAACTGATAATCATTAACAAGACCCTTGACTCAAAATATATTGATTTTATTGATTCTCATTTGCTACTTAAATGTACATAAAAAAAATAAAAATAAAAAATAAATAAACATTAAATATGCCGTGATTGGCCAAATTTCCATGTGCATCTTGCAAAGCGGATATTGAGGAAAGTGCTTCGGAAAGGTTTTGCACCATCTAGTGGTTAAGAGGGGAATAAAATAAAATGTGCCTTTTACCCCGGTACGCCTTTAGCCCCGTTGTACCCTATCCTGCAAGGAACCATGCGAAAGTAAGTCTTTATTCCTTAATAATTTGCACCTGTAAAGATAATCTCGTTGTTGTATTGACACTAGTGTAGTGGAAACTGCAGTGATGTGTATAGGTACGTTTATTTTTTTGAGTTTTGCAAAAATTAAGGTAGAGGCATATTTTCCAGTGAGCTTATACATTTCAATAGTACAGTGAAGAGTTTGTTGTGGCTTCAAACAAACCTGATAGTTTGCTTCACATCAATGCAAGCAGTGAGCCGTGGACAGTGAGTTATTTATTAAGCCTTTGCTGCTTTTCGTTTGACTAGGGGTAATCTGGGTTATTAATTTTGCCTGGACAGTTGTTACTGTGCCAGTCTTTTTTTTTCTTGGCCATTCTCTGCCCCTCTGATACCCATTCTCAGGACAAATCTGTAATATTTTTAGCATGGCAGATAATGAATTCTGGCAGCTAAAGCAGAACCACAAACACTGGACACAACAGCAACAAATTGAGAAAAAAAGCATGGTGTGTCCAAATATTACTGACTTGCAAATCATTTCAGGGGAGGTTTATGAAACCAGCAGTCTGTGTAACACATCCAAAACGAGCCCGGTCCAAAAGGTAAAACTGACACCTTACATTATCCTACAGCTAAGCCGAGCGCATGATGTCTCCAACCATCCATCATAAAATGCAAAATGAAAGCACAGCCATAAAGCATTTTTTTCAGATATTTTATTTTCTCCTCTTGTTTTGAAACCAGAAAAAAAAATTACAACATAATCCCCTCAAGTATTTCCCCCTTACAGGAATGCCACTGGCCCATTGGGAGACTAGTCAAGCATGTTTATTGGTCAGTTTTATGACTGTTTATTAAGTATTCCCTAAGGGTTCCCCACAACCCATAAAACACCACCTGACTGGAGCTCATGCGAATCCCATGACTCTGTCATAGACAAGACTTACTGTGAATATTTCTTCTGACTGATGTTTATGGTTTCAAATTATGACCCTCATCTTAAACAGCACTATAAGAGAGGTGTACCATGAACTGAATTAATCAGGACAGGATCTGCTTCACCAGTCACATTGATGGCATGTGACAGGTGAAAACACAGCTTTGAGGGCTATGATCATATCAGATTCAGTGCTATGATAATATGGACACTTGAAGAAATCCAGCTCCAGAAATTCATGACCTGATGAAGGAGGCTGCTTATTACAGCATCATGGCCTGACTGGACTGGTGATATATGCCCGTAGTGATGGAGTGATATTAAACACAAGGGAGGTAGACAAACAGAGGGAGCGACAGAAGGTGCTGCCTGAACTCTTCCTTCATAATGGTGTTGGCTTTTAAAATAAATGCATTGCAGAATCAGTTGTTTCAGTTCTATATACATATTCCTCAAAGCATAAATGTTTAAATGTTAAAGGTGATTTTTTTCAATGTTAAAATACTTTTTCTTCCCCTGCTAATTGTGGACAAATTATAAGTGAGCCATTTATAGGTAGATTTTTGCAGGTTAAACATAAAAAAAAAAAATCCCCCTGGGGAGAGCAGGCACGGCTGTAAAACCATCAGTTTAACAATTAGAAAGAAGCTATACACAGATGAAATTACTATTATACACTACCATTCAAAGTTTTTTTTTTTTTTTTTTTTTTTTTTGTAAGACATTAATACTTTTATTTGGAAAGCACACGTCACAATGTTCAGAAAGGACAGTAAATGCATTTGTAATGTTATATTTTATTTAAAGCATTTCTATTTCAAATAAATGCTGTTATTTTGAACTTTCTATTCAAAGACTTCAAAGACAAAGACACGGCAGCAAAAGTAGAGGTGTACTACTGGTCATGTCAAAATCAAATTAACTGAGTATTTCCCATGCCAATTTCCTCTCCAAATACTCTTAAGTTTTGTTCACATTAATACATACAAGAACATGTCTCATGACACATACAGGATATTTAGTAGCAAATGCAGGAGTAGAAAACTATAAACAAAGCTTTAATGTATACCCTTCTGGAAGGTTTTCTAACATTTTAGACATGATCTGACAGGCATCACTGATTACAGCATGGAATCCCAAAGCCCACAAGCCATAATGTATTGCAGTAATTGGCTGGTAATGCTGATTTTTAATACCCAGTGCCCCAGATTATCTGTTTTTGTATTCACTTTCGGCTCGGTCTCAAAAAGCTCCACTAATAACTCAATAGAATGTCTCTGAAACCTAAAGAAAAGAGTGGAATCTACATCCTCCAACTTAGGTCACCATTACCAACATATACATCTGTGTGTTTAGCACAAATCTTTCTCTGTCATATACATCAATTTCAGTAGAAACCCAGGAAGCATGAATTAGAAATGAAGTAAAATGGAACATGGAATTGATAGTATAATGTGTATGAAGCATACGTATTGAGGTTGTAAATTGAATCGTATTTTAAGCATCTAGAAAATTCACACCAATTCACCAATGCGCAAACTCATTTTCAAGCTTTGAATGAATGAGATAGTATTAGTATTATTAATATGTATCAGTTAATGTAAAACACAGTTATGTAGAGTTTGCTTCAAGCCATGTTTCTCATAAATGATTACTTAACTTCATTGAAAGAAAGTTTTTTCATTGACAAAAACAAAACAAACAAAAAAACGGAAGAGACAGAAGATTCTGCACTCAAATTTATCTAAATTGAAATAATAATAACAATAATAATAATAATATTAATAATAAAATAAAGTAATATGAGTTTGTTTATATATATATATATATATATATATATATATATATATATATATATATATATATATATATATACATACAGTATATAGTAACTCACTTAGAGGTGCATATTAATCTGTGTCAAGAAAACCTATAAATGATCAGCCCATTCATTAATCGTCTAGGAACTAAACACTAGGAAAAAGATAAGAAACTCAAAGAAAGTTATTTTGCTAATGTCCTTGATTTTTTTAGTTTGGCAGTATCAGTTCAAACGGCACATTGCCGAAGCAGAGCTGTGAGATCAGCGTGTCCTTCATAATCTACATTTACATTTACATTTACATTTAGTCATTTAGCAGACGCCCTTATCCAAAGCGACTTACAAATTAGGACTAAGTTCAGCGAGTCATCATAAAGAGGCAAAAGCAACAACAACGCAGGAAGTGCTCAAAATACGAAGTTCTGGTATTATTCAGAGTAGCATAAGCCTGATAAGTGATGTTTCAAAGGGAAAGGATTTTTTTTTTTATTTTTTTTTTTTATTTTTTTTTTATTTTTTTATTTTTTATAAGGTTAAGTGCTCACGGAAGAGATTGGTTTTCAGCTGTTTTTTGAATGTTGTCAGGGATTCTGCATTCCGGATGAGGGTGGGGAGAGCGTTCCACCAGCATGGAACTGTAAATGAGAATGTTCTGGAAAGTGATTTTGTGGCTTTCTGTGATGGAACCACGAGACGTCGCTCGTTGACCGATCGTAGGTGTCTGGTAGGGATGTAGACTCGTAGGAGTGAGTGAAAGTAGGAGGGAGCTGAGCCTGTGATAGTTCTGTAAGCAAGCGTCAGAGCCTTGAACTTGATGCGAGCAGCGAGAGGTAGCCAGTGCAGAGAGATGACCAGAGGAGTGACGTGGGCCCTCTTGGGCTCGTTGAAGACAAGACGAGCTGCAGCATTCTGGATCATCTGTAGGGGTTTGGTCGCACATGCTGGGAGTCCAGCCAGAAGGGCATTGCAGTAGTCAAGCCTAGAGATGACCAGGGCCTGGACGATAAGTTGTGTTGCATGCTCAGTTAGGAAAGGCCTGATCTTCCTGATGTTGTGCAGTGCAAACCTGCATGATCGAGCTGTCTTTGAAATGTGATCTGTGAAGGTCAGCTGGTCATCAAACGTTAGAACCTTGAATCTTGTTCAAGCTCGCCCTATCCTCCCCAGCTCTGTCACTCATTCAATATTCCACCTTTCTTTGAGCCTCATTCCCATCATGTCACCTCGCCCAGCACCCGTTTTGCACATTCACTCAGTGTTAAAAGGAATCAGCACTGGAGTGTGGTGGGGTGATGATGCCCTAATGAAGATGAATATTCAGCTTGAGAAAGGCTCCTGGAATGATTCCCAGCTTGTGCCTGCTGTCCCACTCCAACTGCCAGCACGGTAAGAGAGGAGAAGTGACAAAGTCTCAGAGAAACCAGTACAGCTACCTCTAGAACATGTGTGTGATGACAACAAAATCAAGGAAACACAATGTCTCCGTTTTGGATTGAATGACTTACCCTGTGGTAGGCAGCTGAGTGGAGAGTCTTTGTTCAGTCAATTTAATACATGTAGCTACACAACTCAAGTACCACTTCATGAAGCAGGGAGAGGACACACACACACACACAAAAATATATATATATATATTTTTTTTTTTTCTTTTTTTTTTTTATCTGCTACTGTCCTGAATAAGCTATTTTACACAATAGGTGTTTGCATATAGTCCACAAAACAAAATAATAATGCTTAAATTTAAATAATATATGATAGTTCCCTCCAACAAACATAAAACTATCAAACATAAACCCTTCAACAAACATAAATCCTATTAAAATAAAACTCACATTCAATTTGTCATTATTTAGTAGAGTGAAATAACTCCATATGGACTACATTGTCATTGCTTCTGGCAAGAATGTCTCACTCTATAAATGTGGCCTATGAGTGTGTGCTGCTGGATATTTGGATGTTAAGTATTTGTGCATATTAAAATTAACAGAGAGAGAAGGAGGAGGGAGAAATAGCTCCACACCTACAGTATGTATACACGCTGTTCTCTTGCTTTCATTTTCACTCTAAATGAATTAGAAAACCACAAATTAAAACACTTATAATCCATATTATGGGGTGAGCAGCAGTTATCATCCCCGTTATTCAACTTTCTCCCTGACCTGCAGACTGGCATGTAACAAGTGTTTTAGCTGTCATCAGCTGTAGATGATATGTACTGTACATTTCCCAATACAACCTCCCATGTACTTCTTATTATCATCATCATCATCATCATCACAATCATACTAACCCAGTGCCCAAATGTCAAATACGTAACCTAAAAAACTGCCAAATATTCTCCCCGAGAGATTGGGAGAAAGTTGTGACAGCTATAATATATCCAGATAGAAAACCTTGCCTCAACGTATATGTCCACTCATCATCTTCTTACTTTGAAACCTCGCATTTTTTCTTCATGGGATTTAATACTTCTTTATAGTGCTGAGCAAGCTCTCTGGGATGAGAGGGCCAGGGACTTAGCCTCTGTTGCCGTTGCAGTCCGGTGAAGGGAATTGGCAGATTATTTGGTCAACTGCGATCAGTTCCACCACAGATTAAATGTCTCAGAGTTCCCCAGGACGTGCCCTGAGTTTATACTTTTTTTTTAAGCTCATCAAAGTCAGATGCGCAGTGTGTGGTGAAACTACATATCAAGAAACGGAAAACCATGAGCCTCTTTTTTTCACTGTAGCAGTGGATGATTTGAGGAACCTTTATTGTTTTTGCATTCCCACAGCAAACATTAGCCACCCGCTGACTTTCAACTCTCCCTTAAAACTGTTACATTGCAGTCCATTTTTGTCCCTAATTTTAAGACCAAAAATAAGGAGGAAGAAACTGAAATAAGAAGAAACTGAAATGGGGAGCAGACATACTTACTAAACTTCACACTGGTTTTCTCTACTTTCCTGTTCCTAATGTAAAACCCTGATGTGTGACATTTCATATAAAAGTCTATCTTGTAAGGATTATTCTACTTTATAGTTCTGCTGAGGCACACAATTTTAAATATCCTATAATCAGGGTATCCTACATGAGTTATACGAAAATGTCATCATATTATAAAAGAACAAAAGGCAAATGTGAAGAATAAGTATAAATGTTAAATTAAATTACCTAATATAAATATTATTATTATGGCTCAATATATACTGTATTAGTCTTGCCTGCAAACTACTGCTAGTAATGGCCCTGACATGACAGGAGTTCCAGAAGACCCAAATATCTACTTCAATATTTTAAAAAGATTCAATGTTAGAAATTACAGTACAGAATGGAAAACTAATTGCAAATACCAAAGGAGGGCAGCTACTATGCAAACTTTTATCTGGGTACTGTTATAAAAAAAAACAGTCAGTTTCAACTGTGCATATTTGCTATGTTAATCTAAAAATCATCAACTGGATAAGAAAAAAAAAACAAAAAAAAAAACAACAACAACTACATTTAAAAAAATAAATAATTAAATATTACAAGGTAACAAACTTGACTTGCAGCTTTTGTAAACCAGTAATTACTGTTCACAATTCTTGAATGAATGGCAAGAAAGCTGCATAAATGCTTGAAAGAAAGGAAAGTCAGGCATAAGGAGGTTAACACACAAAGTATATTGATAACTCAAATCAGAAAAAAATAACACTTAAAGGGATACTCCACCGAAAAAAGAAAATTCTGTCATCATATACTCACCCTCATGTTGTTTCAAACCTGTATGAATTTCTTTCTTTTGCTGAACAGAAAGGAACATATCTAGAAGAATGTCAGTAACCAGACAGTTTTAGATACCATTGACTTCCATAGTATATTTTTTTCCTACTATGGAAGTCAATGGTATCTAAAACTGTCTGGTTACTCACATTCTTCTAAATATCTTCCTTTCTGTTCAGCAGAAGAAAGAAATTCATACAGGTTTGAAACAACATGAGGGTGAGTATATGATGACAGAATTAAAAAATTTCGGTGGAGTATCCCTTTAACCTAGGTTCTTGATCAAACAGTCCATGTGTATGAACCTGTCACGGAATGGTAAAAGGTGAAGCGAGGATAAGGATCTTTATTAAGTAATAAAAAATAAACAAAACACTACAAACAAAACAAAACACTACAAACAAAACAAAACTACAAACAAAACAAAACACTACAAACAAAACCAAACACTACAAACAAAACAAAACTACAAACAAAACAAAACAAAACTACAAACAAAACAAAACTACAAACAAAACTACAAACAAAACCAAACACTACAAACAAAACAAAACTACAAACAAAACAAAACAAAACTACAAACAAAACAAAACTACAAACAAAACAAAACTACAAACAAAACTACAAACAAAGCAAAACTACAAACAAAACAAAACTACAAACAAAACTACAAACAAAACTACAAACAAAACTACAAACAAAACTACACAAAACTACACAAAACTACAAACAAAACTACAAACAAAACTACAAACAAAACATCAAACAAAAAAAACAAAAAAAAACTACAAACAAAACTACACAAAACTACACAAAACTACAAACAAAACTACAAACAAAACAAAACAAAACTACAAACAAAACAAAACTACAAACAAAACAAAACAAAACTACAAACAAAACAACAAACAAAACAACAAACAAAACAACTACAAACAAAACTACACAAAACTACAAAACTACAAACAAAACAAAACTACAAACAAAACTACAAACAAAACAAAACAAAACTACAAAAAAAAAACTACAAACAAAACAAAACTACAAAACAAAACTACAAAACTACAAACAAAACAAAACTACAAACACAACTACAAACAAAACAAAACTACAAACAAAACAAAACTACAAACTACAAACAAAACTACAAACAAAACAAAACTACAAACAAAACAAAACTAAACACAAAACAAACTACAAACAAAACAAAACTACAAACAAAACAAAACTACAAACAAAACAAAACTAAACACAAAACAAACTACAAACAAAACAAAACTACAAACAAAACAAAACTACAAACAAAACAAAACAAAACTACAAACAAAAACTCCCCGTGGGGGAAAACAAGACAAGCATCTGGCAAAACTGGAAACGCAAGGGAACATAGACAACAAATAAGCACAGAACTGCAAACACAGGGAGACTAAATAGGAAGCAAACAAACGAGGGTAAAGAGAAAGGCAGGTGGGGCAAATGAATCAATAATCAGGCAACAAGATGGGAGGGGCTAGATAATAGACAGGAGAGCACAAGGAAAAACATGACAAGCCATGTGCTCACAACAAACCAGACTATACCCAATGCATGACAGACCGGGAATGCCAGAGCTGTCACCAACCCAAGATGTAACCCAAACAGAAGTGACAGAACTCTGATAGAACCATCATCCAATCAACCAAATAATGCTAAAAGACCAATGGCACCAAAAATAACTTGATATAATAACTAGCGATGGGATGGTTGATTTCGGGGCTCCGATTCTCTGACGCAGTTTTCAAAAGCACTATTGTATCACACACTGTACTGATGCTTGTATCAAAATGACAATACCACGTGACTGATGACGTTTGAAGCTTCAAACGTCATGCAACAAAATTTAAAACCCCACCTGATGCACAAAAGGGAAATGATTATCATGTCACTTCGAGGGCTGTCAGTAGGAGATCAAGACACGTAAACGACTCTATTTTGAGAGAGCATAAACTGAATGCATGTCACACCTCTATTGCACTTAATGTTTTATAACTGGGGTCTCAGAGACCCCGAACATAACATAAGGGTTAAACAGCTAAATATTTTTTTAAATACTCACTTCAATTGTTAATTATGATCACATACTTGTATTTTTTATATTATTGATCAGTATGTGAATCTATTGACCAGGCTACACGAGTTGTGCTCTCATTGGCACAATTTAATTTAGATGAGATTAGATCAGATTATATAGAACTGTATTGATCCCACTCTTGTATGTCATGGACTTCTGAAGCTTTGTTTGGTTGCGGTGACGCCGCTAGGATTGCTTCATATGAGGCCACTTCAACACTGGCTCCACGATCGAGTCCCGAGATGGGTGTGGCAGAGGGGCTTGTGCCGAGTTTCTATCACTCCGCACTGTCGCCAAACTCTCAGTCCGTGGTCGGACCTTCGTTTACTCGGGCAGGTGTTCCCCTAGAACAAGTGTCCAGGCATGTTGTGGTTTCCACAGATGCCTCTGCCATCGGCTGGGGGGCCACGTACAACGGGCATGCAGCTTCAGGTCTGTGGACGGGGCCTCAACTGCATTGGCACATCAACTGCCTTGAGTTGTTAGCAGTACACCTGGCACTTGGCCACTTCAAAACACCGCTACTAGGCAAGCATGTACTGGTCCGTATGGACAGCACTGCGGCCGTTGCATACATCAACCACCAAGGTGGTCTACGCTCCCGCCGCATGTCACAACTTGCCCGCCATCTCCTCCTTTGGAGTCAGAAGCATCTGAGGTCGCTTCGTGCCATTCATATTCCGGGTCTGCTCAACCATGCAGCCGACGAGCTCTCACGGCAGCAGGTGCTACCGGGAGAATGGCGACTCCATCCCAAGGTGGACCAGCTGATATGGAGGCACTTCGGGACCGCACAGGTAGATCTGTTTGCCACCCCGGACACGTCCCACTACCAGTTGTTCTACTTCCTGACTGAGGGCACCCTCAGCACGGACACACTGGCACACAGCTGGCCCGGGGCCTACGCAAGTATGCGTTTCCCCCAGTGAGCCTTCTAGCACAGACCCTGAGCAAAGTCAGGGAGGATGAGGAGCAGGCCTTGTTAGTTGCGCCATATTGGCCCAACCAGACCTGGTTACCCGAACTAGTGCTCCTCGTGACAGTCCCTCCCTGGCCCATTCCTGAGAGAGGACCTGCTCTCTCAGAGATGGGGCACCCTATGGCACCCTATGGTCCAGATCTCTGGAAACTCCATGTCTGGTCCCTGGACGGGACGCGGAGGTTCTAGGTGACCTTCCCTAGGCGATAGTTGACACCATCACTTCCGCTAGTCTCCCTCCACCCATAAAGTGTATATTGCCACACATCACGATGTAGTTGAGGGTAAATTGCTTGGAAAGCAAGACCTGATCGTCAGGTTCCTGAGGGCGGCGAAGAGACTAAATCCGCCTCGCCCGCTCTCGATACCCTCTTGGGATTTGTCTCTGGTCCTTTCGGCACTTCAGAGACCACCCTTTGAGCCTTTGCAATCGGCAGAGTTAAAAATTCTGTCCTGTAAGACAGTACTTCTGGTGGCATTGGCCTCTATCAAGAGGGTAGGTGACCTGCATGCATTTTCGGTCAACGAATCGTGCCTAGAATTCTGCCCGGTTAACTCTCACGTGATCCGGAGACCCCAACCCGGATACATACCCAAGGTTCCTACCACTCCCTTCCGGGACCAGGTGGTGAACCTGCAAGCGCTGCCTTCGGAGGAGGCAGACCCAGCCCTGGCTTTTCTCTGTCCCGTTCATGGTCTGCGCTTATACGTGGACAGAACACAATACCTCAGAATCTCAGACCAGCTCTTTGTCTGTTACAAAGGCCAGCAGAAGGGAAAGGCTGTCTCCAAGCAGAGGATGGCCCACTGGATAGTGGATGCCATCGCCTTGGCTTATGAAGTCCAAGGCGTGCCTTGCCCACTCGGGTTAAGAGCCCACTCCACTAGGAGTGTCGCTTCTTCCTGGGCACTGGCACATGGCGCCTCGCTGACAGATATCTGTAGAGCTGTGCGCTGGGCGACACCTAACACGTTCGCTAGGTTTTATAGCTTACGTGTTGAGCCGGTTCTTCCCGAGTGCTCGCTTCAACCAGCCGGTAACACCGTAGTTCCCGCTCTAGTGTCGGCTTGCTGCGCCACTCCCCTCCACATGGAACGGATACGTGCGCATAGGCGAACCCTGTAGAGTTCCTCCGCACCTCTCGGCAGTCGGAAGTAGCAGAGCGTAGCAGGGCCTAGTGCTCATATGCTTGTGTAACTTGTGCTAGGCTGGGTTCCATATGTTGTGATCCCTGCAGCAATCCCATATGTGTATTCTTCCACGATCAGCTCCCTGCGGTGAGCCCATGTCTTTCCCTTGGCAGAGCCCACTCTGCCATCACTGTCCGGTGTAGTCTCCCCCTTCTCAGGCTGGAGCCACCCCAGAGGCACTCCATATGTTGTGCTGCCCCTAACCGTCCAGTCCATATGTGTATTCTCCACGATACCTCCCTTCGGGCAGGATGTGGCTTCTGCAGCGTCCCTCTCCACTGGAAAGGCACGCTTTCCCAGTGTTATCTAAGAGTTCCACTGTGTGGGTTATAATGGGATAGCAGTTTGAACACCCTCTACGCAGGCCTTCCACCCCAGTCAGTTGGGGGTCTGAGAGTCTTCTGTAGGGTGCTGGATTTAGCAGCTACCGTGGTGTTTTCCATAGGTTCCATAACGTTGAACGTGAGCGACTGAAAGGAAACGTCTCGGTTACGTATGTAAACCTCGTTCCCCAACGCATTTCGTTCTGTAGACAATCCAAGATGATAGGGCTCCCTGAAGTTATGTCTAATCCCTTCAGGAATTTGCCGCTGGCTTTTACATAGATAGTGTTTGAGGTATAATTCATTTGAGGTATATCTATCAGGCAATATTTGGTCTTTTTTATCTATAACTTGTTCCAGAGAAAAATGATTTGACCAAGGGCAAAGTTAAGTTTCATTACTTTTCATACATTTTTATTTAACTGATATATCCTGTAACAACTAGCGCTGCTTTTGTACTTTCGACTGAACATGTTTGCTTGAGTTTTGTTCGTATTGTAAGAAAACTTAAACTTTTATAAAGGCTAATAAAGTGTATTAAATATTACTTTTCAATAATAGTATTTTATATAAATAACATGCTGTAATTGTTATTGAGAAAGGATCCTTTAGTGATTGATTTCGACTTTAGTGAAAGTTACATTATTACACCATTAGATCTTTATAAGTGAGTCAGTAGCAACGACTTTTATATTGACAGGGACTGAAACAAGGTTTCAGTGATTTTGTGATTATGCATTTAAGATTGTCCTGAAGAATATTAGCTAGATGCAGGTATAATGCACTCGTTTTGTCAATCTCTCCTTCTCTACTCTACATACTACAATAAGCTTCAATGAAGCAACTCAACATTCATGCATTACTAGTTCTAAAGTGACGTTTTAGAATTAGTAACGGATGCTTGGGTTCAACTGTTAAACTGTCAAATTGAGATTTAAATCCATGGTGGTGATTTTTAAGACACTCTGTTGTTGTTTCTTATTTATTGACACACTTGTGCCATCGAACTGTTTAAACGCAATATCATACACTGCCTTCAGCCGAATTACAGCCGTGCTGATATAGAGCCATATCGCATGGCTACGAGTGTGATATTGCTTATACATTTATATTTGATACCATAATACGATCACACGGGTGTGATTAGAACAATCCGTGCGGCACATCATCAACTGCTAAATTTGCGCTTTGGCTGACGCTGAACTTCTCACCTGTCATGAATCACAACCATAGATCACAACAGTTCATTGTTTTCAACCATATAGCCTAAGGTTTATTTTATGTTTCTGATATTTAAATACACATAGTACAAGCAAAAACAAAAAACTTTTTTTTATTTTTATACACTGATGTCTGTGAAAGCAGCAATGTTAATAATTTCAAATATCTATAATTTGACAACTTGTTTTATTGATATTAGATGCACACTGTTAACATTATTATAGTTTACTCTACTCTTGTCGCAGTTCACTGGCCACTTACTTTCATACCTTTTAGGGGAAGTAGATAAATGTACAGGTTGTAAATCCGACCACTCTTATTCTGAATTGCAGCGGTGCCCATCGCCCATTATATAACTAATTAGTCTATAAACTAGTATTTAAACGACAAAATATATTTACTTGCACGTAGGCCTATTTGAGAATGGGAATATCAGATCTTTGACCAGTCATGACCTAGTGGTTAGGGAGTTGAACTGGTAACCCAAAGGTTGCTGGTTCGATTCCAGAACCGGTGGGAAATGACTGAGGTGCCCTTGAGCAAGGCACCTAACCCCTAATCGCTCCCCGGGCGCCACACAAAGGCTGCCCGCTGCTCTGGGTGTGTGTATCCACGTTTGCAGTGTGTGTGTGTGTGTTAACTACTCACTACTCTGCTCCTAATGTGTGTGCATTAACTTGGATGGGTTAAATGCAGAGGTCAAATTCCAAGTATGGGTTACCATACTTGGCCATCACGTGTCACTTTCACTTTCACTTTCACATCTTTCAGTCCAAGTTTGGAATTGATTTTCCAAGTTTGGAAAAGTTTTTAATTAAAATTTGGAAAATTTAATAAAACCAATAGCCTACATAAGTCATACAGCGCTATTGTGGCTGCAGTGTTACACACATGACAAGCATGCTACTGTACGTCACCATAATAATAATACATAAAAATGCGAGGCGATCACTGCCCCCTCCCCCACTTCACTTTTCCCCCTCAAAAATACTAAGTGCATGACACCCCTGCGTATTCTCACATGATACATTTTTTTTTTCACATTCTTAAAATGTTTATTGCACACTCATACCCATCAAAATGCTGTCAAAGCTGCGCCCCATAACTGTTAGCATAATCTACACATTCAAAGTATAATTGGTAAATTATTATAATTCAATAAAGGTTGCATTTAAAAGGAATATAAAACTTAAAGCAGATGTAGCAGCAACAGGATTTCCCAGCAGATGAGCAACAACAACCATTAAAACCAGGTGAGTAAAGGAAGGAAGTTAGCCGACACATTTAAAGTGGCAACCAGATTAAGAGGTCTCAGCCTCAGTTGACATGCCTACAAACTGCGCATGGAATAACAAATGAGGATGGAGTAAAATAAATAAAATAAATAAATAAATAAACTGTTTTCCTGGAAACAAAGTCTTAGCACAAAAATTGTACAAAAATTAATTTAGTACATCTAAACCCTTGCTTTGTCCACACATCCTTTACTTTGTGTGCTGATTTTTGTTCTGTGAGGGAACAACAACAGAACTGCATGACTGCAGAAGTACACAATTTGCAAGAAACACTGATACTAATCTTAAATGATCAGTTTTAGACAGTAATTGGACACAATCAACATGTAATACAAAACAACAGTTACTCTTTAAATAAAAAAAGTTATAAACAACTGGAAGGGAAAAAAAAGGACTAACAGTGAATGCAAACACTAACAAAAAACAACATCACTCTTGCCTCACAGTTCTCTGGTCTCTCGCCAATTAAACAAGGAATCGAGTCAGCAAGACAACTTGGGCTGTCCGTTTTGTCACAGTTGATTTATCAGTAAATTAAGTTTTTTTTTTTTTTTTTTTTAAGATAAAGTGCAACCAAAAAAAAAAAAAAAAAGAAAAAGAATGTACTACTTTTAGTTCAATTAAACAGAGAAAACAATATATATTCAATTTCATTTTCACTCAAGCACCATGGTCATCTGATTTTCACATTTGCTTTGATTTACATGCAACATTTGGAATATGTTTGCATCATACCACAAAAGTTGGCAAGAAAAAAAACACACCAGCACTTCTGTATCACCACAATAAAACATTTTAAAATACCAGGGCCTATGTTTAAGAATTCATGAAGACAAGGAAGAAAAAAAGTCACAAAAGTCTCCAAATAAGGAGAAAGATCTGTTGACAAATGTGGTGTCTGATCATGACGCCATTGTATTTGTCACCATACATCCTGAGGGGCTTATAATGCAGTTTAATGTAAACAAGCTGATAACAGGCCAACAGCCCAGACTTCACCACACTAGGGACAACCCAGCAAGATTTATATGGACTGTCAAGCTCATTTGTGCAAGCAGTTTGTATTTTGGACTTTTGGACTTTTTCTTTTGCAAGTGCAGCTTCACAACAGAGCGATACATTTTACGGTAAATAATTATATATGGATATACTGTATATATAGAGAGAAAAAAAATATTTGTGTGTGCTGTAAAGTGGTTAGAAAAAATGAAATCGGAATCGGCTAAAATCGGCATCGGCAGGTCAAACTCAATGAGAAATCGGAAATCGGAATCGGTCTAGAAAATTGTAATCGGTGCATCTCTAGTTAGGAGTTATAAATACTATTAAATTGTCTATCTAAATCTAAAACAAATTTCAAGAGAAATATTTAAATGTATGTAATATTTGTGTAAGCCATTATGAAAATGTAAAATGTGTGTGTATTTATATGTGTGTGTGTGTGTGTGTGTGTGTGTGTGTGTGTGTGTGTGTGTGTGTGTGTGTGTGTGTGTATAGGCTATGTGTGTGTTGTGGCACAGTGATGAACTCGTAAACTTAAAAATGGCACTTCATGACAAAAAGGTTGCCGACCCCTGCTGTAGATAAAGTAACTTAGCATGGAATAGCCTTCCCCAACTTGCAGGCAGCTCTTTACAGGAAGAGTCAGAAGAGTCTCTTTATTATTAAAGAGATAATTTATTATTTGTATTATTAAATAATAATTTATTATTAAAAGTCTCTTTACTATTTATTATTATTATTATTATTTTAAACAATTATACCTTACCAAACCCAAACTTGTATGTTCCATAAGACCTTGATAATTTTGAAGGTGTATAACTTTTATCATTAGACTGTTGAATCTGGTACCACTGACTTATTTGCTTCTTTCAGTAAGCCTATGTTCGCAACTGCTATACACTGAAAAAAACATCTGCTATACATGCTATACATCAGAAAGTCAAACTGAGGGACTGCAGAAAGCATTGACTCTGGCAGCTGATTCTCATTGTGTGCCACTTTTCTAGCACCGTGTTAGCAACGCAGGTGTTGGACTTGCATTTTAAATGGCACATGAATACTAATTTGTGTTGTAATAAGATCTTTGAAGTGTACAACACATAACGGTCACAGAATCATAATGCACAATTCCTCTTTGAATCTGGCCTCAAACATCTCACCAATGCAACAAGAGTCCCCTCTCTCTCTGTCTGTCTCTTTCCGTCTTTCACATCCACACACACACGCACAATTCTGCCAACATTTTTCATTGTTACAGTTTTGGTGGATGTTTTGACTTGTGGTGGACCAGCAGTTATGACTTGCGTGACAACGAAGTGTTCCACATAACAGCCTTTAAAGTTGATCAATTCATAGGAAATAGATGGTAGTAAACCCATTGGGAGGGGACCACTGGGACTATGAGAAGTCTTTGTGTGGGCAAACAGGTGTAGGTCTTATTCACAGAATCTAAATTCCTTAAGAAACATGATTTATGAGATGTAATACCATTACACCCAACACCAATACCAATATTTTAAGGCTAAGGTAAATATTTTTGACACTATTTTGAGAGAATACTGCAAGGTGGACCATTACCTATTTTGATTAACATCCTTAAAGCAGCCATAATTCACAAGATTAGAAAATGCAGTTGAATTTGTTTTATATCATTGTTTTCCTAGTATTTTTGTGTGTGTGTATATATATATTGTGCATGTTGTGACAAACTTAAATAGTGTTTTGTTTTAGCGCTTTATAATGCATTACATACCACCTCAGGAATTTTTTCTGTGTTTATTATTTTTGAGTTGGCCTAAATTACAAATCTTGACAGATTTCACTTTAACCATCATGTTCTGTTTAAAGTCTACTTTAAAGTGATGCTCAATATCCTAGAGAAGTCAAATATAGTGACAGTACTTACGGACCACATGCTCTATGATCCCCTGCACTGAGTCAGAGATGATGTTCGTGAAGAAGTGAAGTTGGCATGAAAGTGCAACGCAAGCTGCAGAAAGAACTAAGACAAGCTTTTAGCACAAGTCCTATAATCCTATTGATCTTAAAGCCTAGAGTCCAGAGTGAGAATCTTATGCCTCTCATAGGGGTATCAGAGCACAGGGAGCATCCAGCCAGCTTTATGAACATGCCAGTTACAGCCCCTCCATCATCTTCCGGCCTGCCACTGGAGCTATTTCCCCTAAATCCCCTCTCCCACCCCCTCACCCATGAGTCCCATCAATATATACCACAATCAACTTTCACCCACCTAAAACAGAGTCTCGCCTGTAGGCCACTTCCTACATATTAGTTTCAAAGATATCGAGCATGGTAACCCCATGGTAAAAGCCTTGCACAGTACTGTTAATGAGTTCATCGGTGACTAATATGTTGTAATGTAGATGGAGCCATTCCAAAACACGAAGATCTGACCTTCTCTAGCTCCAATTTTCCGACTGGCCAAGGGAAAATTCCAAAGCCTACCGGTGAGCGATCTCAACAGTGCAGGTGACCTCCCGTGTTGCTCATCATCTACCGATGAGCCCCGCTAACTCTTTGAGTTGAAGGCCTGGTGGGAAGGAATAGTGTGATAGCCTGTTGTCTACAACATTTGCAGTTTAAAATGCTACGCGCCACTCCTCCGGTCCACTCTGTCAGTTTGCACTGCCTTCTTGTTGGTATTTCTTAAATGCCAGTGCCAGTCACGAATAGGTCAGTACAGACTATTGCAGCGAGCTTTGTCACTAATAAATGGGAGGTTGGCGGTAAAGTAAGAAATATTGCCCCACAAACAGCTACGGACAACATAAACAGCCACAGGTCCCATATGGCAAAGCATCGCGTCAGGGAAGTGACAGCTCCTCCTGGGAATGAAGAAACACGTGTTTCCTCATAGTAGCAGGGTACAATCTAATTTCATACCGAGGGGATGGGCTTTCCCCTCACTGGCAATCTGAAAGCTTTTAGATGTACTTCTTAATGGGGTTTGGATTTTGGAGCTCAGCCAAAAGCTGGAAGACGACCATTTTAGTAGCAACACCAAACATGTGACGAAGAATGTAACCTGCTCACACTTTAAATATTACTTGAAAATCCAACACACGAGTGTTCTAGACAGAGCATGTTTACATTCTCTTAAGACAGAAAAAAATATATTACAGTGTAATAAGTGCACAAGAAAGTGACTGTTTGTAAACTGTACATGGTGGGGGTAAAGTATTATATCTTATGAGAATGAAGAGGCTAATGGCCAATAACAAATACTATGAAAAGCAAATGTGAAATCAATCAAATGAGGTCTAAAATGTAAAAGTGGCTGGTTCCTTTTTGGGCTTTTGTTTCAGTCTGGCTGCTGACAATGTCAAAGCTGAGTCTCCAAAACAGTAAAGCGGCATGAATAAAGTAATTGACTCTGGCGCAGAAGCGACTTCCACGCTGTGGCTAATGGATTCACGAAAAGCCACACGCTCAGGATTAAGAGAGGCGAGGTGTGAGCAGACTGCGCTCTCTAATGCTAATTAATAGCCATTTAAGGAAGACACTCACACAGACACACAGCTGCCCCAGCCAAGTCAATTACAGCGTGGGAGGAGTACACAGAGGCAAGTGCTGTCAATCACTGTGGCTGCATCCGAAATAGTATACTTCCCTACTATATATTAGGCCAAAAACAGTGTGTGACAAAAGAAGTATGTCCGAATTCACAGTACTCATAAAAGAGTAAGGCAAGGCAAGGCAAGTTTATTTATATAGCACATGTCATAAAAACTGTTAATTCAAAGTGATTTACATTATAATTACATTTATAATTAAAATCGTCATAAAATAACAATAAAAGCAGAGAATAAAAAAATAATACAAAAAAAACAGAACACAAATGATTAAGTAAAAGTTATACAAAGAATTAAAAGAATAGAAAATATACATAGATAAGATAAAGTGCAATCAGTCGGACGTACAGTGGCCATAACTGCCTGAATCACTAAGTTCGGGGGCACCCCGTCTCAATGGAAGAGGCAGAGAGCTTCAGTTCATGAGACACACTAGTAGCAACTTCCAGGCTTACTAGTGACCTCTCGCGTGAGGTCTGAGAGTGTGCGTAAACTCACCGTCTCACTTCCCAATTCTCTCAACTCCTCCAACCAGATAGCCCAAACCAAAAATAAATTAAATCTTACTACCTGAATCACTAAATTCAGGGCGCCCGTCTGAATGGAAGGGTCATGGAAAAATAATATAGAGGGTATGCACGTGATGTCACCCTCGGCCGGCAAAAAGACTGAGCGGCAGCATGTTTTCAGCATGAATGGCACGAAAAAAACGGGAAAGAGCTTCACGATTGACTGTGCAACTAGATTTGACAAGAAATCTGAGGTATATTTTTACAGACTGCCGAAAGCTACAGCACAGAGAAGCAAATGGATCGCTGCAATTCATAGAAACTCCAGGCAGCAAAAGGTGGATTGTACCTTTTGCACTGATATTGCAGTTATCATTTTGTGGTAACATCATACCCTATATATTGTATTGCTATATATTGTATTGCCAACTCATCAATTAAGTATTTACCACTGGGGAGCGCAGGGCACAACCTAACGCGGGGTTAAATGTAACACGGACCTTTTACATAGTTAGTCAGGGTCAAGCAGGTTGTGTTTCCGCTCTTTTTCACTCGCTGCCAGAAGACGATCTCCCGCTGACTTGTGGAAAGTTTTGATAAGATTTCGTGAAGATTCTGGACAAAGAGTGTTTTGACACCATGCAAGTACCTTTTTTCATCATACGTTTTTTGAGGTTTCTGAGTTGGGAATGTAACAATACGGAAGAAAGATTCATTAAGTATTTAACAACTAGAATAAATAAACTTTTTAATAAACCAGTCCAAGCTAGTCTTTTTTAGCTGGAGTTCAGGCCTAACCGTTTCTGGCACTTAAATTGGAATTTCCAACGTGATGACATAATACGTGGCACATCTCAGAGATGGTACAAGACTTGCATTTGTGGTTAAAAAGTATATATATATATACAGTATATATATATATATATATATAGTATATATATATATACTGCCCTACAAAGGCAAAAGACCTTAAGTCAGTGTGGAACTGAGAAAAATGACTTTAAAGATTTTTAGTTGTCCCGCCAAATTAATTATAGGTAGGACACTGGAAATCTGGCAAATAGATGTTTTAGTAATGGAAATTATATACATAAAAAAAATCTTGAGCTCAAACTTGACTTTTGACCACTATTTTAAAGTTACTGTACTCTGCCTTTGTATTGTCAGCAAAAAGTGAGAAGTCAGGCCAAGGCAAAAGGCAGTAACTTCCACATTATCAATATTTGGTTGCTGATCACCATTAACAAAATCATTATAGTAACACCTGTATAAAATCTAGTGATCATGGCATTTATTTTATATGATTTACAATTATTTATAGCCATCTACTTATTGCTATCCTGTGCTTTGGTTGCATTCTGATGGCATTATTAATACATTTGACATGACAAAATACCTCCATAGATATATTAGTCCAGCGTTGACTCGACCACGTTTAGGGCGGGGCTGAAGGCGAAGTTTTGGCAATCTGCCAGCTAGATGCATGAGTGTTTCAACCAGGTCCAGTACCCGAACTGAGTGAGGCGGGGCTTTATTGGTTGTATTCATCTGATACGGCAAAGTGTATTGTTTTTCTTTCAACTCCTTTGCGATCGATATCGCACGTTTGTCGATGGAGCGGGTTCAGACCATACTAAATGTTATGACCGCAATTGTGCAGGACAAAGCTCTGAGGACATCAGAAGGGACTGATGGCAGCTGTACAAAGTACACAGGGTACACCGTAATTTTAATTTTAATTTTAATTTTAATGGACAATAAAACAAAGGCAGATAACCGTACAATCTGGTAGGTAGCATTAGTTGATAGAACACCGCACAGTAACTTCATATTGACGCGCAGCTAAACAAAGGCAGAGTACCGTAACTCAATTTGAGCGTTCCAAAACAAAGCCAAAGAGCGGTAACTGATGTTATGGTGTTCTGCCTTTGTTTCTCATGGGCTTTTGGAAGTTACTGTTAAGACAACTCATTATTTTCTCGAAAAAACAACGTAATTGATTCAAGATACTTATCCACATGATAAAGGAGGTCTTGAATGTGCCAAAAATATAAAAAAACTAATTTTCGACCAAAAACGAAGTTACGGTCTTTTGCCTTTGCACGGCAGTATATATATATATATATATATATATATATATATATATATATATATATATATATATATTTTAGAAAATGACTGATCGTTTCGCTAGATAAGACCCTTATTTCTCGACTGGGATCGTGTAGAGACTTTGAAGCTGCATTGAAACGGACATTTGAACCTTCTTTGAACATTGAAATAGTTGGTTGCCATTGAAGTCCATTCTGTGTAGAAAAATCCTGGAATGCTTTTCTCAAAAACCTTAATTTCTTTCTTTTTTTTTTTTGAAAGTGAACTAATCCTTTATTGTTTGAAATAGCCTGTGAAATGGCTATTTGAATCTGACACTCTCAAGTCTCAAACACAGAAATCGTGTATTTATATGAAAGTGTACAGCTGTGCGCAGACCCTGCTTCAAAACTCAAAGAGCTCTTTTTAAACATTATGGCATAAGTTTGATGCAGATGTGAAGAGTATCGCTTGTGTGCGAGCATTTATACAGCTGCACTAATGCCTGTGGGGCGTGTGTACTCTTCACAGAGATATATAGTGTAGCTTTAAGGCATTAAGATGATACTTCCTGCCCTCTTGCTGCGTTCCCGGCATCCTCTCAAGGACGAGTGTCAGAAAGCAATTGCTATTAGTCTGAGTATGCTTTGCTAGTGGATAAATTTAGGTAGCTTTTAGCAGATGAGTAACGGTGTCATCGATTAAGATTAGCGCCAGTTCTAGCATTGTGTCATAAAAACACAAAGATGGAACCCCTTCAATGTCGAAGGTAAGATGAACTGTAAGAATAATGAAAAAAAGGGAAGTGAGAATGAGTGTGTGAAAGATAGAAAGAGAAAGAGAAGCAAACATCTCATATACATAATGTGGTGTATTAATAAACTACTCAAGCCTCCACCGCTTGATGTATGTGAGTGACATTGCTTGCTTGGCAGTTATAGGATTCGGCAATTGATGTCCTCTTTACAAGATGAAACCTCATCTAAAACCCCTGAGGAAAAATTAGGCAGTTAGCTTTCTCCCAAGGCAAACTGAACTACGTCAGATCAAAACAAACTGTTTTGCTAAAGTATATAAAAGTAATTATGAGGTTCACATCTCACTTAATAACGCTTATGGTGTTTACACAATAAGAAAGCCACACTGGAATGCCTTAAAACGATTCCTGAAAGTCATTTGTGAGCCTTGAGTTGCACTGCACTTAAGAGTATTAGTGCCTTGTAAAGCAAGATCAGACATATGGGTTGAATATGGCAAATGATAGGTTATTTAACAGTGAAATGCACTTATAATGAGTAAAGGCATTAGGTGATTAGTCCAAATGAAAGCGAGCTGCACCATCTATAACCCGCCAACGAAACAAACACAGACAAGAAATGCCAGCCCTCACAATTTAGACGGCTAAGAATCATAACTACTTAATGATAGTCCAAGATTAATTATATGTTCTAATGTTCACATAAAGACTGTTTTAATGGGTCTAGGAGTTCTGGAAATACCTTAAATATTTTCACTTTGATAAATTATGTTATAAACGGTTAACCTGACGTTGTCATTCCCCGTGTATGTGTTGTAAACAGTAGTAAGGAGCTGATCAGTCAGCCTCACTGACATTCTGATATCCTTCAGAAATTCTGACAGCTGAATATTTCCTTCTTTCATAGCATAATGGAAGTTGATAATGATTATACATTTGTCATGTTAGGTCAGAGAGGAAGAGATGTATTGTTTTATTGGTGTCACTATTTAAATATTTTAAGTATGAGGGTGATTTATTGTTATGGGGCTAACATCTCAAATTCTCTCTCAATAGATGATTAATCACTTTTAAGGCCCATTGTTTGGATGTGTGGCCAAAACTTCAAAACTGATTAATGGCAACTGCTAAAAACAGGGTACAATTGTAAGAGTCATTCATAAGGTCTCACTTAAATTGGGACCTACACAGATGTTGTTGAATCATTTTTTGAGCACAGGAATCAACCACATAAAATGCACTTTATTGTTGTTCTTGAATAATGTAGCTATTATTAAACTAATATCTCTGATTACTCTTTTAAAACTGGCTCACACTATGGCTTCCACTATATTTTTTGCTTTTGCACTGGCTCTTCAGTCTCACACTGCAAGTTTCTCTACGTTCCAAACACTCCACATCAGAACCACTATAAGCTTTGCTTGCCATTGTCATGACAATCCATGTGCATCTTGTTTTCTCAACTGTGCTCAGAAATCACAAATCAAGTTTAAAGGAGCAGTACACCCACCATTTGCTTCCCGTCAAAAAAAGGACAAATAAATATAGTTCAATCCTTAAAGTAATTTCCTTTAAGAGGAAAATTTCACTCAAAGCAAAACGAGAGAAGACAAAAAAAGTGGTCTCACCAAGACTGTTGTTCCCTTGTCCTGGAATCCTCCATTTGGTGTCTAAAATAATCCACGACAAAAAAAATAAAAAATAATAATAATAATAATAAATCCCAGATCACATGTGAATTTCCATTCCCATTTAGTCCATTAAAAAAAATTAAATAATAATAATAATAATAATAATTAAAAGTCCCCTGCACTTCCTGCTGTTCATGACAAGAAATGTAGGACATTTGCTCTGCAACTAGGCTACATGGTTTGATGGTTTAAAGTTATCATGCTTGTCCTCAAAAAATTTGATATATTGTTCTTTTAAAATGTCTGATTTAAAAAAAAAAAAAATATATATATATATATATATATATATATATATATATATATATATATATATATATTATGTGTGTGTGTGTGTGTGTGTGTGTGTATAAATTATGTGTGAATATTCCCAAACTCTCTGACAGTGTGGTCTCTCTATAGCCCCTGTCACACAGAGCATTGATCCCAGAAAATTACTGTAGAATTGCTAGAGTGCCTTCTGTGTGAACGAAAACATGCTCCGAGATTAATCCCGGGATGGGGACCTAGTAACATTGCTGGGATCAGTCCCGGAACGAGCCCTGTGCGAACAAAAGGAAGGACCAATACCATAGGGGGTATGTCGTAGTGATGACCTTGAAGCTGAGATTGTTCGCCAGCTTAGTGGAACAACGGTATGCGATGCACTAGTTTATGATCGAATCAGAAAAAAATGCACACGTGGTTTCTAGTGAGAGAAATCACAGATCATAAGCAAACTTGCGGATACATTACACGTCACACGCCTGATGTCACGTGTCTTTACGGGATGTGTGTCCAGAAAATCACTGGCAGGGTAAATTAACCAAAATCAAAATACTGTTATCAGTGTATCTCCCCTCACTGCAGCCGCCTACTCTTGCCTACATTTTAGGTGAGGAGAGGTGCATCTCATGTTGCCCTCATAGCCTGATGGTAAAACAACAATATAAGGACAGCGCCACCTAGTGGTCATGAAACTGGTCATTAGATTTATTGGGTCATACATAAGCTGTGTTTAACTCCACTCTTAGATAAACACTTGCAAACTTCCCTAAGCACTCCCCCTCGGTGGAATTCCCGTAGCCATTTTGATGTTCAACTTCGTCAAGAGGACGAGGGGAGATTATTTGGAAAGACACTTGACCCCTCGATTTTGACAGAGGGAGCGAGACCACTCATATGTGCACTTCAGGCAGATCCATAGACCACAATGCAACACGCTTGTGACGTCACAACAGCAACTCGCACTGCTCACACTTAATTTACCCACCAATGATCAAGGGTGTAGGGTGTTCCATTTAAACCCATTACAAGGGTTCCGCCAGTAGTGTGCACTTGTGCAACGTAAGCAATAGCATACATCTGAGTGAACGAGACGGAAGGAAGTTAGCAAGGGAAGGGCATAAAAAACTTAAACGCAGCCAGAGATAAAAAAATGTCAGCTATATTGCCTGTCCATACCCTGTGTGTATCTGATAATTTTAGAGATACAGTAGTGCCCCCTTGTGCTAAACAAATATATATATGAAAAAAAAAAAAAAAAAAAAAAAAAAAAAAAAAAAAAAAATTATATATATATATATATGCACACACTCACCTAAAGGATTATTAGGAACACCTGTTCAATTTCTCATTAATGCAATTATCTATTCAACCAATCACATGGCAGTTGCTTCAATGCATTTAGGGGTGTGGTCCTGGTCAAGACAATCTCCTGAACTCCAAACTGAATGTCAGAATGGGAAAGAAAGGTGATTTAAGCAATTTTGAGCGTGGCATGGTTGTTGGTGCCAGACGGGCCGGTCTGAGTATTTCACAATCTGCTCAGTTACTGGTATTTTCACGCACAACCATTTCTAGGGTTTACAAAGAATGGTGTGAAAAGGGAAAAACATCCAGTATGCGGCAGTCCTGTGGGCGAAAATGCCTTGTTGATGCTAGAGGTCAGAGGAGAATGGGCCGACTGATTCAAGCTGATAGAAGAGCAACTTTGAGGTATGCAGCAAAGCATTTGTGAAGCCACAACACGCACAACCTTGAGGCGGATGGGCTACACTCATCTCCACTACAAATAGGAAAAAGAGGCTACAATTTGCACGAGCTCACCAAAATTGGACAGTTGAAGACTAGAAAAATGTTGCCTGGTCTGATGAGTCTCGATTTCTGTTGAGACATTCAGATGGTAGAGTCAGAATTTGGCGTAAACAGAATGAGAACATGGATCCATCATGCCTTACCACTGTGCAGGCTGGTGGTGGTGGTGTAATGGTGTGGGGGATGTTTTCTTGGCACACTTTAGGCCCCTTAGTGCCAATTGGTTATCGTTTAAATGCCACGGCCTACCTGAGCATTGTTTCTGACCATGTCCATCCCTTTATGACCACCATGTACCCATCCTCTGATGGCTACTTCCAGCAGGATAATGCACCATGTCACAAAGCTCGAATCATTTCAAATTGGTTTCTTGAAATGTAATTACGAGTGGGAAGCAATGGCGGAAGAAAATAGTTTTCAATCATGATAAATTTAATTCTGAATTTTGACAGTACAATTTAGTTTGTGTACATATTATGTGTACTGTTAATGAAGAAGAGAGATAAAGTTTGCCAGAAAACACTACTCATTTAGACAGTTTATGAGCTGATAGGCATAAGTGACCAAACTACATTTCCCATCATTCTCTGTGGCAGTATAATAATAATAATTAATAATAATACTAACAACAACAACAATAATAATGAAACATAAATTATGACACATACTGCGCATTGTGCACTGCGCAAGTTTTCCAAACTTGTAAAAACAAACTTCCCAGGAGAACTTGAATGCACCATATGGTCCTCCTAACCCTATGATATTGCCTGAACAAAAGCGGTCTAACTGCACAGTGTTGCCCTGAGGCAACGAACAAAAAAACACAGTTTTAGTATATAAATAAAAACAAAATAAATCTTTAAACAATCAAACACACTTATTTACATACTGATGCACATGCATATATTTTTTTATATATAGTTATTTTAACTTAAACATGTTAAAAAGTGATATTTATCTTACTAATTGGTGGCTCTGTGTACCATGTGGCTTTGCTTCATGAAAGGACTGCTCCACCCCCAAACAAAAGGTCACACCCACTTCAGCCCCTCATTTCATTGAACAGACATGTCAGGGGATATTATATATGTCAATGCATCATCTTACCATGCTGGTCAAAATTTATTAAAACCTTTTTGGTAGAACTGTTCTCATGTAATGCATCAACAAACATGACCAGAAGAGACCAAACAGTATTGAGCCTCTATTTTTGCCATATTTGGCCTTTTGAAACGAAAGTTGTTAACTGCACGGTTGTTTCAACCCATGGTTGGGTCAAATATGGACAAACCCAACCGTTGGTTTATTTTTTTTTATTACTTTCATAACAAACCAAAGCCATGTCCCTGTATGGCTTGGGGGATACAGATCTTGGTTTATAATGAAAAGTCTGAATTTTGGACAGGATGATTAAGACATTTTTTTTTTTTTTTTTACTTTGTCTTATACTGAGTACAATGAAGGCTGAGCTTATGAGCTGAAAGTTCTATTGTGCTTTGCCTCGTGATTGCTGCTTCTAGCTATATTTATTATCATCACAATCATCATAATTAATATAATTGTTTTGTATTTCTTTTTTCCCCTTTTTTTTTTCTAACTGGACCTTATTTATTAATTGTCCTGCCAGACTTGATACAGAAAGTGGTTAATCAAAGTGATCTGCTGTGGGGACAAACACAAAGTGCTGGACACGTCTCAGGCGGCTTCTAAGTAAAGGCCATCAGTCTCCTTAATTAGGTCTTCTCATTTGAGCTGCGTCTAAAATCACCTCAGTGCAACTCCTTTTCTCAAGCTTTCACCAATTTTAATTAGGCCCACTGGAATGTTAGGCCTGTTTTTCCTCTGTTCGTGCTCATTATAAAATTAAACAAATTAATATTTGACTTTTGTATGTGTCCTCTCCACCCAGGCACACAATGCTCATCTCCTCAAACCCTCTTACAGTGAGGGGTAAAGAGAAAAGAATTCCCTAAAGTGGAATAGTAAATGGAGCTGTGAATAAAAGTGTGATATATGATCAACCTCTCTTCCCTCTAACCTGGGCTAATTAACCATGTCAACACAGGAGATTATACCCTTCTGTACTGCTCTTGAACACTGTCCAAACCTCCTGTCCTTCTGCCATCCTCTATTTCAACATCCTTTAATTAAGGTCCACCACATGCCCGCAACAACGGAGGACACATAAAAAAAAGGAATCGATACTTATTTTTAAAATAAATGGCACTTTTAATGAATGAGTACAAAATAGGACCTAAAATTTGAAGCTCTTCTTCTTAAAATCTTTTGAAAGGAGATATTTAACTGTGAACCACTTTACTGAAACATATTTTCAGATGTCTCTCAATTCTTAGCGTTCCAGACAACACTCTTTGGTTTGTGGCAGTGATTCAATACAGGCCATAAAGTGGATGTGTTTTTGTCGAGTAGAGACAAGTGGAAGCATCTGTTGAAGATCTAAACTAGAGAATATCTCATGTTGCTTGTTAAGGGTGCTCAACTGGCCAACATGGGGCTGCTTATCCATAGTCCTCACTTATAATTGTTATAAATGACCATAAGTTTAACAGTAAGTTTCTAATGAGCAGAATTATAGCTGTCATAAAAGTAGGATGTTGATAAATTAGCCAAAACTAAGACACTTTTTTTTTATATATTTTTTTTTTTGCATTTGACAAAGCAAAATGATTGAAATGAATGATTTAGAAGATCTGAACGGAAATGAATTAGATGTATATGAATGGTGGCCTGTTATCTATATCTTCCTAAATTAAATGGCTGAATGTCGGTGTTTAATATGCAGCTATACACAGTTTCTCAATTTCCGCACCTGCTAAAGCCATTTGAATTGATTGATGGCAGCAGCCTCCAGCTCTCCATTGAATTTGAGATATCCCACTTTAATAGCTTCAAGTTTTCCCCCCAGGTTTTTCGTTTGTTTATTTATTTATGTTGTGTCTAAAAAAAAATCTGATTTTTCCTTTTTACCAGTGTTCTTATTTTGTTTGATCATCTAGATTACATGCTGTGAGCTAGTCTGCTTCAAAGGAGCACATTCAGTTCATATCCTCATTCTCCTTTGTATTACAATTAAATTACACCAAAGAAGTGAGATGACAGTTTATTTTATTCCTCTCAAGAGGTGTAAAAAGTACCTGAAAACCATACTTAAGTAAAAATACAGATACCTTACAGAAAATAAATAAATAAAATGACTCAAGTCACCAATTGCAATACCACTTCATTAAAAGTCATACCTGTTTCACAGACAAGGCTTAGATTAAGCCAGGATTAGGCCTTAGATCAGTTACGACATATAGCTTTTATAAAGATGCCTTAAAAACAAAACAAAAACAAAAACAATACTGGTGTGCATCTTGAGGCAAAAAAAAAAAAAAGTTTTTTGTTTTTTTGCCACAGACATATTTTAAGATATGTCAGTGCAAGTTGCTTTCAGTTAAAGGTACAATATGTAAGAATTTTGCATTAAAATATCCCAGAATCTATCCCAAAATCTCAAGGCCAGTGTTATATATTTTGTTAAGTTGATTACTTACAATATCCCACATTTTTCCAACTATTTTTAAATCGTGAGAAAATTGCGATTTTAACCCAGGAAACGGGGCGTTAGAGCAGGGGTGAGCTGGGAGTCGCCAGTCAATTGCGTCATATCCGCGTTACCCTCGGTTTCCGCTCGTACTGCGTGGAGTCCTGGACAAATGCGGAAGTTGTAGTTGTAGCGTCTATCAAGCAACAAAAGTTAGCTTGTTTCGTGGTGTCGTTATGGAACACAATTATTCTTTACCGATTGCAGCTGGTTCCGGTGACAAAGCATGCTTAATTTTATATTTTCCAAATGTAGCATTCGGTAATAGTTATGTTTATGTAAGGAAAGTATTATTGCTTTAGATTTGTGTTTAGTTTATTGACATTGTTTATAACGTCTGGTGTTTATGGCCATGTAAATAAATATAGCATGTGTTATACATAAAGATTAATCAGTATTTTGGCAAATGATGTGGGTATGTTTGAATGTACTTTTACAACAATTGTTTAGAACACGTAAAACTGCGCCGCGTTATCACAACAATGAATTCGACATAACATCTATGATAACCAATGTAGTATTAAACCTTACTTTTCTTGCGGTTAATTCATTTTAATGAAATAAAAGTATGATGAAGTTCAAGAGCCAGGAAGGAAGAAGACAGGGGTCGCGCGTGACTGGGACTCATACTTTATTAAAATAAAGCAAAACAAACAAAAGTCGCGCACAACGCGCATTCACCGTGGCAACCGCGACGGCACAAAACAGTTCAAAAACGAGAGCTCGGATCCACCGGTTCTCTTTCTCTGCATCCAATTTTCTCTTCAGTCTCTCTCGTTCCAGCGCGCGGCTTATAAGCGGTCTCTCCACGCCGATCACTGCAATAAGACACAGGTGTTCGTAATTTGCACTTGACCTACTTGTACTTGTGGACGCTCGTCTCTTCTCTCTCCCATTATAGACCGCGCTGAACCATGCCCCCCTCGCCACAAAAAGGATGTCATTAAACGCAACATTTATAAAAATAGAACTTAACCTCATCCATGAACATGATTTTTCGATTCCCGTCTGACTGATTTACATCCACGGTGGAGTTGAAAACAACAGTTCCCATCATTCCACGCTCCTTCACATCGTCATCAAGCTACGCCGTTGTTGTTGGGAATGTAGCGCCCTCTAGCGACAAAAAATTATTGCATATTGTACCTTTAAAAAAGCTCAAACATGCATATTAGTCTGGATCTAGCTTAAGCCTTGTCTGTGAAACCGGGAGTTTGAGTATCTGATTTTAACAGTACCTAAGCATTTTACTTGTACTGAATGTAAGCTCAAAGATTAACTAGTCCTCAAAACCTAAGAGACATAACAGTGAAAGACAAGAAACAGCTGATTTGTGAGGAGAGCAATGACATGTTTATTTTCTAATAGGGCTGCACAATATATCGAAATTATCTAAATATCGCAAATGTATCGCGATATGCATATCGCAACGGCTTGCAATAACTGGGGTCATGAACAAAAGACAAAGAGAAAATTACTCACTGCTCTTGGCTGAATAACTTTTGTAGCTTTAAGAATCAGTATATATTTCATTCATACAGTGAAAACTAAGCAGTGTTTTATTTTTACATTTGATTATTCAGTTTCTGTTCTTAAATAAACCTAATGTAGGATAACCTGAAACCCTAAACCCCGTGGTTTACACTGATGTAAAAATAACACTTCTTATGCAACAGTAAAACACTGTTGACTTTCAGAAGTTGTAGGGATGTTTTCTCGTCACAAAAAGAATGTGAAACAATCATGTAGGTTATATAATTTTAAATATATTTTAAAGATTATTTTAATTTATTTTACACACTTTAAGCATTATCATATCGCATATCAATATTGCATTATTTAATGAGTTATTGCATATCGCAATTTTCTTCAATATCGTGCAGCCCTATTTTGTAAAGTTGAAATAAAACTGAACACCTCAATATTCCAATAAATTAGGGTCGACACAACAGCCTCTTAAACGTCTACAAACCAAATACTCAAGTCTCAGTTAAACTCGTGTTTTTCAAAAAAGGCATAATTAAACCCATATCATTCAAAAAGGTATTCAATATAAAATAATAATGTTAACTATAATTAAAGCCCAAAAAAAAAAAAAAAGTCAAACTTGCATTGATGTCATGTCCTCATCTCAAATATAAAACACCTGGGTTCAGCAACTATCTGCTACTGCACTCACCTTAAAGTAGCCATGCTGACAAGTTTCAGTGAGTAAGGGCAAAATAGACAAGTAACTTCAGTACCATTTATGCCGATATTGCTTCTTTTGAAACAGAAATAAACCGCTGCAAAATGTAATGTTTAATTGCATTACTCATTCAAATGTATTGGAGTAAAGAGTAGACTATTATGCTTATTCAAACATAGTCAAGACTGTAAAAGTTGCTAATATATTTTAGGCTGTATTTCAAAGTGGCCAAAAGATATTTATTAAAGTACAGTAATTACATTTACTCAAATACTTGACACTACTGTTCCTCTCTATGATATGTTATGAGTAAATGTGTGCTTCCAAAGATTCAAATTCATTTAAAAGGTTGTACAATATTTTAAAAGTAGGAGCTTAGTTTTTACCCTGCAGTTTATGCAGTGATTTTAGCAGAAGCTTTTTTATATATATAGGCTATTGCACACCATGATTGTTATAAAAACTAGAACATGTTGTATAGTCTTGTCTAATGTAAGTCAAAGTAAGTTACAACTATGTTTGGACAGTTTGGAGATTCTGAAGTGTGCATACGATTGACACTTTACTATCCCATGAGGTCACTGGAGAGGATTTGATAATGGTAGTGAAGCGACGTTACTGACACTGGTAGGTCATTTGATAATGAAAGCATGGTGAATGTACATCCAGATTACATTCCTACTACACAAACACTCATCTGTCCTGAAGTAATTACTTATTCAAAATGTGCACCTACTCAAGAGAGTAGCCAATGCAATTTCAGATGCAGCTCTGTTTTTTTTTTTTTTTTTTTTTTTTTTTTTTTTTAAGTGGACGTTGATTGATATCTTGAATGTTTAAGAATCTATTTCAATGTGAAAAGTACTATGATAGATTTTGGTTTGTATCTTTGGTAGCTACTATTTAGGTTAGTTATCTTAGCATTTTTGTCATTATAAAAATGTTGAACTTGTAGGGTGGGTACAGTTGGTACAGGGGGATATTTGAAACACACTTGCGTGCCCAACAAGTCTGATCTGTGATATTTTCTTCGCACATGCGTATTAGAGCACTCTTCGATCGTGGGAAATTTGAAGTAGCCTACATGCGCTTCTCCAGTCCGAAGATATCGGCAAAAGTTGTTTTTTTTCCTATGTTACGTTTTTCACTTCACCACTTCCATTCCACATTGAATAGCTTCTCATCCTTACATGACTATTAAAATTAACTTACATTTTCGTAAACCTAAATCTGTGCTCTAAAAACTGACATATTGCATGACTTTGTGTCATGCAAGGTCATCATAAAATCTAGAGAAATGCACGAGGTTGTCAGCGGAATCCTGACAGCCTGACAAATCCTGAGGTTGCACAACTAGAATCCTATTGCTGCACATGCAGTTTAGTTGCACAACGTAAGATCACAAGTTAATATTTCAAGTTCATTATTTATTAGGTTAGTGTGCATTTGATCTGCTTTATTATTGCTGTTTGCAATTGTTCAAAGTTTTTTCATTTTATTTATTTTTTTACTGTCACTCAACTTTTCAACTGTTACTATTAAAATTATGAACAGAAATTAAATATTGTCTCGCTGTTTCCCATTACTGTACACTGTTATTACAAATTAACTATTTTAACTAAACAAATAATCAAATAAAATACTTAAAGGAAATAAAAAACTGTTGAATTCTCATTTTTAACAGTATTTTACCTTTGCAATGAAATGGTTAGGCAGCTTTACAGCATTACGGATGGGTGTCTCAACTGGATACCAACTGTACCTGACATGGGTTGGAACAGAAAAGCTTCCTGTGTTTGAGCTAATTGTGGCAAATATGACCAATGGTGTAATTATTAATATTTTAGTAGACAAGTAAAAGAAATGTCATATGAATAATAAAAAAATAAAAATAAAATAAAAAAATAAATTAAAAAAAATCACTTATTTTCAGTAGGCCTACTTAGTTTTGGTGTGGTAACGGAAAAAGCAAAAAGTGTCCCAACTGTACCCAGTCATTCTTGCATCCCTTAGCTTCCAAAGCCGGGCTCAGTCAGGCTACGTCTACATTAATCCGGATACATTTGAAAACGGCGTTTTCGTTTAGAAACGCTCTCCGTCCACACTAGCGTTCTCTTACGAGAGGTACTCTCGTACTGCGTAATATCTTACGCTAGGGGAAATCTCTTTTCCGCGAGATACTGAAGCCAAAAAATTATCCTTAATTTTGAAATAATGTAAAACGCGTTGCGGCAGCATGCAGACATAGGCGAGACAGCTCGCGCGCCTATTGGCTGCCCTGCGGCAACTGCAGCAGCCTATCGATAAGGCCCTATCGTGACGTCATCACCAATGGGGGCGCTTCGCGCCCCATACGTCACGTCCCGCCGAAACGGGCGTGGCCTGGGGCTATAAATATAGCATCGAAAGGCTAGCTTACCGATTTTTCATCTCTTCAGCGGAGCTCACGCATCGCTGGATCCAGAGAGAAGAAGCCGCGCCGTGGAAACAGCATTTCAGCGGGACGAGTTCGGTACCTGGAGTCGCTGGCCGCGCCGCCTTCAACCACCGTTCCTGCTACGCTATCCGGCGTTATATCCTTTTATTGCATTGTGTGTGTTCGCCGCCGCGACTCACACTCCTTCTCTAAAAGAGCAGAGCGTCTTTTTCAAGATGTCTCGTCCATCCTGTGGCTCGTGCCGAGCCCCACTCAGCGACGGGGACCGCCATGTCATCTGCGTTTCCTGCCTGGGTGAAGGACATGCGGCTCTAGCGCTCGCTGACGGCGGATGCCCTCACTGCGAGCTTATGCCTATGGCGACTCTGAGGACTCGCATGGCAACTTTCCACGAGCCTGCACCTCCCGCTTCGACCCCGCGCCGTAAAAAGCGCCGTGCTCAGCGGATCCCTGAGCCTCCCACCGAGAAAAGCTCGCCGGTGCGCCTGCCAGCTTCGCCGTCTGCTTCTCTCGAGTCTCTCACTCCCGGACAGTGGCCGCCGCTGGCCGCCGCTTCCGCCGGAGATGACAAGGAAGAAGCGGCAGTTTTCGAGGAGGACAACTGCTCTATCCTGGCTTCGGACAGCGAGGATTGGGCGAGCTCTGTGGACCTCGCCCCTTCTTCTGCCCGCGAGTCGTCAGGAAAACGGGCCAGCATTGAAGCTGAGCTGATGCGTCTGCTCACACAGGCCACAGAGAGCCTCGGCCTCGAGTGGTCCGCGCCTGCCGAGCCTACACGCAACCGTCTGGACGGCTGTTTTCTGCAAGGGGACCGCGTTTCCACGCCCTCAAGACCCGCCCCGTTTCTTCCTGAGCTTCATGAAGAACTGGCAAAGTCTTGGAGCGCCCCTTTTTCAGCCAGGCTACGTTCCTCTGCTTCGGCGGCATTCTCCGTGGTGGACGGTGCTAAAGACAGAGGATACCTCGCTCTCCCTCTAGTGGAGGAGGCAGTAGCAGCCCATCTTTGCCCGCCCTCTGCTGGACGGCGGACTAAGACGGCGCTACCTTCAAAAGCCTGCCGCGCTACTTCCACCCTGCACAGTCGCGCTTACACCGCCGCTGGGCAGGCTGCATCAGCGCTACACACTATGGCCACTCTCCAGATCTTCCAAGCTAACCTTCTCCGAAAGCTGGACGAGGAAGGCACGGAAGCAGTCAACGTGGCGGATTTAAGGAGCGCTACGGACCTCGCTCTCCGCGCTACGAAATCCGCTGCACAGGCCATAGGGCGGAACATGGCCTCTTTCACCGTTGCTGAGAGACACCTCTGGCTGACGCTTTCAGAAATGCCGGACTCGGAGCGCTCTGTGTTCCTCGACGCCCCCGTTTCTGCTACTGGCCTCTTTGGATCGTCCGTCAAAGATTTCGCGGACAGATTCGCTGAGGTACAAAAGACGTCGCAGGCCATGAAGCACTTTTTGCCAAAGCGCTCTAGCTCTGCATCAGGCCGCTCTAAACAGCCGTCTGCTCGCAGCTCGCAGCCACCGCCCCCCGCCGCCGCTTCACAGCGTCGACAGGCCCGGGACCAGAGACCACGCTCTCGCTCTGCCGGCCGCCGCCCCCCACAGCGTGGGACTCGGTCGAAGGTTGAGATGAAGCCCGAGGCCTCAAAGTCTTCCTAGCCAGCTTAGGAAAACGACGGTGTTCAAGCCCCGCTGCGGCCGGGTTTCCACCAAAACTTCCCGCTCGTCCAGTTCCATTACATGCGACTGTTCCAGTGTACTCTGCAGTAAACAAGTCGGTTACATTACCCGCTTGCCTGTACACAAACGCCGTTTTCACGGCGACCCAGATAAATCCTGTAAAGAGCGTATTTTCTGGTATTCCGGCCACGGCCGACGGTGTTATGAGTGTAGTAAAAATGCCCACTGCCCAGTGCCCATTCCTACACACAGACACAGCCCGCCCCACAGGGCTCGCGCACATAAAATCGACTCATGTCGATTGCACACAGAATGTAGTGAACGTGCCCACGTCCCAGTGCCCACAAACACTACACGCTGCATGTCTCTCGGTTTCTGTAAAAACGAAACCAACACACATACAACCGACTCAGGTCGATGGTGTTTTCAGTGCAAATGTGCCCGCTGTCCTGCGCCCACATTCACTCACAGACATGACGAATCCCTCGGTTTCCCCCACGCTCGCCGTCTCTCAGCTACCTGCCGTGAGAGAGCCGAGCGCGGGCGAACCGCCCGCTGTGATCAAAACACTCCCCGCCTCGAGCGCTGCAAATGCGGTGTCTATAATACAGCATACCGAAGCTCCCCGGTCGCCACTATGTCACGACCAGAGCTCCGATCTCATTCAACCCTTAGCTATGCACGCACATGCGTGGGCAAAGCTTCCCGGTGTATCAGAATGGGTGCTGAACATTATAGAAAGAGGCTATTCGCTACAGTTCGCTCGACGTCCCCGCCTTTGTGCGGTGCGAGTCGAAACCACGGTAGAAAAGGAAGTAGCAAGTGTACTTCGTACCGAAATTGCGAAACTGTTGAGCAAAGGGGCAATAGAGCCTTTATCTCAAGCTCAGAGCGAAGGGGGGCTATACAGCAGATATTTTCTGGTTCCGAAAAAAGACGGGGGTCTCAGACCCATTCTAGATCTAAGACAACTGAACGTAGCGCTTTCAAAACGCCGGTTCAGAATGCTCACAACCAAGAAAATCCTCGCGCAAATTCGCCACGGGGACTGGTTTGTGTCAATAGATCTGAAAGACGCGTATTTCCAAATACAAATAGCGTCACGTCACAGGCGATTTTTGAGATTCGCCTTCGAGGGCCAGGCTTATCAATACACAGTCCTACCGTTTGGCCTGTCCCTAGCACCTCGTACATTCACGAAGTGCGTGGACGCAGCCCTCGCTCCCCTGAAACTTCGGGGAATGCGAGTTTTGAACTACTTGGACGATTGGCTGGTTCTAGCTCAGTCACATACGGAGCTCATAGAACACAGAACCATTTTACTCGAACATCTCGAGAATCTGGGTCTCAAAGTCAACTGGGCGAAAAGTTCACTGTCTCCCAGTCAGAGAATATCTTTTCTGGGCACAGAACTGGACTCGCTGTCAATGACAGCTCAAATATCGCTACAGCGCAGATTGACTATTCAGCGCATGACAGAAACCTTCCGCCGCGGCACTATAGTCCCGCTAAAGAAGTTTCAAAGGATGCTCGGTCTCATGGCAGCAGCATCCACAGTTCTCCAGCTGGGTCTGCTTCGCATGCGCCCACTGCAGTTCTGGCTACAAGCGCGAGTACCGCGTCGAGCATGGACTTCAGGTCTCTTTCGTCTCAAGGTCGATCAGGAATGCGTCTCAGCACTGATACCCTGGAGAGCGACCGACTGGTACCAGTCAGGTGTAAGCCTGGGGACTTCCTCGAGTGTGAAGGTGGTGTCCACGGACGCCTCCACCTCGGGATGGGGAGCACTGCTCGAGGGCAGACCGTTTTTCGGCCAGTGGTCAGAACGGGAAAAGCTTCTGCACATAAACTGCCTGGAAATGATGGCAGTCGACAACGCGCTGAGGCGCTTTCGTCCCCAAATAGCAGGACACCACGTCTTGGTCCGCTCGGACAACATGTCAGTGGTAGCCTACATAAATCGCCAGGGAGGCATCACATCCCGAAACCTATACAGGTTAGCGAAACGCCTCCTGGTATGGGCTCAGCACAATTTGCGCTCGCTCAGAGCAGCGCATGTGCCTGGCCACCTGAATGTGGGACCAGACAGACTGTCCAGGAACAATGTTCCAGCAGGAGAATGGTCACTGCATCCGCAGACAGTCCAACTGCTGTGGCAGACATTCGGCAGAGCAAAGATAGACCTGTTTGCGTCTCAAGAAAACGCTCACTGCCCGGAATTTTTCTCAAAGAGCAGGGATGCGCTGGCCCACGTCTGGCCCCGCTGCCCGCTCTATGCCTTTCCCCCCATCACGCTCCTACCTCAGGTATTAGAGCGGATCAGGGAAAGCAGATGCTCAGTGTTACTGGTTGCTCCGTTCTGGAAGAACCAGGCTTGGTTCCCAGTTCTTATGCAGCTGACGAGCACTGCCCCATGGCCAATACCAGTGAGGAGGGACCTCCTCTCTCAAGCCAGGGGCTCGATCTGGCATCCTCGCCCGGAGCTTTGGTCCCTACATGCGTGGGCCATCAACGGGTACCCTCTGATATCCCAGAGGGAGTGTTAAACACGATCATGCAGGCTAGAGCTCCCTCTACGAGACGGCTCTATTCCTCAAAATGGTCAGTGTTCTCCAGCTGGTGCACAGCACGCGGCTTTTCACCCCTGGACTGTGGAGTGACGGAGGTTCTCTCCTTCCTACAAGAGCTACTGGATGAAGGCAGAGCCCCATCCACGCTCAAAGTCTATGTGGCGGCTATAGCAGCGTTTTCCAAACCAACGCTTGGTCAGTCACTAGGAAGGAACGATCTGGTCATTCGGTTCCTTAGAGGAGCTAAGAGGTTAAATCCTCCCAGACCTCCCTCAGTCCCCATATGGGACCTTTCTACGGTCTTGGAGGCCATGAAGGGTGCCCCATTTGAGCCTATCCAGTCAGTAGATATCAAACACTTGTCTTTCAAAACGGTGTTTCTTCTGGCTCTCGCTTCAGTGAAGCGCATAGGGAACTTACAAGCGCTCTCAGTGAGCGCGACGTGTATGGAGTTTGGGCCAAATGACTCGAAAGTCATACTCAAACCAAGGCACGGGTACGTCCCTAAATCCCTCAATACACCGTTCAGGGCCCAGGTAATTTCCCTGTCTGCCCTGCCGGTCTCTAACGAGGAGAAGGACGCCAGCTTCCTTTGCCCAGTCAGGGCGCTAAGGGCTTATGTGTCCCGCACGTCTGTTTTCAGACAGACGGAGCAGCTCTTTGTTTCACTCTACGGACGTTCTAAGGGACTCGCCGTTTCGAAACAGAGCCTATCCAGATGGATAGTCGATGCTATAGCGCTGGCTTACACCTCTAAGGGCTTGCAGTGCCCATTAGGTGTCAGAGCGCACTCCACGAGAGGCGTGGCCTCGTCGTGGGCTTGGTCTAGTGGGATTGCCTTGCAAGATATCTGTATGGCGGCAGGCTGGGCCTCCCCGTCTACATTTATAAGGTTTTATAACCTAGAGGTTCCCGCTCTGCAAGCTAAGCTGCTTTCAGTCTAAAAATCGGTACTGTCTGCCCCGAGTACGTCCGGCCCAGAATACCGAAATAGCGCGAGCAACGCTCGTTTAGATCGCGCAGCTCTATGGGCAATGTGTAAGACCCACTATATTCATCAGTCCAGGCCGGGGTCGCCCTGACTGAGTAAATACCATCACTATAACTGTTCTTATAGGATGCTGCATTACAGGAATGATGCTATTCTAGCCACTCTTCCTGGGCTCTCTGTGAGTCACTTATGATCATGTACTACATGAGCCCGGGCACCTGCCCTTGGGACTTTGGTGCTGGATCATAGCATGCACGGTGTTTTACACTGTTTCCCCTAGCGTAAGATATTACGCAGTACGAGAGTACCTCTCGTAAGAGAACGTACTCGGTTACTAACGTAACCTCGGTTTTCTCTAGAGAGGAAACGAGTACTGCGTATCTTGCCGTGCCTGCGCACGCTCCGGTTCGCTCCGGCGATGAAAAACCGGTAAGCTAGCCTTTCGATGCTATATTTATAGCCCCAGGCCACGCCCGTTTCGATAGGCTGCTGCAGTTGCCGCAGGGCAGCCAATAGGCGCGCGAGCTGTCTCGCCTATGTCTGCATGCTGCCGCAACGCGTTTTACATTATTTCAAAATTAAGGATAATTTTTTGGCTTCAGTATCTCGCGGAAAAGAGATTTCCCCTAGCGTAAGATATTACGCAGTACTCGTTTCCTCTCTAGAGAGAACCGAGGTTACGTTAGTAACCGAGTACGTTTTCAAGCGTTTTCGGACGTTTCAGTGTGGATGAGAAACTTTTGAAAAACGCCTGAAAACGCTCAATTCACCTTTACTGCGCATGTGTAAAACCCCACAAAAGCTCACTGATATGATTCAGATGGAAAAATAAATAATGAAGTTATCGCGCAATTCTTCTGACAGGATAATTTTATTTAGTAAAATATCTCACCATTCACTGATGCGTCCAGGTCGCACGCAGACACCATATGTTTGGTCTAAAACGCGACTGCTCTCATGTATCACCGCAGGACAGCAAATGTGAGTAAATTCTGTCATCTTTGCAGGAATGTGATATGAAGAGTGTGCAATGTAGAATATTTTTTAGCAACAGTGTGAGAATAGCACATAACAGGCTCAATACTGGTATAAACATGAATATCTATTGGTAGCCTACAATATGCGTCACATGACAAAATGTACGTCATCGTTTTTAAATCCCTCCGGTTTCACAGTCCACACTACGACGCAAAAACGGCGTTTTCAAATGTACGCTTTGGAGTGCGTTTTCAAAAAGCTTCGTTTTCATTAATAAAAACGCCGTCTCAGTGTGGACGGAAGGCCAAAACGGAGAGAAAAAGATGCGTTTTCAAACGAAAACGTATTAGTGTGGACATGGCAGGAGTTTTTAAATATTAACCGATTGTGAATGGGTGCATCACGAACATAAGGAGAATCTTCACATAATTTTTTCCCTTTTTTCTCAAATCACAAACATGCACACACTACACGAGTTGAAAATGGTAGCGCGTCACTCACTACAATTATCTATGGCAAGCCAAGAGGCTCAGAAATACGCCATAGATTAATCGCGTTTAAAGCCAAACGCCGTAAAATACGGCGTTTTAAACCGTATTGGACGCCGTAAAATACGCCGTTTTAATTACAAACGCCGTAAAAGACGCGCGAAATACCTCAATGACGCAGTATTTGACGGCGTTTTAGTGTGCATGGAAAGCGCCGCTTTTTACGCCGTTCATCTCGCCATATGACGCCGTAAAAAACGCCGTTTTGGTTGCACAGAGCGCGCGCTATTTTACGGCGTTTTGCTTATAGTATAATGAGACACGCCCGCTGATTTCCACAGCCAGTAAGTTTGAACTGTTATCTCCCAATCAATGATGAACTGAGTCAGACCAGACGAATTCAGCACGGATCATTTAATCCAATTCTTATGCTCATATAGGCCTATGAGGAGTTATTAAACAAGGAAAAGAATCCAGGTCGTATTGGCTTAACTCGGCACATTTCCATCTAAGTGCTGAATAACACAAAATATTATAACCCATAGAATGCCCTATGAATTTGTGTGTTTTAAATAGGCCTATTTGAAAAAAATAAGACGAATGCATTTTTTGCTATTTCTAAAAAATGTGGCAGGTTTGGTATGTCTATAAGCTTCTCCTTTCAGAATTAAATAGTGTTCCGATTTTTGTAGGCTAATTAAATTCGTGTTTTATTCATATTACATTGATTATATATTAATTAAATACTTAGCATACATTTCGTTATATCCAATATATTTTTGTAAAATGAAGATTCAAATATTTTGCCCTTTCGTTCGTCCAGTTCATAGTGAAATAAACGACTTGGGGGAAAAAGTCAACCGTTTGTGGGTATAGAAGTTCAGTGCGTAAAGCCGTTTTTAAAATACGAATTTTGAAATAATTTCCGTCATTTTAAAAGATAAAACACAAGGTGCAAGGGGAGCAAACTCAGCAAATGACAATAAATCAATACATAAAAATAACATAGCCTAGTTATTTCTTTCCCACATTTGAGTCATTATTCTTAAAACAAATGTAAATTATGCTTGCAACAATAGCTGTAGGTTAATTGGCCTGGGCTGCGTTTCCCAAAAGCATCGTAAGCCTAAGTAAGTAGTTCGTAAAAACGATCGTACGACTGATCTTACGGTCTGTTTCCCAAAAGCATCGTAACTTAAGTAGCACTTAAAAATCATCGTAGATCTACGAGTGCTCTGAAGTAATCGTAAATCCCCAAGTGCATCGTAAGAAGACAGAGTTATGAGGTCACCTGCAGGAAAAACGGCAGATTACACTTTTATCTAGATTTAATAGATTACACTGCAAAGTGAGTACAAATATAAGATTTTGATTGTACTTTTTTTATTGTACACTTTATAGTACTTGTTTTTTGTTTAAATGAATGTATAAATTAAATAATACAAAAGGGAAGAAAAAATACACATCTAAATTAAATGAATGAACAAAAACAAAAAAATCATAAAATAACGAAGTAATGTGGGAAATATGCTTCAAAGACTGGGCAAAATATGGATAAAAAAAAACTAAAAAAAAAACTGTCAATGACTTGCACGAAAAACAGCCATATTGGGCATTTCTTGCAGACCACCTTCCCTGATCTTTGAACACCCCGGGTTGCGGTTAGTTTGCAATGTCCACCCAGATGTTTTGTTTTTCCTTATTTGTATGGTGTCCTTTAAATCTGTTAAAAATAGCATATTTGTTTCGCTCTATCTCCTGTAAAATTAGGCCTACATTAATTTAATCTTTTTTGAAAGGTATCTTTTTTTCTTTTTTTTTTCTTTTTTTTTTTTATAAATTTTGTCAGTAGGCTATCTCCGCCTGAATGTAGACTTTAGACTTGTCTTGATTGCTAATCCACAGATGATGATTATTAGGTTAAATCTAATAATTAAGGCTAAACGTTCAGAATACGATTCCATATACGGTTATATTTCAGCACTTCGCGAATGGACAGCGACTCTTAAGTAGCACGTAAAACGCGTTCTCGCGCGTTCATGTTAAGTGCATTTTTGGGAAACGCTAGTGGAATTGCTGCGAGCGTTCGTAACCTTGCACGTAGAGAGCGCTCTTAAGAGCTAAGATACATCGTTATCGGGAAACCCGGCCCTGGATGAGTGTGATTGGCCTAATATTGTGTCCCAGACCGGCATTAAATAATTCGTGAATATTTGTAAAAATTCGTGGCTTGAAAGAGTTGGAAAATTGACAGTTCTGTTGATGTTTTGCGTAAAGTACGCAAAACAAGTACGTGTAAAGTACGTTGAGGGTTAGTAAAGTAAAACTAAAACTATTAAAAACATTTAAATGCTAATCGAAATAAACCTGAAATAAAGGAAAATATAACTATTAGTTGAAAAACTTAAACTAAACGGACATGAGAATTATAATTTTTTTATCAACAAACTGGATTCATTTCGGGCGTATCCGGCGACTCAAAACGGGGGTTGGAGGTAACGGAACAAAAAAAAAAAAAATTACACTGCCTACTGCAGGGGCAGCGCCAGAGAATTTTTAACGCATGTGCTGAGGGGGTGCTAGATCATTGACAGGGGGAGCAGCGCAAAACTTGGCCCCTAAATATTTAATATTCAATTATTTTAATGATCACAATTAAAGTTTTATTAAATTGAACAAGCGCAACATTCAGCATTCAGCACAATCAAATATTCAAAAAGATGTACACTCTAAACAAAAATGGTGCTAAATAGCACTAAAAGTGGTTCATTGGCTTGTAATCATAGGGGAACCACTTTAAGTGCCATATAGCACCTACCTTTGTCAAATGGTGCTATGTAGAACCATAAGAGGTGCCATATAGCACCTTAACCACCCCAAAGAACCGCTAAAGAACCGCTGAAGAACCAAACTGGGCTTAACAGGTTCTTTAAATGGTAGTGGTGCTATATAGCACCTTAACCACCGCAAAGAACTGCTGAAGAACCATTTTTTTTTTGTGTGTAGGCTATTATTAATAATAATGTTATATCAACATAATATCTCGTTATTTCGACATAATATGTGTGCGTGCAACAAGCAAGATGTGCATTTGTAAATCCGGTGACGTGTGCATTGATTTTTATTAATAAACTAGTGTTTCTGACTGTCTGCTGCAAACATGAAGTTGACGATCGCCATATTCGTAGTGAACGCACCTAGAGAGAAATGCACATAATGGATTACATAATCAGAGAGTAGGCCTAGCCTTTTTTATTTTTTTATTTATTATTTCGTTTAAAGACATTTCAAGCTTTGTGTATTTGATGTATTTCTCATGTCTGTGTGAGGCATACACTGAGTTTCGTTAAGTATTAGGATGAGATGCGCTCCAGTTAACGTGCAACACTGTTAGACTTTTCTGTAATTTCTACAGTTATTTACTTTAAATCCCCCAGTATTATACTGCTATTTCTCTTTACAGTAAATAACTGTGATTCCAATTGCATCATGGGAATTTTCTGTGACGTCTAACACCACATACAGAGACTTACTGTATTTTTTAAATTTGCTGTATACTACTGTATTTGACGTAACTGCCTCTCTGGCTGGCACCATTCCACCGTGCTTTTTATTTCCTAATTTTTGCCTTACACCACGTGTCTACAACGCTATAATAGCCAGAGGCTGTCTATATTGGACACATTGAAGCGACCGGACCTTTAAATGCAAACCTGTTTATCCCTTGTAAGAACTAGTGCGAGCGCTTGGACTCGTATCGGACTACGTCTGAAATATAACGGCCGCGGCGCATCACTACACTGTCTGGGATTTGTCGTGTCGCGTCAGACAGACATCCAGTGTAGGTAATGGGGTCTGTCTTTTGTTGGATCGCGACGTTCGTGTCTGGCCCGGGGAAGAGACGGAATTCACTTCACCGAGAGAGAGATCAGCAAGCAAGGTAAAAAAAAAAAAAAACAAAAAAAAAACATTCTGTGTATGTTGACAGGATTGTGCCCAGTTTAACGTATGTTATAACGTTAACGTTAGCCTAACGTTACTCGTCGTCAACAGGGCGGTAACGAACTTTACCATGGTAAACTGAGCTAACGTTTCATTTTACACACTTTGTTAGATTATTGAATTGTCGAGTTAAAATGCCAACGAGCAACGCGTTTACATTAACAATAAATGTGAATAAACTAATGTGAAATTCTGTTTATATCTTAATGTTGGCCTACTGATGAGAACCTTTATAGTTTTAGCATTAGTTTGCAAACTATACCATATTATAGTTTTTTTTTTTTTTATGGAATTTAATATTTACTTCCATTTTTGTGTTTAAAGGCAACTGCAACAAAGCGCCAATTCGCGCCAGTGACTTAGCAAGATTCCAGAGGTAGGCCAGCCCATTTGTGATATATTTTGAGATAAGTTTGCTGAAATGATTAGCATACACTATGTGAAAATTGCTTTTGAGCCACTGGTGCAGACTAGGTAGCTAACAATATCTTATAAAATCTCTATAAAATTGGCTAACTTTATATCAAATAAGTGACCTTTGCATTATGTCTAACTTTATTACACAGCAAATGAACCAATCAGAAGATGGACCATTGTCTTTGTTCAGTCTCACCAGATTAAATGTATCCAGGTAAGCACTGCAGTAAAACTCTCACTAATTCATTCAGACCAAATCTAGCATTCTAAACAACTTAAGTTTATATTTTTGCATTATTTTTATATTTTATTAGCCAGCGACTCTACCATTGCAGTTCCACCTGACTAGGAAGGTCCTAATATCAGCGCACAGGTGGGTTAACTACTGTAGGAAGGAGAACGATCATCACACAGTGATTTCTTGCATGTATCTTACTGTGTATTTGTCTCAAACAGGTACTCCTTCACTGCAGACAAGCTGAAATGGGCTAAAATCATCTATTTCAGTCGTTCAACTTCTTTCTATGCATCTCAGCATTTTTGGACAGAATTTAGGATTTTTAAGTATTAAAATTTAATCTGGCATAATTTAATTTAGTTCTTTTGTATGCTATTTATTGACAAAAGCTGTTTACAAATAAATATTAAGTTTTTGTGAAAATATTAATAAAAATTAACAAAAAAGGAGGTTAAAAATAATGTGACACTAATATTCTCTCTCTCTCTCTCTCTCTCTCTCTCTCTCTCTCTCTCATATAGTTTTGGAACCGGGATCTCCTCTGAAGGACTGAGTACATTTGTGTTTGTGGGCACCATGGGCGTAGGTTTAGGGGGGGACGCTAGGTACTAGTCCCAATCAATATTTTGAGATGACAAATTTGTCCCCACCAATATTTAGCAAGCTCCTTTGAACTGCTATTTGGATCTTTGCGCTGCTATTTGGATCGATTCCAACGGCCAAAACAAAGACAGTACAAGAAACGTCGTAATTTGATTGGCGGCGGTGTATCTGACAGGCTACACGCGCGGGCCGGGACTACTTTTGTGCTTGCACTGGCAGCGAGCGGGTGGTGTGTGGGTGTGTGTGTGCAGTCTGTGTGTGTGTGTGTGTGTGTGTGTGTGTGTGTGTGTGTGTGTGTGTGTGTGTGTGTGTGTGTGTGTGTGTGCGCGCGCGCGCGTCGACGACGCCGACGGTAAGTTACCAGGGCTGTCTCTCTGCCACATACAAAGGCCAGAGTAAAACATTTTAATATTCCGTTTTTTGCCACTTTTTGTACTTTGTAGATAGATCAGCTATGCCACCCAAGAAGAAGAAAGGGGACATACGAAGCTTTTTCATAAAGCAGAGTGTAAGTAGGCAAAATAACTAGCCACACAAATAAACTAGCAGTAGTAGTGACTGACCAGGCTTTCAAATGCAGATTCTACTGTGGAAAATAGTATTGATTGGTGATAGTATGTGTTACCATGTTGTTACAGTTAAACCTAGCAGCAGCAATCTTTCAACTAAGGTTAAGAGTATTGATTAGGCTGTGCAGCACTGATAGACTCATAGAAGTCACGTTATCATGATAGAATGCTACGTTAGCAAGTCACTGAATGTTAATTAGCTGACCTTAACTTAGAATCTTGCAGTCAACATAAACAGTGGATCTGAGACATTTTTCGTTTCTACATTCTATTTATGTAATGTATTTGTGAGTGAGTGTAGCCTAAGAATTTAATATTTAAGAATATAATATATCAATAGAATTTGATATAGAATAGTAGATGATACGTGTGTATTTTATTCATTTGTTCATTATTTAATTACATATAGAAAACTCATTCCAGGGGGAGGGGGATGTCCCCACCAAAGCTGAGGCCAAACCTACGCCCTTGGTGGGCACGCATGCAGACCAGGGAACACTCTGATGTTGTCAATCAAGTTCTGAACAGGAACCAATCTTTGGAGAAGTTCATTTATTCACAAAGGTGGACAAAAACATTGTGTTGGCTTTTTAAAGATTATTTTGATGATGACTTTTACTCCTATGCTGTAGAAAAGATGGAGTAGACAGTCAGACATTGATAATAATAATAAATGTTTCTTGAGCATCAAAGAGACTTCTTTCAAAAACATTACGCCACTTAAATACTTCTTTTGGCCACCAGTGTACATGAATCCAACACATTTTTGGAAATAAGTGAAATTATTTTTAAGGTGGGGTTATGTGTCTTGTATTGTGAAAAGAACTGTTTTGTCCTGTTTTGGACATTTCCTTTTTGAATGCTTAATGTATTTATATTCTGCAGTTTTATGAATGTAATGGTTGATATTTCATTATAATACTTGTATAAGCTAAACAACCAATGACTCTACATTCATTTAGTCAAATGCTAATGTTTTGTTTATGATTTTATGTATGTTTTCAAAAATGTTTGCAGTGAAGGACAGCACATAATGTGTTAATTTAACACGTTTACACATCTTTGTGCTAACCTCTCTGACATATTTACTTTGTTAAAATCATTAACACAATGAATGAGTTAAAATTAACACAAAAAATGTTGTCTCTAAACTTACCCATTAATGTGTAAAAATTTCACACATCATTTCCAGCATTGGCATGTTTATTTTGTGATATATATGAAATGTTTTAAATAAAAAAATGGTATTTTGTGATAACTTTGTCTAATTGGTTTGTATGAAAGTAGTACTTATGTAGGATAAAAATAAAATTAATCATATATCAAAATTATCAAATCTAATTTTTATTTAGTACAAATAAAAATAATTACAGTAGTGTACTGATTAGCTTAGTTTTTACAGTAATGCACTGTACTGATTAGCTTCGTTTTTACAGTAATGCACTGTATTACACAAAACTGAAATACGGTTTGGTACTGTAACTCTTAATTACAGTAACTTACTGGCAACAGTGTTGCCAGTAAGTTACTGTAAAAAACCCTTGAAAAGTCTAACAGTGAATGCAAGAGACCGCGCGGGCGCCTTCATGATTATATTGTCCGTTATATTTGCTTCATATATAATGTTGACCAGGCAATTGGTTGATGAAAAATTTATTAAAATTAAGATACAATTTATACAAAACGAAATTCACTTTAAAGAAAGGTTTTCTACAAAACAAAACAAAACAAAACTTAATGAAGTGGTCAAAATCATGTCTGAACCACTCCATGTCTCATATTGCGCATCCTATCTTACTGGTGCTGTTCACTTTTCATAAATCAACATAAATGGAAAAAAAATAACATTTATTTATATATAATATTTTAACAAATATGAAACTAAATGCGCTTATTTAATGGCTACAACAGTAGGCCTACAGTAGGCCTACAGACTCTCTATTTGTACAAATTGCTGCACATTCATTTAATTCTGAATTTTGCACACACAAGTTGAAAGGCATTTGTTCAAATCAAGTTCATGGTTAATTGTGCGTGCATTTATTAATCATTATGATACTAAAATCATAACAATGTGGGCGATGCTATGTACAAAAAAATAAAATAAAAAATCAGATGAGCCCAGAACGCAATTACACGTTAAGTATTTCCCCCCCATAGAAAACCATTATAAGAACGCTTAATGTGGCTTATTGCAGATTAGAATGTCCCCTTGTTATGTCGAAATAACGAGATATTATGTCGATACTACTGCTGTGTCCACCATGGTCTCCACATTCTTGATCAGCGGAAACGATTTTTGCTTGTTTGGGATCTGACTGGCCAGCGTATTTGAAAAAGTCAAGCAAACTTTGCTGTCTTTTTGACATTTTTCCCCTGAGTGAAACGATCGAGGCTAACAGCAATCTCAACTAGCACAACAAGCGCGCAAGTCATGTGTCACCCATGTTCACATGTTCCGGCTCAAATTAAGCCCTGTGTGACACCCTTTTAAAATGTGAAAATCCTATTAATTTTGCTTTATTGATTTGAATGTTCTTTAATATTTTTCTTTAATTTCAGTTTATTATTTAGCTTGGATTATTTTAATACATAAAATTAATAATTCCTTGGGAGCATACGAATTGGATTACCACAAATGATCCGTGCTGAATTCGTCTGGTCTGACTCAGTTCATCATTGATTGGGAGAGAACAGTTCAAACTTACTGGCTGTAGAAATCAGTGGGCGTGTCTCATTATACTATAAGCAAAACGCCGTAAAATAGCGCGCGCTCTGTGTAACCAAAACGGCGTTTTTTACGGCGTCATATGGCGAGATGAACGGCGTAAAAAGCGCCGCTTTCCATACACACTAAAACGCCGTCAAATACGGCGTCATTGACGTATTTCGCGCGTCTTTTACGGCGTTTGTAATTACAACGGCGTATTTTACGGCGTCCAATACGGTTTAAAACGCCGTATTTGACGGCGTTTGGCTTTAAACGCGATTAATCTATGGCGTATTTCTGAGCCTCTTGGCTTGCCTTATCATGCAAGAACGATCATCACCTCACGTGATCTCACGGAGACGTGGATGTAAGCATGTACGTAGCAGATAGTCATTGATGTCTCAACAGGTAATGTTTACATTTGCTAGCAGCTTTCTACACTCACCCAGTATGTGCAAAACCAGGGCGACTTCACTTATCCCCAACTCTTCTCTTTGTCCATACGGTTGTGTCATATTTTCGTTATACGTCACGTTATACAAGCAGTCGTGTTGTTGCAACACTTTCCGCGGCGCCTCCTCTTGTTTCAACAGACCAGCAAAGCAGGACAGGACGGTTCTTTCGCGGTCGCAATTTCAAAAGTGCTCTCATTCACTTCTCTCATTGGCTATTGTGAAAAAAACTGACGTAATCACCCCGATTTAAAATCCTAAATATCAAATTTGTTTGATAAAATTGGGTGCCCCGGATAACACGTGTCTTGATCTGCAAACGCCTCACAGATAATCGGAATAGCCCGATATGCCCTGGACGAGACTTTTTTTGTTGTTGTTAGATTGTCAGGAGGGATAATTCTGTCATTAATCGGCTTTAAAATCCTGTAGTCTGAGCCCGGTTTAAGGTAAATAATAGTCAAATTTAACATAGCCTAATTGATCGTTTACTGATGTAGTTATAGTGCATTCCTTTGAACTCATTATACTGGATATTATTTAGTATTTTCATTATTGTTTCCCTTGGATTTATTTTTACATTATAATGTTGGGTACATTTGCAGTACATTTGCATCATTGACCTGAGTACTGGCAGCAGCTGTTTAGCTGTGACTAGGTGATGATGACTCAGGACGAGATGTCAGCATTTTTGTTTTATTCATGTTTTTTGTCACTTTGGATTTACCGCGACAACTTTATATAGGCCTACACAAAACAGCGCTTGTTTTTCTGCCACAGGGGTATTGCAAGAGATGTGAAGAATACCAGCTGCTCTCCCAATGTAGTGTATTCTGAGAGAATGCAATAAATGCATAATATTACAAGTGTAACCAAGAGTATGCTAAGATGTGAATATTTCGTCATCAATAGTAGTTAATTTGTTGTGTTCATAACAACTGCAAACCACACTGACGATCATCTGAACTGTACCTCAGGCCACATTTTATTTTACATACCTCAGCTGTCAGTCTCCAAAAAAAAAAAAAAAAAAAAAAAAACCTACTACTTTTGAGCTACCAAGTCATGGCAAATTTCACAATTATATCATACATGTGGACATATGAGACATTTGACAGCTGAAGTGCAAAATGCACAACTATCAAACAACTTTAGCATAACATACAAGTCTCAAGCATTACTTGCAAGGAGAATAACTGAAATTGTCATGCTCCAAAAAGAAGATAAAGATGGCATTAAAATATTCTTCATGACAAGATAAACTATGCCTGTTTGGTTGCCACCCACTGCCTTGACCTTATGGTTATGCTCAGTCAGGCTGTGTGCCCTACACAGTGGGTCACTACACATTTGATCATTTCAGCAGTATCGAGATAGAAAATAAAGCGGTTTGAGAACCTGTATTTAAAGACGGACTCTAGACCTTAATGGAAAATGTGACACGCTTTTTTGCAAATACTGCAAAATCATACTTTGTGCAAATAGATTTTCAGAGAGAAAAATTTGACAATATATGCATCTCTATAGAACATTCAGAAGTACTCTTTAAAATACTTTGTACCAGGAAACGCATTATTATAATGAAACTAAGAAAACATCCTTTTTGGTTTATTGTGAACTGAAGCTGAAGATACCTTCTGCATGTATCAGCAATTCTTAATAAAGATGAGGGGTCTGAGTCTTCAGATGATGTCCTGAAAGTAGAAAAATGAAGATACATGTATTTTTCAACATTTGGTTAGTGGTCTTTGGAAGATTTGCACATCTGAAACTGTATGTCTTGACTCCTTGCAGCTTCCTGCTGCTTCAAGCTTCTGCGCCCAAATGGTAGGTGGAATGTTGTCGGCAGTCAAAAGACTCCTAAAGATAATCAAAGGCAAGGGAGAGACAGCCACCAGAGCTCACTGACAGCCTTAAAAGTGCATATGTAAGTAAATTTCACACAAACGCCTGTATGTTTTTTTTTTCCCTTTTTTTTTCATTTCTTCAAACTTATAGCAATTTTGTCTGACCGTCAGACATTTTGTTGCACATTGAAGCTCTGTAGTATACATCTGCTCATAGACACACATCTTTATAGTCTATATGACTCATGCTATAATGCATGATTGAGAGTCTAATCTCATTTCATTTGAACATGTTTTGCATATTATCATGTACTTTAATTTCTTAACAAGGGAATTATCTAAGTGATATGTTGTGAGATTTGACTGAATGCGGTTGCATTGCAGTTTTCTAGTTTGTAGCATTGATTCAGAATTTTTACATTTAATTCACATATTTCTTTACCTAGTTTCACATATTGTCTGTAATCTTCCCATGGCATACTGGAGACCTTTTATTGCAAATCACTAGATATAACTTCATTGTTAATTCAAAATGTCAATTTTATTTACTTCCTGAAGTAATTCACTTAATCTGTAATTAACTTGCTGTTCTGCTGGCAGCAGAACGAGTGCCGTTGGGAAAGTTTGACCAAAATAGCAACACTAACTATGGGGAATGGAGAAGGGACAATTGAGAGTGCAGTATTGATATGCTTGCGATGGGATATAACTGCAGTGATGACTGACATCAGCCACTTGAAGAAGGAATAACATTTAAAGTATCAAGAACTTTGAAGAACATCCAAGTCTTCAAAATATACATGTTGCAAAATGCATAATACCGAACTAGAATAAACCGAATCCTAAGCATTAATCTTTGCCTTATCTCACATTGTTTGTGCTACACTGTAGCAGCTACAGGAATGAATGACAGTTTAAAGTGACGGTTCACCCAAAATAAAAAATTCTGTCATTATTGCTGTTCCAAATTGCTGAATTTTCTTCTGTATTACACTAAATAAGATGCCATATTTTTAAAAATGGCTTAGTGCTTTTTTCATTTTTTTATTGATTGATGGTCCAATGTTGTTTTGGACCCCACTGACTTTCACTGTATGAACTAAAACAGTTGACACATTCTTTCAAAATATAGTATTTTCCATTCTGCAGAGGAAATAAAGTCATACAGGTATGGAAAAACATGAGGTTGAGTAAATCATGACAATTTTTAATTTTGGGATGAACTATCCCTTTGAATTATACAGCTTAGTTTTCTACGAAGATGTTCACCTGGTGGACAATAAAATGCATTAGCGAACACCACTCACATTTAGATTTTTCTTCAGAAAATGTAGGCCCTAAACAATATAAAAATTGTCTAGGTTATGAATATAACCCTGGTTCCCTGAGAGGGAATGAGACGCTGCATCATTACGTTGACCCTACGGGAACACCCCTTGCGTGTCTGAAGCATGCGTGAAAACTGATTGATTGACAATTGATTGGCAGCCCTTGAGTATAAAAGGGTTCCTGCAATAGACGTCATCAGCTTATTGTCTGAAGGAGATGTGTAGGCATGAGCATCTCATTCCCTCTCAGGGAACGAGGGTTATATTTATAACCTAGATCAGTGGTCAGCAACAGGTGGTTCCCGCGCCCGCAGCCAGATTATTTTGATAGCGGCTGGTTCTGAAATAGATCTGTCATGACAGCAACAGTTACTCACAATCACTTTGTCATTAGTGATTTTGCCTTCAAAATAAAAGTACGATAAAGTTTTTGCAGCAATGTTTTATTTTGAGATTAATTGAGAGCTTTTAATTTGAAAAGGTCTGAAAGACATTCAAAAGAGTATTTGGATCACACCTCTAAAATAGCCGACATGAAATGTCTAATATTATATTCTTTGCAAACAGCGACAATGTCGTTGCAGTTAAGACACACCGGCTTTGCAATCAAAACACTAGGTAGGATGAACGCATAGTTTTCTTTCCATTCTTCTTTGTATGCCCTATTTTCGCAGACAACTTTCCTCTTTAGACTCTTTGATAGTCCCATTTTCTCTCACCAGCTAGCTTAAATGTTAACATCACTCTGCACACAACACAATTGCCTACCTCCAGCACGCAAACAATAAAAAAAAAATGCAGTTTAGTATGTGAGGATGCCAAAGATTAATTCTGAGTGTAAAAGTAGGCTACGTCAAATAATTATTACAATAAGTTAGGTTCCATTGTGTAACAAGCAAATTAAAATGATACACATATATTATTCACAATATGGAAAGAGGAAATAAAACACAGTTCATTAAGAGTATGACCCAAACATGCCATTAATGGGCTTATTCAAGTCCTCTTTTATTTTTTTAGTTATTTTTATCCATTCCGCATGTCCCACATATGTGTGTTTTAGCAAGGCGGTCTGTGTTGCAAGTTGGTGAATGAAGATCCTTGCCAGGTTATGTGTCACTACTGCTTTATTAATTTATCCAGTGTAAAAGCCGGACACCGTCACACAAATGTGGCTTAATGACTGTCCTACTACAGGATTTACCAGAGTAACAGCTCACTACCAGTTACAAAAGACACTGTAAAAGTCTGTTACAGGCAATTCTAGTTGCATTTTTCATCAATGTATTTATTAAATTATCCTTTGACTATGTGCTGGCCCCACCATCTAGTGGCAATTTTTTTTTTTTTTTTGCCCGATGCCAAACTTACTTGCCGACCCCTGACCTAGATGTTCCCTCTCGAGGGAACTCAATGGTGCGTCATAATGTTGACACTATGGTAATTTTAATACCCAATTTGCTATGCAGAACAAGTGCCTGCCTCGCTAAGCTGTGAAGATATGCACAATCATAGTGAGCTAGAACCAAATACTCAAGGACTGGAAAGTCCCTTTAGGTTTATTACTGTGGCCTCTTGAGGAAGGGCATTATTATTATGGTATCAACCCATACCCCGGGGAACCTTTATAATTCACTTTAACAACCAAAAATGCTTGGGGAGGGCCAAGCTCTAACCATTTGCCTCCTCGGCTAATGATTGTCTATTCCCATAGCTCTAGCAAAGAGGACAAGAGAGTAGGCTGCCACAGCACAATGCCACTTTTATACTCTTTTCATACTCCTCACAGACTTTAGGAAATGTGTTACATACTGTAGATCCACTATGTCCACAGTTTATGAAGTGGGACACGAAAATTAAACAAGTAAAAAGCATGTTACTACAACTTCCAAATTCGCAACACTGGTTAGACAATAGCTGATGAATTGGGACGCGAGAAGCGGAATTGCCCATTTTCCTTCAGCTATGTCAACTCTTCATATGAACGTCATACTCCAGCAGCGTTACTAAGTGAATATTAGACATATCCCATATTCTGCAGAGCCCGATGGCCAGACCTGCTGCCACACATGCCTTGCCATAAACGGCTAACTTTTGGCAGTTATGACACCCCATACACTGTTACAGTGGGAGAAGCGAATAACATTCACCTAAGCTGCTCTCAGCTGATCAAAACAGCCACGTTGCACAAGCAAACACGAAGCACTAGCTGCCAGATGCAGACGAGTCGATTCTAATCTCTCAAGAAAAGAATCGAGCGAGAGCTGAGCTCTCTCACCATGTTCCGTCACAGTGAATGCATTGAGCAAAGCAAAGATAATACAGCGAGAATACAGCGTATGGTGAGATAGCTCGCAAGCAACTCTCAACCCAGTGCAAATGCAATATGTAAATATGGAATAAATGAAGGCTCACACAATTGTATGCGGGCAGGAATCCCTCGGAACTAGACGCCATACATTGATCTCATTCAAGTGGAAGCGGCCGCCAAAGCAGCCTTCCTCGCCATGAAAGCAATGGAGCTAAATGGGAAAGCATGAAAAAGGGAAAGTCCCCTGTCAAACTCATCCACTACTTTTATATGGTCTCTGCAATTAGAACCACCGTGCTGCTGTGGCAACTCGTGGTCCAAAACTCGAAGTGCAGATGCCCAAATCTGATCCCTCAAGAAAAGAATCAAGCGAGAGCAGAGCTTCCACACCACAACTCATCACAGTGCTGTGTATACAACTCCCTCAAGAGCTGACAGCACTCACTTTGCTCTCAAGCTTACTTTACAGGCAACATCTTCACACGCACACACCTAGACAAGCAGATCCTGAAGACAAAAATGCTGATGATGTCTAAGGCAGGCACCCTTTTATAGTCACTGGCACTCCTTTTGACGTCATGGGGCTGCCATCTCACATGCTTCAGACACCGGTCACGCAAGAGGTGTTCCCATAGCGTCAACATTATGACGCAGTGTTGAGTTTCCTCAAAAAGGAACTGGTTTAAGTTATTGTCAAATGCATTATATAATAGCTCAAATGCCAGGAGTATTACAAATTCAGATTTTGTCTCTGAAGAGATCTGATAACATATTAATAACCAATTAAAGCATAACAACCCCCTCAAGTAGCCAGCTAACTCTCCAAGGGGCATTTATGTAATTCATAGCTGTATTAGTTGATTATATGATATATGATTTATCGCTGAACTCAGTCTTCATTGTCAGTCATCTCATATTAACAAGGGCTTGTCTTTTTTTATTTATTTATTATTGTTTCTTCTTCATTGTTATATCCACCTGATTAAATTTGCCCTGGGCCTAGACCAGAAGGGATAAATACACCAGCAGTGTATTTATCATGATTTGATTACTTTAATCAAAAGATGAGAGAAGAACAGTAATCGGTAAGTGGAAAATTCATGTGTGCAATTGAAGTAAAATAAATGAATTCATAAATGGAAATGTAAGAAAAAAGACACTAGAGAATAGAAATTAATGGAAAAAGGGAATGGATTTGTATTTAAGTTGCCCATGTGTGCTTACAAGTTTATATTCTAATAAAGTAAAAATAATAAATTATGATTTGACTTTTTTTTTAATTAAGACTTTTATTGGAATAGAATAAGGAGTCATTTTTTGTTCCAATTCTTCATTTCTCTATTTTATATTTTCAAAATAAATCAGTAGTTCACTTCAGGGCTTTAGCATTTAAATAAACAAAACATGAGAATTTTAGGGCAGGTCCATATTTTTAAACTGACATGAAGTTTTGATGAATTGAAATTGTCCTATGTTTTCTAATTTGGGGAAAATAAACAGAAAGACTGCAGTTGTCCTGTTGCGCTTCTACAAAGAAAGCAAACACATTGCCAGTATTTATCTGTATTTCATGTCATTTTTACACGGGAAGTACATCCCACCGAGCACTCCGCAGAGAGAATTGTCTCAGTGATTTAATACACTGCCATGTAGTGTGTGTGTGTGTGTGTGTGTGTGTGTGTGTGTGTGTGTGTGTGTGTGTGTGTGTGTGTGTGTGTGTGTGTGTGTGTGTGTGTGTGTGTGTGTGTGTGTGTGTTTTGACAGCACGGCAGTGAGAGTTAGAGGCTTGGTGAGTAATAGGTGATGGTACTTTGCCAGACTTGCTCTAACGTTCATAAATTATGAAGCAAGCAATTATGGCTTTTTCCAGAAATTAGCCTTGGGAAGCTGAGTGTATTTATATAATATATACTATGTATACTGTTCCACACCTGGGCTTCCAGTAAGCACCCGGTGTCAATAATTTATGCTTCCCTGTCTGTGCAATGTGTATAAGCACATTATCATAGTGTCTGTGGTGATAATGGCAATGATGCTATTCCGTGAAATGTTCCTCTATTAGCTCTTCCCTGCAAATCAGAGGCCAGCCAAAAATCTATCAATTTGAAAATGACCAATTTTTGTTTTGTAATTGTATATGGAGATATTTTACGTAAAGGCCTGCTTGAGAACACATTTAAAACTTCCCACTAAAACCTTCATGATTGTGATGAACATTGTTTTGCCATTATTATTATTAATATAATATGCTGAATGAAATCGAGATTGAATGCAGTGATCAAGACAGAACAAATATCTAGTACATTGATGCAAAGGTCAAATCTTTTCATGTGTTTAAAAGGAGATATGTTAAAGTCTTTTATCATTTTAGCACAATTATTCATATTTAATGGAAAACTTAATTGTTGTTTATATTGCTAAATATAATTTAATCATCACCATATATATGATGTTATCTAATACTGCCCATCACGTTAATCTGACATCGATATGTCATTCGTGCATATCGTCTTTTTTTCTCTAGTGCACTCTAACCCCATCAAACAACTGCGGTAAGTCAAAATCAGTCAACAAACACATTGGGTCATGGCATCTTCTCTTGTTATTGTCACTTGCACTGTCTGTCACTTGTTTAGCATAGACTTCTCTGTCAGATGTGAGGGTTTCACATGTTATACATGCAGGGAAATAGAAGATTTCAGAATTAGAGACACACATCCAAACTTTAATCAAGGATAGTTTGAATGCAAGTGCTCGGGATACTGCTTTGGAAGCGACTAGTTTAGCGAGCCTCGTACATTGTTCGGTTTCGTTTGCAGAGCCTAGCCACTACAGTAAAACTATTGTCAGTGCAGCAAAACCCCCTGGAGTATGTATGGATTTATGATGGATGGATGCACTTTTTTGGGCTTCAAAATCTCAGTTACTATTTACTTCCATTATAAAGCTTAGAAGAGCCAGGATATTTTTAACATAACTCTGATTGTGTTTGGCTGAAATAAGAAAGGCATATACATCTAGGATTGCTCGAGGGTGAGAACATTATGGAATTATTTTTATTAATAATTAACCCTTTAACCTTGCTTTATGGAATACCTCCCTGGGAAGTTAATTAGTATTGTATAGGTTGCAGTGAGAATAAAGTCTATTTAACTTGAGATTACCTTTTGCTTATTTTCGATACTCATTTTGGCCAAATGCTAATGTAGATACTGATATGCATAATGTAGATAACAATTTATTTATTTGTCTCTCCTGGGATTATAAATGAATTATTTATATTTCAGTTCGTTTTGAGCAAAACATTTATTTTTGAATTCCAGTTTCAGAGTTCTGAGGTTTCCTTACCAAAAGGTTAGGCTACTTGTTAGGACTAAATAAACATTAATAAAGTTCTTTTCATAATGAGAGTACCTTAAAAGCTTTTAAAATAACGATCAATCACAGCTGTTTTGTTTTTGTCCCAGACAGTTGTAACCTAAGCTGATACTGTAAGAACTGTTTATTAATAATGACAATTTGTTCATAAGCGTCACAACTTGCTGATTGTTGTTGTAAAGTATGTGTTTTGACCAGTCCGATCTCATGAAAGTGCGTATCTATAGCACAAATTGTATTTATTGTGCAATTTATATGCAAAAAAAAATTTTTTACGTGCACATGATACGCAGTTTTCGCATGCATGTGATACGCACTTTATGGTATGTAATACGCACGTACACAACACCACTAATCCTACCCAAGGGGTTCACAGTGCGTATCATATGCACGTAAACATATATTTTTTTTATTTGTATTTTTTTAAATCGCACGATAAATACAATTCGTGCTATAGATAGATAGTTTTGACCAGTGTCAGATGTCAAGGCCCCGATATACTTGCAGTTTTCTTGAAGCGAACGTCTTTTTCGTTCTTCATTTAGGGGTCAAACGAAGTTTAAAATACGTGAGCAGCGATATACTGTTATCAAACATCTGATGCCGCCCACACTGCTGAGAGTAGCGTTTAGATGAATATGTAAACATGTGCTGCATGCTTTCCTCTCAATAACAAAATAAACACAACAAAATTGAGAAAACAGCAATCATTTTAAAAAAGCATAAGAAAAGCATCTGATCATAGCATTTTGATCATATGTTTGCATGATCTCTATGGCACTCCAGTAAAGTCATGTCACATGTATTTATATATCACCTTATACAATAGATGGCTTAAAATCAAGCAGCTTTACCGTATTAAACATGAAAAACAGTGTCAGTGTCTCATTTCATCAGAAGTAAAACTTAATTTTGTAATGTAAAGCAGCTCTTCAGTGTGTTCATGTTTTCACTCACTGATGTCTGACCATAACCAACTGAACAGGCCAAATAAACCAGAAAATATCCTCCGCACACACCTACCTATTACGTAATCGCCACAGACCAATGGTAGTACGAAGGTGTTTAGCAGCTGGAGCAAACTTTTCTGAAAAGTTTGCTTTGGTAAGATGTTTCAAACTCCCAAAACGAACTCCAAAATAATTTTGTTTCATCCTGATTTTGTTTCAAAATGGGCATGTTTACACCTGGTCACTTTATGCGTTTTCTTAGATCGGATAGCTATCCGATCGTGAAAAAACCTGGTATAAATGCCCTCCAAAACACATTTGAGACGGATTTAAATCCGATCTCTCAAACCCCTTCAGTAGGTGGTCTGGGCCGCATTCCAGACGAAACTGGACAAGTCTAAATGCATCTGGTTGTTGAAACCGTATTTGTAAAGTTTACTCCTCCCAAAATGTTAGAACATAAATGTCTGTGAGCGTGTTATAGGCAATATTACATATTATAGCCAGATATTACAGCGCAACCGCAACACTCATCATCGCAGATCTGTGTATCTCTTCTGCAAGCCAATGTGCAAACTGCTGCAAATAAAACAGAAAGTAAGTCACAGACGCTCAACACACAATCATCTTCATTAAGAGTAGTGAGACTAAATGATCTTACCAGTGCTGATGCCACTCTCTCTCCTATTGCGGTCTTTGATCTTGAAATTAGCTCATATCTGTTGCTTTCGCTGACGTGAACCGTCTTGCAGAAACACATTTACAGTAGGAAGGCAAAACTTGAATTTGTTGTTGAGCTAAAAAGTTTGTTGTAACCATAAACAGCATGTTGAGTTGCATGTTAAGGTTGGAAAGTTGTTTATTTAAACCTGTGACACTCATCATTAAAGCTTTGCAACAGTTCAGGAAAACAGCAACTATGTTACTTTATTATTGTGTTCTGCATTCTACAAGCAGAGATATGCTTGTCAGTGAGAGATCAGGATGCCTTAATTGGCTGGCAAGTTTGACCAAGGGGCCTCGCTGGCTATCAGCTTGCCACAGTGTCTTGAGAGGGCACATTCAACACTGCACTGACATCCCTGCTTGAGCCTACAGGGGAGAATAAAGCCTAAGTGCTATCTGGCAAGCTGATTATCTTCTCTCCCTCTCGTGGTAAAGAATACACACGAGAGAACCACAGTTGCAACTCCACCAAGGACATGCTTCTCTCACCACAGGGGTCTTTGGAAGTGAACTAATGATTAGGACTAAGAAAAGGTGAATGAGGGGCAAACTGTGAAACGTAGAGATACTGTATAAATAAATACATTTCTGCCCATGACATGCTGTATTGCCTATCGGTAAAATCAACAGAAGTGTGGGTGGAACAAAACCACTACAAGAACTTGTCCCTTGAAAGAGCAATTGAGAGTATCTCAATGTTTTGGGGACATACTGAATTGAGGTAATACTTGCTGAGTAAGGAAATAAAATAGAAATTATTCTTTTTTTTGTCTCCATTTACTGAGCGAACAAATGCATAGCATTGTTGCATTCTATGCTGTAGCTTTAAGTGTGTCAACATTCAAAAACCAGCCTGATCTCACGGCAATTCGTACGAATTCTATGAGGTGGCTAATTCGTACGAATTCATATGACCTCACTCGTTCGAATTAGTAAGATTTTTGCTAAATCGTACATATTTTACGAATTGCCCAATTCGTATGAATTCATACGAATAACCTACCCCTGACCCCGCCCCTAAACCTACCCATCACGTGGGTTTAGACAAATCATACAAATTCGTACGAGTGAGGTCGTACGAATTCGTACGAATTAGCCACATTTTTATCACTCGTACGAATTCGTACGAATTGGTCGTGAGATAGCGTTGCAAAAACTGGTAGTTTGCTGTTAGCAGTCTGCAGCGCACTTTCAGAAAGCACTTGAAATAGGGGTGGGCGATATGGAAAAAAGATCAAATCACGATTTTTTTCAGGAAAATCACGGTTCACGTTTTACTATTTTGCAAGTGACTGAGCATTACAGCCAAACTAATGTCCCTATTTTAATAACAAAGTCTTGGGGAACAAAATATAAATTAAAAAAGAATGGCAGACATTTAGGCCAAGGTGAAAAAGATAAAGATCTTTGTCATTGTTTTCTTTGTAATTAAAAAAATAAGAACAAATATACGCATTACACAACTTAATTTGCAAATTGCAAAAAAATAAAAATCAGATACAGTAGGTGTATTTAGCAGTAGCATTGAAGAAAGTAATTAAATGAACAATTATTAAATTAAAACTCTACATAGACTTCACTGTATAAATTATACATTGGTTCTTATTAAAGCTACAATTAAAGTTCTACCAGAAAGACTCGGAAGATAAAGTGATGTAACAAAGCATATATTTATTGGCAGCCCGGCAAGCATTGTAAAGTTCTTTGGCGTAGGCCCCGTCCATAGCTCGTAATCCGAGGGTAGCGGATCTGCATCTCCTGCCTGGAGACGAAGGCAGGGGCGCAGCCGACCCCCCTAGAAGGTATGGACAGGACCATCCTGGTGGTGGTGGGGAGGATGGAGGTTGATGTCGCGTCGGCATCTGCGAACTCAAACATGAGTAAGTACCATCTTTTATACAGAAAGTATGAAGACGTGATTGGATAGAGATGAAGGTAATAAATGACGTAGTGATTGAGTCTTCCTGGCAGAACTTAGCTAAAGCTTCCATTTCTACCAGAAAGACTCGGAAGATAAAGTGATGTAACAAAGCATATATTTATTGGCAGCCCGGCAAGCATTGTAAAGTTCTTTGGCGTAGGCCCCGTCCATAGCTCGTAATCCGAGGGTAGCGGATCTGCATCTCCTGCCTGGAGACGAAGGCAGGGGCGCAGCCGACCCCCAAAAGAAGGTGGATTAAGAACCACCGGGACGGGGCCAGCCTCCCCCCAAAAATTGATAGATGAAAAGCATACGCACCGGTCGTGAATCCTGATTTTCTGAAAGATAGAAAGGAGTTAACATAGTCAGTATGATGAACGTAAGATGGATTTTATGAACCTATGTTCGATTATGTTTTTTTTTTTTTTTTTTTTTTTTTTTTTTTATATTAACCGAACCTAAACGGCCTTGTTAGACCACGCAGATATAGCCGCGTTAGACCAGACATATACAGGCCTCGGTAGACCACACAGATATAGCCACGATAGGCCAGACGTACACAGGCCTCGGTAGACCGCACAGATATAGCCACGATAGGCCAGACGTACACAGGCCTCGGTAGACCGCACGAATATAGCCACGATAGGCCAGACATGTACAGGCCTCGATAGACCATGCAGATATAGCCACGATTGGCCAGACATATACAGCCTCTGTAGACCACACAGATATAGCCACGATAGGCCGGACATATACAGGCCTCGGTAGGCCACGCAGATATAGCCACGATAGGCCAGACATATACAGGCCTCGGTGGACCGCACAGATAATAGCCACGATAGGCCAGACGTACACAGGCCTCGGTAGACCGCACAGATATAGCCACGATAGGCCAGACATGTACAGGCCTCGATAGACCATGCAGATATAGCCACGATAGGCCAGACATGTACAGGCCTCGATAGACCATGCAGATATAGCCACGATAGGCCAGACATATACGGCCTCGGTAGGCCACGCAGATATAGCCACGATAGGCCAGACATATACAGGCCTCGGTGGACCGCACAGATAATAGCCACGATAGGCCAGACGTACACGGCCTCGATAGACCGCACAGATATAACGTTAGACCTAGCATAAAGCCTTGATAGACCGTGCGGACGGTACCAAATGGCTGTAGCTATATATATATATATATATTTTTTTTTTTTTTTTTTTTTTTAGACATGGAGACGAGGCCACGCAAGGCCATAATCGTAACACCACCACCAGTATTGTATGAAATTTACCTGATTTGTTATTGGAGTGCTTGCTGGGCTTCGAGGATGGTTTTTGAATCAGGTCTGATGTATGATTCAAATGCTGAAGAAGACCATCTGCCCATGATCTTAATAGCTGACGATGAGATTCCTCGTTCAGCTGCTGCGGTAGCTGCCCCGATCCTGAATGAATGGCCGGTATAGAGGGAGGGGGATAGGCTGCAGCTTTTGATAACAGTGGATAAGTGAGTTCTGAAACAAGCTTTGGAAAGGGGTGCTCCGTTCAGTAATATAAATAGCGGTGCGTGTTTAGAAGTTCTAGGCCGGATTTTAAGAAATTTAACCATAGCTGTGAAGGGACAGAAATTATTATCGAGTTTTGACAGTGTTAAAGTGACGCCGGAACCTTGAGCATCAGTTTTAGAGTGCTTAAGAAATAGTGTGAAGAATTTAGGTCCAAAGCGTAGATCAGAAAAGGAAATGCCGCGGGCTGGATCGAATTTATTAGATTCTGAAGTAAATTCCCCTGGACGCATAAACCCATAAAAGGCAGATAGAAACACTGCCTCTAGAAGGATGTTAAGGTATGCAGAAAAAAGGCCATTGCGGACAGAAATGATTAGTCTATGCAATAAAGGCAGGGAAATTGGCAGGCGTTTGTCTGTTATTTTGTTGGAAGATTTAGCTAACCCCTTAAGCAGTAAACGAACGGATGGTTCAGAAAAAAGGCTTTGGAAATTAGGATTATAATATTTCGCGTAGAATTGGATGCCAGCGAGGAGTCTGCGAATAGAAGAGATTTTAAGATTGCGATTTTCAAAGTTAAAAACGAGAAAGGAGCAAACGGTCGAAATAAGAATAGGAAAAACGGAAATTTGGAAGGAGAAGCAAAACATAAGAAAAGCAGACCATGCAGACGTATAGGCTTTAAGTGTAGAGGGAGCGACGCCTTTAGAAATGTAATGTTTCACTGACGTAAGCAGGTCGTTTAGTTTAGTATCATGTCTGCTAAGGGAGGGCAGGTTGCAGGATCCGGGCTGGCTGATGGGCACAGCTGTCTGAAAGTCTGAAATCGAAATCGAGAGAGAGAATCAGCAATAACATTGCAGCGGCCGGGTATGTGTTCAGCTTTAATGATGAAATTAAAAACGACAGATTGCCAAATTAACCGTCTCAAAAAAGGCATGATCGTATTGCAAGATGATCTACCTTTATTAATGATGGCGACTGTGGCTTCGTTATCGCAGAGCATCGTGATACGTTTGCGTGACCACTGTGGGCCCCAGATGACACTGGCAACGGCTATAGGATATATCTCGTAAAGCGCGGATGAAATGAAGTCGGATGCTGTTTTAGGAAAGTCGTTAGGCCATTTTTCTGCGAACCATTGTCCTTGAAAGAACCCCCCGAACCCGATGGAAGGGGCCGCGTCAGTGAATAATTGAAGTTGAAGCGATGATTCAGAGTCGTCGTTGTAGAAGAAAGAAATGCCATTCCAATCGTTAAGCAATCTTTTCCAGAATTTAATGTCAGACAAACAACCTTCGTCTAGTTGAATCTGATCGCTTAGTTTTTCTGCGGAATGGGCCAGAGTTAACAGACGTGAGATGAAAGCCCTGCCTTGCGGTATGATTCTCATGGCGAAATTTAGGTGTCCGAGTAGCGAAAGCAAATCGCGCTTTGATATGGAATGCAGGGAGGGAAAAGATTCCAAGAAAGACCTGATTCTTGAAAGTTTTTCGGGGGGAAGAGATGCTTGCATTAGATTTGAATCCAGAGTAATCCCTAGAAATTCTAATGAGGTAGAGGGTCCCGAAGTTTTTTCCGCAGAAAGAGGAATGCCGACGTCACTAAAGATAATTTTAAGAATGTCCAAAATTGAAGATTGCGGAGATGGAAAATCGATTAACAGAAAGTCATCGAGCAAATGGAGAACGAAAGGGAGCTTGCTGACATTCAGCAGGATCCAGCACATCGCTTCAGAAAGGCTATTAAAAATGTGAGGGCTACTTCTGCACCCGAAAGTTAGTCTTACGGCAAAATAAAATTTGGAATTCCATTTAACGCCGAAGAGTGGCCAGTCAGAGGGGTGGATTGGCATGGTTTTAAAAGCATCAGTGATATCTGCTTTAGCTAGCCAAGCACCTTGACCGGCTATCTTAATTAGATGGATGGCATTGTCGACCGAGGCGTAATGTAGAGAGAAAGGAGCTAAAGGTATGCATTCGTTTACACTCGCTGTGTAATCAGAATGAGGGGATGACATGTCGAAGATAAGGCGTTTTTTACCGGAGTATTTCCGTGTTGCGACGCCGATGGAATTAATGCGAAAAGGCGAAAAAGGAGGGGAAGCAAAAGGGCCAATGATATAACCTTTATTTATCTCTTTCTCTAGCAGATTAGAAACCACTTCTGGTTCAGTAATAGCAGATTGCAAATTTTTTCCTATGAAAGAGGTGGTGAGATTGGAAAGGATGCCCACCCGAAACCCTTGAGACAGACCGGTGATTAGATAGTCGACAAAAGTCGGATCGGGGTGAGAAGAAAGGTAGCTAGAGAGTTTAGGAACATTAACTGGAGTAGAAGGGTGGCTTTTCAGAATTTTTTCCGAATTGGGGCTTTTCCTCGGATTGGAGGTTTGTACCGGCGTGGGCAGACCGATTTCGGGTGCGGATCCTTGCAGAAACTGCAGATGTGTTCATATTTACATTGAGAGAAAGAACAGACAGATTCATTGAAATTGTTACAAATAAAGGTGCCGTTGTGTTCTGAGATTAAGCGATTCTTTCTGTCATATGCAGGCCTTACGTGATCAGCACCTTGGACAGCGCGCGGTTCTTGGCTGGCGAGAGCTTTGGGGCAGAAAGACGCCGAGTGTCCATGAGCGCTACAAATGTTACAAGCCAGCGTTTTTGCGCCGCCAAAATGACGGACGAGCAGTTCGGTGTCAGTCACGGACCAATCCAGTCTGGAGTTAAAAAGCGAAATGAAGGAAGCTGATTTGGCGGAGAATGATTTATGGTACTCGTAGAATAATGTACCGCCGTAACGTTGATTGAAGTCTGCCATCATAGCTAAATACAAATCCAGCTCTTCCCTTCGATCTGGAAAAACCTGACACAGAACGTCTCTGAATATGCTGAAAGCGATAACGAATTCTGCGAATGTAAGATTCCGTTGTAATCTGGGATCGGAAGTTTTAAGCAAGACTGCCACGTCACCGCAGTCAACCACCTTCCTGTCAGCCGCAGGCGAAGGAAGCAAAAGTGAAGCAAGGTTTAAGTCTTTACCTTGGATGATGTTTGTTCTGATGTGAGGAGACACCGTAGCAGCGGCTGGAGAAACAAAACGCCTACCGAATAGCTGGGCAGGGGCTGCTGTCGAAAGGTTAAATGATGAAGTTTCAGGTGGAGCGGAAACATCCTGAAATGGAGTTTGAGCAGGTTGAAGAAAAGTTGACGGGGCTGAAGAGGTAGAAGCGAAACTCGAAGGATCGCTTAATCCGCTGGCAGAAGGACGAAATTGGGGAGTTACTGCGAAGTTGATAGCCGGATTCGGATCATTGGAGATAGCAGTGGAGTGTTCAAACTTTGACATCCTCGATTCGAGCCCTTTGACAGTTCGAGAGAGGCTTTGGACCGCTTGGAGAAGTTGAGAGTTAAATCCGTCAGGCTCGGTGATATCCGGATGAACAGTTGCCCGAACGTGCGGCGTAATTCTTTTACCGGGATGAGGTGACGATGATTTGGCTGTTCTCTTTCTGCCGGCTTGCTTAGAATGGCCGGGCGCTGAAGGAGTCGCGATATTAGTGACGGACTCCGGTGGATTACCCAGAGTATTTTGGGCGAGAAGAAGAAGATCCTCTCTGGACAGACCTTGGCTGATAGGAATGCCGGCTGATTCCAGAGTACTGTACATGTCCTCCGTAGACCACGCTGCCCATAGCGAGTCACGGCATTGGAGGCGCGTGCTGCGCCGTGTTGGAAGAGGAGAGGGCGGAACAAACTCGTCATCAGAGTCTGAGTAGTCGCAGACAATTGGGGTATCGTTGGACATTGTTGGTTAGCAGTGAACGCAATCAATTGATGTCGCGTCGGCATCTGCGAACTCAAACATGAGTAAGTACCATCTTTTATACAGAAAGTATGAAGACGTGATTGGATAGAGATGAAGGTAATAAATGACGTAGTGATTGAGTCTTCCTGGCAGAACTTAGCTAAAGCTTCCATTTCTCAGTCAGTGAGTGATTTTCTCTTTGTGTTTTGTTGTTTTATTAACATTAAAGAGATAGTTCCCCCAAAAATGAGAATTGTCATAATTTACTCTCTCATGTTGTTTTAAACCCGAATAAGTTTCTTTCTTCAGTTGAAAATTAAGTTATGTTGAAGACACATCTAATATACACGCATAACACACGCACCAGATTTGCTCTCAAATGTTTGCTTTCACTTTAGACATAACCAACTCTGTTTATGTAAATATTGTGTGTATTTGACAGTATTAGCGCAATGAGACTCTAAATATAACTTAGTACAGTAAGCAGGCGCTGTTTGACAGGCTGTTATATATGGTTCCTGTGAGCTTCGGGTGTACACACTCAGAAAAGGGCACGTTATAACAGCGCGTCAGCACGCAAATGAATTGTTTAACCGGCAAGGCTTTAAAGCACATGCAAATAATGAACTTTTGTGAATTGCAGTGTCCGGTACCCAAAAGTTCCCAAAGACACAGATAGTGATCAAGGCCTGTAGGCCAATATGTGTGTACTTTGGGGGTCTACGAATTGTCACACCTTTAGAAGGGTGGGGGAAGTGTAATTATCTGATTGGTCAGTTTGAATGTCTCACATCTGGGTTTTAGTCACATGGTCAGGAAAGGATAAAAGAAGACTGAAATGGTTGCTCTGTCTCTTTGGTGCTCTGGCTCTCGTATTCTCTGAGTCGCTTTCTAGGGGCTCTCTCTTTACCTCCTCTCTCTCTCTCTCTATCAGGTAACATCTTTCATATATGATGGGTACAATTAATGGTATAAGTTATCATCATCTCATACATCTATTTTTGTAAATATTTTTGTCATTAAACCTTTTCTATTACAACTAATGTGTTAAATAGTTTTGATTTGGTATTGACTTTGAAGTGCTACATATTGCAATACAATATGGTCACTCTCTATAGCAACGCTCTCCCACATGTTAAGCTATTGTAACTGTGCTTATTTCCGTCGTTGGTATAAGTAGCAGTGGGTGAAATAGACAATAAATGTACAGTTCTCTTACGAGAGGTTCTCTCGTATTGCGTAAGTTAGCTTACGCTACGGGAAAGTCATCTTTTCTCGAGATCTGAAGCAAAAAAATTATCCTTAATTTTTATAATTTTGTCAACGCAGTGCAGCAGCACGCAGACCTAGGGCAGGCTTACTAGCGTGCCCATTGGCTGCCCTGCGGCAACTGCAGCAGCCTATCGCTGAGCCTTAGACGTGACGTCACGTCCAATGAGCGCGCTTGGCGCGCCTCATGCGTCACAGCCCGCGAAAGAGGGGCTGTGGCTTAGCGTATACAAGTGAGGCTCAGAGGCTGCTTCACTGATTTCTGTCTCTTCAGCGACGCTCTCCGCATCGCTGGACTCTGAGGAAGCCGCCGCCGTTGAAACAAGCGACCAGCACGCCGAGGATATCAGCCTGAGGAAGCCGGCCGTCTTCGCCGCCTTCAGCCTTCCCTGCCTGCTCCGCTATCCGGCGGATTATATCCTTCTTTGCTCTGTGTTGTGTGTGTTTGTGTGCTCACCCCGCGACACACTGCATCTAAAAGAGCGCAAGGCGTTGTTGCAAATGCCTCGCTCCTCCTGCGGCTCGTGCAGAGCCCCGCTCAGCGACAGCGACCGCCTGATCTGCGCTCTCTGCCTGGGCCTCGACCACGCAGCCCTCGCCCTTACTTCGGGCGGCTGCGAACTCTCCGAGGAGATGCCGATGTTGACCCTGCGGGCTCGACTCGCCTTGTTGGACCCTCCTCCTGCCTCTCCGTCTGCCTCCGCCGCGCCGCGTAAAGAAGAAACGCCGCGCTCAGAGGCCTCCGGAGCCGGATGCAGTAGCTGAGCGCTCGCCGGAGCCCCTCCCGCGAGCCTCGCTATCTCCTTCTCCCCCCCCACCTCCCGACGCGCAGCGGCCGGCTTTCGCCCGCACTGCTGTCGCCTCAGGGGATGAAGCAGACAACGCTGCTATCATAGACAGCTGCTTACCCCCCTCTGTCAAGCCGCGCAAACGGCGCTCGCCTGCACACAAACGCCGTTTTTAAGGCGGCCCAGATAAATCTCATAAAGAGTATAATTTCGGGCTGTCCGGCTCACGCCGAAGGTGTCATAAGTGTAGAAAATGTGCCCACACCCTCGTGCTCACTGCTACACACAGAGTGTACTCTCATAAAGCGGGCACGTGCCGCTCGAGTGATAAGCGCAGAGAATGTGTCCACGAATCTGTGCCCACACCTACCCACTGCCCGCTCTGCCACACAGTTACCCTGGGTTGCAGACCCTCTAAAGCGCTCAAACACTGGCCGTGTGACAAATGTAAGCCCTGCGCCCGCTCACGAGTGCGCGCACTTACTAACAAACACAATACCCCTCATGCCGCTCTCGCGACACGGGTTTTTAACAGCAAAATGTGCCCCATCCATAAAGATCGAGCCGTCATACGCTGTACAGCCAGTCACTACTGTCTACCAGCCCCGTGTTCAAGCACCGGCGGCGCACGCGCCGCCCCATCTTCTCTGATACAGGTTCCCCATCTCGCGCAGTGCAGCGATCTGAACCCAGAGACCATTAGACCCCTAGCTATGCGTGCGGAAGCATGGGAAGCTATCCAGGGCATGTCAGAATGGGTGCTGAACACTATAGAACACGGCTATTCGCTTCAATTCGCTCGCCGTCCCCCGCGCTTTTTAGCACGGACGGAGACAAGAGTGAATTCAGAAGCAGCACATCTGCTTCATGCAGAAAATAGCAAAGCTGCTGCACAAAGGGGCTATAGAACAGGTCCATCCTTCTGTGAGCGAGTCGGGCTTTTACAGCCGTTGCTTCCTCGTACCCAAGAAGGACGGAGCGCTAAGACCTATTTTAGATCTGAGACATTTGAACAAAGCCCTCATGAGACGGCCGTTCAAAATGATCACAACCAGACAAATCCTCGCGCAAATTCGCCCAGGAGACTGGTTTATCTCTCTCGATCTGAAGGACGCGTACTTTCAGATCCAGATAACACCCCGTCACAGGCCATTCTTGAGATTCGCCTTCGACGGTCGGGTATATCAATACACAGTCCTGCCGTTCGGCCTGTCTTTGGCACCCCGTACATTTACGAAGTGCATGGACACGGCTCTCGTTCCCCTCAGAAGACTTTTAATGCGTATACTGAACTATCTGGACGACTGGCTTATTCTGGCGCAGTCAGAGACAGAGCTTGTGTCTCACAGAACAGTGCTTCTCAGCCACTTGGAAAACCTGGGTCTCTCGGTTAACTGGACCAAGAGCTCATTATCGCCCCGCCAGTCAATCTCCTTCTTGGGATAGAACTGGACTTGGTGGCTATGACGGCCAGATTATCGGAGCAGCGCTCTCGCCGCATCCTTCCAGGTGGGCAGCCAGGCTCCGCTGAGGACATTCCAGCGAATCCTGGGGCATATGGCCTCAGCTGCAGCAGTGCTTCAGCTGGGCTTACTGCGCATGCGCCCGCTTCAACGCTGGCTGAAAGCGCGCGTGCCTCACCGAGCCTGGGCGGCCGGCGACTCGCGAGTCAGGGTGAATCAAGGCTGCATTTCAGCCCTACAGCCCTGGCTGGCAGCCGAATGGTATCGCACGGGAGTGACGATGGAAGCGATCTCACACCGGAAGGTTGTCTCGACAGACGCTTCCAACCAAGGTTGGGGAGCGCTCTTCGAAGGCAGACCGGTCTATGGCCGCTGGTCAGACCAGGAGAATCTCCTTCACATAAACTGTCTAGAGATGCTCGCGGTCGAGAAAGCGCTCAGGCACTTCCTCCCAGTCCTCCAAGGTCACCATGTTCTAGTCCGCACGGACAATACATCAGTAGTGGCCTACGTGAACCGCCAGGGCGGCGTCAGATCCAAAATGCTCTGCACCCTGGCGGAACACCTCATCGTGTGGGCTCAGCACTCACTGCGCTCGCTGAGAGCCGCGCATGTGCCTGGGCAACTGAACGAGGGTCCCGACAGACTGTCCAGGGACAATGTTCCCCCTGGGGAGTGGTCCTTGCATCCCAAAACAGTCCAGTCACTGTGGCGCCGTTTCGGCAAAGCGAAAGTCGACCTCTTTGCATCAAAAGACAACGCTCACTGCCCAAAGTTCTTTACGAAGAACGAGGACGCGCTGGCCGTCACGTCACATCTAAGGCTCAGCGATAGGCTGCTGCAGTTGCCGCAGGGCAGCCGCAGGGCACGCTAGTAAGCCTGCCCTAGGTCTGCGTGCTGCTGCACTGCGTTGACAAAATTATAAAAATTAAGGATAATTTTTTGGCTTCAGATCTCGAGAAAAGATGACTTTCCCGTAGCGTAAGCTAACTTACGCAATACTCGTTCCCTCTTCTAGAGAGAACCGAGGTTACGTTAGTAACCGATTACGTTAATCTTGCTAATAACATTTCTTTAGTCATTCGGCAGTCTTGCAGCTTGAACCACTGCAGGAAATTCAACCTTACACATGGTTTGCTTATAAAATGAGCAATCATAACAGTTTAATCTAAGCGTTATGTTTAACAGTCTTGTGATGTGATTCTAGGCAAATAAGCGGCAGCATTTAGGCAAATTGTGTTAATGTAGCAACAAGCGTCTATTGTATGTAATTGCTGTGAGGTATACATATACACTGTCTATGGGTAGCTTAAGCTACGGATATGAGAAAAGGTTAAAGTGAAATAAGAATTCACACTTTCAACGGGGTTACCACTGATCATGCTGCAGAACATGCAAACCCGCCCACTCCAAAAAAAAAAAAACGCCTAAAACTTTAACTGCCAAAATAATGTGATAGAATGCACACAAAAGTGCGCATCGAGGGCACAAATTGACCGCAAAGGGGGCGCTTCTTAAAAAAAAAAAATTTTTAAAAAAAAGGGACACCCTACGGTCTTAATGGACACTTAAGTCCACGCGGCAGCCATTGTAAGTCCACAAGACCGAAAGTGCATATGTGACCCTGGATCACAAAACCAGTCTTATGTTGCACGGGTATATTTGTGGCAATAGCCAACAAAACATTGTATGGGTCAAAATTATTGATTTTTCTTTTATGCCTAAAATCATTAGGATATTAAGTAAAGATCATGTTCCATGAAGATATTTTGTAAATTTCCCACCTTAAATATAAAACATTTATTTTTGTGAATGGATGCAGCACAATCACCAATAGAAATGGACAACTTTAAAGGCGATTTTCTCAATATTTCGATTTTTCTGCACCCTCAGATTCCAGATTTTCAAATAGTTGTATCTCGGCCAAATATTGTCCTATCCTAACAAACCATACATCAATGGAAAGAGTATGTATTCAGCTTTCAGATGATGTATAAATCTCAATTTAAAAAAATTACCCATAAGACTGGTTTTGTGGTCCAGGGTCACATATGAAGTGTGCCGATACATTTGATTACACAAAGGCGAGCATCCAGTTTAAGTCCATTTTATAATAATAAAGTTATAATACTTACATAATTAGGTTTCTAATCCAGTTCATATAAGTTAAATATTAAAGAACAGTAAAAAAAATAAAATAAAAAAAAACCTCCAAAATGCTCCTCTCTACAGTTATTTTTCTTGCTGACTATCAAGTTAATGGTCAACAAATGGCTTTTCCGAGGTGGCTTTAGTCCATATATGGCACAAATGAAGAAGAGCCATAATCATGTGACATTCCAGGAAGTCCCTGACATAAACAAAGCTTCCAGAGATCGCTGTATCATGCAGATAAAGATGTTTTGGAGACAATAAACATGATTGCAACGATATATGATTTATCTGTGTTCTTCGAGCCATGTCAGGAATTTTCATAATAATAGATTATATTTATAATGTAATGCTAATCGATATAGATTTTATCATCGTGCAGACTACTATAAAATAATATATTTTCTGTCTGATTTTTTTTTTTTTTATCCAAAGCCAAATCAGATCACAGAATGTTATTTAAAACACTCGACTTGCGTTATAAAGTAAGTTTGGAGCAAAAACATGGTTTTACCTCATAAATTGTCATGTACTGATGATGTGCTAAGCTACATGCTAGCTAGCCCTAAGATGCACCTGCCACCTAGCTGTTATTTTTATATTTAAAAAAAAATATATATATAGGAATGCTAACTGAAATGTTTCTTTTTTCAAGAAAGGCATTTGATACAGTTTCAAATGTGAAGTTAGAACTTTGATAAAATAAATTAGGGATTGAAACACCGGGAATAGCCAGTCGTTAGTAATTATAATGAAGACAAAAGAAAAGCATATTTAGAGCCATAACCAGGCCGGAGAGGTGTGAATGTGTGCAGGGGAGACTGAGACTGAATCGGGCTCGTTTGCACCACAAAACAATAGAGACAATAGACTGAATAGATGCTTAGAAGATGACAATAAACATCAGTTTGCATTTTAGAGTCTAATCAAAATAAAGTCATAGACATGATCTTGAAAAACATTTAACTGAATACAGAATTTTAGACTTATCTTCAGATTTTAAATATAGCATGGTCAGACATGTGGCTTTAGCTGCAGTGCATTTCTAGATTGATACAATGCCGACTTAAATTTTATTTTCATGAAGATATATAATAAACATTACATTTCTAATAACTTTACAAAATTTTGAAGCTATTTGTTTCATTATGCCAATAATTAATTCAAAATGTTTAAGTGTCAGTTTTCAGAGATCATACATGTGCTTTTAGTGCAAAGGGTTCATGAACTGTATCTGTTTTAGTTTGGGTATGCCATTTCTGGGGATTTTTCAAAAGTGGGATTGCTGGCTAACAGGAAAATGCAGAAAGGCAACAAGTCAGGTGCCTAAGCTTTCGGATGCAGTCATGGTCAAGACGATCTGCTGAAGTTCAAAATGAGCATTGGCGAAGAAAGGTGATTTAAATGACTCTGAATGTGGTATGGTGTGGTCTGAGTATTTTAGAAACTGCTGATCTACTGGGATATACTACTTTAAGTTTTACAGAGAATGATGCGAAAAAGAAAATATATCCTGTTAGTGGCAGTTCTGCGGGCGAAAATGCCTTGTTTCCAGAGGTGGCCAGACTGGTTTGAGCTGATAGAAAGGCAGCAGTAACTCAATTAACCATGACAATGAGTTCACTATACTCAAATGGCCTCCACTGTCACCAGATCTCATTCCAGTAGAGCACTAGTAGAGATTCACATCATGGATGTGCAGCTGACAAATCTGTAGCAACTGCATGATGTGATCATATCGATATGCACCAAAATTTCTGAGGAATGTTTCCAGCACCTTGTTGAATCTATGCCACGAATAATTAAGTTATTTCTGAAGGCAAAAGTGGGGCCAACCCCTGTACAAGGTGTTCCTGATAAAGTGTCCGGTGAGTGTGTGTGTACTGTATATATAGCTTCTGTATGCAGTCATCTTATCAAGGACATAGAATGGACTTAAATAAACAAAAGTCCCTTCTTAAATAAAATGTCTGAACCAGGGATTTATTGTCAGCGCTGCTACGTCTTTCTAGCACTGAGATATGTACCAAACCGTACTTCAACCTAGAATACTAAAGGTAATTTGGGGATATAGACAGAGTGATTTACATTTACGCATTTGGCAGACGCTTTTATCCAAAGCGACTTACATTGCGTTATCCTATACATTTATACATAGGTATGTGCAATCCCCTGGGATCAAACCCACAACCTTGCGTTGTTAAAGGGATAGTTCACTTTGAAATAAATTTTTGGTATGTTTTAGCTTACCTCAAGGGCATCCAAGATGTAGGTGTCTTTTTTTCCGCAGTAGTTTCAATTTTGATATTTTTAGGTCAAACCGTTCTTGTCTGTCAGTCATATAATGCAGGTCGATGGTCACTGTCTCAAATAGCATGCACAGAGTCCAAATTAAAACAATTCCCCGTCGTCCAAATTAAACAATTGCCCATCGTAAGTACACATTGATGGCCTAAGACACGAAACGAGCGGTTTGTGTGAGAAAACGAACAGTATTTATATCGTTTTTACCTCTTATACACAGCCATGTCCAAGTGATCTGATCTGACGTGTATGCAGACTGGTGCATAGATATATACACTAGATGTCGCCTTAAAGACATTCGTTCCAATGAACTGCCGTAGACAAGGCGACATCTAGTGTGTATATATCTATGCACCAGTCTGCGTACACGTCAGATCAGATCACTTCGCATGTGCATGCTCTTTGAGACAGCGACCATCGACCTGCATTATATGACTGACAGACAAGAACGGTTTGACCTAAAAATATCAAAATTGAAACTACTGTGGAAAAAAATACACCTACATCTTGGATGCCCTTGAGGTAAGCTAAAACATACCAAAAATTAATTTCAAAGTGAACTATCCCTTTAACGCAATGCTCTTACCACTGAGCTACAGGAAAGCATATGTAGGGTGTAGGGTGATGTACAATTTATGTAGGGTGATGTACAAATGTACATTTTATCAATGTATAATAGAAGGGCCCTCACACATTTTTCATGGGCCATCCCACAGTCCTAACCTATAGGCTACAGCATAACAGCCTCTACATATACAACTTATATTGTTAATACTAATACAGTTATTAAGAATAATATACTAATGCAAACTTTTTTTTTTTTTTTTTTTTTGTGACCTTTGTCCCACTTGTCAAAGTCAAAGTTTTCAATACATTCGACATTACCACACGTTTAAAACTTTAAACATGGCAGCAATGGTATATTTTTTCAGCCTGACACAAATCACCTTTTTTGCATGAGACGCCTTGAGAGCTCATGAAAGACTTGATATGCTGGTCACACAATAAGCTGAGCTGTTTGCTTTATGTGACACCTGCATAACATCTGCACTACAAAAAAGACATGTCTTTAAAGTTCAAGCGAGAATTGTTTATTTAATTTAAAAGGGGGAAATGTATATGTCTTCCTATGCAATGTCTGTTTCTATGGTAATGTTGCACCCTCAAGGTTTTCTCTTTGGAAACAATGGATGGAAATACAGAGCTAAACTGAAGTTAGGTTTATCAAGCTGGCAAATGTGAAGTTGGCAGGACCATTCACAATCTGGAAATCCTTTACTAGTATTGTAAAAATTTAATATCATTGACAGGTGTGTTTGTGTAATCTTTCTTACCAAAGTGTGACAATAAAATACACAAATGCAATGACCAGGGTAGCTGGAAATACACATTATACAAGATACTCCATGACTCAAACCACATAAGAAGCCCAAGACCAAGCAAATAAATTGCATTTCTTAACTAATAGAAAACAAAATACTGCTATACAGCCCTTTATTACATGTTTTATAATCACTTTATTCATACTGGTAAATTTGAGATGTGATATATATATTTAGTGTATACAAAAATCAGTGAAGATATGTAAAAACAAATTTGAAAAGTTGTTCAATTTAAAAAAGCGTTTTAATTTGTTTTTATTGTTTTAAACCTTAAGGCTGCTTTATCATACTTATTCACATCAGGTTTTCTTTCCTTCAATCCTTTCAAGGCAGCCCACTGGCTAATTATTTGATGTGAGGTTTCACAGATGTGCTGTTCTTTAATCTTACTTAATCATATATATATATATATATATATATACGCACGCACGCACGCACGCACGCACGCACGCACACACACATATACTATACATTTAGAGCAGAGAGTGTGCTTGATAATCAGTGCAAGGAAACGCATTTAAAATAACCTTGCCTCAGAGCACATTCAAACATGTCACATTACGTGCAAATTTTTTTTTGCAGTAATGTTGTTGAATGCACTTGAAGGAAAGATGCCTGAAGGGGTCTTGGCAGATTTTTATTTCGCTTCCAGTGGTATTTTAACAACTGCTTATAGTCTAGTAAGAACAACACATCCAAACTCATATGCTCCACTTATTAACGATAGAGAGCAACTAATTTTGAGATGTCTTGTTTCTGGGAGGGGAGAAAGAGAATGCAAGAGATTTTTATCTCTGAAAGTTGCATTGAGTTATACTATATTTTCAATAATAATGTACCTATAGTGTAAGGGAAATGGAGATTCAAAGTCAACCTCATTTATATTTTCTAAACTGAAAGGGATAGGCTTAGGCAATGAAGTACTTTGCCTCCAGCCTCCTCTAAGTGGAACATTAACAGTATAGCAGGGGACAGAGATTGATGAGAACAACCAATCATAGAGATTTAAGGGCAGACTTTCTCACTCATTTCCCATACAGCCAGCTATTATGCTCTAAGGATTGTTCTTTTATTTTGATCTGCTTCCCTGAGCATAAATCATAACCTTGAGCTTTTATTGAGGTATAGAAGCAATGGACTCCTTGGTGAAATAAACCCTTTACCAAAATGTATTTAAAATACATTTATTTCATACTAAGGGTCAGATTTAGGTTTCAGATTCAGATTCCAGATTCATTCTAAGGGGCAAATTAGCGTGAGAGCACAATTCCACAAATGCGCCGATGGGAGTGGCAAGTTTTGCGCGTGATCTACTGCTGACGCGCAAATTCAAGAACACAGACACAGTTAAATCATTTACATAATGACCAACGCAATATACCAAGAGCAGCACAAATTAGCGTTGGGACCACGGATAAAGCAGGTGAAAATGCGGACTGTGAAATCCCAGCTAAATAAGCCACAATTCGTTGAAAAGAGCCAGAGGACAAAACATTAGGGGTTGGAAGAAGTTTTGATTCACCAGGTATTGCGTGACAACTTGTAGTTGAGGATTCCAACTTAAGTCGTCTTTTATTTCCTGCAGCAAATTAAAAATAACATAGCTTGGCAAACGATATGTTCGGATATCGTCTTCCTCCGGCATTCCACAGAAATTAATACGAGTGGAAAATATTTTCTCCCTTCTACCACGTGCTCTCTGTTCTCTGCAGTGTCTCCTCCTAGCAGCAACAATTGCAGCCATGTCGCACAATGGGTTAAGATATTGATATCGCTGCCGCAAGCTTTTAGTAAATATGGCCCTAAGTACTAAAAATCCATTAATATATGTTACTGACATTTCGCTTGAGACTTACTGATATAATAATAAATAAAAAAATGGAAGTATTTATTGCACAATGCACATTTCTTAATATTAATCCTTAAAATGTGTTTAATATAACTATTATTTAGGATAGAATGATCTCTGTATAATGTCAGTCTTTAAATGCAAGATATTTTAAGTGCAGGTGCCTATTCACCTTATTCTGCCCCGCCCACTTTTAATACTTCGCGCTTCCGCATTTTGTCATCCGACTTCCGCTAAACTGACACGGCACATCCGGTAGCTATTTCAGTAGTTAGAAGATTGTTTATAGTTAGCCAAAACTTTATTAAAATGACAAATAACGTTAATACCGTAAATGTTTTAAATTGGGAGCACGAAGAAAACTTCGTACGACGATCAGTTGGTCTCACATTGTCTCATCCATCGTCATTGTTAACGTGGCCAGAGGTAAAGTTAACCTATGGGAATATTTAACTACGTCCTGTCAGGAGTTGATGGAGCAGCAATGAAAAATTATTTGTAAATAAGAAGGAATGAGAATATTTAGGGTTAAGGATAGGAGATTAGGTAATTGGTTAAATATGAATGATTAAATAAGTTGTATAAAATCAGTTGTAAGAAGTGTTTGATGTTTTCAGGAAGCTAGAGACACCTTCCACTGACCTTCATGTAGATACATTTCACCATTTAAATTTCATAAGTAATAAACCAAGATGGTATTCATTTGGAAACTTGACGTGACTTATTCCTTCTAACTAGAAGACTTAATTCATTTAAGTTTTAAGGGGAATCTACAGAGCTCACATTATATTGTTTTATAATAAATGACTGACAGGTAAAATCTGGTCACATTGTAAAGGTTTATAAAAAATAACTATTCATAACAGGTAACATCTGGTCACATTGTAAAGGTTTATAAAAATAACTATTCACAACAGGTAAAATCTGGTCACATTGTAAAGGTTTATAAAAATAACTATTCACAACAGGTAAAATATGGTCACATTGTAAAGGTTTATAAAAATAACTATTCACACCAGGTAAAATCTGGTCACATTGTAAAGGTTTATAAAAATAACTATTCATAACAGGTAAAATCTGGTCACATTGTAAAGGTTTATAAAAAGAACTATTCACAACAGGTAAAATCTGGTCACATTGTAAAGGTTTATAAAAAGAACTATTCACAACAGGTAAAATCTGGTCACATTGTAAAGGTTTATAAAAAGAACTATTCACAACAGGTAAAATCTGGTCACATTTTAAAGGTTTATAAAAATAACTATTCACAACAGGTAAAATCTGTTTTACAAGATTCACAAGAAGGACAAGTTTCACCTTCCTTTCATAGAGGAGATCGGTAATGGTGAAGCCTCTGTCTGCCATTACTTCATTGCCTGGAAGAAGTTATTAAGTGCACAATATTGAAGAAAAATGCGATAACTCATTAAACAATGCGATATTTGATATGCGATATGATAATGCTTAAAGTATATAAAATTAACTTAAATTAGATTTAAAATTATATAACCTACATATGTGTTTCACATTCTTTTTGTAACAAGAAAACATCCCTTCAACTTGTGAAAGTGAACATCAGTGTTTTACTGTATATAAGAAGTGTTATTTTAACATCAGTGTAAACCACAGGGTTCAGGTTATCCTACATTAGGTCTATTTAACAACAGAAACTGAATAATCAAATGTAAAAGTAAAACACTGCTTAGTTTTTCACTGTATGAATTATAGAAACTGATTAAAGCTTATTAAAGCAAAAAAAAAATTATGCATATTGCGATATATACATTTGCGATATTTTGATATATTGTGCTCTACATGTTGTGTTTGGAAACTGCTCTCTGAAACACTTCTCCATGATGTCAAGCCAACGCGAAATCACCTTGCTTACAGTGGACTGAGAAACACTAAACCTTTCAGCAAGATCACCCTGCAATAAATTAAAGGGTTAGTTCACCCAAAAATGAAAATTCTGTCAGTAATTACTCACCCTCATGTTGTTTCAATCCCATAAGAACGAAGGTTCCAACCCCTTCGTTCATCTTCGGAACACAAATTGAAGAAAAAAAAATGGAGGAGTGAGACAATCAAAAATATCTTAATTTGTGTTCCGAAGATGAACAAAGGTCTTACGGGGTTGGAACAACATGAGGGTGAGTAATTACTTACAGAATTTTCATTTTTGGTTGAACTAACCCTTTAAGACGCCGCTTCATCAGAGTCATCAGGAGCTGATCCCAAGTGTGTAGCTGAAAGCTGTTGGTGTATGAACTGGTAAGGTACTCGGCAACTGAATGGAACGCATCCAATGTCGACCCTGTGTAGAACTGACAAAGGTGGTCTTTCTCATCAGAGTTATGTACTATGGCACTGGCTCAACACATTGTGTTCCCATTTCAGATGTAGGTGGCTTCAGGTTGAGTTGAGATTTTGGAGCGTAGTTGTGGTCAGAGACAGATGGATCCTCCGATTGTGTTTCTGCATCACAGGTCTGGGGCATGTGGCTGTGATCATCCTCACAGTTGTCCACTGCAACACTGACGCTCATCGATGTTCTATGGAAGTAACCAGAGCCATAGAGAGAAAGAGCTGCGACACTCTTTGATGTCGCCGCTATGGCTGTCACGTGGTTCATGTAAGCCCCAATAGTTCCAAAACGTACGCTGGCTGTCATGTTCTTCTATGGGGCAGACAGCAGCGATTGCATTATTGAACGGTAAATATAAAATAAAACACACACCCAAGTACTTTTTCAGCTGTTATTGCATTTTGTTAATGTCAGTTTTGCATTTGGAGATAAGTTTTAGGCTATATTTTTGGAGGGAAAAGCTTAGTGTTCATGTTCGCATGGGTAGTAGCACTGGCTTTAGCGGCTCTAACTTAACTTTTCCATATCATTCATCTGATGATGGACGTCTCATGATATTTATTTTAGCACAACTGGGCTGTATTAGGCTATTGATTCCCGTGATTTTGCTTATAAATTTTGATTCAGCCATTAGCCTACCTTCGTGATCACGCAAAGAGGTCTGCCGTGGCGGTCCGTTCAGAATTCGCTTAGAAGCTAGCTCACTTCTTCTGATGAAAGTGGCCACCCCCAGGACCACAACGTGAAACATAATCATGTTAAGACTAAGAATATTATTTTAAGATTAAGCCATACACATTATCAAAACTATAACAGATTAAAAACGAATTTAAGCATGGCTGATACAAATGAAGGTTTTCAAATAAAATATATTTTATTAAACAATGACAGACAACAAAAATGTGTGCTTGTGTGTGTGAACAAGAAAAACAAAAACCAGGGGCAGGTGATCCATGAAACAGACAGGACTGGTGATGGCCGTAACAATCCTAAAGGTCCAGCATTGTTCTCACAAGCCGCTTCACTCAAGACAATAAAACATAATGAAAAGTTAGTATATCCCCAAAAATGTAATTAAAGTTGCTATAAAGGTGGTAGCGATTCATTACCGAACTCTTAGCTGACGAAGTCGCGCTAGCTAACTAGCTAGCAGGCAGTGCTTGAAAATTGGTTGAAACAACCAACATAAAATATAAATGATTACGCTGTGCATGTACAAATGAAGACCAGTATAAGCATCGCAAAGGGCCTCTGATACAATATAGACAGTTGACAATTCAAAAGAGGTCGATATTTCAGCAACTTAACTCTGGAACAACTCGACGCGCAGCAATGTAAGTGAATGGTGTCCAACGCCCAAATGACAGTGTTTGGAACTATTCCGATCTTCAAATCCCGGAAGTAGGAGGTTAAAAGCGCCGCCATTATTTACAACGGAGGTCTATGGGAGTGTCGCAACTCTTTCTCTCTATGGCTCTGGAAGTAACCATAAACATTTTGACATTAGTACTTAAAATAGATCATGAGAATTAATTTATGATGGCACTCATAAACTTAGAACAGTGTGAAAAGGAGAGATGCATTAAAAACGAGACACACAATCTCCTAACTCTACGTAGGTCAATATCAATATCTGAGTGAGAGATGTAGCTAGCTGGCCTCCTTACAGGAATAATGTGAGCTATTGTAAGACTGTAATGTACCATAATATATTGTACTATCGTGAATATTCATTCATTCTTTATTTCAGACCCTTAGGTCCATATCACAAAGTAAACGAAATATAAGAAATATGACATATAGGTGATATATGTCATATTTTGGTGTAGCCAAACATGACACCTATATGCATCTCTCCTTTTCACCAAGCCGGAAGTTGAAGTCCCGCTCAGCCGGAAGTAAGATGACAAAATGAGCGTAATGGCGTCGCCCTTGTTGTCATGGGAAATAAGGTGAATAGGCTACTTGCAATAGGTCCACTTTGGCACAATCAAATACACTTAAATGTATCTTTAGTTGGACCTCAGCACTAATTCTGAATAACTAAAGTGCATTAAGGTTAGGCACTACTGGCAAAAACAGTTTTTTCATGCATGTTTTTTTTTTTGTTTTTTTTTTGACGAGTGGACAGAAAACATCCAAAATAGACTTTTAACTGTATCTTTTAGAGCACTTTATCTATTTGTGTCTGACTTTCTGTAGATTTCAATGACAGTATATATCTTTAAATACAGTTCTCTTACGAGAGGTCTCTCGTACTGCGTAAGATATCTTACGCTAGGGGAAAATCCTTTTCCGCGAGATATTGAAGCCAAAAATTATCCTTAATTTTGTAATAATGCAAAACGCGTTGCAGCAGCAATGCAGACATAGGCGAGACAGCTCGCGCGCCTATTGGCTGCTCTGCGGCAACTGCAGCAGCCTATCGAGTGAGGCCTGGCGTGACGTCAGACCCAATCAGGGCACTTCGCGCCCGCTGCGTCACGTCCCGCCGAAATGGGCGTGGTCTAGGCCTATAAATATCGCTCGCAGGCAGCTATTATCTGATTTTTCATCCTTCAAGCGAAGCACACGCATCGCTGGAGCTGGATTAGAAGCCGCGCCGTCGAGAGAGAGCACCTTCAGCGGGACGAGTCACTGAAGTCGCTGGCCGCGCCGCCTTCCTGCCTTCCTGCTGCACTTTCCGGCGCTTATATCCTTCTCTTTTATTACACTGTATTTCTGTGTGTGTGTGTCGCCGCCGCGACACACATTTCTAAAAGAGCTAGCGTCTTTTTAAAGATGCCTTCCTGTGGCTCCTGCAGAGCCACACTCAGCGACGGGGACCGCCACGTGATCTGCGTTTCCTGCCTGGGTGAGGAACATGCAGCTCTCGCACTCGCTGACGGCGGATGCCCTCACTGCGAGCTGATGGCAATGGCGACTCTGAGGACTCGCCTAGCCGTCTTCACCGAGACTGCTCCCCCGCCCGCCGCGGCGTCGCGCCGTAAAAAGCGCCGTGCCCAGCGGGCCCCGGAACCCTCCCTCAGCCGCCAAAGCTCGCCGGTTCGCCCGCTTGCTTCCCCGGCTTCTTCTGTTTCGCTTCCTGACGGACAGCGGCCGCCGTCTGCCGCCGCTTCCGTTGATATCGCGGATGAGGAAGCCCTGCTGGGGGAGGATGATTCCTGCTCTATCCTGGCGTCAGGCAGTGAGGATTGGGCGGGCTCTGAGGACCCCGCACCCCCTGCCCGCACGTCGTCAGGCAAGAGAGCTTCCATTGAGACGGAACTCATGCGAGTACTCGCACAGGCCGCGGCGAGCCTCGGCCTTGAGTGGTCTTCGCCTGAGCAGCCCGCTCACAACCGGCTGGATGGATTTTTCCTGCCTGGGGAGCGCGCTTCGCCTGCGTCCAGACCGGCGCCCTTTCTTCCTGAGTTACACGAAGAAGTCGCCAAGTCCTGGAGCGCCCCCTATTCTGCTAGAGTGCGTCCTGCTGTTTCTTTGGCATTCTCCGCCGTTGACGATGCCAAGAACAAAGGATACCTCTCGCTGCCGCCGGTTGAAGAGGCGATAGCGGCCCACTTATGCCCGCCCTCCGCTGGACGGCGCGCTAAGCCGGCCCTACCCTCTAAAGCTTGCCGCACGACGTCAAGCCTGCTCCACCGTGCTTTATCTGCCGCCGGGCAAGCTGCGTCAGCGTTGCACACCATGGCAACGCTCCAGATCTTCCAGGCCGATCTCCTCCGTAAGCTGGATGAGGAAGGACCTGACGCGATCTGCGTGCCGGACTTAAGGAGTGCCACGGACCTCGCTCTTCGTGCTACTAAGTCCGCAGCACAAGCCATTGGACGGACTATGGCTTCTCTCACCGTGTCTGAGAGACATCTCTGGCTGACGCTCTCGGAAATGGCCGAGTCTGAACGCACCGCGTTCCTCGACGCCCCGCTTTCCGCCACAGGCCTCTTTGGATCCTCCGTCAAGGATTTCGCGGAGAGATTCGCAGAGGTACAGAAAGCGTCTCAGGCTATGAAGCACTTCCTCCCGAAGCGCTCCAGCTCTGCAGCAGGCCGTGCGAAACCGTCTGCTCAGAGCTCACAGCAACAGCCACCGTCCACTGCCTCCACTTCACAGCGCCGCCAGGCCAGAAGCGCGAGACCGCGCTCCCGCTCATCCGGTCGCCGCCCCGCAGGACGTGGCTCGCGACCTAGGATCACGGTGAAGCCCGAGGCCCCGAAGTCGTCCTAGCACAGCTAGGAAAACGACGGTGTTCCAGTCCCGCTGCGGCCGGACTCACACCAAAGCTATTCGCTCGTCCAGTTCCAGAAAATGTGACTGTTCCAGTGTTTTCTGCAGCCAACAAGTCGGTTCTGTCACCCGCTTGCCTGCACACAAATGCCGTTTTCACGGCTACCCAGATAAATCCCCAAAAGAGTGTATTTTCTGGTGTCCCGGCCACGGCCGATGGTGTTTCATGTGTAGTAAGAATGCCCACTGCCCAGTGCCCATCCCTACACACAAGCACAGCCTGTCACACAGGGCTCGCGCACATAAAACCGACTCAGATCGGTTGCGCTTCAAACATGGTGAACGTGCCCACTACCCAGTGCCCACTAACACCACGTTATGCATGTCTCACGGTTTCTGTAAAAACGAAACCAACGTGCACTCGCTTCACGCAAGCGAACGATGCTTTCGGTGTGATAAATGTGCCCGCTGTCCCGCGCCCACATCCACACATAGACATGACAGTTCCCACGGGAACCGCCCAGCCCTCCCCTTCGCGGTTAACCACCGCAGAGGAGTCGAGCGCGGGCAATCTGCCCGCTGTCATCAGCGCGCCCCATGCCTCAAATGTCACGAGCGACACGCTTGTGTTACAGCACACCGAAGCTTCTCCATCGCTGAGCGAGCGGAGCGCGCTTCGTATTCAACCCCTAGCTATCCATGCAGACGCATGGGCAAAGCTACCCGGGGTTTCGAAGTGGGTGCTGAACATTATAGAAAGAGGCTATTCGCTGCAGTTTCGCCGACGCCCTCGCCGCTATGTGGCGCGCGTCGAGACCACGGTAAAAACAGAAGTAGCACATCTACTTCGAGCCGAAGTGACGAAACTATTGAGCAAAGGGGCCATAGAGCCTCTCTCTCAAGATCAGAGCGAAGGAGGGCTATACAGCAGATACTTCCTGGTACCGAAAAAAGACGGGGGTCTCAGACCCATACTAGATCTAAGGCAACTGAACAAAGTGCTTGTGAAGCGACAGTTCAGGATGCTCACGACCAGGCAAATCCTTGTGCAGATTCGCCAAGGAGATTGGTTTGTGTCAATAGATCTGAAAGACGCGTATTTTCAAATACAGATAGCGTCACGTCACAGGCGATATTTGAGATTCGCCTTCGAGGGCCAGGCATATCAGTACACAGTCCTGCCGTTCGGTTTGTCCCTAGCACCCCGTACATTTACGAAGTGCATGGATGCGGCGCTCGCACCCCTCAGAATGAGAGGCATGCGAGTGCTGAACTATTTGGACGATTGGCTGATTCTAGCGCAATCTCGCGCAGTGCTCATAGAACACACGACCATTTTACTCGATCACCTCGAGGATTTGGGTCTGAGTGTCAATTGGGCGAAGAGCTCCCTGTCACCCAGTCAGAAAATATCTTTCCTGGGCACAGAACTGGACTCACTATCCATGATAGCGCGACTATCACAACAGCGCGCGGTAGACATTCGACGCACAGCAAACTCTTTTCGCTGCGGCGCGTCTGTCCCGCTCAAGAGATTTCAGAAGATGCTAGGTCTCATGGCCTCAGCATCGTCAGTGCTCCAGCTGGGTCTGCTCCGCATGCGCCCGCTGCAGTTTTGGCTGAAAGCGCGAGTCCCACGCGAAGCGTGGGCACCCGGTTTGCTTCGCCTCAGGGTCAATCAGAAATGCGTTTCAGCTCTGAAACCCTGGAAAGCGAACGACTGGTACCAATCAGCTGTAAGCCTGGGGACTTCCTCGAGGGTGAAAGTGGTGTCCACGGACGCGTCCACCTCGGGATGGGGAGCGCTGCTCGAGGGCAGACCGTTCTTCGGCCAGTGGTCAGAACGGGAGAAGCTCCTGCACATAAACTGCCTCGAAATGCTGGCAGTAGACAACGCGCTGACGCGTTTTTGTCCCCAAATAAAAGGTCACCACGTCTTGGTCCGTTCGGACAACATGTCTGTGGTGTCCTACATAAATCACCAGGGCGGCATCAGATCCGAGAAACTGTACAGGCTGGCAGAACGCCTCCTGGTATGGGCTCAGTGCAACCTGCGCTCGCTCAGAGCAGCGCACGTGCCAGGGATCTTGAATATAGGACCGGACAGACTGTCCAGGAACAATGTTCCGGCAGACGAGTGGTCTCTACACCCACAGACAGTCCAACTGCTGTGGAAGAAATTCGGCAGAGCGGAAGTGGACCTGTTTGCGTCTCAAGAAAACGCTCACTGTCAAGAATTTTTCTCCAAGAGCAGGAGCGCGCTGGCCCATGTGTGGCCCCGCCGCCCGCTCTATGCTTTTCCCCCCGTCTCTCTCCTGCCTCAGGTGATAGAACGGATCAGGGAAGAAGGATGCTCAGTACTGCTGGTAGCACCGTTCTGGAAAAACCAACCTTGGTTCCCAGCCGTGATGCAGTTAGCAAGTACTGCCCCGTGGCCAGTACCAATGAGGAGAGATCTCCTCTCACAGGCCCGCGGCTCGATCTGGCATCCTCACCCGGAACTATGGTCCCTTCATGTCTGGGCCATCAACGGGTACATGTTGGACTCCCTAAAGGAGTATTAAACACGATCACGCAGGCTAGAGCTCCGTCTACAAGACGACTCTATTCTTTGAAATGGTCAGTGTTTTCGGGCTGGTGCACAGCCCGTGGTGTGTCACCCACAAACTGTGATGTGACGGAGGTGCTTTCCTTCCTACAAGAGCTGTTGGATGGGGGCAGGGCCCCCTCCACGCTCAAAGTTTATGTGGCGGCTATAGCAGCGTTCTCAGAAACAACGCTTGGTCAGTCAATAGGAAGGAACGATTTAGTCATCCGCTTCCTTAGAGGAGCTAAGAGACTGAATCCTCCCAGACCTCCCTCAGTCCCCGTATGGGACCTTTCTACGGTTCTGGAAGCCATGAAAGGTGCGCCATTTGAGCCTTTACAGTCAATCGATTTGAAACACCTGTCTTTCAAGACGGTGTTTTTGCTGGCTCTCGCTTCAGTGAAGCGCATAGGGGATCTGCACGCGCTCTCTGTGAGCGCGGCGTGCATGGAGTTTGGGCCCAATGACTCAAAAGTTATACTCAAACCTAAGCACGGTTATGTTCCAAAATCCCTCAACACACCGTTTAGGGCGCAGGTTATCTCCCTGTCAGCCCTACCGGTCCCTGATGAGGAAAGAGACGCGAGCCTCCTTTGCCCAGTCAGGGCATTACGAGCTTATGTGTCTCGCTCGTCTGTTTTCAGACAGACGGAACAGCTCTTTGTTTCGTTTAGCGGACGTTCTAAGGGACTAGCCGCGTCGAAACAGAGCCTATCCAGATGGATAGTTGATGCTATAGCGCTGGCATACGCCTCCAAGGGCATGCAGTGCCCGTTGGGTATCAGAGCGCACTCCACGAGAGGCATGGCCTCTTCGTGGGCCTGGTCAAGTGGGATTGCCTTGCAAGATATTTGTATGGCGGCAGGCTGGGCCTCCCCGTCTACATTTATAAGGTTTTATAACCTAGAGGTTCCCGCCCTGCAGGCCAGGCTGCTGTCGGTCTAAACTACCAGTATTATCTGACCTGATGCGATCAGCTCAGAATGCTGCGTCTGCTGAGCACAGTTCAATGTTCGACAGTATAAAGCTGGGCAAACTGTGTAAGACCCACATTTTCCCCCATCAGTTCAGGCCGTACCCCGCCCTGTCTGTATGATGAAATTCGCGTCCCATCGACGCTACTTTATGTGGAAAAGTGAGGCTGCACCCCTCCCTCTTCCCGGACTCCCTGTGAGTTCCCTGAGTGATTGTGCACTATATGTACCCCGGGCTTTCGCCCTTGGGTCTTTGGTGTCAGATCTCAGCATGCACGGCGTTTTACATGGGGTCCCCTAGCGTAAGATATCTTACGCAGTACGAGAGACCTCTCGTAAGAGAACGTACTCGGTTACTAACGTAACCTCGGTTCTCTCTAGAAGAGGGAACGAGTACTGCGTATCTTGCCGTGCATGCACACGCTCTGGTTGCTTCGATGATGAAAAACCAGATAATAGCTGCCTGCGAGCGATATTTATAGGCCTAGACCACGGCCATTTCGGCGGGACGTGACGCAGCGGGCGCGAAGTGCCCTGATTGGGTCTGACGTCACGCCAGGCCTCGCTCGATACGCTGCTGCAGTTGCCGCAGAGCAGCCAATAGGCGCGCGAGCTGTCTCGCCTATGTCTGCATTGCTGCTGCAACGCGTTTTGCATTATTACAAAATTAAGGATAATTTTTGGCTTCAATATCTCGCGGAAAAGGATTTTCCCCTAGCGTAAGATATCTTACGCAGTACTCGTTCCCTCTTCTAGAGAGAACCGAGGTTACGTTAGTAACCGAGTACGTTTTCTCAAAATTAGTTTTCCTCCTACATTGAGCCAGAAATCTCCACTTCAGTAGCACAACACCAAATTTTACAGTTTTATTCTTATCCATATTCTGAAGCTTTTTACAGAGGGGTTTGTTCATGTATAATTTTCCTAATTTTATACAACATTTTATTCCTAAAAATAATTGTGAAAATGTATTTATTTTTTGCTGTTGAGAGTATTTTCTGATTTGTGGAGTGATAAATAGAGATATCCAAAATCCCCTCTGTAAAAACCTCGAGTCTAGACTCTAATATATATAAAAAAATGAAACAAGAATTTTGAACCGGACTTCATCCAATGTTAAAATTTTGTTCTAGAAATTTATTTTTAGAAATATATAAATATATCTCAATATATAATTTAATTAGATAATGCCTAATTTGCATATTTAAACATAACATTTCAGAAAACTTGTAATACACTTGTAATGTGTTAAGTACAAAATTAGCTGTTCCAATTTAGCAGGCTTTAAGTATATCAATTTAGTATACTAAAAGTACAATTGCAGGGTATTTATATTGAGTTAGTTACTTAGCATAAAATAAATGCATTTCAAATACATTTGATTATATTTATTTTTCACTAGGGCTCATCAGCCTCGTCAATTTCCATTCAATCCATTGTTATACTGCTCATTTTAGCCTAACTTATACATATATCTATTTGTAAAATTCTGTTTATAGTAATAGCCATCTGTATATTATGCTCACATTCTGTTTATAGTAACACCCATCTGTATATATATATTCATAGTACATATCTATCTGTAAAATTCTGTTTATAGTAATAGCCATCTGTATATATATTCAGTACATATCTATCTGTAAAAATTCTGTTTATAGTAATAGCCATCTGTATATTATATTCAGTACATATCTAGCTGTAAATTCTGTTCACAGTAATAGTTATCTGTATATTATATTCATAGGACAAATCTATCTGTAAATTTTTGTTTATAATAGTATTCAACTCTATATTTATTCAGTACATATCCATGTTCTGCACTTATGGAACCACTGTATATCCTGCACTTGCTGCTATTGCACTTCTGGTTAGACCTAAACTGCATTTCGTTGCCTTGTACCTGTACTTGTGTAATGACAATAAAGTTGAATCTAATCTAATCTAATCTAATCTAATTTGTTCATATTGAGTTTTAGTTCCTTTTTTTATAAGACTTTAAAGAAAAGCTAATTTATGTATTTACATTAATGACACTTATAATTAAGTAATAAATCAAATATTCTCTTATTTTCAAATTAAGGAAATAACATTTAAAGAAAATGTATTTATGTATTACTATATTATTTTACAAGTATTGTACTAAAATGTATTTTCACATTCATATTTCTTTATCACTCTCATGTGTAAATAAGTAGTACTGCTGACTTGTAGGTTTGCAGTTATATTTACCGCAGTATAATCATAAACCAATAACTTGCATTTCATGAGCATGTTAATGATGCCATTCTAATCATTGGCTTTCATGAAATTTAATATGTGAGAGAAATGCACGAGTATTATTTAAACAATATTGTGTAATAGCAAACAACAACAGATAAACAAAAACTAGTTAGTGGGATGTAGACAGAAAGAAGAGGCACATGCAAGAGAAAAAAAGTGATAAAAAGAGACGTGAGACGTACTGAAGTTTGTTTGGACCCCAGCTGTGTGTTTGCTTGTGACTCACAAAACCCATTAGAAATTGGTTGGGGGGTCAGAGTTCTGCTTTAGCCAGAATAGATTGGCAGTGTAGAACAGCAGAGTCCACTTCCAGCTCATTTTCTCTTCCTCTGTGTCACCACAAAAGCAATCTCACATCACAGGCCTCATGGATGCGTGGCCACACAAAATCAAAAAAGGTTTGGATCATACTCTGTGTCATAACCACCCTGGTGAGCAAGAGAGGCATGCAACTTAGAGCAGGAAACACTTGGGACTGAGTATTTCCTTTTTTACATCTGCATGACGGATATAGTAAGTGCATTCCAAAAAATGGAAAGTGTTTTTAAAAATATACGTTGCTTCCTTTGTTTTATTGGCTATAATAATACAATTTTAAAATAGGTTATAATATTCGCAATTTAACTTTTTTAAGAGCTTATGAGACATTTGTTTCCAAAAACATTAAACTATCTTACTGACCCCAAACCCTTGAATATTAATAGTAGTGTTTTATATCTGTTATAAATGACTAGCAATACAGTGTTGGACTTTACTTATCATTTGTGGAAACTGTTACGTCATTATGTGACATCTAGGTGTGTGGCTTGGGTGTTCTTTGTAGTTTTTCTTTCCTTCGTATTGTTTTCTGCCTCTCTCCGTTTTTACTTTCTCTTTCGCAGGTGACGTGCTGATTGGTTCGTCTCTGCTGTCAATCATCTGAGATCCCATTGTAGTATGGGACAATGGGATCTCTAGTATGTCAGACGACAAAATCCAATCATATCGTTACCGGAAGCCCGAGAAACTATAAAAGGACACGCAAACGCACTAGAGGAAGCTGCCCTTTGTGTGCGAACTTGACTTGTGATTGTGCGCTTGGTATTTTCTGTTATGCTTGTTTTGTTTTTGTTTGATTTTATTTTGGGTTATAACCACTGATCTATATAATGACTGGATAGCTCATGACGTCATAAATAGTGTAGCCACCGCGCCACCATATTGGTATTCCCTATAGCTCAGGCATTCTATTGAATCAATAGGAAATTTTATGATTTGACTGAGAAAACATTGCCTAATGAGACACCGTTTTTAAATCTAAAGTCTCCCTCCACATTCTTACAATGCAAACATCCTAAGCATTTAAATGGGTATGTGTTTAAAGTCGGAAATTTTTTCTGCTTGTTAAAAATTGCTTTGATACTGGGGAGAGTGTCTGTCTAGGCTAACAGCAGGTGGCAGTAATGAAGTGTTTTATTTTGTGATTTGCCCTTTGAATGAAGAAGAAGAAGAAGCTTACCTCCTCGTTAAAATACACGTTTAAAGTATAATATTACATTTTTAAGTGTCCAGTCAGTGTTCGTTATTCATTTGTGGGACTTCCGTGTAGCTTAAGATCAGTGGTACAGTATAGCTAGTTAAAACCCCAAAACGTTAACTAAAACGTAAATTTATTTGCAAAATGAATAAAAAGATGTAGCCTACGAGAACACTAGTCAGCCTTCACTGAAGAGCTATCTTCACAGGTAAGAAAAACAGTTGATAACAGTTGACATAAAGATGATGATACTATTAATTAAATAGTGAATGCTAAAAACCTATATTTTTGTGAATTGGTGAATATTCAGGTGAATATTGTTTCGTAGCCATGAATGAATAATTCCTCAGCACGGTTTACTAATTTGTTCCCTCGTTTTACTATATTGTGGCCATGTTGTAATTCGTTAAATCAAAATGAGGGAGGGAATTAGTTCAACGTGTCCACGATTTATTAAAAGGAAGGAACAAATAAGTTGTCGTAACAACAAATTATTTATATCAGTGGACATAACATAGCCTGGTTAAAACCAGACTATTCTCAGTAGTAACTGAGTTATAGTCTGGCAAAGCTCCATAGACAAATCATTTCCAAAGGGGCGTCAACCAACGGGCGTCGCTCAAATGCCTCTGGGCGCAGTTGGATAGACCTGAAACCTATCAGAGATCGTCATTGTGTAAAGCCATATGCTGCGTCCCAATTTGCCTAAGTTACACTACGCCATAAAAGTATGTACTCTTTTTGTGAAGTAAAGGTATTTACTTTTGAATGTGTAGCAAAAAAGTAGGCAAGCTTTAGGACATACTACTTCGTCATCTTTATCGGACGGATCTGTCGCATGCATCCTGTCACTTAAACTGCCCTGTCAATCATCGTGTCACAGTTAAAAAATCCTCTATTAAATCTAATTTAATTTCCTACCGTTTCGGAGAGAAATGTAGTAGCACGTTCATCTGCCAGTGGGTCTTTTATGGAGACTGTCCTCATGTGTTTGCAATTTGAATATAATGCATTTAAAAGTTGAACGGACGTCGCTCAAATGCCTCTGGGCGCAATTGGATAGACCTAAAACCAATCAGAGCGATCGTCATTGTGTAAAGCCCGCCTCAACGTTTCTGATTGGTGCCGTGATTTCGACGGCATGGAAATGGGCTTGAATGAGCTCTTTGCCAGACTACTTCTCGGGCAAATCTGAATTTGCCGGAAGTTGTCTGGGTTTTCCCAGGCTAGACATAACAGGGCGCATATAAGAACTAGCAGAGAGAGAGAGAGCCCCGGCCGCGCGCGTGCACTCTCACCGTCTTCAAACAACACGAGCGCTGTCTTGCACTCTCTCACTCACGCATATTAATCAAAATCAATTGACACAATAGTAAAAGGTCGGAAGACCGAAGTTAAAAATTCTTTGTATGTGTACTTAAAATATAGCTCTTTCTGATTGTATTTTATAGATCAGTAGTTTGTTCAAATAAAGTGTTTGATTAGTTAACAAGTACATGTTCAGGAAATGCATAATACAAATTGTATGGGCTAATGTAGGCTAAGTAACAGTAAACAGACTCTGCACGAAGCTCTTTTGAAGCTGTCAAATGGTGTCGCTATTGGACATTTAATGTGATTATTGCTGCTCTGAGGTTTCTTATAGGCTACTGTTGTCTGGTTTATGCTTTTATGTTGTTGTTTTTTTTTTTGTTTTTTTTTGAAGGAGCATTACTCTTGCCTCGGAGAAAACAACACGGGAATATAGATATGTGCATATAAATTACTACTTATAGGGCTTGAATAACAACCTGTTGGCAGTTTTTCTACATCCTTTTGTGAATGTCGTTTTACACTTGTATGCTGCACAGCGAGTCATCTTAAAAGTGCCGTCGGAGCTGATCTTACAGCTGTAGATGTAGAAAAACTGCCCACAGGTTGTTATTCAAGCCCTAAAAGTAGTAATTGGTATACCAATCTCTGTATAACGGCCGTTGGAGCCCTCTGCTGGTAGGGAATCGTAAGATGGCCGCTCAAAAACTTCCGGTGGCTTCACTGCCTGCTGGCTGTTTAGAAGGTCATGAGCTATCCAATCATTATATAGATCAGTGGTTATAACTGATCAAGCTTTGTTAGTGTGTTTTGATTAACATGTGAAACCAAATTACTTTGCCATCCTATTTCCTTTATTATTGAGCATTTGATAGCGGTGATGCTGTGTTTGGCTGGATAGAGGAAAAGGAATAGGTAAGTTATGTCTCGTGATGTACATCATGCACACTTAGTTCTGATTTATTTTGTTTAGATACAGTAGGTTTAGGGGCATGTGCCATTTGCTGTAATTTTTGTTTTGATCAGTAGAGTAGGGAAGTATACGACGTCTTGGACGTTGAAGACTTTTCTTTCTACATTTTTCTTTTGTATTAGATAGGTTAGTTGAAATGGGTTAGAAAGATTATTTTTGTTTTGTTGTTTTCTTTGTGTTGGCACTGTCCAATGTTCCCCTTTTCCTCCCCAGGTCTGGTATAACATAATTTGCTGGTTTTCTGTGATTTTGTTTTGATTGTAAATAATAATCTATTGTGGTGGATTTTTAATAGATAAAATAGTAAACTGTATATTAACCATATTAACCATATTATATTATTAATATTAACCATGTTTCTCTTTTTAGGCCTAACATGATAACACTTTGAAACACAATGTACTAAAACGTTCTGTTCTGTGTTTTTGGATGTTGTATTTTTGCCATACCCCTTTGACTTTGGTTGTGTAAAAATAACAAATTTGGGAAATGAAGTTTGAACCTTGTGGTTTACAATGAAGTAATCATTAAAACAAAGTTTGCTATACCTGGTAACAGAAGGGTTTGTCTATGAAAACCAATCAAATTGTGGGGAAATTATGTAATGCTGCATGACATTTTTGCCATACCTCCTCCCTATTCTATAAAAACTGTTGTATTCTTTTAGCTGGTGGGATTCTCAATGGAATTTATCTGAAATCCTCCGGCCTTGCTTCTTCTTGGGGGACATTCTCTGAGAACTGCTCGAGAGATCCTCTGGCCGTGATTAAAGCATTTAGAGGACATTTGCTGAAGTCTGTTTGTTGATTATTCCTGTGCAGGAAGTAAGCTAGTAGGGGAACAGGTATTAGCACCCAGCCGACGTCGATGTGTAGACGTGCTAGGGTATAGGATTAGACTCAGCCGCCGTCGATGTGTAGACGCGCTAGAGTATAAATATTATAGGCCCAGGTAGACTTGGGTCAGATGAGATAGGACTTAGTTAGGTTTAGGGAAAAATGTATGACACTATCTCTCTCTCTCTCTCTCTCTCTCTCTCTCTCTCTCTCTCTCTCTCTCTCTCTCTCTCTCTCTCTAATAATTGCTGAAGGGTGGCCTAATGTGCCCCTTCTAATTCCCTAGACTTTTAAAAATAGTGAAGGGTCTTAACAGAAACCAATAGTGACAATGACTACATTTACATGTGCATCAATAATGAGATATTTTAGTCAGGGTAAGGACTCAATCGCAGTGAGATGTTTAGGCCTACATGACACAAGCAAAGTTTTTCACTATTCATTATTCTGGTTATTCGCTATAAGTGTTAATATTTTTATTAATATTTCTACCCCAATGCACAGCACAATTGATGAACTCACAAACAGTAGGTGTGTTACTAGCCACTGTTTTAATCCACTTACGTCAAATGCAAAAAAAATGTATTGAATGTTATTCGGTACTGTGATGAGCATAGCCTTGCCATTGATGTAACGCTACGATCGTGTTCTTCGCACCGTCTCTGGCTGAAGGTAAGAAGCAGAGATTGCGCAGTGAGTTGTGTTGACAGTTCAGTGATTCGGAACTTCAGAATAACGTCAAAGAGTTCATTCATTAAGTTGTGTAAACAAAACACGTCATCCGTGTACGTCCGAGCACATGGGTAATAATGCCATCAAGGTGTTTACATGCCTGTTTATTGCGATTGCAAATAGGCATGCACCGCATAGTTTAACGCGATTATGGTTACTATGATAATGAGCTTAACCGCATTAGTTTGATCAAAGCATTTTGCTTAAATTAGGTAGTTGAATCTCAATATTGCCAAAATTCCATTATAATGGCAGTAAACACACTCAATGTTCTGTCCTGCAAAAAACTATTTAAAGCTCGTTTTCCCTCAAAATGCGAACAACTATGTCATAGTCCTGATATAAAAATATTGATTTATTACAATAACAATGCAATCATTTCTAAATGCAACATTTAGCTCCCCAATCCCCCCAAATTCAAAGCATGCAGCTTAAGTCAAATACCAAGACACGCTTATAGTTTCTTTGCTGATCCATGTATTTTTGTAAAACCCCTCCCTACCACTTTTTTAAATTTATTTTATAAACAAAGTGATGCCAATGATGCTGAGGTTGTAAAATGAAGATTAAAACAGACTGACAATTATTATTATTTTATTTTTATTTTATTTTTTTTTATGTGGCAGGTATGTGTTTTGTCTTGTTCATGCATAGCAAACCTATAGAAGAAAGTGAACTCCCATAGCGCTGAGTGATTGAGGTGCTCTGTGGGGGGTGTCATAGTGGCTTCCTGCTGTGCGCAGGCAGGTGTGCTGACACCTGAGGGGGCATTTAGAGGACATTAGAGACATGGTTGTCAAACCGATGTGCAGATCTTTGCATCTGGCCACTTCCTAACAAAACTTCAGACACGGTTCACAGGACATGTCAGCATTAAATCTTGACATGCAGATGAAATAATGTGATAATTTGGAGTGGTGTTAAATCCTCTTCTGAGATCCTCCATAGGAAAATTCAGATAGGCCTATAGGGAAACAGTCAACGTAAGGAAGTGCCAGAGTCAGCTCATTATAAACGCTATTTACCACACTCCGAAAACACACCTCACTTTCACAGTTATATCACTGCACATTCAGAACCAACCAAGATAAAAGGAACAGCAAACAAAGGTGGCTATTTCAGGGGATAAATAATACCTTTCAGTTGACAGACATTCATCTCCGCTTGATGACACTTTATCAATGGCAATATGAGCGGAAATAATTTCCCACTCATTTACACTCTTTTCAAAGGTGACTTCATCACCGGTGTCTGAAAGACACGGTGCCCCTTAGTAACAAATGATTACCGCTAAATGAATCCCAGAGGTTCCGTCACTAATGCAGAACAAAAGGGAGTGCGAACAAGGAGGCAGAGCGGCTTCAAGATCTATTTTTCAGCTCCGGATCATTTCTTGCTTCACTGATCTATCACTAAACAACAGCTGCTGTGCCGCAGCCAGTGCAGCGCTTGCTAGGGATGGTGATCAAGAAATAAACAGGGAGGGAAGAGGGAAAAAAAGAAGGGGGAAAGGAGACATTTAAACGGTGAGGTCACGTGTGATAGCCTGGAGCTCTCGAAAGTGTTGCGGTGAGAGAGAAGAAAAATTGGGAACTCTTGGCAGGTCTGTGTCACATGTGATGGATAACATGTCACCTGTAATGGCTGACTAGGTAGCTGCATTAGACAGGCATTTTGCAATCATTCCCATTTATTTTCTCTCCCTTTTTCACTTTTCCTCAATCATTGTGCCTCTCTATATCTTACCCAGAACTTTACACACTTTAGGTGTTTGAGTGGCAGAGACGTGGCCAGTGAATTCATATGATTTGCACATCTCAAAAGGTTCGATATAAATTTTCCCTCCCTATAAGATTTTAATTTGGTCCCATTAGCAACACTGCTTGTGACACAGCTGAAATCTTAAAACTTTGTATGACCAATAAAATGCAGCTGTTGTGTAATTTTGAGAAGGGAATAAATTTTATTACCATCAGTCATTACCATAATTTACAATTTTTTTGATTTAAGTTATCCTTTTCTTTCCTCCAGTCTTTATTGTCAAAACACTATAATCGCCAGTTCTTCTTGCTCATCGTCCGCCATGTTTGTTAACTCTAAAGTCACGTTTGACCGCAATAGATTTAGTGAGATTTTCCGTGTTCACAGTCGGGACTTTGGTTTTTTGTGAATGAAATCTCTTAAGCCGGGCTCAGACAACAGGAGTTTTTAAATCTCTCAAACCTGCACACACTACAGGATTTGAAATTCGGGCCGCATCACACACTGCAAGATATTCTTAAGATTATCATGCACCTCACATGATCTCATGGGGAAGCGGATGTAAACAAAATGTATCAATACTAATTCTTTGTAGCATGAAAAAAACAAGAAGAACGTTAAACAAGGGTAACACTTTAGTTTAGGGTCCAATTCCCACTATTAACTAATTACTTATTAGCATGCATATTACTAGGATATTGGCTGTTTAATAGTACTTATAAAGGATTTATTCTGCTTGACCATATTCTACATCCCTTAATCCTACCCAATACCTAAATTTAGCAACTACCTTGCTAACTATTAATGAGCAGTTATTAGGAGTTTATGGAGGCAAAATTTGTAGTAAGTAGTTATTGAGAATTGGACCCTAATCTAAATGTGTTAAGAAATGGAACCTTGTATTAAAGCGCTGTTGCTTAAAGCATTATGGATTTCAGTCGCATCCCATTTGTATTCTGTTTGCATTTAAATCTGTATTACAATTTGTTCTAAATCATTTTTGGTTTTGAATTGATATTCATCAATTTAAAACCAAAGTCTTTTCATCAAAGTATTTTCATCAAAGTCAACTTAATATTACTTTTTGCCACTGATCTACACATAAAGATTACAAAGTTAAGTAAAACAATTATGAATATTGCAACATAATCAATTTCATCCCCTGTAATATGATATGCTTAAATCATCGCTAGTGCAGCCAATGGGTTTTAGAAGCCACATACTGTAAATAGTTCACTTGTGTGCACTTGTATGGCTTCAGTTGATTGTAGTATAAACACACCTCTAGAAATGTCACCATCTGATGAGTCTGTTCTTGCAGAATATCATGAAGACAAAAAAGAAAGTTCCACACAATGTGTTAAGTGGAGACATGCGAGAAGATTTGTAAGTCATTGAAGATCCCTTTAGTACAATTAAATCAATGATTAAGAAATGGAAATAGTCCAACTATAAATCTGTGCATGCTACACATTTTGCCCTTGTGTTTCACTAGTCACAGTTTTAGTGAGAAGGGTGAAGTGAAAACCACTGTTAAAACTGTCATATGACATCTCGGCTACAGTTTGCCTCAAGGCATGTGGGGAACTCTATAGCCAGCTGGATGAAGAGTTTATGGTCTGATGAGACCACAATTGAATGTTTTGGCCGTCAGAGTAAACGGCATGTTTGGCATAAGCTACACTGCACATCATCAGAAATACACAATCCCCACTGTGAAGCTTGATAGTGGCAGCTATCACGCTGTGGAGATGCTTCTCTGCAGCAGGTCCTAGAAGCCTTATGAAGTAAATGGTCAAGCAAATCCAGCAAGATACAGATAGATCCTTAAGGAAATCCTGATGGTGTCTTCAGAACACCTGCGACCTGATATTTTTCTTTTCCAGCAAGACAATGTCCCCAAGCATAAAGCCAAAGCTACACAGTAATGGCTTAAAAACAACAGCATTAATGTCCTATGGCCTCGCGTATAAAATATGTAGATTTCACGTATGTGTACAAGATTTTGTACATGTCCAAAAGTGTCCAGATGTATACAGCCATACACGTATATATATATATATATATGTATGTATGTGTGTGTGTGTATATTTACATTTACATTTAGTCATTTAGCACTTACAAATTAGGACTACATTAAGCAAGTCATCGTGAAGAGGCAAAAACAATGCAAGAAGTGCTCAAAATACAAAGTGCTGGCATTGCTCAGAGTAGCATAAGCCAGACAAGGGAGGATTAAGGGAAAAGGAAAGGATTTTTTTTTTTTTTTTTTTTTTTTAGAGGTTAAGTGCTCATGGAAGAGATGAGTTTTATGTTGTCTTTTGAATGTTGTCAGGGATTCTGCATTCCGGATGAGGGTGAGGAGATCATTCCACCAGCTTGGAACCGTGAATGAGAATGTTCTGGAGAGTGATTTTTTGGGCTCTCTGAGATGGTACCACGAGACGTCGCTCATTGACTGATCGTAGGCTTCTGGTAGGGATGTAGACTCCTAGGAGCAAGTTAAAGTAGGAGGGAGCTGAGCCTGTGATAGACCTGTAAGCAAGTGTCAATGTAAGCAAAGCATCAATATTCTATTCAATAAGCTATTTCTTTTCATTTTGACATGAGATAACATTTTATATAAAAATAAGAAAATACACTTGGAAAACTGATGTTCACCATGATCATCAACTGATGCTCTGTGAAATGCTCCTCATTTTGTTTCATGGAGATGTCTGTTTCCTTTCAGACTTGACACAGAGTTGACTGGTGCCTCATATTGATCTATATATCAATAATGTGTGTGTGTGGACATAATGTCTGTGTATGACCTTGAAAATTCTTCCACCTTTTTCCTTTGGTCTTGTGTTCACTATAACAGAAACCCATATAGTGATGTACATTGGCATGATTAGGTCCCCCACAGCTTAGTACAGTAGCGGCAGCCTTCTCGGTCTATGGTGATGTTTGTTCATTCATTTTAATCACTATACTGTTAGAGGAAAAGGTACGAATTATGTATGCGTTAACATTTAGTCAGCTATATGTAAAAACTAGAGAATAAATGGAAATATGAAGCATTAACTACTGTTAAATGGTTACATTTGCACAGTTTTGCAGTCTTTGGGATTGACAACCATATTAATAGATGTGACTCAAATTGACCTGTTATTTTATAGGAGTGGCTTATATCTGTATGAACTAATAACAAAAAATTCAAGCAGCTTTAAGTTTCCATAGAGACTGTGATTAGAGTAAATACTGAAGATTGTGACGTTCAAAGACTGGAAATATTTATTACACACAAACATGGGACAAGCGTGTGTGCAGTGCAGAGTGACAGACAACTTATTCTCAATATACGGTTATAAGTCCTGAAAATTTAAGGAAGTCTGTTCAGTTATAGAGTGCAATTGTCACTCTCTGTTTCCATCCACCTATTTTTCTGCTCATTTTGGGATTAGCATTAAAAAAGGCCGGATGGAAACACCAAGATTCGCTTGAATTCTAAAAATGTGCATAAACAACTTGCCCAACTGAGTCAGATAACTTTTGATAACACTTTATTTTACAGTGTCCTTGTTACAGTTACATGTACTCAACATAGTAATAACAGCAAATGATGCATAATTACATGCAACTAACCCTCTACCAAATCCTAATCCTACCCAAACCCTATAAGTACATGTTGTTACATAATATTACTCAGTACTTAAATATAAAATTACACTGTAACAATGACACCTTAAAATAAAGTGTAACCTACTTTTTTTTACCTGATAAGAAAACATGCGCATAAAAAAAAGTCATGTGACTTTGCCCAATTAGACAGCATTACTGGTGGAGCAATCTTGTTGCATAGCATCTGAATTGCCGTTTTGGTCATTCTGAAATACCTGAGAAAAGTCTGTCGTCAAAGTGGTTCAGTATAATTACCTCCCAGAATTTTCTTACATGACTGCGTTTCCAAACAGGCATCCACCTCAGATAGCAAGTAAACATGACCGTGTTTATTGTGTTTCGTTTGCGCACTCTGAGGAGAAATATATATGAAATGTATTATATACAGTGGCTTCTCCTACTGCATCAACTTCCATTTTATGTATCGCCAGTTTATCAGGAAGTGATGATTTTGTTCTCTTTGACTCACTGGATGGAAACAGTGCTTTATTCTCAAATGTTGTATGCGATATTCCAATTTTGCCCATATGTTAAATTCACAACTTTGGATGGAAACATAGCTAATCGAAATGTGCTTGAACACTCCGAAACAGGACATCTGTATTGTACTGCTGTGAATGTGTGTGATGACCTGCTGAGCTCAGTGTTACGAGTGTTAGAGCTCAGCATACAGTTTAGACAGATTTATCAGCGGACTCTAGCTTGTAGCACTTCTGTAATGGCTGTGGTAATAAAGCAATAAGCCACAGGAGGCCACTGGTAAGGAGTGTTCTTTGTCATGACACAACAGAATACTTAAATATTTAAATTAATGTAGCTATTTATTCATGAGTCATTGCATGGAGCTATAAAGTAATATACACTGTAATTGTAATATAAAAGTGATATAAAGTAGAATTTCATTGTAGACTGTGATTATAATGGAAATGTTTTCATTGTCACTTTGTAATTTCGTTGATGATAAAGAAGATGAGAAATACTACAGATGAATTAGTGAGATGCAGTGGTGGACCGTAACAAACATATGTGAAGGGTAAACAACTCCAGGGCAAGTAGATTCACTTTCCCTTTAAAAGCACTTTTAAATAGATTTCCATAAAATAGTTTCAAGTTCGTTTCAAGTGCAGGTTGTTGTCACCAGCAACAACTCGCACATCCCAGCATAAATGCTCCCGATTAAATGATTTGTTATTAAAATGTCTATGTTCACTAACCACTGTTAATTAAATGGCCAGCAGCCATATCACCCTGTAGCCCAAGACTGGTTGCCCACTGAAGCTAAGCAGGGCTGAGCCTGGTTAGTACCTGGATGGGAGACCTCCTGAGAAAACCAGGTTGCTGCTGGAAGAGGTGTTAGTGAGGCCAGCAGGGGGCGCTCACCCTGTGGTCTGTGTGGGTCCTAATGCCCCAGTATAGTGACGGGGACACTATACTGCCAAAAAGAGCACCGTCCTTCGGATGAGACGTTAAACCGAGGTCCTGACTCTCTGTGGTCATTAAAAATCCCAGGATGTCCTTCGAAAAAGAGTAGGGGTGTAACCCCGGCATCCTGGCCAAATTTGCCCCTTGGCCTCTGTCCATCATGGCCTCCTTATCATCCCCATATACTGATTGGCTTCATCACTGTCTCCTCTCCACCAGTAAGCTGGTGTGTGGTGGGCGTTCTGGCGCAATATGGCTGCCGTCGCATCATCCAGGTGGATGCTGCACATTGGTGGTGGTTGAGGAGATTCCCCCATCTATGTAAAGCGCTTTGAGGTCTCAGAAAAAGCGCTATATATATAAATGTAACGAATTATAATTTGAACAGAAATGCAAGCATACTATATACGTGTCAGGGATCCACCAGATCTGCACACTCCGCCCACTCGTTCACTCTCCCCGGAATACTGATTCACCACACCTGCACCTCATCATCACCTCATCATTCACTCCCTTTATATACAACCCTTCACCTTCTGTTCAGTGTCTGGTCTTGTCATTACATGGACGCACAAGACTCACTACCTGTTACTTACCTGATCTACCAACCTGAGATACTCATCTTCATTTTGATCTGCCATCTGCCTTCTCCGTTGATCATCTTCATCATCCGTTCTCTACTCTGGTTTCCACTCCACCTGCAAAGACATTCAAATTACTATTCAGCTAAGCTCTATCTTCATCTCAAGTTTGCATGACCTACTCACCATTACATCTGCTGGTTCCGTGCTTCTGTTCTCAATAAACATTGTTATGTTTACTCACCTGTTCGAGTCTTCTCTAAACCTGACAATACGTGATTTGGCATGGCATCCTTTATCATCGCTAACAATCTGTCACTCATCTTAATTCATCGCAATCTCACAAAGTTCCGTTGTAATCCGTGAAGCGGACTGCACAATGAATCTCTTATTTACAAAATGTCTACACATATTTTTATTTTTTTTATTTTTTTTAATGATGAGAGGATTCAAGAGCGTGCAGAACTCGGCACATAAAAAAAAGAAAAAAAAAAGCATTTTGAACGGTGAGTTCTGATTGGCAATTGCGTTCAAGAAATCAACAGATATGTTTGGAATTGGCTACAATGCTCAACGCTGCAAAAACAAACATTGGAAATAGAGACCTTTGACACTTTCCAAAGCGAAAACCCAGATACACACAGGACAGTTTGCAAATATCTTCCGCCTGCAGTTATGGGCAGCAGTTTGCAGTGGTTTTCTAAACTCAGTCCCTGACATAGGGAAGGCCTTGCCCAGCCTTACACACACCGTTTCCACACACTATGGTGACAGCGTATTTCTTCTTTGTTATTGTACTCACATTTCTCAAGTATCTGTACTTTATCATAGTATTTTTATTTTCGGAAACTTTTACCACTATTCTCATTATTTCGAACTGAAGAATTAGCCACCTCCTCTGAGATACAAGAGTGATATTTGATTCGTGAACGAATTGATTCTTTCTCTGAATTGTTCACAAATAACACTGAACAATTAGTTTGCGAATTGGACCGATCCAATTGCAACTTTTGCCAACTTTTGCTTGAGCCAACAATTCATTGATCTGATTCATTGATCTGGTCAAAATGAGCCGAGAACAGGATATCGTGATTCGTCAGATCTGGATGTGCATGTAACTGATAGCATGGAAAGTAATTTACCAATGGCCTTTATGATGGGAAGAGCCAGGATATTATTTAATATAACTCGTGATTGTGTTCGGCTGAAAGAAGAAAGTCATTTACACCTAGGATGACTTGAGGGTGAGTAAATTATGGGATAATTTTCATTTTGGGTGAACTACTTGTTTAATAACTCCCGACAGATACCACAAACTGGAGATGAGGAATGGGCATTTATTCACTATCGTTGGTCACAAAGATGGATGTTGTTAATGTGCCTTTCCTGATTTTTTTTTTTTTCCTGCCTAAATCTATTTCAAATTCCCATCAAGTTACCGCCCCCATACAAACAGTGCAGCTCACAGTAAAGTGCTGAACAATGGGAAAACTGTCACATGCACCTCTTAATTGCAAATAATTAAAATAACCTTATTAAAATAACCTTATTAAAATAACCCTAATTAAAATAACCAAGATGGCGGCGCGAGTACATCGCGAGGCTCGCGGTCTCTCCAGATTCTGCAATTTAGTAGTATTTTTCTTGCTCATTTCAGGTCTGTTCGTGCAGAACAGTTGTGCCTTAACATCGTACACCCAAGGTGAGCTTTTGGATATTGGTTTGCGAATTTCCGACAGTTTTATGGACAACCTTCGACTCCTTCCTGAGATCGCCAGAACACCCGAGGCTATGCACTCTGCCCGGCCGGGCGGAAGTGCTCGCAGGCGGCGTCGAGATCGTAAACAAAGGCGGGGGAAGCGCGGAGGACTAAGAGCTAAGCTAAAGCTAACACCACACCGGCTCTCTTTACCCAGCATTTTCCTTGCCAATGTACGGTCGCTGTTGAACAAAATGGAGGAGATTCGACTCAACATCACATACAGCAAGAGACTTTTGAACTGTAATGTTCTAATTTTCACGGAAACATGGTTAAACAGCGGAATACCGGACAACGCTATTGAGCTAGCGGGACGCCATACATTCCGGGCGGATAGAACATTAGATGGCTCCGGTAAGACCAGAGGTGGTGGATTGTGCATTTACATTAACAAAGCTTGGTGCACAAACTCTGCTATTGTTGGGAGACATTGTTCAGCTAACCTTGAGTTTCTCATGGTTAAATGTAGACCGTTTTATCTACCGCGGGAGTTCACTTGCACTATTATAACTGCAGCCTATATTCCCCCGGATGCTGATGCCAAGTTTGCTTTGAAAGAACTTCACGCAGCCATCAGTAAACAACAGTCCGTTCACCCGGAAGCTGCGTTTATTGTTGCGGGTGATTTTAATCATTCAAACTTAAAGTCAGTGCTACCGAAATTTCACCAGCATGTCTCCTGTCACACCAGAGGAAACAAAACCTTAGACCATGTTTACACAAACATGGCTGGAGCTTACGTCGCGACACCCCTCCCCCACCTGGGACAGTCAGATCACCTTTCTTTGTTCCTCACCCCCAAATATGCACCTCTCATCAATCGCGTGAAGCCATCAGTGAAGACCATCAAGGTGTGGCCTGCGGGGGCAGATTTCTCACTCCAGGAAAGGTTTCTACACACAGACTGGAGTATGTTTGCTTCTCAAGCCACCAGTGGCTCTCACACGGACATTGACTGCTACACCTCCTCTGTACTGGATTATATTAATACCACCATTGACAGTGTTACAACCCAGAAGCAGATCACCACATACCCAAATCAGAAGCCATGGATGAACAGGGAAGTGCGACTCCTATTGAAGACACGCAACACTGCCTTCAGATCAGGAGATGCACAAGCCTATAGCACATCCAGAGCAAATCTGAAAAGGGGCATCAAAGAGGCCAAGCACTGCTACAAGCTTAAGATAGAGGGACACTTTTCCAACGCTGACCCTCGGCGCATGTGGCAGGGCATTCAGGCCATCAGTGACTACAAACCCTCTCACTCCACCCCCGCAGCCACTGATGTCAACTTCCTGAACGAGCTAAATGACTTTTATGCTCGCTTTGAAAGACAACAGAGAAACTGCCACCAAGCTCAAATCCTCAGCTGACCACCCGCCGATCACACTCTCCTCCACAGATGTCTGCAATGCACTGAGCAGGATCAGCGCGCACAAGGCTGCTGGACCAGACAACATCCCTGGACGCGTACTCAGGGCATGTGCGGAGCAGCTCGCTGGGATTTTTACAGACATTTTCAACCTGTCTCTTGCCCAAGCAGCTGTACCAACATGCTTTAAATGCACTTCCATTGTGCCAGTGCCAAAACACTCCAGCCCGAAGTGCCTTAATGACTACCGCCCTGTAGCACTCACATCCATCGTAATGAAGTGCTTTGAGCGGCTGGTCCTGGCACACCTAAAAGACTCTCTACCATCCACATTGGACTCACACCATACCGTTTGCCTACCGTAGCAATAGGAGCACAGAGGATGCAGTTTCCATGGCACTGCACTCTGTGCTCACACATTTGGACAATGCGAACACTTATGCACGCATGCTGTTTGTTGACTTCAGCTCAGCATTCAACACTGTCATCCCAACTAAGTTAATAGCCAAACTTGGAGACCTGGGCATCAACACCTCCATGTGCAACTGGATTTTGGACTTTTTGACCAACAGACCCCAGAATGTTCGATCAGGCTCCAACTGCTCCACGTCCATCACACTCAACACTGGTGTACCACAGGGCTGTGTGCTAAGCCCGTTTCTCTACTCCCTCTTCACCTCCGACTGCAAGCCTGTGTACGGATCTAATTCCATCGTCAAGTTTGCGGACGACACTACGGTGATTGGTCTCATCAGCAACAACGATGAGACTGCCTATAGGGAGGAGATCAAGCACCTGGCCACATGGTGCACTGAAAATAACCAGCTCCTCAACACCACCAAAACGAAGGAGCTCATCGTGGACTTCAGGAAAGTGTCAAGAGGCACACACGACACCATCCACATCAATGGAATGGCTGTTGAGCGTGTCTCCAGTTTCAAGTTCCTGGGGACCCACATCTCGGCGGACATGACCTGGACAACCAACACCTCCAGCCTGGTCAAGAAGGCTCACCAGTGCCTTTTCTTCCTGAGGACACTGAGGAAGAATCAGCTTTCCTCCACTATCCTGGTGAACTTCTATCGCTGTGCAATAGAAAGCATCCTGACCAACTGTGCTACAGTGTGGTATGGGAGCTGTTCTGTTGCAGAGCGCAAGGCACTGCAGCGGGTGGTGAAAACCGCCCAGCGCATCGCTGGGACTCCACTACCTGCCATCGAGCACATCCAGAGGAAACGCTGTCTGCATCGAGCTCGCAGCATCCTTAAGGACTCCTCTCACCCAGCCCACAGACTGTTTTCTCTCCTGCCCTCCGGCAGGCATTTCAGATGTCTCCGGACCAGGACCAGCAGACTAAAGAACAGTTTTTTTCTGAACTCCCCTCATATACTGATTGACTCTCCTCTCCCTCCTCACACCTGCCTCAATTTTGTTATTTGCAATACTATAATGTTCATTTGCACTGCTGACTGTTATTATAGTAACAACTGTTTACATATGCATCTTGCACTACTACCTTGACTGGAATATGCTCAATTTGCACTGCCGACTGTTTATTTACAGTACCGACTGTTTACATTTGCAATACCGTACTTTAACTGTAATATGCAATTACTTTCCACTGCACTTTCACTCGGATAGCTTCTGTCCAAACTTTATTTGCACTACTTTAAATCCTTTGTTATACTGCTCATTTTAGCCTAACTTATACATATATCTATTTGTAAAATTATGTTTATAGTAATAGCCATCTGTATATTATGCTCACATTCTGTTTATAGTAACAGCCATCTGTATATTATATTCAGTACATATCTATCTGTAAAAATTATGTTTATAGTAATAGCCATCTGTATTATATTCAGTACATATCTAGCTGTAAATTCTGTTCACAGTAATAGTTATCTGTATATTATATTCATAGGACAAATCTATCTGTAAATTTTTGTTTATAATAATATTCAACTCTATATTTATTCAGTACATATCCATGTTCTGCACTTATGGAACCACTGTATATCCTGCACTTGCTGCTATTGCACTTCTGGTTAGACCTAAACTGCATTTCGTTGCCTTGTACCTGTACTTGTGTAATGACAATAAAGTTGAATCTAATCTAATCTAATCTAATTGTTACTTAACCCTGATGTGTTATTCTATTCATCAAAAAATGGGAAAATGTTGTTTATGAGAAGTATTGTGTTGGGACTATTTTGAAAAGTGTTGTATTCTGACGTAATGTGTGGAGAGCGGAAGTGAATAGAAGACAAGATCGATGAAGTTCGCTACTCCTGTCTCGTGTGCTTCATTGCTTAATAACTCCTGACAGATACCACACAGTATTTTTTATTTTTTTATTTTAATACTTGGGTACTGTCACGGATGCAACACCATCATTAACACCAGACCTTTCAGCTCCACCCACTCGATCAGCTTCACCGCGCACCTGCACGCAGTCACCTCTTACTTCACAATTGTCTGGTCTTGTTGTTCAGTACTGGTCAACTTACCCGGCTCATTACCTGATCGTCTCACATTTGATATCACCGACTGTCTTCATCCTTCATCTTCCTTTGTCTTCACTTCAGATCATCATCTCATCTTCAGCCATCACGATGACAATACCTCCAAAAACATAAACAATTACTATTCATCTAGTTGATTCAACTAGTCATCATTCAAAACACTCACCTGTTTATTCCTCTCGATCTCTGCCACATGGCAATGTACCTTTGTGATTTGACTTACCTATGTTGTCTCCTCCTGTCTGTTGACAGGTACATTTAAAATCAAATACGTTTGTACTTTTAGTGAATAAGCAATACATTAAAAAAAATAAGCACATACTTTTCTGGAGTCTTTATGTTATGTTTTAATAGTGTATCTGTACTTTTACTCAAGTACTTGACTTGTGTACTTCCTCCACTGTGGAAAACCTTAATGTATAAATATATACATTAAATGTAGACCTTATTATTCCTTAATAGGCATTTGAGTTGAAATGCATTTAACAGGACTACAAACAGTACAGTGTATTATTTAAACTGAGACATATTTCTGATGTCTAAAATGGGCCGTACGTTGCTGTTGCTGGCAGAGTCCAGTCTTGTTAATGGTAATGTGCAAAACTTGCACACACAGTATAGGATAACAACTCTCTCAAAAGCACAATGAGTGGCATCTCAATAATGACTTTTTACTTTGTATTAATCCATTATTCACACATTTTCTCTGTTACGTCTGTAGTCTTTGTCCACCAGAATATAGCTGCTTAGTAATGAGCAATGGTGGCTGAGAGCTTGAAGCCATGGTTAGATTAGGTCATTAGGATGGTCCAGAACATCACACACATGTATTAAGACATAACACTGGTATTGTACTTGATATATAAAAAAAAATATATATATATATAAAAAAGATATTCTTTCTTTTCAATGCTGCACTTTCTCTATTTTTTTTATTGTATTTTTTTTAAATGGAGTGTATTTCTGTGCTGTTTGATATGTATTGCTTTACACTGTGTGGTGCAGAACTCAACAACACTAACAATAAAAGGTCAGACAGGTACTTTAGCCACTGCCAAAATGTCAGTGAATGAGGTATTTGGTGACCCGTTCAACTGATAAATTCAGCATGGGTCTTTTCATTTATGTGGGATGTCAGGGATGTTTATTGCTGCACCACCATAATATGCAATATATCTTCTCTTGAAAACTTTATGTTGACAACAGAGTGTATCAGACAAAGGAAAGGAAAGGTTAAGGATGATGTAACTTTGTGTTTGGTGATATATACAAATATTTGCATCTTACAAACATCAAATATAACACTATAATAATGTTTTATACAAATTAGGTAGAACACATTACAACAGAGGTCAATCTATATGCAGTTTTGTTATTTTAAAATCCTGAATTAAAACTCTGAAGGTTTCAGTTGTTTGTATTTGCAGGACTGTTTTATTTGTAGAACATCTCAAACTTTTACTGCCTAACATATTTAGTCACCATGGGTTCCCAATCCAATGCAGTTGAAACAAACATCTCTTTTTCCACTAGAGTGAGGATAACAGTGCATTATGATTGTGAAAAATCTCTGGTTAAAACATCCACTAATGGTACTGTGATAGCCTCTGTGGCCAGAGAAGCATTATATCACTGGGTTTGCCAACTGCAGACTGAAGGAAAGGTTTGTCTTCATTCTAGAGCAACTGGCAATATAGCTGGGTGTCACTGTGTTGTATTTTGGCCTGCTCAACTGCACCACATAATACCTTAGAAACCACCTTAATTAGAGTTGACTGTGCATTCTAATGCAGTTTTGCTTGGCAGTATTTAGGAACATTTCCCCATGGTCTAATCCCTTGTGATACAGACTGTTGGATCTCTCCTTGAAAGGGAGAGAGAGCGGTATTACTGCAAGCCTCATTGACCAAAACCCTTACAGCTTTTTCTCAAACAAAAGCCTAGTAAGACTAAAGAGTTGATGTCAAACATGAAATGTGATTGTTTTTGAAAGATAATCAACAATTCCCATAAACAACTTTAAAAAAATATTTTTATTTATTTATTTTTTCATGTTCAACGTTCACATAAAATCACAAAAAATTAAGCTCTGCTCAACCTTGTTGCGGCATCAATGGTCTGTCACACGACCTGGGAAATCAGCAACTCTTGTAAAATGGCTTTTATAGTTCAATAAACAAGATGTTAATATTGAGTAACTTACATAGACACAATATTTCCTTGAACTGACCCAATATTGATTTGTTGCACATCTCTGAGCAGCACACAGTAGAGAGTCCTGAATATATCAGGTGAATGAATGATTCAGTGACTCTCATAAAGAGTGTAACGCAGTTCGTTGTTATGGGAAGAAGGAGGTGGGAACCAGCTAACATATAAAGATTTTAATGACAACATAAATCAACAACAAAACAAAAGTAAAAGACAGCAGCCCCTCACGGACGACTGCTGTCACATAATAAAACATAAAAACTACAACATAAGTCCAGGCCATAATGTACAATTGCAGTGCTGTTAGACTATATTAACACTCTTGGAACACTGCGCAAGCAAATCAAATTTGAGGACCAGGGCTGGGTTTCCCGATAACGTTGTCTCTTAGCACGCTACAAAGACTCTTAAGGTATAACGTCTCGGTTACATATGGTAACCCACGTTCCCTGAGGGAGGGAACGGAGACGTACGTCGTGGTGAACGACGAATAGGAATCTCGCTAGAGAGGCCAATCTACTTCGAGTGAAACTAAACGGGCCAATGCATATTGGCGTGCAATCATTTGCATCAGCTGTGCAGCCTCGCAGCGCGGGTATTTAACGAGCAGCTGGTGCGATTGCACTTCATTTTTTTGCTGAGGAGCCGAGCCGGTGAGCTGGCTGCCCCGGTGGGTCGCAGCAGATGTGGCGACGGGACGAGGGTTACCATATGTAACCGAGACGTTCCCTATCGTTCGGTCACTACGACGTACGTCTTGGTGAACGACGAATAGGAATCCCTACCAAAGTGCCACAGCTGCTGCACCCCATCCAGCGCCCTGAGCAAGCCTCTACACCTTCTTGCCTGGAAGGACGATAGGAGAGGGCTTACACCGAGAGTATCCTTCACTGTTGTTCCGTGATAACCCATACAGTGAGATTATTGGATAACACTGGGAAGCGTGCCCGAACTGAGGGAGGGGAACGCTGCGGGAGCCACAATCTTAAGAAGAGTTATGTGGGAATAAACATATGGACTAGCCCAAGGGTTGTACTGCATATGAATAGTGGGTGACTTAGCCCAAGGGAAGACACGGGCTTCCGTTTAGGAGCAGCCGTGGAAGATATACACATATGGGATCCCCGTAGGGTCACACATATGGGACCCAGCCTAGACCCGGTTCTCAAGGATTCAGCGGATAAAGGCCTGGCACCGGACGCTCCGCCACGTCCGGGCCGAGGGTGTTTGGAGGACTCGACAGGCTTTGACTCTGGAGCAATAAGGGTGCACAGTAGGGTGCAGCAAGCCGACAGAGCCGGTACTCACAGTGCTTCTACCCCTTTAGGGTGAGAACATGGGAGGACACGGGCTCTACACGTAGGCTATAGTATCTAGCGAACGTGTTAGGTGTCGCCCAGCCCGCAGCTCTACAGATATCTGTTAGCGAGGCGCCACGTGCCAGCGCCCAGGAGGATGCAACGCCTCTCGTGGAGTGTGCATGCAACCTGAGCGGGCAGGGCACGCCTTGAGCTTGGTAAGCCAAGGCGATGGCATCCACTATCCAGTGGGCCATCCTCTGCTTGGAGACAGCCTTCCCTTTCTGCTGGCCTCCGTAACAGACAAAGAGCTGGTCTGAGGTCCTGACGCCTTGAGTTCTGTCCACGTACATACGCAGAGCGCGAACGGGACAGAGCAAAGCCAGGGCTGGGTCTGCCTCCTCCAGGGGCAGCGCTTGCAGGTTCACTACCTGATCTCTAAAGGGAGTGGTAGGAACCTTGGGCACATAGCCAGGCCGGGGTCTCAGTACAACATGGTTGTCACCAGGCCCGAACTCTAGGCACGATTGTACGCAACGGTCACAGTGTTGTCCGTACGGACCAGCACGTCTCTGCCCTGAAGCGGCTTTTTTAAGCGGCTCAGAGTGAGACGTGCTGCAAGCAACTCAAGGCAGTTGATGTGCCAATGCAGTTGGGGGTCCGTCCGCACCCCTGACACTGTATGCCCGTTTTACGTGGCACCCCAGCCGGTGGGAGAGGCATCTGTGAACCACAGCATGCCTGGACACCTGTTCCAAGGGGACTCCTGCCCGAAGGAACGAGGGGTCTGACCACGGACTGAAGGACTGGCGGCACTCCGGTGTGATTGTCACCCTGTGAGTGCCGTGATGCCACGCCCATCTCGGGACTCGGCCGAAAAGCCAGTGCTGAAGCGGTCTCATATGGAGCAGTCCAAGCGGGGTTACCGCTGCTGCCATATGCCCCAGGAGCCTCTGAAAGAATTTCAGTGGGACCGCCGTCCTGCCTTTGAATGTGTTCAAGCAGTTCAACACCAACTGAGTGCGCTGCTCTGTGAGGCGCTCTGTCTGAGTGACCGAATCCACTCCATACCGAGAAAAGAGATCCTCTGCACGGGGGCCAGTTTGCTCTTTCCCCGGTTGACCTGAAGGCCCAGCTGGCTGAGGTGCCTGAGCATGAGGTCCCTGTGTTCGCATAACTGATCTCGAGAGTGTGCCAGTATGAGCCAGTCGTCGAGACAGTTGAGGATGCGAACGCCCTGTTCTCTCATGGGAACAAGGGCCCCCTCTGTGACTTTCGTGAAGACACGGGTAGACAGGGACAGGCCGAAGGGCAGGACCTTGTACTGATATGCTCGACCCTCGAACGCAAGCACAGAACGGCCTGTGTTGGGGAAGAATCGAGACATGAAAGTACGCGTCCATCAGGTCGATCGCTGCAAACCAATCTCGGGGACGGGTGCATTCGAAAATGCGTTTCTGCGTGAGCATTTTGAACGGTAGCTTTTGAAGGCTCCGATTCAAAACTAGCAGGTCCAAGATCGGTCGTAACCCACCACCTTTCTTGGGTACAATGAAGTAGGGACTGTAGTGCCCTGACCTCATATCGGCTGGAGGGACTGGCTCTATCACGTCCTTCGCCAGTAGGACTGCGATCTCCGCGCACAAGACATGGGCATCGGCTGCTCTCACTGTAGCGGAGTGGATGGCCCGAAACTTGCGGGGACGCCGGGCGAACTGAATCGCATAGCCGAGCCTGATGGTCCGAATGAGCCAGCGAGACGGACTGGGGAGCACTAGCCAGGCTCGCAGAGACCGTACAAGCGGGTCTGAGTGTGTCGTTCAACACTTACCCGGTTCCACGAGGCAGGAGGTGCAGGAGGTGGCTTGGTTGCGTTCTCGAACCGCACACTGTTGCCTGCTGGCGATAGAAGAGGCGGATGAGAGTGGTGAGGATTCTCTCCTCCCACTGCTCTCCTGGCCCTTTTCAGACCCAGGGATGGAAGAACTGCTCTTTTTTTTTTCTTTTTTTTTTTGGAATTTAGGTACCACTGTGACTCCAGTGGTGGAACACTCAAAAGATTCGTTCCCCGGCCCTCACCGGGTGAAAGCAGCTCCACCCATCTCCGGGTCACCCATCTCAGGGGTGATTGTTTCACCGACCATTTAAACAGTGGCTGAGACGGGCGGTGTCATCCTCCTGCAGCGGACACAGTAGAGCAGGCTGTGCCGGAGTGTTTTTTTTTTTTTTTTTTGCAGGGGATGACACCCTTGGCGACGAGTAGACTGAGGGGCGGCCCACGAGGCACTCTGGTGGTACGTCGGGGAAAGCGCTTCAGTCTGCTGCTAACTGCGGAGAACTGCTGGGCCAATTCTCAACAGTGTCGCCGAAAAGGCCACCTTGTGAGATGGGAGCATCGAGAAAGCGTACTTTGACGACGTCTCGCACCTCTGCAAGGACAGCCAGGGGCGTTTCTGGACCACCAAGGTGGACATCGTCTGGCCGAGGGCCTGCGCTGTGACTTGAACACGGTCAGTCGACAAGCGCAGCTCAACTCCGGCTTAGAACTACCCTCGTGCAATAAGAGTGCCTTGGCCTCGCATGCAGGGCAGAGGTGGCTCGCCAGAGGCACAGCCACCCCACCATCGAGGGTAGCGAGAGAGGTGAAAACTTATGCAGAATTTGGCACTTTTGGCGTTCCATATTTTGGCACCAATATAGCTCCATACTCCTAAGTTTTCAATGCACATCCGAGAAAGACCCGGGAAAGCATGGCTGTCAGTTCTGAATCTGATTCAGCATAAGCACACACACTATTACAGTGGGAACTCAGCATACCCTCATTTCCAGAACAAAACAGGCCCTCTCTCCGATGCAGCAATCGACATCTGCCCTCAGCTGGAGCCCTGAATGAAACGCTAGGTTCCTCCAATTTTGAAGGACCAGCAATCCCATCCAGAAGCTGCACAACTTGTGATGCGCTAGAGAGGGAGGGGCCCTAGGGGGTTGGTTCCCCGAAGGAGAAGCCCTCAGCTCTCAGATCACCCAAGCCATTCTACTGAAGTAGACCTCTCCTGGTGGCCACCAGGGAGGGCGCTACAACGGAGAATAGACAAGGAGACCGCGCACCTAGAGCGCCGAGCGAGCGCTGGGTTGCCGTGACAACCCGCGCTGCAGCCCGGCAGCTCGACGGCACACGACACGCTGAGGAGCGAGAGATCCGTCGGGTTTTCCCCGCGGAAGCTCTCGCCGATCTCCACGGTCCCCCAGAGTGTCGAGCAGACCTGCAGCTGTGCTTTTACACACAAGCAGCGGCTGGCCAACAACAGAGGGGACTCAAACTTTCCGGAGAAAGAAGAGTTGACCGGCGTGTCGACGTGGTCATGTTCCCGTGCGAGAACATGAACCACCCACAAACACAGTCTCACATGTTTCCCAGGCATGCGAGACAGTGATCGTGGCCGTCAGTGAGGACAGGAAACGACCGCAACCAGAAACACACGGGTGGAATGTCATCTTTAGAAAGACGCAACTCACACCCATGTAAGCTCTTTCAGGGAAATACTCTCCTTGGTACTGAAGCACGCAGGGGAACGGTCGCAGCGGACACAGACAGGAATGCAACCTGTCGTGCGCTGTCTACCTTCACGGCGGTCTTTACCAGCCATAAGAACGGCTATTCAGCGCTCTTGGCGCACCGTTACCAGCTGTGAAAACAGCTTTTTTTGTTTTGCTCAGTAACACAAAAACAAAAGAGAGAAAAAGAAAGTCGACCCCGCTGCTGCGCTGTATCGCCCGCACCAGACACGAGAGATCATCTTGAAGAGCTTGCTCGTTGTTTGATCACTCAGTAGATTAAACAGCATCGAAACGCTCGGCTCCGAAGCAAAAAGCTGAAGTGCAATCGCACCAGCTGCTCGTTAAATACCCGCGCTGCGAGGCTGCACAGCTGATGCAAATGATTGCACGCCAATATGCATTGGCCCGTTTAGTTTCACTCGAAGTAGATTGGCCTCTCTAGCGAGATTCCTATTCGTCGTTCACCACGACGTACGTCGTAGTGACCGAACGATAGGGAACTTAAGTTAGGTATACCATTTCTAGGCGTGTTCCCAGAACCATACCTTAGGAAGCTGCTTAAGATATACTTCTTACGTGCAACTTTACTGTCCGTGGCGATGGTGCTGAATCTGCTGATATCGACGGCTCGAGAATAAATTATTCTCTCGTGCAGGGGCTGCTTCACTGCATTATGTGAGAAAGTGGTGTTCTTTATAAAAGAAGCACTTCAGAAATAGTTGAAATTGCATTTATTAGGATTCATGGGATATAAAAAAAAATCCAAACTATAATAGCCTATAATAGCCTAGCCCTAGCCTACATATTTTTTAATTGTATCATATATTGCTGCCATAATAACCATTTCAAAAATTGTACGTGCTTTCATCTCTTTCCCATTTTTGTTCGCTGAGGTGGAGCTGCGATGAAATATTGTTCTTGGGCTGGGTTTCCTGAAACCTCCTTAAAGGGATAGTTCACTTTGAAATAAAATGTTGGTATGTTTTAGCTTACCTCAAGGGCATCCAAGATGTAGGTGTCTTTGTTTCTGCAGTAGTTTCAATTTTGATATTTTTAAGTCAAACCGTTCTTGTCTGTCAGTCATATAATGCAGGTCTATGGTCACCACCTCAAAGAGCATGCACAGAGAAGTCCAAATTAAACAATTCCCCATCGTAAGTACACATTGATGGCCTAAGACACGAAACGAGTGGTTTGTGTGAGAAAATGAACAGTATTCATATCGTTTTTACCACTTGGACACAACCACGTCCAAGTGATCTGAGGGCACGCGCACTTCCTGGTGTGTGACGTGTGCGCGCATTCTGGCTTAGTCTGCGCAAGCGCCGGAAAGGTACAAGAGGTAAAAACGATATAAATACTGTTCGTTTTCTCTCACAAACCGCTCGTTTCATCCTTCTCCCGTTGTTACTCGAGGATGGATCTGAATGGATCTGATGGATCAACTTACTGTCTCCGGAGCGATAGGCCTAACGTTACTGATCAGTGATCACAGCTGAAATTAAAGTACGAGCGCGCACTTTATGACAGCTAGCTCATCGAATCGTTTTACGGATATAAAGTTTACCAGTTTATTAAGCAGCCCCTGAAAAGGTCTGTATATATTTGTTTACTGTTACTTGTAACGAGTGTTTTGTGTAATTCGCTGTGTATGTTGATGATAATGAAAGGGAGAGAGAGAGAGTTTATGGATAAGACTTTAATGCACACTTCTTATACTGTGTTTATTCAGCTCTTACGGTGATTTTCTGGAGTAAAACTAACACTTCATCTTTTGTGTGATATATAATAAACTTCATTGATAACATATCAGATGAGATTGTCATGACACTGAGGCTGAGTGCGAGCTCGTGAGGCTCCGCCCTCTGTGCTGGCAGCAGCAGCTCATTTGCATTTAAAGGGATACACACTAAAACGGCATGTTTTTCTGAGCTCCAAAAAGTGACATTTTAAACATGCTGTAAAAATGATCTGTTGGTATTTTGAGCTAAAACTTCACATACACACTCTGAGGACATCAGAGACTTATTTTACATCTTGTGAAAAGGGGCATAATAGGTGTCCTTTAAATTATTTAATTTTGTTTCAAAGTCAGGGTACTTCTTATTCCTTCTTAAAGAGGTTGTTTAATTTGGTTTATCCATATATGTTAATTAATGCAATAACTATCAAACTTGTTCTAAAATTAGTTAAGGCTGCGCTATTCATGTGTGAATCCATAATGACTCTAGTCGTAGTTAAGGATAGCTCGTCATTGGTTCATGATTAGTTCAGGCTTTTATTAATTCAGGTATTAGTACATGATTATTCATGTACCCTTATTGTAAAGTGTTACCACTTTTTGTGTCCATGCCTAAACATCTAATCTGCAACCATGACTTCAGGACTATTTTATTTTTGTATATGCTCTTTCTAGCAAACAATGCAAATATAGTATCCTGTTGTCCTGTGCCTGATTGTCTTGTGTGACTAGCAGGGTGTCTAGCCTACAAAAGCCAGCCTAAATATCAATAATCATAAGATAGTCACGACACGTCAGCTTATACTGTAGGTTTTGGATGACTTTGGAGATAGCTGAAGAACACAGTTGTTACTTGTGTTGTAAGGCTGTTTTATTTCTCCAGAGCTCAGATACTTCATCCAATATTTTTACACTTGCACGTATCTATTCAACCTTAAATACTTTGTTAAATGTCTGATGAAATATTTCCATAGTCCTGCACCCCAGCTCGATATGCTGCTCAAGGCAAGTCTGCTCAGCAGTTATCTGCTATTTGAGAGAGTGGAAGAAGGAGGAGTTAGGAAAGAGAGAGACGAGAGAGAAAAGGTAGAGATGGAGCTGCCTGATCTCAAGCGGCAAATTAGAGCTCCCTCCGATCGATAGCTGGAGGAGCTTTGCACAGATTTCATTAGCTAGCAGAGGCGCACAGTTAAAGCAATGCTAAGGGGTATTGATGCTGCCGATTGATTGCTCAGTCTTATTTAAAAAAGAAAAAAGAAAAAGAGAAGTATATATTAAGACATGATGCTGGGTCTGGATTTGTACCTTAACCATCCATAGTCAGCTGTAATTACTGTTGATTCAGCATATTACACATTCAAAGATTTAAAAATCTCAGAGATGAATATTGGAAACCTGCCATTGGTTTTATTTCCAAAGTGGGATTCGACTTCCCCCTTCACTTTTGCACTTTATTTTAGTTAGAGAAATTGCCATGTCTTATCTTTTCTCCTTTTAAGCACTTATTTATTTAACAGGGTAACCTCTCAGATGGTGGTCCGTTGGATAATGTTTTATTCTGTTTGGGCCAAAAGCCATAAAGAAAAAACCACAGTGAGGTCCTCTGTTAACTTAAACAAGAGAACCCAATTTACTCTGTCAGTCTTGTATTCACTTTGAGCTATCGATCTCATCGCGGCTGGAGCCCTCAATCAGACCCAAATGAAGGAATGGAAAAGATAGCAATTGTTTAAAGGAGCCTGAACAACACATCAGGGGAGACAATGTAGGCAGATGCTTTCTGAAGGTTTTGTTGTACTAATCAATGCAAGTGCTAGTCAGAGGGAACCTCCAAAAATCCGTAAAATCTGTTGAAAATAAAACTTTGACATTTTAACTTTTAACACAAGTGAGATACGGACCTCAATTGATCATACTTTATTGAGATTGATTCCTGCGCTTTGAGTGATCAATCTACAGTAGGCCAAACAGACCAGAGGAATGATATGCACATATGTAAATTATTCATTATTGTTATGATTTATGACTTGACTGTGTAATGTTGCTCTTGCGACTTTAATATTTCATAACTTCTTTGATTTTTGCAGTCATCTGATAAATGTGTTATTAAGGAGGCGTTAAATGATTAATAGATAGTGAATGTATGTACCCCCCCCTCCCTCCTCTCTCTCTCTCTCTCTCTCTCTCTCTCTCTCTCTTCCTCCGTCTCTCTCTCTGTCTCTTTTTCATTACAGTGTGTCACATTTCATCAGGGTAGTACTTAATCTTATTCCATATGCATTTTAATAGTTACAATGCTACCTGTATCGTGGAACGGGCTGATGTGATGTAAATGTCTTTGGCTGTTCTGGCTGACTGCTCTGAGCTCAGTAATGTGTGACATGTTAGCAACTCTAAACAAAAGAGGGACTTTCTGGTTAATTATTTTAAGCTTTATTCATTTTTAAGCATTTTTGACTGTAAAGAGAATATGTTGTGGGGTGGAGAACAACAGAAAGGAAAAGAGAAGAGACTGGAAGCTTAATTCTAGCATGTGTGAGCAGAAGAATGGGTTTCATATAATAAAAGCTGCAGATTCATATAGTCTGCCCAATATATATCAAGTATCTGCAAGGAGGATCAGGAATCTTTCTCTAGGAATATATCTCATTCATTATGAACTGATTATAGATAAACACCTGCAGTCTGATAGAGACTCACTTTTACCTCAGAGAGCTCATAAGCTCAACTGAACAAAACTATCCCCACCATCAGGCATATTGAACATGCGAAAGGAAGCTGATCCTAATCAGAAATCTTTATGCAGGTCGTCGTGGCAGGTTCGTTTCCATTTTCTAAAGAAGCAGTTGCACGGTAGAATGTAGAATGATAGATGACTGCTCTGGCAGACGGAGGTTGGATGAACGTGTGCATTCCATCCCAGGGGAAACCCCAACGGGGAGAGACTTTTCTCTGTGGGACGTCAATCTATTTTTCCTGTGTCTCCTGCAGAGAGCAAGTCTATTACAACTCTATTACGCCAAAACGCAGATCATTTTTATTCTGTCCTTATTACCTTACTCATGCAGGAATCACATGGCCAGCCTTTCCCATTTCTCTCTGCTTCTTTTAAAGGTGAGAAATACTAATCCTCGCCCTCTCCAGAGATCAAAGAATAACCTTTAGCCACATGAACAGGGATTTATTTGACACTTTGAAGCATCAGCAACATTTTCTGGTGTACTATTTGCTGCTACGAGTGTCCGATAGGGTGTGAGCTTTCAAGTTGTGTCATGTCAGAACTGTTTTTGAAGTATTTTAGCTTATTAAACAGTATTATGATTATTAGGTAACTTTTACGCTCAGGCTTGGACACAATGACCAGAACTGAGGTAAAACTCAAACAGGTAGGTTCATTTGCAGGTATGGCATGAACACAATATATAAACAGGTAGCCTAAGTGATTATACTTGAGATCGATAGCACATGAGATACAATTTTATTGTTAACTTAGAAAAAACTTACGTTGAGATGAGAGATGATGATCTTGAATCTTGGAAGACGACTTGGATAATGTGATGACTGGAGGATGACTAGAATGACAGGAGATAGCATTACCTAGCAAGGTAGTCAGGAACATCGAGCAGGTAAGTCACAAGGTAGGTCTGTTACATCAGATAAGTTCAAACAATGACTTAGTGTGTGTGCTCTAGATGAGTTCCAGGTGAGCTTGGTTTGGTGCCAGGGAGGATGATAGGAAATGCAGTAACAGCATGAACAGAGACAGAGACAGCATGTGGACTAATATGCTAAAGATCCTAGGTTATATACTAGTGTAGAGTCCACTAGTGTAGGTTTTGGTGTTGTTGTTTTTTTGTTTTGTTTTTTTCTCAAAGGGCTCCTGGATAGAATGAACCCTTTTGTGATGGACCTCTTTCCTAAAATATGTGTACCAAAACCCGGTCCTGGCCCTGGGGCTGAATTTTGAAAGACCGATGTATCGATAAGCTCGGACGTTATCGGTTCTGCTGTCGGTACTGGAGAAATTAAGAAAATACACATACTTTTTATTATTGCTATAAAGACGTTATCTTGAACATGTTTATCTCGCCAGCCATTTCTATATATAATAATATTAAACCATTTGTCTGTGATGCAATTTTGCTATTCGCAGTCCAGAATAGAGAGAGAGTGCTTTAATATGGAGCCACAGTGCGCACAACAGGACAGCCCCTGCTTAATGAGTGACAATGAGGACCGAACTAAAAATTAAAACGTGGTTACACTATATATCTGGGATATTAGTCTAATTTTATTTTAGATTTCGGCCTCCAAAGATTATAAAAAGAAGATATTTGAGGTAAAACCATTAAAAACTAGACGCATTCTGTAGCGCAACTTCCTTCCCTTCACAGTGGTGCGCTGTCATTTCTTCCTAAAACCCAAACGTACCGTCAGAATCAGCACGATCGGTGATTGTTGTAAAATGCAGTACTGTTGCTAAATTGCGGACGCGTTTGATCTTAAAAACAGCTATTAAAAGCACAAAAATCTGCGCAAGAGACACTGTTCACAAGGCTGCTCGTGCTCCGAAACGGACTGCAACGAGACAAGAAAAGTATACTTAAAGGATTAGTTCACCCAAAAATAATGACTCACCCTCATGTCGTTCCAAGCCCATAAGACCTCCGTTCATCTTCGGAACACATGGTTTAATATATTTTAGATTTAGTCCGAGAGCTTTCTGTCCCTCCATTGAAAATATGTACGGTATACTGTCCATGTCCAGAAAGGTAATAACGACATCATCAAAGTAGTCCATGTGACATCAGTGGGTTAGTTAGAATTTTTTGAAGCGTCGAAAATACATTTTGGTCCAAAAATAACAAAAAACTACGACTTTATTCAGCATTGTATTCTCTTCCGGGTCTGTTGTCAATCCGCGTCCATGACTCCGCAGTGACGCTGCTGACGTAAGACGCTGCTGATAAGACGCTGCTTAGTTCTTCGTCCGTGTATTCGGGTTCAAATAAATATGGCTGGGCAAAAAAAATGCAAGTCTTCCTCTGTGTCGAAATCCTTAGACATGTTTGCGAAGATTGTTTTGTTTACAGCGTGCGTCTCTCTCAGACTGTAAACGAAGCTCGGGCGCACCAGATAACACGTCAGCAGCGTCTTACGTCAGCAGACAGTAACAGACCCGGAAGAGAATACAATTCTGAATAAAGTCGTAGTTTTTGTTATTTTTGGACCAAAATGCATTTTCGATGCTTCAAAACATTCTAACTAACCCACTGATGTCACATGGACTACTTTGATGATGTCGTTATTACCTTTCTGGACATGGACAGTATACCGTACATACATTTTCAATGGAGGGGCAGAAAGCTCTCGGACTAAATCTAAAATATCTTAAACTGTGTTCCGAAGATGAACGGAGGTCTTACGGGCTTGGAACGGCATGAGGGTGAGTCATTAATGACATCATTTTAATTTTTGGGTGAACTTACCCTTTAACTTCGGGCTTCGTGTGCGCGTCTAAACTATCAAATATACACACAAATATGTAAAAATGACCAGCTCTGAGATTCACTTAAACACAGTTTATGTCTTAAATGGACGTAAATAGTTGGGAGAAAATTATGGTGCATCAGTCGCCTATTAGATCTGCACTCGTTCTTAAACCTTCTGACGATTGAGCCATTAATGCGAATCAAACAACAAATGTCAGAGAAAATCACTCACAGCTCTTGAATGAATAACTTCAGCTTTAATAAGCATTAATCTATCTATGAAAAACTATATGCAGTGTTTACATTTGATTACTAAATTAGATTTATTTTCAGACATAAACACTTACCTGGACAGTAATGTTAGTAGACCTTCCTGAAATTAAAGCACTGTGTATATAATTTGTATCTTTGTACTTGTTTTTGCTTATCGTGTCCTATCTTATGTATATAAAACAAAAAAAGCCTGCACACTGCTGCATAACAAATAGATATTTTATTAGTTTTGTTAAAGCATTGCTTTTTCTTTTGCAATAGATATTTTTCATTTCATAATATAAAGCAATGTTCATTATGTTCTTAATTCTTAAAAAAAAAAAATATATATATAATAACCGATAAGAATACTGTTAAAGTACCGGATCGATAAGCAGTATCGGTAGTAATACCATTAAAACCTTAACGATACCCATCCCTATCTATGTATGTATGTATGTATGTATATATATATATATATATATATATATATATATATATATATATATATATATATATATATATATATATATATATATAGGAGAGAGCGAAGCGGGAAGGCCTGAAAACAGACGCGGAGGTTGCTTTGATTCCTCTCCATACGTGAGTAACACTGGTTTGTAATCACATACAACAGGGGAAACTATACTTAAAGCAAATATTAAAAATAAATGATCAACAATAATAATAATAACAATAATACAAATTTGACACCAAGCAGACTGAAGCAACCTCCACAAGTGTCCCAATGATTTGCAGTTATGATGTTAGCTTCTGCTGTAAGTTGTTGTATTTACCTTGCATATTTACAATTGTCCTTGTCGTCTCAGATTTATCATATTACATAACTTCTTGCAAATTTTTTATAAATTTGTTTAGGTTACGTTCAGGTTAAGGCCATTTTTGTTTTGTCTTTTTGCAGTAAACAACTTTAGTAGTGTGTCACCACTTGATCTGCTGTAAATTATAGGTCTTGAAGCAAAACCATTTGAGAGCCACTGCAGGTTGCTGGAATCAAGAGTGCTGCTGTCTCCTTTCTGTTGGGGGATTTTGTTCCCACGCTACACAAGTACACTCTACATGAGTGTCGAGATAAAGCCTGCAGTAGATAAATGTGTACCTGTGCTTTTTTTTCTCCTCTATTCTTTCTTCATAATCCCTCTGTTCTATCTTTAGAGTGCATCTGTAATGGAAACAAAGCACTTTTATCTCTCCTCAACATTCTAAGAGTTTTCCTGCCTGCTGGTCTTCTCTTCATTGGCGATGCCCTACCCCTGTGTACACTACGTGTGTGTTAGAGAAAGAGAGATGCTGAGAGCAAACAAGAGCTGGGAGTTGCCCTTGGTCTGCTTACAGTCTGTGCTATAGGATCGATACTCAAGAGTGGGGCCTCTCCCCTTTCTTCACTCAGGCATTGGGGATTTCTCCCCCATTACACAGTTACAAGGAACAAAGTCTAGAAGAAGTCTATTGATCCCTGTGGCCAGGTTTCAATGAACAATACAGTGATGTTGGGGGGAAAAAAGAAGCAAAGAGGAGAAAGAAAGATTCCAACCTAAATAATATATATATAAGAATCGAAATGGACATTTTCAAACAGATTCTCTGACCATTTCTGGTTATAAAACACAAACTCTACTGTGTATCTGTGATTAAATGGTAATTAATTACTTCCTATTTCAATAGTGTTTAAATTAGAGCAGTAAGACAGAGCAAAATGTGATTAACTCTAGTTTCAATGCATTTAAGCAGTGGAGCTGAAATGGTATTATTCATTTAGGGACTGTTTGATTGCCAAGCTGTTTTATTATGAGAATCAACTTCTATAAGCAGCAGTCGGAAATGCTATTTTGTTGCTAATGAGATGCAATGACAATGCTGATTAACAAAAAAGACATAGAGCTCATAAGTCGGATCGTGTGCACGCACTGCGTAATGCAAAATATGTACGTGACGTGTGACCACAATCAAATATTTCCCTTGTAATTGTTTTCAGCCAAGGATATCACAACAGATACAAATGGGATATGGGTTTAATTAAAAGCACAATGAAAAAAAAAAAGCAAGTCCCTTTTTGGCTGCATCCCACTGCCATTGAGCTGTCCTTGCCCATTATGTGGTTCAACTAGTCGACTCCAGATGTTGTATGTGTGTGCGTGCACAGGAGCGTGTGCGTTTGTGATGCCCATTTTGGTTTGAGAATAGATGGACGGACAGTCTGAATGGGAAATATGTCTCCCCTGCAATGTTAATCTCGTCCTCTCCAGCATCCAGCATGTCACCCTAATGAAGCCCCTACAGACAGATACTTAAAAAGAGTTAAGAGTAAATTAACCTTCAGGACTTTGCACTTCGTTTTTAATACACTTTATGCATCCATGTCCCGTACACATCCCTGCCAAGGACAACCCCTCTTTTAACAGAAGGAGGTCAGAACAAAAACGTCCCTTACTGGTGGCAACCTTGTGCGGCACCAATGTGTGAGAGAGTAAAGAAAGTAGAGGATATTGAGAGTGAATTTCTTCTGAGAAAAAATAAATCAATCAATCAGTCAATCAGTATACCACCAACTGATAAAAAAAAAAAAAATAAAAAAAAATTATATTTACCATTTTAATTATATTTTTAATGACAGGTTGATCTTCAATATTGGTTTATTGATTTCAGTCACCATGAAATCCAAACTGACAGTTTCATGGAATGTTGCATGAATGATTTATCAGTAAACATTATTGTTATTATTTTAAAAATATGTTCACCCATAACCTTTTTTGAAAATCATTAAAATGTCCTCCGTGTTGCTGTGACATCTCTTCTCATTTGATCTCATTTTTAGCATAAAAGTGGAAGTGGCCATTTTTAACTCGAATGTGCAAGGCCACTTAGGCTGTGATTATTTAGCTGTGCGTTATGATATCCGTTATCGTAATCATAAATACACTGTTTTTTTTTTGTTTTGTTTTTTTTTAATCTAAATTTGTTTAACCATTTGTTGTACTGTTCTTCTAGTTATTTACCTGCAGCAGCTAAATAATCTGAAGTTTTGCACATTCACAGGAAAAGGCTCCGAATCCATCCCCTCCATTTAGTTTGCAACACCACTTTCTACGATCCTATCAATTCCCGATGGACATGTCCCGCCCTACATTTTTTCTCATTCACTCATTTTCTATTTTTTCTCATTTCATTCTAGCAGTTTTACTCAGATATTCGTCACAATAGGGAAGAAAAGTCATCGCAATTTCAGTTTCATGCCAACTTTAAATATGTACTTATCACAGACAGACATGCAATTCATCATCTAAGCATGACAGATCAATGGAAAATACCTGTAATATTCGCACCATATGCAATTGAATAATCCACCCAAAGGGAACAAATGCCTGTCAGGTGCTGTATATTAAATGAAACGTCCCATACTCAGACTTCAGGAACTGTGTGTTCAAGATAAACTAGTGGCATAACTAGAATTTAGAGCTGGGTACTGTCCTATCACTTTCTCGCAGCCTTTCTTGTATGACATGAGCTAATTCTGGCTTAGCTTGAATGAACGACTGCCTTTTTATCTCTGCCCCTTAGTCAGCTGCTATTTAACACTGCTGATTCCATTGTGTATACATGCTTTTCAGCAGGCTAAAACTGGGCTGTGTTACTTTTTTTTTTTTTTTTTTGATGACTTTAGGGATGGAAAGGCACACCAAGACTTTTAATACACCTAGTATTTAAATAATCCTTGCTTCTCTCAATCCTTTTGATGCCTTTGTTCACTTTGAGAAAGTTATCATTATGCAGGCCACACTGTTGGTGGAGAGTGAAATGTAGAATCACTCTGCCTACCTTTTCTTCCACATCCTTTCCCAGCAAAGAACATCTACATATCCCTTTCTTCCTCTTATCTCTGACTGCAGTCGCTGAAGTGAATTCCCTGCGCCACCATGCACCCAAAGCTCTGCAAACTCAAAAAGAATCAGCCACGCTTATCTGTGACTGCTACGGAGGGAACTAACGACAGTCGGTTATCCCCAGTGAAGAGCTTAATAATTCAATGGCGCATGCATGTAGGTGAAGTCATTTCACATTACCACCACTGGTTTATTCTGTATGCCCTGGCTTTTGGGAAGTTTCAGGAAATGTTGCATGAATATACATAATAAATCATATTTAACTACAAAAATAAACATAAACACATCATTAGTATGCATTTATTGTTTGCTGGCCCTTTACATGGTAAATGATTAATTAGAACAAGTTAATGTATTAAGTAACAATGAGCAATACTTTTAAGCTACAGAATTTATGTAGGTTACTATTTTTATTTTTTTATATATTTCAAATTGTCTAAATGAACAATGTGTCATGAATTAACAATGAATTTACAATGCCAGTATAGCTAGTATATGTGAAGAGTTCAGATGCAAAAGCCTCTAAATGCTTGATAAAAATGGTCATTCTATAAGAAAATTTCAGATGGCATTTAGAGGCTTTTGCATCTGAACTCTTCATGTGTACATTAACATGAACCTAGATTAATTAATAGGTTCCTGTAAAAAAAGGTTGTTTATTATTATTAGTTCATGATGAAAGTACTTAGTATGAAAGTGTTAGTACTTCTTCTCATTTATTTTTCTGTAATGACCAGTTAACTGGCATTATTCTTCTCATAACATGGCTGCTTACCAAATAAATAAATATGATAAGATAAGATAAGAAAGGTTGATTTAATTTTAAGTTGAGATCATTTTATAATCTTATACCTGTATATTATCTTAAAGGGATAGTTCACTTTGAAATTAAATTTTGGTATGTTTTAGCTTACCTCAAGGGCATCCAAGATGTAGGTGTCTTTTTTTCCGCAGTAGTTTCAATTTTGATATTTTTAGGTCAAACCGTTCTTGTCTGTCAGTCATATAATGCAGGTCTATGGTCACTATCTCAAAGAGCATGCACAGAGTCCAAATTAAACAATTCCCCATCGTAAGTACACATTGATGGCCCAAGACACGAAACGAGCGGTTTGTGTGAGAAAACGAACAGTATTTATATCGTTTTTACCTCTTGTACACATCCGAGATCACGTCCGGCGCTTGCGCAGACTAATGGGCCTTTCACACAGGACGCGGTATGCGCGGCGCTTGCCGCTGGGTTCAGCGTTGCCCTTCAGATACAACGCGAAGGGCAACGTCTGTTGTTCCTCCTTTCGGGCAGCAGCAGTTTTAATAACACATTTGAAAACTATACCTCTACTCCACGTAATTTAACAAGTGTAGAGTTCATTCATGGGGGACACATATTAAAAAAACTGTTTACACACATTGCCTACCCACAAATTACCTGACAGTTAAAACACAACTATTTATAATGTAAATCTGTCTGTCTATGAGACGATCGTTCATACCATACGATGTCTTTATATAATTTACTTTACAGTTCAGGAGGAAAAAAGGCTTTTAACACATACTGCCCGTGTGTTCTATGTATAACAGTTATATCTAATAACGTATAGACAGATCACCAGGTTTGGAACCCCCGATTCTATTGATCGCGCTGGTAATCGTCACAGAGCGCAGCGGCAAAAGTTGAACTATTTTGAACTTTGACCGCGGCGTGCGCGTGAGCACGCCAATGATGCGCATTCATTGAGATGAATGGGTTTTATAGCGCAGCGCCGCACATACTGCGTCCCATGTGAAAGGCCCATAAGCCAGAACGCGCGCACACGTCACACACCAGGAAGCGTTCGTGCCCTCAGATCACTTGGACGTGGTTGTGTAGAGGTAAAAACAATATAAATACTGTTCGTTTTCTCACACAAAACGCTCGTTTCGTGTCTTAGGCCATCAATGTGTACTTACGATGGGGAATTATTTAATTTGGACTTCTCTGTGCATGCTCTTTGAGATAGTGACCATAGACCTGCATTATATGACTGACAGACAAGAACGGTTTGACCTAAAAATATCAAAATTTAAACTACTACGGACAAAAAAGACACCTACATCTTGGATGCCCTTGAGGTAAGCTAAAACATACCAAAATTTTATTTCAAAGTGAACTATCCCTTTAACTTCCGCTAAGAAAGTTTTTTTCTTCATCACAATGTACAAAACTATCGACCTAGTGACAAGATGAACACTGTAACTGTATTTAGTATTGGTCTATATACAGTTGGTCACACTTTAGTTTAGGGTCCAATTCTCTATTATCTGCAACTTTTGCGTAAAACTCCTAATTACTGCTTATTAATAGTTCGTAAGGCAGTTATGTTTAGGTATTGGGTAGGATGCAGAATAAGGCATTAATATGTGCTTTATAAGTTCTAATAAACAGTCAATATCCTATGCACTAGGATATGCTAATATGCTAATAAGTAACTAGTTAATAGTAAGAATTGGACCCTAAACTAAAGTGTTACCTTACAGTTATATCAATACTAAAGTTCTCCAACGTAATTTTCATTACAATAAATTATTTCAATACAATAATTGACCTGCAAGATGGTTCCAGTCTGTATGTATTTGCATGACATAAGAAAGAGAGAGTCCGCAGAGTGATATGGAACAACGTTAATAAACTCAACCTTATTGTAAAGTGTTACCTATATAAATTGTAATTTATATTATAGGCTACTACAGAGGGTAATATAACAATAGAATTGGATTGTATTAAGTATTTACATTTTCTTAATAAATGTTTATGTAAATGAGTGATAGCTAATAATAATAATACTGCTATAGTAATACTGCTATTAAAACTGCAACTTTGAATATTTTACATCATACCTAAAACCTTCTGCAGGATCATTTTATCATCCTACTCTTATCTGCCGTCTATTTTTGAGGACATATCTAACAGTGTAAAAAGCATTTATTTTTTTATTTTTTTTTTATTTCACGGATAATGAAATTGGACCCGGTGTTACTCAGCAGTCACTTCAAACAAATCAACAACAAAACGAAAACAATACACATACCAAGTCAGTACAAACATGGCTGTGACTCAGCTCTCAGACAGAACAGGCAAAACTAAAACAGATCTGTCTGTGCAGAACGTCTTCTGTTGTCACAGACTGAAGCTACCATCCTCAAATAGCCAAGTTACAAAGACACGTGTCAAATCATCCAACATCATCCTTGCTTCCCTTTAGTCACACTAAATATTTCATGGGGGAGTGTTTGGAAATTATGAATGTGGGATACTCTAAATTTAATACTGTTATTTCTAGCCCTGACATGTGAGACTAGATGTGCCCTTTCTAATCGTATATGATGGGGGAGCTTTCAAAGGGGTGGAGATTCACAAGCTAAAAGTCACACATAGTTACATACAGTCTCACACATGCACACTGGTGCTATTTTTTTCCTGTTCTTGAACCCCATCCAAGAGCGCTGTGACTAATCAGAGGGAGTAATGTATAAACATTTATACAAACATGTCAGTCACATCTTCCCGTTCTCAGCTTCAATCAGCGGTTTATTTGTCTTTGTCTGGAATGAGATGCACGGTGAAAGGAGGTTGAGTGCTTGTCATCTCACACCAAGGCAACCTTGGAGAGAAGAGGATCACATTTTCATTTTTGCCATCTCCTTTGATTGAACCTTTAACTTAAAAATATCTTTTCATTTATTACAGAATCGTTTGGCATACATTTTTTTTTTATAATTTATTGACAGATTTAAGTTCTTCAGAACTTCAGATCTACATCTGCACAAATTATTAAATGAGTAAATCTTTTTTACTTCATTCTGTCTATCGGTTATTCTGTCTGGTGTTCTATCATTCATTCTGTCCAGTGTTCAGTTGTTTGTTCTGTCTAGCATTCCATTGTTCATTCTCTCTAGTGTTTTATCATTCATTCTGTCCAGCGTTCAGTTGTTTGTTCCATCTAGCATTCTATCGTTCATTCTGTTTAGTGTTCTATCGTTCATTCTGTCCACCGTTCAATCGTTCATTCTTTCTAGCATTATATTATTCAATCTGTCTAGTATTGTTTCGTTCATTCTGTCCAGCATTCAGTCGTTCATTCTATTTAGTGTTCTATCGTTCACTCTGTCCACTGTTCAGTTGTTCATTCTATCTAGCATTCTATTATTCAGTCGTTCATTCTGTCTTGCGTTCTATCGTTCATTCGATCTAGAGTTCTGTTCATTCTGTCTAGCATTGTATCATTCATTCGGTATAATGTTCTATCATTCTTTCTAGCATTGTATAGTTCATTCTTTCGAGCATTCAGTCGTTCATTTTGTCTGCCGTTCTGTTGTTCATTCTGTCTACCATTGTTCATATTGTCCAGCGTTCTATCTTTCATTCTGTCTAGCGTTCTATCGTTCATTTTGTCTAACGTTATATCGTTCATTCTGTCTACCATTGTTCATTCTGTCCATTCTGTCTAATGTTCATAGCATTGTATTGTTCATTTGGTCTAACGTTATATTGTTCATTTGGTCCAACGTTATATCGTTCATTCTGTCTAATGTTCTATCGCTCATTCTGTCTAGCGTTCTATCGTTCATTATGTAATGTTCTTTCGCTCATTCTGTCTAACGCTTTATTGCTCATTCTGCCTAGCGTTCTATCGTTAATTATGTCTTGCGTTCAATCGTTCATTCTGTTTAGTGTTCTATTGTTTATTCGGTCTAACGTTCTATCGTTCCATTCTCTCTAGTGTTCTATCGTTCATTATGTCTAGCGTTCAATCGTTCATTCTGTTTAGCGTTCTATTGTTCATTCTTTCTAGCATTCTATCGTTCATCATGTCCAGCGGTCAATCATCCATTCTGTTTAGCGTTTTATCGTTCATTCTGTCTGTCTAGCATTCTATCGTTCATCATGTCCAGCGGTCAATCATCCATTCTGTATAGCGTTCTATAGTTCATTATGTCTAGCGTTCAATCGTTCATTCTGTTTAGCGTTCTATTGTTCATTCTTTCTAGCATTCTATCGTTCATCATGTCCAGCGGTCAATCATCCATTCTGTATAGCGTTCTATCATTCATTCGATCAAGTGTTCTATCGTTCATTCTGTCTAGCATTGTATAGTTAAATTTGTCCAGCATTCAGTCATTCATTGTGTCCAGCATTCAGTCATTAATTCCCTCTAGTATTTAATCATTCATTCTATGTAGCGTTTTATCATTCTACCCTTAATTCTGTTTAGTATTCTTTCGTTCATTCGGTCTAGCATTGTAGAGTTCATTCTGTCTAACATTTAGTCGTTCATTCTGTCCAGCATTTAATCGTTCATTCTATCTAGCATTTTATCATTCTACCCTTAAAGCTGCAGTCCGTAACTTTTGGCGGTTAATAAACAGAACTGCATGCGTCTTTCAAATTGGTTTGGAACAGTTTTTAAATAAACAATTGAAGTGACAAATTATGCCTGCCTATCTGTTTGACTGACAGTTTTATTGATCACTGAAATAGCATTGACTTGGAATAAAGTTGGTTCAATATAAAAATAAAAATAGCTTAGATGTAGTAAACTACTTTTGCCATATTGTTGTAGCTTAGCTTGCTACATTTCCCAGGGTGGTTGCTTCAGTGTAGTGAAGCTTCATTTAATGTAGAGTAACTGCTATCTTAGCTCACTACATTTTCCAAGTAGCTTGCCCAACACGGTTTAAACCATAATCTAAGTCAGCTCAATTAATCTGAACCCTAGATTCATTATTGTTGTTTTTTTATTATATATATATACTGTATGTATGTATGTATGTATGTATATATACTGTATATATATACAGTATATATATATATATATGTATATATATATATATATATATATATATATATATTTTTTTTTTTTTAAGTTTGGAGTTTAGTTGAATTATTGTGGTATGTTTTTGGTTCTTCTTTGTGGTTTTGGTTTTGGTTTTATTTATTTAGTTTTTCACATTTTTTTAAACAACATTGTTGCCAACCAGGTTTTTATTTTAACAATAATATCTCTGGAGAAGGATTGTATCTGTCATTTTAATAAAGTCAACCTTTTGTACTCTGGCTTCTAGTTCATTTATTTGAACTGCATGTGTTAAAAATATCATTGTTAGGGTCCCCTATCCCGGAAAAGTGGGGGTGGTGTAGTCAATTTGGTCGACATTTCTAACAGCCATATACTTGAGGTCATATACATTTTGTATAATTTGAACACAAAAAAAACGTTACGGTCTGCAGCTTTAATTCAGTCTAGCGTTCTATTGTTCATTCTGTCTATCATTATATTGTCTCATTCTAGTGTTCTATCATTCTATTCTTCATTCTGTTTGTTCCATCATTTTCTCTGTCTCTAAGCTCTATTATTCTCAAACTTAAAGAATTGTTTCCCAAAACGTTCAAACTTTCAGTCAACATTCATTTGCTTTTTAGTTTTACAATTGATATGAATACACATTAATTTCTTTGAATTTCAGTTATTTTAATTGTACTGTCTTACATACAAATTCGAATTGCAATTGAATTCCTCACAATCATGTTCTTAAGTCCTCAGTCCTCATAAGAGCCTCATTCATTTGTGTTACAGTGAGTATTTTAAACATTCAAAACAAGGGTACGCATAGATAATGTCATGCACCTGGTGTAAAGACTATATACATTCAATAGGAGGAGTTATATACCCCGGGGTTTTGCAGCACTCAGACTCACTGAGATTCCAGTCTCGATCTTGCATGTGTTATTCCGGCCTGTGGGCAGTCTGGCCTGGCCACGTAGTCCAGCGATCACTCACTTGCGCCACATCTCTGAGGCCCCTGTGGCGATACTTTGGTGAGTCAGCAAGGTAAGGTGCTTATTTGAGCTTTGACACTGCTCCACCAGTAAAAAAAAGCCATTCCTGTCTTTTTCCCCTGCTCTCTATCCTTTCACATTTTCTCACCCTAAACACATTTAGTACTTTTTTCCTCATAACTGGGTAAATTTTTAAATTTTGAGAGCATTTTGACATCTTGAGTGCAAAAGTGCAAAACTAAAGAACATATTTAAACATTATACAGTGCTATGCATAAGTTTAGACACCCATGCTAAAGTTGACTAAAAAGAGAAATAAAAAATCATCTTTTGGAAATTGAACTTAATGCCTTAATTAAAAAAAAATAGGAAAAGTCCAACCTTTAAGGACACCAATTTTCTTATATTCTCATAATGTATCGTAAATAAAGAAATGCTCTTCCTTAAAATACAGGGTGCATAAGTCTGGACTCCCCTATGTTAAATTCCCATAGAGGCAGGCAGATTTTTATTTTTAAAGGCCAGTTACTTCATGGGTCCAGGATACTATAAAGTTCCCTATTAAAATAGCCCCACATCATCACATAGCCTTCACCATACCTAGAGTTTGGCATGGAGTACTTTCCATAAGATCATCTCTCAATGCAAATCAAACCAGCTATTAGGCTGGATATTAACTGAAATAAAACCATGCCAATCTCTAGGTATGGTGAAGGCTATGTGATGATGTGGGGCTATTTTAATTCCAAAGGCCAAGGGAACTTTATCAGGATGCATAGTATCCTGGATCCATGAAGTAACTGGCCTTTAAAAATAAAAATCTGCCTGCCTCTATGGGAATTTAACATAGGGGTGTCCAGACTTATGCACCCTGTATTTTAAGGAAGAACATTTATTTATTTACGATACATTATTCATTCACAAAGAAAATTGGTGTCCTTAAAGGTTGGATTTTTCCCAAAAAAATTTAATTAAGGCATTAAGTTCAATTTCCAAAAGATGATTTTTTATTCCTCTTTTTAGTAAACTTAAGTATGGGTGTCTAAACTTATGCATAGCACTGTATGTATTAATACATTTATTTAGATATTTGAATGTCACCAGAGGGCACTTCTCTTGTCTTCTTTATCAAATTTTGACCTGCATTTCCCATGACTCATTGCCTGGACTTATCGTCTGCTGATTGCTTCCACCTGTGTATTATCTTGTTTATGTTCTCTTCTCGCATATAAGCCCTGTGTGTTCAGTCATTCTTTATGAATTTTGTATGTTACACTGCATTTTGGGACACTATCTCTGGTGTCCTGTTCTGGTCCTGGTCCTGCTCCTGCTCCTGCTCCTGTTCCTGTTCTTCTGCCTGTCTCCCTGGAGTGCTCTATTTACCTGTGCCTTGGACCTTTTATTATTATCTGGATGATTACCCTGTGCCAATCCTAGTCACGTCTCTGAGCAGTACACCTAACAAATTTAATGAACACATTCTTTCTGTATTGTTTTTATTTTCTTGGATCTATCTTGCAGTGTTCTTTTTTTTTTTCAAACATTATATTTTAGTTAAACAATATGTGTTAGTTTAATTAATATAGACAAAATAAAATAAAATAAAAACTTCATTAACTTACATGTTTATTGTCAATAATTTTGGTAACGCCCTTCCTTCCTTGTACACCTTTAAGCAATTCTGTCTCCTCACAACTCTGTGAAAATGTTTCCGTCTGAACTTTCTCAGTCATTCACCACCTCTGACAGAGTCTTATACATTCTAGCAATGGCATATGCTCCATAACTACTGCTTTTTAAAATGCCATAACACTCTCTCCCATAACTCACTCCATGGGAAGCTGTCGACTTTAGACGATGGCAGGGTTGGGTCTGGTCTGTGACCTCTGGCATTGTATGTGGAGACGTGTCCCAGATGAGCTGGCTGGCAGCCCGTGGTTCCACCTCGGCAGGGGCCCGGGCTGAAGCAGCTTGGCAGAAGCATCGGCGGGTAGAATGACCTTGCTTAGCACTCTAATAGAGAGTCTGGCTCAAATCCACCTCTCAGCCTCAGCATAGAGGCTGTCTCCCAATCAGAGGCCATGATCCCCCTGCTTGCCTCAACTGCCCCTTCACACATCATACTACTGACACTAATTGTCACCAGCAAGTGCAGCTGATAAAGGCTTTGCTCTACAGAAGAGATGATGAGTGAGGAAACTGGCAATTCTCTAGGAATCCGGAAAGTATACTGAATCCTCAAGATTCAGTTTCTCAGGATCTCAGACTGACACAAGCCAAACAAACAAGAATATTATCATAAAGTTATGTATTTGCCATTGCTTTTGGATTCCCCTTTGGCATTTAAGGCCTTGCTCAGCATGTGACATCTACTTTTAAATACCTGTCCTGGTTGTTGTCTAGAAGTGTAAGCTGCTTTGGTAAGATACCATACTGGATGTGAGAAACATGTTAATGTAGTCACTGAGTTCAAAATAAGTACCAACTCAAGAGAGTATGCGATTTCAGACACAGCCATTCTCTATTAACCCCCACTAAACCCACTGCACACATTATGGGGGTCTTTTATAAGCCAATGGGATCAGGGTAGGCACAAGAGACACGACCTCCCGTCACTTTACTTGCGGGTTTCTCTGTTTTTCTGTTCTCTGTCACATTTTGTAACATTTGGGTTGTTTTATTTTTGTAATATCGATTATTTTCTCATCCAGTTTTTTTTTTTTTTTTTTTTTTGAGGAGACAGTGCCTCCCTTACCTCGGAGGAAACGCCGATCGATGGATGGATGGATGGATAGATATATATTATATAAATATATGTTCTTGAAACGCTCTGCATATCTTCAGTTGCTTAAATGGATTACATAAATGTAATATATTATTTCTGGATTCAAAATAGAATAAGACAGCAACTGTGACAGTCAATTATATGCATTAGGAAGATTAGTGGATTATTGGAAAGGCTCTTAGAGCATTCACTGCACAAGGACCCCTGACCATTTTTCCACCTTTCGACACTCTTAACACATCTCTTTATTGATATGCTGACAATATAAGAAGCCTGTTTGTACAGAGACTTTATGACAATCAATGCACATCTAGACGTTACTGTTTAAACTATAGCCAATCCTCTGAAACAAAAAAGACATCTTTAAGAGGTAGGCCTATATTTTGTTTCTATGCATAAATTAGACAAATGTGTTAGGCCATTGTGAGATATCTTGCTGATTTTTCTTTGTCTCGTGGCATGAGCGTCACATTTTTAGATGCTTTGTCAGGGTAAAAACAGTTCAACTTTTAAAAGCCCACCTCGAGACACGTGTCTTTGTTTAATTTCATTGCACTCCATCTAGCTTTTTAAATGCAATAAAACATCCTGTGTGAACACTTGGACTTTGAAGATTTAAAGGTCTACCTTTAACTAAATCTAGTAAAACGTGTTACATTGGCATTTATGACATGTTCTCCTCAAAGTATGTCTTTAAATACACTTATAAGGCCATGGATTGTTTCAGAAGGCTAAATAGAAGAAAAGAAAAGAAAAAAAAACATGCAGGCTGCAACATTTTCTCTGCAGTAGCAGTTATTATTATTATTTTTTTTTTTAATACAAGCACTTAACCTAGAGACATTCTTATAAACTGAGAACAGATTTGCCTAATTGTGAATGAGAAATGTGTACAGTTATGTGTAAAATGAGTCATCGCTAATTCGCTAAAGTAGAACAAAGCAATAAACCAAATGTTTTTGATCCCTCATTTCAGAATTGGAATAAGAAAACCCCAGTGGACTTACTTGCTGTTAAAATCATTGCCACTAACGAGCCTCTGGCTTTCAATTCGTTTTTTTAAGGGTATAACAGAACCTAAGGTCAATTACATTTTTTCCAATTCTATCAATTTCCCCCATTCTTTCTTTCAGACAAGACATCCTTTTTACACAGATCTGATTTATTAATTTGCATGGGATTAGCTATACTGTGTGGGAGAAGGTGATCTCTCAAGAGCTTGAAATAGTAATCTATTTTATCATGAGTTCACATCTAAATTTTAAAGGCACATAATTCTCAAAACAAAAAAGGTAAATATGCCATAATCAATTAAAAAGTCATTTTTTTAAGTCAATACTTAAATGCACATTAAATAGATGAATATTGCCTGTCATTTATTTTTGGTAAAGGTTTGACATTCACAAACATTATGAATGGAAAAATACAGTAGATAATGTTACATTACCAATAGTTATGTTCTATAAGGTGTAATATTTCTTTCTTTCTTTCTTTCTTTCTTTCTTTCTTTCTTTCTTTCTTTCTTTTGTCCATTTATTAACCTATTAATAATGGTAATTTATGATGTGACTGTCATCTTTGTTAGTCTGAGTGATTGATAACCCAGAAGTGACTGGAGTCTCATAATGAGATTCGTTAGGAGGACAGAGAATCTGACAGAGCATAATTTGTGAATAGGTCAATTAAATATGACAGCTATCAAGAGCTTGTATGCATGAAATCACAAGTTCAGCGCAGACTCCTGTCCTTGGAAATGTAATATGCTATTGTATGGTAATGTATAGTATGATAAGAGAAAAAAAAAAAAAAAATTTAGACAAAGACATTCAAAGTGAGCAAGTTTCACAAGAGTCTTTCAGGGAGTTTTTTCAAGTGAATATTCAGTTTTTAGTGGAAAGGAAACTTGCACGTGAAATGTAAGCTAATTGTTGTATGTTTCCAGTTGCTTAGGGATAAGTGGTTATATTTTAGAGAGTGTGACACATTGAGGTAGGATGGAAGCTGCAGAAGTGATAAGGTGAGTTTGGGTGGTGTCCATGTGCAATCACCAATTCAAACACTGAAGAGTCAGCTGACAAATTCCTTTGCGTCTGTTGACCATATTGGCTTTGATGTCATATCATCTCTGCCCATAGCTCTCCTGCTCTCACACCTCAGATGCCTCAGTGAATGCCTGCGAGGGCAACTTGAAAGCTTGAGACAGTGGTAGCTGCCGAACAGTGGTACTGACTTAAGCAGAATCACAAAGGCCTTCCTGTCAAATTGCTGAAAAAAAAAAAACAAAAAAAAAAACTAAATCACTTGGTCACATTTTTTTTTCTCACATTCCTCCTTTCACTCAGCTGAAAAAAAGGAGAGGGATTTCTCTCCTGAAGGAGAAAGTTTCATAGATGTCCCTGAGAGTGGGTAGAAAGAGACCCCATTCCAGGTGCAAGCGTCACCGCTGCAAATCAATCATTCCATTTCAGAGAGATAATTTATTATGGGTGCAGAGGGTTACGGATTCAATCTCCACCATGTTCTGACTGCCATGTCCAATGCTTAAGCCTGTCATCAGTCTTCATCTGGCTAACTTTTACTCCTCTGTCACCACCATTATTAAAGTGGCAATTTGTCCCCTCTATAATGAAATATGACAGCATACATACAAATGGTGAGGTGGCTAAATGTGATAAATCACTTCGTTCAAAAAATTTGCATTGATTGTGCACTTTTTAATAACAAACTCGCAGTGACTGAAAAATGTAATGTTGCTTGAATGTGAAAACATACTTTACAATAACTTGCAGCATAGCACTAAAAGGTATTATTTTTAGGAATCATGTATATTAGATAGCACTTATAAATTGATAATTTGAATACAAATTGACACTCTCTGTTTAAAAAGAACCTGTTCCATTGCTTTTGAACCACTGCAATGCTAAGGTTCCCTCTTGTCCTTATTTTTTGGTTCTTTTATCTTTGCTTTCAGTCACATTTCTCATTCAGTGCATCACTTATCTGAGACCACTTTGAAATTCCTGACAGTGTTTTGATTTCAAAGGAGAATGGAATAGGCTACTAGTCGAGGGCGTTTGTTCGGCTTATAACTCAAACTTTTAATGTAATATGGAAATAATTGTGCTAATATTCGGCTGATCTTTCTGAAAGCCGCTCTGCCAAATCATATAACAGGTTTGACAAAAAAGCAATTAAGGTTCATTGAAACATGTAATTTAATCAGTCAGAAATTGATGTTTTTGATGGGTAAGACATAATTACCTTTCTCCCCCCTTCTATTTAAAGTGTTTTCTATAGAGTCTACACATGTATAAGCCTAGCAAATTTGTGGGTTGATGCCATAATTATGCGGAAAATGTGCTATATTTGGGGCTGGACTGACAGCATAATTACGGCCACACATTCTGCTGAGTAGAAAGCATTCAGACTGGATATTACTGCAGCCAAAGTTATTTCCTTTTTGACATATTGATGTTCCTGTAAGAAATACAATGGATAAGACAAAGCTAAACAGTATGTTTTTTCATTTTTTTTTTCATTGCTGTTTAATTTGGAATTCAGCACCCACAGACCCCAATTAGACCTGTCCTAACAGTATGCCCTCTCTTTTCAACTATAATGTCGATTCCTCACAAATTACAACAAATCATCAGGAAACTTGCAAAGAATGCCAATACGTAAAGAATGGCTTTATTAAATTCCATTTGTGGCCCTGACAGACTAGAATTAGCTATCATGACAGCTGTGCAAAGGTTTGGCTGTGCATTCCAGCTTTTCTGATAAACTGCAGGCATTTTATTTGCTCTAGATGTTGATACAATTTCAAAATATTATCTCTTTGTTTATTGATTTTAGGTCTGTTTCGTTCCATTTCCTAGCCTACTGCATTTTCAAATAATGCTTATAATGTCCTACTCATATGTGAATGTATGTTAATACACACACACACACACACACACACACACACACACACACACACACACACACACACACACACACACACACACACACACACACACACGCACACACACACACACACACACACGCAGACAGACACACACACACACACACACACATCAGCACTGCGTTTGACTCGCTGCCCAGTCGCTATCTCCCGGTTTTAGATTTCCTGTTTGATTGACAGCTTTGGTACCTTTAATAGGGTTTGTAATAGATTCGTGATGCCTCTCATGCTCCTCTGGAGAGTATCCCAATAGCTCTCCACTCATTCGTCTCATGTCATTCCTGACGCCTCAGCTTAGATTGACTTATCTCTGCCTCAGCCTCGCTGCTGACTCTTATAGACAGATTAGTACAGATGTTCTATCTTCTGTTTACAGCACCATCTTCTATTCTTTCTGCACAATAAATAACATACAGTAATTGAATTAAAGAATCATTGTGTTACTCCCCATAAGGCATAGTTTCAATGTGCTTCCCTCAGCATTTATTGATCTTTTTTAATATGAAAACAAATAATAATTTGATTTGCTTGTTTCACTCCATTGTCCTCTTGTATATTAATATCGTAGTGTTTTACTGCATTACCAGCATAACACAATCAGATTCTTAGTCTTTAAAATGGTGCAATAAACTCAAAAGGCTAAATGTATTTACAATCATCAAGAAGTATAGTGTGCTTTCACAGTCCTCTGTGTTTGTTTCCAAGAAGCCTGGAACATTTTAAATTAAGGTATGAGGATCTCATGAACATGGAGATACTCAGTAGTCTTGACAGTGGCCTTGTTCTCAGTCTTCTGAAACTCTATGAATAAATGGGAAAGGAGAGATTGATTACTGGAATTTTCACATAGCTTTTTTCTTCTGTCTTCTGGTGGTCTTTTACTGCATTCAGGGATAGACCAAATTGGCCACATGTGCCTCCAATCATCCTGCAGCAGGTGCTGGAATCTGCGCTGTCTGTGATTCTGAAGACCCACTGATTACAGTGACAGTTCTGCTCTCTCATAATCTAAATGGAGAAAGCTATGTGTTGCATGTCGTTATATGTATTGCATCTTTGATTCACTATTGCTGCTTGGCTTGAAATATAACTCTGTAAATCTAATAGATTGTCTCTCAATAAATTTATAAGGTTTATTATGAGATTGATTATTTGTTCCAGTATACATAAATATACAAAGTCAGTAGTGGTTCTAGAGTCAGTATTATACAAGAACATTAATTGATCCCTTGGTAAGCCTCACCCTAAAATGTTACCTTAGCAACTGTTGCTGCCTACCAAATTCTCAGACATTTCTGCTTTTTAATGTAAATTTAATGAGACATTATCTGTAAATACTGTACAAGTCTATAGTCAAAAGTCTGGCTTTTGAGGCATCTGAGGTGGTTTTAATTGTGGCTAAATGTACTTATTAATTGAGTTATAAATTAAAATGCCCATAGTGCAGTCCATGGATAAAGTTCATCAAAGAAAGTAGGTTTATAGTTTCAATAATTTGTATGTATTAATTGTGTATTTGTGGACATAATGATTATCTGTTCCAGAACGATCACGAAACACACATATTTTTAAAAGTGTCATTCAAATGTAGAGAGAGTAAGACAGGGAGAGACATATTATAGAGTGCTGAGCTCATGTTAGAAGGTTGCTGATTATTGTACCATAGCAGAGCATGTGCCATGATGTTCTTCAAAGTTTTAGCTTTGAATGTTGTTAGTTTTCATATTACTAGCTTGCACCAATACAGTGGATTTCAAGGAACTGTAGAAGTGTTCCTCTAACAGCTTGAACAATAGATTGGAATGGACAAATCGCTTTCATGTCTCCTTACTTTTTTGGAACAACTGTCAAGTGATGAACAAAAAGTGTCCTTTTCAAAGTATTAAAAAAGTGAGGCTGTGGTTGAATAAATGGATTTGGAGCAGCGTTCCTCATTCAGGCGCCAGACTGCTGATCAGGGTGAGTATGTGAAGTCTGTCTCAGTCTAGTCCCATTCCTCAGTGCCTGTCACAGGCAGCCAATACTTAGTTCCATCGCCATGATAGATTGCTGTATTATCATGGTGTGACACCCCACTGCCACCCCCACCATGCTGAAGAGAGCACCAGCAAAACGCTTGAGTCAGCTTGATTGATCCTCTGATTTTTGTGGCTGGATACCTCAGAGATTTGATAAAGTTTTTGACAGTTTTCCTTTGTAAGGTCAGCATGTTTGAATCATCGGGCACTTTGTTGAGGGGAAGCAGCCAGCTCATTGTCATAATGACACAGCGTAACTCTCAAATGATACTACAATACTTTAAGGTCAGGTTCATCTGAGGTGATTAAAGACTGCAGTCAATTGACTATAAGCTCTGTGTAGGCTTTATTAGATGAGGTATAGCAGAGGACTGATTTGTCCTGGGTACTTTATGATATGCCAGATCACTCTAGAGAGTGCAGCATGGACGTTCAAAAAAGACACTGCTCTTTTAATGTTAACACTAAATGTGTATAGGCTATGTATATTTCTATGTATTACTGATACTCATGTACTAGTGCATTGAAACCAATGATCATGACATGTGACATTCAAAGCTTGGTGACCACTTTACACAATATTGTTGAAAAGATGTATCTTTTTTTATAATTATTAATAATTTATTATTTTTTTTTATTTTTTTATTGTGTGTGATTGGTTATGGTCTGATTTTTTAATTATTATTTTTTTTTTGCAGTACCTTGCGGTTCATTAGATTGTGGTTTCTAATATTTTAGTCAAAAGTAGCAACAGTGCTCAACAGTCTGGAGAAACACGGCCCTACTGCTTTTAGCATTTCTTTGATTCATTTGGCAACTTACACTAGTTTGAGGTCAGTAAGATTTCTTTCTTTTTTCCTTTTTTGAAATAAATTAATACTTTTATTCAGCAAGGACACACGAAATTTATCAAAATTGACAGTTACAGTGACATTAAATTCAATTTCAAACAAATGTTGTATTTTTATTTATTTTTATTTTTATTTTTTATTCATCAAATAATCCTGAAAAGAACTGTATGATGGTTTCCATCAAAATATAAGCAGCACAACTTTTTAAAATTGGTAATAATAAGAAATGTTTTATTACCATCAAATCAGCATATTAGAATGATTTCTGAAAAAGATGAAAATTCAGCTTATCACATTAATGAATTGCATTATAAAATATACTAAATTAGAAAACAGTTATTTAAAATCGTAATATTTCACAATATTACTGTTTTACTGTGTTTTGATATAAGAATGCAGCCTTGGTAAGCATAAAATGTTTTTTTTATTTGTATTTTTTATTACTCTTAAAATAAAACTTTTAAAGTCATTTTGTAATTAATTTTGTAACTGGTCCTATAGAATATGCGAGTAACACACATACACGTGCAAACACACACAAAATGAAGCTAGAAGCTTATGTAACTTGTACATATGTAATAAAAACAGATTTGTATCATTTTCACCTTGATGTGATTTTTACAATTATGTCCTACATTTCTTTTTCCCCCGTTTTTTTATTTTTATCTTTCCAGTTATTTTTCATAGCATTTTGAACTTTATAGATATATCAGTCTTACTCTGACAGTTGTTTCTGTTAACCGGTGATTTCTGCCATCAATAACACTTTTCACCCATCCCCAGTAACGCGACACAAATACATTCGCGCTGGAGATGACACTTTGTGATGTAAATGATGAAGCAAGCATTCAATTCCACAAATTGACATAATCATTCCATTCTTGAAATCCTGCTGCGTTTAACCTGGGTCTCAGCTGTGCCTCACCTTGTCTGTTCAGTGAGGACGGGCACTCCATCTTGGTGAGAAATGGATGCGTTTTAACGGGCCGCTCGTGCTTTGCATGTCTGCTGCAACCCTCCTGCTCCCCTCACATCTGCCTTGCTCATCGCCATTGATTGCCTGATGCAACCAATAGGCGAGTTTTGCCACTCTGATCGTTAATCCTGCACCAGCAACACACTTACAAAACAGGGGTGTTCTACCTCCCCTTTAACACATTACCTCTTTCTGGCATCGATTCAGAGCGAAAAAAAAAAAGAAAAAACGCATGCCGTAAACACAGGTTAGGGAATGAGTGTACTGGCCTAGTCAACCAGAGGTCTTTGATCGCATCTGAGCTAATGCCCACCTGCAGGAAAGGGAAGACCTCTGTTCCCCCTAGAGCCCAAACCAAAGAACAGAAAAATACCTACCTGGCAGACGCTGTACACTGACATATCATCCATCCAAACCGGCTTAACCAACATCACCCATCCAGCTCACCCCTCCTTTTTTCATTTTCGCTATTTCTCAGACTGCATAATTATCAACCGTTTTCAACCCATTCTAAATGGAGGGGTGGGTGTTCCTCCTACCCTTGAGCTGGAGGGTAAAAATTGCATGCCTCTCAGAAGACCAGACATGCACCAAAGCTAATCAAGCAAGAGGAGAACACATTTGCGTTTCTCTCAATGTCATTCTGTATAAATAGATTGGACATCAATGCACAGGTCACATCATTGTGCGTAAGGTGCTTTGGTGCTAAATATCTTCTGAGACCAACTCTGTGACAACGGCTGATCTTGTCTGCAATGCTTCATACTGTCACGAACTGCTCTGAGACACGAAGGTTGAGGATCCAAATGCAGTATTTATTTAAAAGGATTATCCACAATCCAAATCCAAATCCAGGCAAGGGTCATAAACAAACAAAAAATCCAAACAATAACAGATAAGGGCTGAGGCAAAGAGAGAAATCCGAGGGGACAGGCAGAGACTCAAGAAAACCAGGAGATGGGAGAAACAGGATACAAACACGCTCAGAAACGCAAGTGAGACACACACACACACACAAGACTTTGCAGATAATCAATGAGAAAACCAGGCTTAAATGGGGTGAGCTAAACAAGATAATGAGACACAGGTGAATGTGATAATGGATGAAGAGTCTGGGCAGTGAGTTATGGGAAATGTAGTTTGTGAGGGAATGACAATAGTCTGATGTGGAGTGCCCTCTGGTGGCTCTGAAGGGCGACCGTTACACACACACACACACATGTGCATATATATATATATATATATATATATATATTCTTTGAAAGTCATTGAAAGTGATTCAGTTATGGACAGTGGTTCCACACATTGTAAAAATGCTATCTTTTCCCAAACTTCATGTAGGATGAACTAAACTGAATTGCATAAACTCAAATTAGCATAAACTTCAATTTAGATTTAGATTTAGCTTGCTAGTATGGAAATAACTTATGATAAGTACTGATAATGTACTTATTTAGCTAGCTAAATATTAGTTATGTCCGCTTTCAAAGCATGCTTTGCGAATCATTTGTTTTGAACCAGTGATTCGGAGCATGTATCAAACTGCCAAATTCACATGATTTCAGTAAACGAGGCTTCGTTAGGTCATTATTGTTAATTTTTTTTTCTAAATTGTAATGGTTAGCTGCTATGAGCGATGATCTAAACCCATGAACCAGTGTCTATATGTTTTTTTACCTGATCTAAGATCAATTGCATTAGTTTGCAGACATTGGACATAATTATACACATTTGTATACTTAAAAGAAGAGTTGTAGTTATAAGCCTCTTATTTCTTTGATTAATCAAGCTCTAGCCTACATAAAACAAACAAAACAAGTCATACAATTTGATAAAATAACTCATTAAGACACTTCATATTTCATCATTAGTTGATTTGTTTATTGCATTTAATAGATCACACCTTCAATAAAGTATTTGCAATTGTTTTGTTAAATATGTTTTTTTTATGAATATTTTAGGTGAGTTTCCATTGTACTTATTCTGACCAGCAGGCATCACTAGCGTTTCAAGCACTTCGAAACAGTGAATCATTTTGCAAAGCAATTGGTCAATTCAATTTAAAAAAATCTGTTTATTTCAGCTGTGTGTTTATTTCATCACTACTTAAATACACATGTTCTTAACACACTTGATGTTAGATGGCAGCCCAAAGATGATACTGGTCACATCCATAGAACTATAATAGTTACCAAACCAAATAGAATTTTGTTTCCATGTCCTGAACCCAAGCACACGCTTGACGTGGTTACCCCTCAAAAAACAAAATACCAATGCCAATATAACAGACCATTAAACATTCTCAAAATTGTTTGAGATGAGAGAAAATAACATTTCAACATTACTCTTCCTATCTAGGCCTGTGCTAAGCATGATGGTAAGAGGAAATCCTGTTTCCCACTGTTTACTTTATTACAATATATAGCTCAAATGGATTATGTAAACTGGATGAACAATTATTTTGTTGGATTAATTAGTTTTCTTTAAGTAAATAGAACAAGAAGCAAACCTTTTTTTTTTTATTCTATTTTATTATTCATAACTATAGATCACAGTTTACAATATCATTTCAAAACAGTCTAATGTATTTGTAACATCTGTCAATTAAATTATACAATTCAACAATAAACAACAAGAACTCAAGTAGGTCCACGCGCATCATGGATTAGATGGAGATTATTAAATGTCAAGCCTTAAGTCCAATACTTTTCTCTGCCTTGAAGTAAATCAATACTACTTATCTTTGATAAAAGAGGCCACTGAGGCACAGTAGATCTCCCTGTAATGGAGCAATGACTCTCTTTCTCTCTGTATCTCTCCTTTTTGATAAAATAAAATAAAATAAAATAAAATAAAATAAAATAAAATAAAATAAAATAAAATAAAATAAAATAAAATAAAATAAAATAAAATAAAATAAAATAAAATAAAATAAAATAAACATTTACATGTGTTATATTTCAGACAGTGCTCCAGCAAAAGGCAGTGTCACATTTCAAGATTACATTAGCAAGTCAATTTTAATACATGAGAAGAAAAATAACAGAGTATTGGCTCTTTGGACTAAGTCAGTGTGAGTCTGCTTATAATGCAAGAGTTGTTTATTTTTTCCTCAGGTTCTTAGATGAACTGAGACACAATGTAATATGCCTCGACAGGCTCATATGACTTCAAACAATGAGCAGAAAGAACCTACAGTATGTGCTCCTTGGTTCCCACTTCAAAATAATCTTAAAAATAATCTTCTACTGCCTGCACCAAGAGTGTATTTGCCAGTTTTCTGTGATTGAGTTGGCTTGATAATTACTACGTAATTGTGTGCACTGAGCACCATCCCTGCTGATGTTTCTCTCCCTTCCCTCTTTTTCTTCTCCATGAATATCAAATGCCTCCATGCTGGGGTATGAAAGCAGTACATCTCTTCTGTAGACACACAGACATGAAAAGAGAGAAAGTACACCACACACTGACAAGAAAAAGCAGCAGGCTTCAGACATGAGGCAGCCACTCGTGTATGGCCTACTGCTTTCATTCAGGTACTTACTCTCTCGTTCTTCCTTTTTTCCTGTCATGTTTCAGAATCAGGGCATTTTCAATTCTGCTTCTTGAACTCGCGCTGCATTCTAGCAAATAGCCATGTAACCACTCTGTGCACAATGTTGGAAGACGATAGCTGCCTGTAGCCGTCTGCTATAGGATGCCACATGTGGACGTGAAGACACAAATCTCCATGCAAATATTACCATTGTGTGGTCATATTTTATCAGCTTTCCTTTACAAACATCTTTAAACTTTATAGATTCAGTGATAATATGTGAATTACAGAATAGATAGCCAATGGCTGTAAATTCAAAGACAAAAAAAAAAAAAAAAAACTAACAATTTTTATTAACTGTAGGTTAACTAAAAGAGGTATTTTTTACCCAAGCTTGCAAGAACACATTTGCCAGCTGCAAATTAATCTGTGACAATTCCATTGAGTTTTCACAGCCTCGTGTCCAGTTTGATGAATAACCCCATGGAAAATTCAGATTTCCAGCGGTAAAAACAGTTAGCTCCTCGCACATGGCTAATTAGTCTACTTTCCTGTTGTGACAGGCTCACTTGAATCTCTTCTCTTTCCTGCTTTAAGAGCCAACAGTTTCTCCTCTCATTACCAACAACATGCTTTGCATATTCTTAAATCCAGTTAATAAGAGGACTGTCACTTAATGCACTTAACATACAGTAGGCTACATTACTTTATTACTATGTTCATTTGCAGTTACACTTTATTTTAAGCTGACAGTTACATTGTACTTACTCAAATAAGTACCGATAAATATTAATTAACTATTATGTACTTACTATAGAGTTACAGTTGGGGTTATGTTTTGGTTTAGGGTTAGTTACTTTTGCATCATTTACTGTTATTACTAGTAAGTACATGGAGTAATGTGTAACTATGCCACCTTAAAATAAAGTGTTACCTCATTTGCTATTTACTCTTCTGTATAACTGAAATGAAGTCCTTGACCCTTTAGTCACTGGTCAACCTGTTCAGACCAGATACATTTTTAACAATGAAGAATCCCAGTTGTCAGCACTATAATGTCCATATTTATGTGGGTGACCTTTTTGTATACAGATAAATATGATGGACATATATATATATTACCATTTAAAATTTTGGGGTTTGTAAGATTTTTATAATGATTCTTTTTTTATGTTAATGTTAGACTTTATGTTAAGTCTATTATGCTCACCAAGGCTGCATTTATTTGATCAAAATATTGTCACAATTTTAAATAACTGTTTTGTGGAAACTGTGATATAATTTATTTTCAACATTCTTTTAATAGAAAGTTAAAGAACAGCATTTATTTTAAATAGAAATATTACAACATTACTTTAACATTATCAATTTAATATGTCCTCACTGAATAAATGTGAGTCTTTGTGAGTCTTTATAGCAATATCAGACTGTGTGGTGTGTTTGTGTTGTGTGAACTTGGCAGAAACGGGATCCGTATCTGTTGTTTACATTTCAAAATATACCGTTCATTTTTCCACACCATTAACAGGAAATGATGTGCTTTATATTTGCATTTAATGCGCAAAACCATTCGCCGTAAAGACTTCAACTATGAGGATGTCAAAACACTGAGGACACAAATAACAGTTGCTTGGCTCACTGTCAATACAACTGTAAACAGTAGCTTCATCCTAGTAGTATCGAGACTGCGGCAGAGTGTTATTCACTCTAAATGTAAATGAGAGGGGTTCCGAGTGTGGTCAGGTAATGTGTAAGCTGAATGCACTGGCTCATTCTCGTCCTAAAAAGACTATTTGGAGTAGGAAGAGGAAAAATATAAGACACAGATGTTCATGTATTCAAGTTATAAAAAAATTATAAAAAAAATTATAAATACAAATTATTTCACACATAAAAATCACATACAGTAAACCAATCTACAAACCCCAAAATGTGTAGCTTTAAAGGTTATTCAAAATAGTTTGACTGAGAAAACCACCTCAGTAGCTGCAGGTGGTATGTGTTATTTTGTGTAGAGGGCAGAGCTGGGCAACATGTTCACTGGTGGTGTATGTGCAAAGACATAGTGAGAGAGCTGAAATTTCCCTCAGAGCAACACCTGGAGTCTAACCCCATGACACAGCCTCCCTAGGAGACTTCCACCCTGCCATCCAACTCTGCATAACTACCGTCTGATTGTCTCTGAATTTTTTTCAGACAGAAGGATGAGAGGAAGGATTCTCTCTGTAAAACATCCACAATTTGCCTGTTCAAAAACCTCATGAGACCTCAGGAAGATAAGTGAATTAAGAAATGTTGTGTACTGTTTATATGAAATAGGTGTGTGTGTGTTTAGTGTGTGTGTGTGTATGCGTGTGTGTGTGCGTGTGTGCGTGCTTGCGTGTGTGTGTGTGTGTGTGTGTGTGTGTGTGTGTGTGTGTGTGTGTGTGTGTGTGTGTGTTGTTTTCCATACAATGAAAGTCACTGGGGTCTAATGTTGTTTTGGACTCCACTGGGTAATATGGACAAAATCATCTTTTGCTTTTTATGGAGGAAGGAATGTGGAACGAATGATGAGTAATTTTCATTTTTGGGCAAACATAGATACAAAATACCCCAAATCAGTAAACAACACTTTATTTTGTCTGTCGTAATGTATGCCGTTAGGGACCAAGGGAGGTAATAGGAAGGTATAGGCATAAACTAGGATAATCCAAAGAGAGTGAATTGTATTAATCAAATAGAAAGAAGTGGGGTACAAATTACAAATTTGTGAATAACAAAAACAATAAATTGAAAACAAAGAATATTTATAAACACTTTACTCCGCGCACACTTTTTCTACTTTATAAAGAACAAAGTAAATATGCTTTAAACAGCACAAATGCAAATTCAGCTTAACCCTGTCTTCTATCAGTCTGAAAGGTTGACAGAGGAAGCCTGAAATGCAGGAAGCTGGGAATTAATTGATGCAAAAAAATAAAAAAATAAGCAGGATTTATTGAACAATCTTGTGTTATTGAATAAAAGTTGTGTTTGTTTTAATGCTCAGACTTTGTCTAAACTTAATTTCTACCTCATCTGGACTTTTAGACTTTGTCCCTACTGGACCTTTTGTATAGTCTACTTTCATCCTTGTACTTTGTCTGACCAGCACAAATCCAAGTGTTATTATACCTAAGCAAAAGCAATGGAAAATGACTGCTTCACAGCATTGTTCTGGGATATTAAATAAGTTAAAATGGAGGGATTCTCTTATCTCTTACTTGTAAAGATAAATATCCCTTGGAACTACACAATTGTAAGATTAAACAACAATAGCAAGCATTGCAAGAGCAAGGAAAACAACTAAAATAATATGTAATATAATAAGAAAAAGAATACATGAGTATGTAATTTAGTGGAATAATTAAATGTTTCAATCGTAATTATGATTAAATTATTATAAATGAAAAAAAAAAAAAAAACAGACAAATGGGCACTCTCTTAAACACTCAGAGGTTGCTATGGAGAATCCTTACATCCTTCATATACAATAAATTGTAAACGCCACTGACACATTGATCAATACAATAACAGTTTGACAATTAAACTTGAGCAATCTTATGTAGGCCTGTATAATGTGTTTTATACTTTATAGTTTCAACTCAAAAGAAAAGAGATAAGATGCTTACAAACATTGTCACAACTGACCTTGCACATCATTTAAAGAAGACAATCTTTAGAGCTTGATAAAGCCAGCTGAGAAGAAAAGCTTCTACCTGTCTATTGTGCAGGTGCAGCTGTGGGCTCTGTTGCTCTCCTCTATACGTCAATGGGTTTTTGACAGAGGTGAAAATATATGGTCGTAGAGGGTAACCACTGTCACGGAACAGCCACCTCCCATAAAACTGGCCTCACAAAACCATCATACGCATTACTGAGCCATCTGGCAACAATGTTTAGTTTCACACCCCACAGTTTCACATGACTTACGTGATGATATGGGGAAAACTTTCCCTGCAGATGACCAACTGACCACCCTAGAGTGAACGGAAAGTCCCTATGTGTGATGAATGCAATGCTTTTTATCACAGTAATGTGGTATTTTCATAAGGGAAATGTCGCTGTTGTAATGCTGTAAGACATTAACATCTCAGTTTAGAGGATTCTGTCAAATTAATCTTCGAATATTGTCATGTGTTTAAATGACACGCAACACTGTGATTTCAAATGCAATATGTTATATTATACAATAGTTTGTTCTGGCTTTCTAAATATACGTAGTCCAACAACCTTGGGACTTTGAAATATTTGTATATATCCATGTGTCTGTGTTTTGCACGGTCAGTCTGTGGATTGGTTGGGGTTTTTCAGTGACTCTTTGGTGACAAGTGGCTGTCTTTATGAGTGAGTTATGAATCATTAATTTAACCTATTTATTATAAAACTGATAAATTCATTCAAGTAACTGGCTTGATGAGGGAGTCTTAAATTCCTTAAAAATACCGATTCATTCTGTAATGGCATTAATTGTTGTTTGGATACATTTATTTATGCTTTGAATTCAGTTGGAACTATGATGGAGGAAATTAGTACACAAACTAACTATCTATACTGGTTCTAAAATGTAAGTTTAGATAGATGGTGTATGATCTGTTTGCTGGAATACATGCTGCTCATGTAGACCTCAGGTCTAGGACAAAGGGGCCTTGAGATGATGCCTGTGCACACATACCTGACAATCACCCGGTTGATCACTGAAGAGGAGGTCAAAGATCCAAAACATCTGAGTCAGCAGGTAAACAGGAAAACCGCCAGCTTTGCACTGCTAATGCTACGACCTACAGACAAGGCTGTTCGAAACTCTCAATGCAGGAATAAGAACTGTAAAAAGCTATTACTTTTGAGATGTCAACCCTCAGGACTTACACTGTCATACATGTTAGGACATTTACATTTTTGCTTTATCCATGTTGCTGACAAATCTATGAGTTAGTATTTGAAGATGAAAAATCATGTAGGCCTATGTACCATAGTAAAAAAAAAAAAAAACCTCTATGGTACGGTGTTGCCTCCAGGCAACATAGTCTATTTTAGCTTTTTTTTTTAAAACATAATAAAATGTAATTGTTCAATGCTCTCTAAGGGGAGGGGAACTCAAATACTAACCAAAGAAAATGCAAAAGAGTGGTCACATGACCCACAGGGGTACATTTAGTTCCCTCTTTCAACACACGTGCACATGTCACATGGCTCCATATTTTCTCCACTGAAAATGCCATTTTTCACTAATTTCTGTCCAAATAATCAGCCACAAAAAATCAGAGTCACCTTCATTGGTAAGTAAAGAAGTATTTTCAAAAAACTTTACATTATATATCATCAAATGTATCATAGGAAATTACATAAAACTGCTTGTTGCCTTGAGGCAACATTGTACCATAATGGAATCACATAAGGCCATGCCAGGCATACTACGTATGAATACAATTATATTTTATTTGTAAGGAAAAGAGTTTGAATTTTCTAAATGTATCTGTATTTTTGCAAACTGGAAACTTGGCATGGTTCGACGGGACATTTGGCCACTATAGTGGGTAATCGGACAAATAGTGGGTTCGTGGGAAAGGGGCGTGGCTTGGGAGTGGTCAGCGGGGGTCGATGGGGTATTTGGCCTCTATAGTGGGTAATCGGACAAATAGTGGGTTTGTGGGACAGGGGCGTGGCTTGGGACTGGTCAGGGGGGTCAACGGGACATGTGCCTACTATAGTGGGCAATCGGACAAATGGGTTAGTGGGACTGGGGCATGGCTTGGAGCCGGTCAGGGTGAACAGGACATTTGGCCACTATAGTGGGCAATTGGACAAATAGCGGGTCCATGGGACGGGGGCATGGCTTGGGACAAGTCAGGGAGGGTCAACGGGACATTTGGCCACTACAGTGGGCAATCGGACAAATAGTGGGTTAGTGGGATGGGGGCGTGGCTTGGGACAAGTCAGGGAGGGTCAACGGGACATTTGGCCACTACAGTGGGCAATCGGACAAATAGTGGGTTAGTGGGACGGGGGCGTGGCTTGAGACCGGCGGTGGGGTCAACAGGACATTTGTCTACTATAGTGGGCAATCGGACAAATAGAGGGTTAGTGGGACTTGTAGGGGTCTCGTATTTCGGGGGGTTCCCGACGGGCCCCTGGAGGACCCCACACGGGTCATTAGGTCGGCCGGGGAGGTCTTCCAAATGTTTGATCTTGCTGTTGTTGAGGCCTGGCCTTCATATTAGGATAATGTTACAGTGATTGTAAATGTTTTACCTTGACACAGCATGTTTTGATGTTTTTTAATGTTTTGATATGATAACTTGATGATAGTTTGTAGTACTTGCGTTCCACGATGGTACAATGTTGCCTGAGGGCAACAGCTGGATAATAAATGTTACTTTTTATTAAATATGAAATGTGTAATTCAATAAAAACTTGATAAATCTGTTTGTTCAAGTGTTTAGTTAAATAAATTGATGTTTTCAATAAATATATATATTTTTTTCTTCATGAAAATGTCAAATGTTTCAATTTGTCCATTGAGGCAACAAACTTATAATTAATAAATAAATTTAAAAATAATGATAATGTTTATTGATATTGCTATAGTGTCAAATTTTAAGCAGGAAAAACATAACAAATATTTTTTTTTTTTCTCACTGATATCATAATGCGTACCATAGAGGGTTAAAATATATTTGTTTCATACTGCAAATCCATTACCATATTTACTGACATATCACTTGAGACTTACTGATACAAATATTATAATAAAATGTTATTTGGAGTTCTTCTTTATTACATAATGCACATTTCTTACTATCACTTAGAGAAATTAGCAGATCAAAGCAGAGGGAAACAAAAAAATTGCTTACGGTGTGCGGATGTTTATGCAACAGATGACTAACTATAAATATAAATATAAATAAATAACTCAATTAAATAAATAAATAAATAAATTAGATCCGAGTCCCCTGGCATCTTACTCGAAAACAACAGTAAGAGATTTAGACTTTTTAATTGATAATAACCTAAAAATGGACAAGCAAATTAACTCTGTGGTCTGGGCTTGTTTTTATAATTTGTGTTTATTAGTCAAGACTAAACCATTTCTATCAAATGAAGATTTTGAAAGAGTAATCCATACCTTAATTCTATCACGGCTGGACTTCTGTAACTCTTTGTCTCTTCTTTGTCTCGATTACAATCGGTGCAAAATGCGGTGCGAGGCTTTTAATGAGAGTAAAGAAAAATTAATCAGTTAACCCTGTACTAACGTCTCTAAATTGGCTCCTGGTCCATTTTAGAATTAGAAATACAATTTTATTGTTTGTGTATAAATCGTTAAATTACCAGGCCCCACCGTATTTGGCAAACCTTTTAACCCCTTATAACCCTCCCAGAACATTACACTCAGAGAATCAAAAACTACTTATAGTGCCTAGAACAAATCGCCTATATAAAGGCGACCGTGCCTTTGCAGTAATATGGCCGAGACAGTGGAATGTGCTGCCGCTACCTATTAGGTCTGCCAAATCGCTGTCAATGATTAAGAATTTGTTGAAAGCGCACCTAATGCTGGTAGCGTATAATGGTTAGATGTGGTGTTTTATATGTTGTCTATTTATTGGTCTGTGTGTCCTTTTTTTACATTTTTTTATATTTTTATATAAAGCACTTTGGTTCAACCTTGGTTGTGTTTTAACAGTGCTATATAAATAAACAAGAACAAGAACAAGATGATAACATATTGGTACTGGGTTGCTACTATAATAATGTAAGGCGTGGGGTTTAACTGTCTGTGGATTAATCTCAAGAATGACGATGGACTTGGAATATTGATGGCTAACAACTTTTATTGAGCAGAGTGTTAGAACTGGGGAGCAGAGCAACACTACACTTCTCTCCCGCACAAAACTCCTCGACTCTCCCAAAACTCCTCCCCTCTCATTACATCATCCTCTTTCGCTGAGGACTCAACACCAAAATAAAAGTCCTTAACAAAAATATGTATAAATAGAATACAACGAATATTAAACAAAAGAAACGTCACATTAGTTACCCTGTGGGAAAAGAAACGTCCACGTTTTCAACATACAGAAAATAACAATGTCATTAATAAACCAGGCAAAGCAATGTGCAGATTATTGGTGCACTAAAACCAAAAGTTTCAATAAACACAATATGGTCTGTAGTCCAAGACATGCAAGGATTTCAGCAAAAGTTATAAAGCAAAGGATGGATAACCCTTTTTCTTTTTTTTTCCTTTTTTTTTTAAATTTTACTTCACAACATAGTCTTTGAACTTTGCAGGCAATTTGACAGGCCTGCGACCTAACGTCTAGAGTCTAGAACAGCCTGTGGAGCCACAGCAGTAGGACAGCCCCCTTTTGAGGTTACAGTGTCCATATTATCAGACTGAGGGACATGAAACTGTCCAGTGTTTTGAGTTACGCTCAGCGGTGACTGTCCCACAAACAATGACCTAGTTGGACTCTGATTGGGGACTTCTCCAGTAAAGACAACAGAAGGCAAGTTCTCTCGGACAGCAAGCATAGAAGAATTAGAAGTGCTAGGTTGTACTTCCTTTTCAACAGTCTGTGTAATAGGAGACGATGCATCTGATGCTGTAAGCCCCAGCTTATATGTGGAAGGCAGGTAGGGTTTAAGACGGTTATGATGTACCCGTCAGGAAAACCTTTTGGCTGAATAGCATACAGCACATGATAACCATCGGCAGGCTGAACAGTTTGTGTTACAACGTAGGGTCCTTGCCAGCGTGGGGCCAGTTTACATCGGGGATGAGCTGGATCATTCAGCCAAACCAAGTCTCCCACACTGTATGTGGTGAATTTGGCATTTTTGTCATATTGAGCTTTTTGCTGTACATGAGCATGTTCCTGATTCTCCTGACGCAACTTGAATGCAAACTGCAGTTTCCTGTAGACAGACGTAGCATACTCTGCCGGGGTGCCAGCAGAGGCAGTAGAAGCTTCAGTAGGACAAGGAAAGAGTAAATGAACAGGCAGTCTGGCTTCACGTCCATGAACGAGGAAAAAAGGGGTGTATCCAGTACTGCTGTGCACACTGGTATTGTAAGATGACTGGATTGACCTCAACATGGTATCCCATGGCTCTGTTTGCTGATACAGACATTTACTCAATTGGTCTTTCAGTGTGCGATTGAATCTTTCAATTAAACCATCTCCCTCAGGATGATAAGGAGAAGTCCTAGTTTTGGTGACACCCAACTTGGAACACAACTCCTGGATTAAATCTGCCTCAAACTGGTGGCCTTGATATGTATGAAGGCATTCAGGAACACCATGCTCTGTGACATACTGTTCAAAAATACAGTGTGCCACCGTTACAGTTCTTTGGTCCTTCATGGGGTACAAATTCACGTACTTGGTGAAATAGTCTTGAAGAAAAAGGACATATCTATGGCCTGACGGTGTCACAGGAAGCTCAGTTATGTCAGCTGCCACCTTTTCAAAAGGATGATTGGCACGAATAGTCTGTAAGGGAGCTACTCGATGTGGGACTGGCATAGTTCTAGACGGGCATGAAACACACTGTTGGCAGTAGTCCTCTATGTCTCTAGCCATATATGTGACCCTGGATCACAAAACCAGTCTTATGTTGCACGGGTATATTTGTGGCAATAGCCAACAAAACATTGTATGGGTCAAAATTATAGATTTTTCTTTTATGCCAAAAATCATTAGGATATTAAGTAAAGATCATGTTCCATGAAGATATTTTGTAAATTTCCCACCTTAAATATATAAAACATTTATTTTTGTGAATGGATGCAGCACTATCGCCAATAGAAATGGACAACTTTAAAGGCGATTTCTCAATATTTTGATTTTTCTGTACCCTCAGATTCCAGATTTTCAAATAGTTGTATCTCGGCCAAATATTGTCCTATCCTAACAAACCATACATCAATGGAACGATTATGTATTCAGCTTTCAGATGATGTATAAATCTCAATTTAAAAAAAATTACCCATAAGACTGGTTTTGTGGTCCAGGGTCACATATGGCCAATAGAAATGCTCCCTGCCCCTTGCAAGTGTCTTTTTATAGCCAAGGTGACCTACAGTGGAATGACCATGTAAAAACTGTAATACCTGGGTACAGGTTTACTGGGAATGACTACATGAAGAGAGGGTGACTCTTTTGGTTTGTTACAGGCAAAACGGTAGATTTTTCCATCCTGCAAATGCAGTCTATCAAACTGTCGCCAGTACACTTTGAGCTCTGTCGAACCTTTCTTTAGAACCCAAGCTGGGGGTCTCTTTTCTTCCTTCAACCATTCACTCACTGTCCTCAGTGTGGCATCATCTTTCTGACACTGTGCAAGATCGACTGACAAAGTCTGAGAAAGGTCTATGACAGCATGAGCGGTCAGAGGGGCGGTGTCTACAGAAGGTTCTGGTTTGTCTGACATTGCGGGAACAGAAGGAAGAGTATCACTGTGACTCGGGCGTCTAGATAGTGAATCTGCATTTGTGTGCTTTACGCCGTTCTTGTGTTGTATGACCCAATTGTACACGTCAAGCTCCAATACCCAACGTGCCCTACGTCCTGTTGGATCTCGATCAATAGGCATTGTCTTTAACCCTAACAAGGGGCGATGGTCTGTAACAATCACAAAGGGGCATCCTTGCAAGTAGTGTGAAAAATGTCGAACAGACCAAACAATAGCCCACCATTCTCTGTCAAAGGTGGACCAGTTACGCTCTGTTGTGCTTAGCACATGACTGGCATAGGCTACTACCTTTTCAACACCCTGTTGCTGTTGTGCAAGCACGGAGCCAATCGCATGGTGAGATGCGTCCGTATAGCGAATAAAAGACTTGCTGAAATCAGGGTAGGTGAGAATAGGAGGGGAGGATAGAACATGGCGAAAATACTGAAATGTGTCCTAACATTGTTCGCTTCATGTGAATTTGGTATGTTTCCTCGTCAGAATGTGTAAAGGGGCTGCCTTTTCCGCAAAGTCTCTGATAAACCGGCGATAGTATGAACAGAGGCCTATGAAAGCTCTAACCTCTGTAGGTGTAGTTGGACGAGGCCAATTCAGCACTTTCTCAGTCACTTAGGGGTCAGGTTGAATGCCGTCCTTTGACACCACATGTCCTAGAAAGAGTACAGATTGCTTGAAAAACTTACACTTTTGAGGATGGAGTTTGAGACTGGCCTGGCGCAATCTACCAAACACTTCAGTGAGATCGTGAATGTGATCTTTAAAGGTCTTACTGAAGACTATGATGTCATCGAGATAAACCAGAGTCTTAGACCAGTGGAGGCCACGGAGAATAAGCTCCATCAACCTCTGAAATGTTGGGGGGGCATTAGTAAGGCCCATTGGCATGACCTTAAACTGATAGAGGGAATCTCCTGTAGCAAAGGCAGTTTTTTCTTTACTAGCATCATCCATTTGAGTCTGCCAATAGCCACTTGACAAATCTAGAGTGCTAAATAGGGTGGCTCCAGAAAGGGCATCTAAACTGTCATCCACACGTGGCAGTGGATGTGCATCTTTGATGGTTATCGAGTTCAAACGCCTATAATCAATACAAAATCTGTAAGAACCATCCTTCTTACGAACAAGTATCGCGGGGGAGGCCCATGGGCTATGGCTAGGCTCAATTAAGTCAGCATCAAGGAGTTTTTGTACTTGTCTGTGGATTTCCTCTCGTAGGACAGGATATGTACGGTTTGCTCTCTGACGCACAGGGGATGTGGAAGATGTGTGTATGCTATGCCTAATCAAATCAGTCCTACCTAGATCAGTAGAGGAAGTACTGAATACATCACAGTTCTCTTGTAGGAGGGAAAAAGGTTGGCAGGTTAACCTGAGCTACAAGACCATCCACAGGCTTATAGAAATCAGAAGGCATGTCACGCATGTATAGAACTGACCCAAATGGGTCTGTTTGGGCAACTCAATGTCTTGGTGTGTAGGATTAAGCAGATGAACTACTGTGAGCCCATTTCCGACATTAGAGAAGCTACGAGCAACAGCTAAATCTTTGTCAAAGGTCACATGTGGTTCCAGAATACCTTGAAAACCATGTAGCTGACTTCCTGTTTCTGAGGTACATGCTACAGAGGCAGGAACAACAATCTCTGTCAAAGGGGGGACTGAGACCTGTGAAAGGAGGAACACATTACAGCAAAAAGGCAGTGCTTGGGAGGAACTGAGAAGTTACATTTTGTCATTCTTGAACAAAAAAAAACACCAGAGGCTGTGTCAATTGAAGCACCATGCATTTTGAAAAAGTCCCACCCAAGAAGAGCATCCTGTCTAGAGTCTCTTACGACATACATGTTCATACTGAACGTGTGACCCCAGATGTAATGTGACAGATAATGAGCCTAAAATGTCTAGCTGTTGTCCTATCAGTGTGTGTGCCACCTGGAAACTTTTCAGTAAGGGGCGATGTTTAAGTGCAGGGATGCGTTGACGTAAGGCCTCACTGATGAGTGACAAACCAGCGCCCGTGTCAATGAAAATACTGACTTATTGGTCCTCGACGAGGCCTTTTATGTAAGGTGTCCTGACTGTGGTGTCCACAGATGTGACTGCATTGTTGCTATGGGCCGCTGACAGTTGAACTGAAGATTTGCCCTCATCTCCAGTTACCACTCGTTTCCCGAATGCTGATGTTCGACGAAGTGTACACGTCTGTGATACTGCTCATCCCTCCATCGATCTCGGTTCTCACCTGGGCTGCTGTCATCCTTCAGTTGATGCCTTTAGCTGGGTTGAGAAGGCACTGAGTCATCGTATGCAGTATATCTCTGCTGAGGGCTAAAGTGGGTCTCTCTACTGTCGTATCGTAAGGGTCTGTCATACTCTTGCTGCTGATGATGATAACTTGGCCCGGGGCTCCCGTGTAGTCTGCGATGACTGTTACTGGAACGTACAGGAAATCTTCCTCTGAAGTAGGGCTCATCAGATGCGGTGAAATGTTGATAACGAGAAGATGGCATATAGTGATTGTCTATCACCCTGTCAAGTGAAGGTGATGTCTGACGATAGGTGAAGTGACGATCAGGAGGTGAGACAGCACTGGTGTGATGAGGCTTAGGCTCCGTCAACATAGTCACGACAGACTGAAGTTTGTCTACTTTCAGATGGAGGTCACTGAGCTGCGCTGCGAGCATATTGGCAGACTCAGTTGTGAGGCTGTGTACCTCGGCAGGTTGAGGTGCAGAGGATGTCGGCAGTGGAAAAGGCTCAGTGACTGTGGAACGTGCCCTCTCACACCGACCAGCTACTTTAATCGCATCCTCAAGTGTAGTTACACCAAACTCATACAGTTTAGTTTGCAATGAAAGTTCAAGTCCAGCTATAAAGCGTTGCAAAATTTCACCTTTGATGGCAGATTCTCCATAATCCGGAAAAGCCTGGTGAACAAGGCGGGTCAATTCAGCAGCATACACTTCCAGTGGCTCGTTACTCCGACGCGGTCTGGCATTTAAGTATGTCTGAAAAGTTCTCAGTAGCTGTTTGTGGTCAAAAACTGCAACAATTGTGTTACATATTTTGCATCGTACTGTCATAATCAGCTTTTATGTCATCCGACAAACTATCCCAGTAACTGAATGCAGCACCGGCCAATCTTGAGGGAAGTACTTTGGCAAGCTGAGGTTTGTCCATACCTGAGGTCTCACAGCATACTTGAAAATGATGAGCCCATTGAGAAAAGCTTTCGTTGTCATCCCCAGTGAAGTCTGGAGGTAAAACAGCTCTGAAGTGCACTTGTGGGGTTGTTACATTGTCTTCAGCCATGTATGAAAAGAGTGATGCCAATGCAATTGTACCAACCAGGCCAGTACCAGCAAAGTCTTTTATTTATAAAGATTGTCTGCAAGTTAGACTTATACTGTAACTTTTGTAGTGAGGATGAATATTAAAAAAAAGTAGATGAACACGTAAAATAAGTCTATTTTAGAAGTCTTATTTGCAGTGCTTTCTCCTTCTACTCTTGGCTATGTGCAGTTACCAAAGTCCGCCACAGGAGGGAGACACGAGCGCACGTTTCAGAAAAAGTGAGCGTCGTCAAATCCTGGCAATGAGCCAACTTCAAACCGTTGAGATGCAGGCGTCTTCTTTAAAGTCCCTGTAAAGGCAATTCTAAAAAAAAAATCTAAACACATTAGAAATGTTAGAAATGTTTTGCTAAAACATATTACAAAGACCGTGAACTGTGAAGTACTGAATTGTGGAGTTAGACCGTTAAACAGTTTTTCACCATTGCTGTGTTCCGGATTTTTTGGGCGGGGCTAAAACGGGGGCTCGATGACGCACTGAAGCCCCTGAACTCCTGGACACGCCCCTACTTGATGACGCACTGGAGCCCCTGACGCTGTCCCCTCCCCTAACAATATAAATAGAGCACATTCACATCAGTTTGCCGATCGCGAGTTTATATGATATCTATGGTTACTACAGCCTACAGTTTGCTAGCTAGCTATGCCTCATCACGGAAATGCATATAATCTGGATGCGATCACGTACAAAACAGATCAGAGTGTCCTTATTTAAATTTCCGAAAAACTATAACGTATCACATCAACAAGAGGTGGATTAATTTTGTGAAGAGCCACCTTGGTGGAGAGCTGAGGATCACCGCCAAAACCTGCCTCTGTAGTGATCATTTTACACGGGATAGTTTTATAAACTTTCGTCGGAGACAACTGGGATTCACTGATAGTCCGCTGTTACTGGTGAATGGGGCCGAGCCGACTATCTCCCGCCTCGCCCTTTATCATCCCGTCGCGCCGACAACTGGTGCCATCGTTGGCAGTGCGTGCCCACCAATGAGTGTAAGTTGTTGCCTTGTGTGCTAATGTTATAATTATAGTAGGTAGTCCAGGCTCGAACATGTATGGCTTTGTAAAAACAATTAAGCTGCTATAGGAGCATCCATTCCGGCTGTAGCGGTGACAGACAGTTGAGTGTGGCGACGGCAGCTTTCCCGCGAGTGGGTGTGGTTTCAGCGCAGCCAGCGGACACGCCCCCAGCGTTTGAGAGCAGAGACTCCTGCTCATTTTTTCAAGATTTTGATAGCTTATTTTATGTACTTGCCGGCTTTTTGGGTGGCTAATAACGCATTTTTCTGTGGTGTGACACACTCAGAACACATACTTAATTTTGACTTTACAGGGACTTTAAGTCTTTTTTTTTTTTACCAAAATAAAACGAAATAAACAAATAACTATACATGAAAAGAAAACTCACACGATGGTGAAAACAATAAAGCTGCTCTAAAGTTATAAATATTGTCCGTCTGAATACAGTCCATGTAAATGAAAATGTTACACGTTAAGCAAAACGCGTCCGTACCCGTTTAACAGCAACTTCTCCCAAAGAGGCCGGAGACAATCACCGCTGCCACCAATAAATATGTAAGGCGTGGGGTTTAACTGTCCATGGATTAATCTCAAGAATGACGATGTACTTGAAATATTGACGGCTAACAACTTTTATTGAGCAGAGTGTTAGAACTGGGGAGCAGAGCAACGCCACACTTCTCTCCCGCACAAAACTCCTTGGGTGCTTCTCATTTCTTATTTGTGCATCCTCGTTTCCTTTCCTCGCTTCCTTTCCTCGCGTCTCAGCTCCGCCCCCTGTAGGATGCGAGGGAAGGCTGCAAGGAAAAGACGCGAGGACGGAGGAATCGAATGTAACTTTTTTTTAATCATTGGAATACTTGATCACTCAAGCGTCACTTCATCGCGTCATCAGCAGCGCTCAAAGGATCTGCCCTTATGTTGTTGAAGTTTGTTTATTTAAGAAATTCATAATAAATATAATAATAAAGCAAGATACCCTGTTGAAATATGTGAGATGTGTGGTTTATATAAACGGCAAAGGTAAAGTATAAATTAAAATGATTGTGACCGATGTGAAGGGGGTGGAGAATTTAGACGTGCGTCACGTTTAAGTCGATAAAACTTTTCCGCATAGGATACACCTGTGTATCCTCGCTCATGACTAACTCCTCGATCCTCGACTCCTCGCGGTGCAATTAGGCCCCATTTACACTGCATGGTTCAAGTGACCCAATTCCGATTTTTTCCTCTCATGTGGCACAGATCGGATATGACCGGTGAACGTGTAAGCAGGAAAAAACCGCATGGATTCCGATTTTCTCAGATCGGATTCAGGCCTCACTCATATGTGGTCATAAATCGGATATGAATCGGATACGTGCATTTGCGTGTGCCATGTAAGCAGACAAATCGGATATTCCCCAGTAAATGCGAGTCGTACGTCATTAAAAAAGTGACATCAACTCAGGTGGACACCACCAACTGAGATCACATGACTTATTATAGGCGCGATGGAGGTCAAAGGCTCAACACAGTGGAGTAATTTTTTCTACACCTTACGAGAGCAATGTTTTGCTGACCTTTGAAAATAGTGCGGAAAGCAAAACACTGCATAATTAGAGATGCGTGGATGAGCTCCAACGTCACCCGAATCCGCAGCCAAAAACAAATCATCCACCTGCCTCTCACCTGCACCAATAATTTTCTCTGATTTAAGTATCCGCACCCTATGGTCAAAGTTATTATTCTTATGTGTGGTTATGCGTGAGGATAAATGGATGATCATCACCTTCAACAGCGGACTCGAGGCGACGGTTGATGCGCGCATCCAATGCAATGATGAATGAGCGCTGCTTTTAAATGAACATTTCTTTAAAACAAAATTTATTTGACAGAATTTCATTTTCTTAATGGCATAAACAGGCTTTACTCCCTTGAAACTTAAACTGGAATGGAACATGCTCATATTTTAGAGAATGTAGTTAATATTTTCATTAATAATGATTTATCTATCCAACCGCGACCCACCCGAAATTAATCAGAATGTTATTTTTATTAGCCTACTTGACCCGCGGATTATCCGCAGAGCCCCCGCGGATATAACCGCGATACGCGCATCACTATAATAATTTTGTCTGCTTCTGCATCCATTGCATATAGAGCTGTTTTACTTCATTTTCCGGGCCAGAACGTCTACATTTGGTTGTTTTGGCAGTGTATAGTGTAAATGCAAATATCGGATACGGGTCACTTTTAAAAGATGATGTAAGCGGGTCGTCAAAAAAATTGGATATAGTCAGCAAATCGGAATTGGGCATCAAGACCTGCTGTGTAAATGCAGCCTTAGAGAATTGAGATGTCCTTCAAGATGGCTGAGCTCGATCGGTTTCCGGGTCATAGGATGGAGGACGGAGGAGAGAGGAGACGAGGAGGGATATTGAAAAGCACCCCTTGAGTCTCCCAAAACTCCTCCCCTCTCATTACATCATCCTCTTTCTCTGAGGACCCAACACCAAAATAAAAGTCCTTAACAAAAATATGTATAAATAGAATACAATGAATATTAAACAAAAGAAACGTCACCATAATATGGGGCCTGTTTTCACCTGTTTACTTCATGTATTTTCTCTGATCGGATAGCTGTCCTATCATGAAAAGACAGGTGTAAATGACCTCCGAAACGCATTTGAGACGGATTTAAATATGATCACTCAAACCACTTCAGGAAGTGGTGTGAGATGCATTCTAGACAAAACTGGACAAGTGTAAATGCATCTGGTTGTTGAAGCCACATATGTAAATTTTACTCATCTCAAAATGTTATAAAAAAAACAAACAAAAAAACAGCTTGCAGTAGCCAAATCTGACAGCAATAAGCATCGCCACAGATATGGCCCACCGCAGAGAGTGTGTATCTCTTCAGCAACCTGACGCGCAAACTGATACAAAGGAAAAGTGCGGCGTCACGTCCTTAAAGGGGTGATGAACTGAGAAATCAAAATTTCCTTGAGCTTTTGACATATAAGAGATCATCATACTATAATAATATCCTGTAAGTTTCAGAACTGAAAACTACCTTGTTAGTCCAATAAAAGCTTTTATAGACATCAGGCTCAGCAAACGACTCGTTTTTCAAAGTGGGGAACTATGACGTCAAAGAGGATAAAACACCGCCTCCACAAAAGAAGCTCAACGCCTACTTCAATACGGCCTGTTTAGCCCCGCCCACCGATTCGCCCAAACATGCTAAATAACATAGGACGACATGATAATTGCTAAACCGGATCGAGCTACTTCCAAGCAATAAACATGCTGTTTACTAAATATTGTGCAGTGCCTGTTTGTGGAAGAAGACAGTCTGCATAAGCTTCCTTCGGATTCCAGCATGGTTAAACTTTATTAAATCAGTCAATCACAATTTCCCGACACGGATCTGCCAGCAACATGTAAGTAACCATGTGTATTCTAATGCCTGATCTGCGATCAGTGATTTCTGTGTAATTATCCAAGTTCAGATATTTATCTTTCTATTTCTCGTTCAATACTGTTTATGCATCAGTGACTAAACGATCAACTTCACATAATTTCTCGTAGAATTATGAAAATAATATTTTTTAAACTGAAAGCGATCAAAGAACGATCCCTTTCCAATCGCCCAAGCTGTCAATCAAACAGCACAGCGCGAGCCGCGAGAGCTTATCTGGACCAAGCGGCAACCTCCCCGTCTCTCTCTTGAAACCAACACGGAAGTGAGTTAAACTGCAATTCGTTGACTGGCCACTTGAGGCTGGTGTCAAAAGTGAGTCAAATCTGTATCTCCCCCATGTTAAAATGCCAAATTTTACAGCAGAAAAAAACGTGTTTACAGCCTGGTGTCTGTATGTGGCTTTGGTCTATACAGCTAATTTTGCCCTTCATGACAACTGTGAGGGGGGTGATTTTTTTTATAACTCATCCGTTTAGTTGATTAATATTTAAAGTTCTGCATAATTAAGGGTGTGTCCACTTGAGTGACAGGTGGATTGCCCTTCGCCCATGGCTTTGGATTCTGTCGTTGTCGTCGAGTATCGTTCGAGAGAACAACCAGCGCTGTATTTCAGTTGTTTTCCTCTGTGAACATGCACTAATGGATGTCTGACAATTTCGTTGCTTTTTGGAGTTTTCAGATTTAAAAACGTCAATAAAGGCTCGTTCGTTCTGCTCTCACGGAACAGATTATAATATGCTTAAGTACCGTCAGATGAAATCCTGCAGGTGTCGGCGCTTTCTCCGTCCATGCTATAAATGCACATCCTTGAATGAGCGCGGATTTCCAGCGCATTTACTTGAACTTCATAGGTAACGTTAATATATCTATGGTTTAACCCATTTGAGAGGCGGCCAAAATCAGAATTTAAAATGGACTGAATAAGCTCTCTACGAACTTGACGAGCGATGCCGCGCTGACGGACCATAGACTATAAAAAAAGAGTGACTGACATGTATGCACATAAATCACTGTCACACACACTCTCTCAGAGTAATATTAAGTTACTGCATATACATGTTCAACTAGCAGAATAGTACAGAATCACGATACACAGTCTCACTTGTTGCCATGTCTTTTAACTATTTTAATATTTCGAAGGGCAAAAACAGGAACTTTTAATTGGCTTTACATCATCAACTGTCACTTTAGCGCGAGGACCTGTGCAGTCGCAGACTTGGTACTGTCAGTAGAACAAATAAAAGTATCAGATTCTCTGTCTGTAATTGCAAAATTCTTGCTTACTTATTGTGACATGATAGTAACCCTTCTGCTGTGCTAATGCAACCTCAACTACGCTATCAATATCCAAAGTAGCCGAACGTCATGTCGCCTATTCATATTTTTTCTCGAAGTTGGCAGTAACATATCAAAAGGTTTTAATTAAATATAAAGGAGTTTTCTCCAAGGAACTTAGCTCCTTCCTTAGGCACTGGATGAGGTCTGCTCACTCTGCTGGAGAATGACTCTAGGCGCAGCGTGCGTCGAACACGTGTTCCACAACAACAACAACAACACTAGGCTGCCCACAGATGCGCCTGCCTAATAATCGGCTTGATATACTGGATATTGGCCGATGCCGATTATGTTAAAAAATGCACACAAAAAAAACGTCCGATTAATCGTCCGACCGATTAATCGGTCGACCCCTATGCAGCTGAGTCACTTATGGTTACCAACTGAGTTCAGGTACCTTTCGTGTATGTTTGTTTTTCCCGCTCAGGAGAGTGAAGCGGCCAGTTTATTGTTTCAAAGGCCCCCACGTACCCCAGCAACGTCTCAGGCCTGCAACGGTGTGTGTGTGTGGGGCCCCACAGTTTTTCGTTATCATTCTTAAAGGGTTAGTTCACCCAAAAATGAAAATTCTGTCAGTAATTACTCACCCTCATGTTGTTCCAACCCCGTAAGACTTTCGTTCATCTTCGGAACACAAATTAAGATATTTTTGATGAAATCTGAGTGCTGGATCACTCCTCCACAGGCTTATGGACACTATAACTTGCTGGCCCAGAAAATGTATTAAAGACATTGTTAATATAGTCCAAGTGACTCCAGTGGCTCAATTAAGTTTATAAAGCGACGAGAATACTTTTTGTGCGCAAAAACAAACAAAAATAACGACTTTATTCCACTTTTCATTCGCGTCTGTGTTGCACGTCACCACGTATCACACACATGACTAGCGTCGCCGAATAGCGAGCCTACGTGGTGACGTGCAACACAGACGCGCTACGCTATTACACTACGTGAAAAGACTCTAGGCCCAGAGAGAAGGAAATGAAAAGTGGAATAAAGTCATTATTTTTGTTTGTTTTTGCGCACAAAAAGTATTCTCGTCGCTTTATAAACTTAAGATTGAGCCACTGGAGTCACTTGGACTATATTAACAATGTCTTTAATACATTTTCTGGGCCAGCAAGTTATAGTGTCCATAAGCCTGTGGAGGAGTGAGCCAGCTCTCAGATTTAATCAAAAATATCTTAATTTGTGTTCCGAAGATGAACGAAAGTCTTATGGGGTTGGAACAACATGAGGGTGAGTAATTACTGACATAATTTTCATTTTTGGGTGAACTAACCCTTTAATGTGATATTTCAGTGCACTCAGTGCCGGCCCGAGCCTTTTGGGGGCCCTAAGCAGAATTTGATTTGGGGGCCCCCTCCCACCACGCAGAGTCACCAGTGCTTGACGCTTATTGACACAATGTCACGCTATAATGTTACATTATAAATGAATACAATGAGGTTATGTATTAATACAAAATAAATACTTAATAAAAAATAGATACTTAAAAAAGTTTTAACTTTTTCTTTACTCTTTTACTTGGAAGAGTCTCTTGGAAACTTCTGAAAACAAACAGTCACAAAACATATTTAAATTTTTTTTGCAAAATATCCTCCAACGTTTTGCAACACTTTGCAGTTTGAATGATGTCTTGTATGAACATGACGGAGTATGTTTTTATGTTTCCACTGTTCGATCGCGCCCGCGACTCACACACACACACAAACAAACACACACACACACACACACACAAAACATATTCCAGCTTTGTAATCTTCCACTGTATGTTTCCAAGCACATTTTTGCGCGTGTGAAGAGGATGATTTTTTCCGTCGATATTGGAACGTGAGTGAAGTACAAAGCCTATGATAAAGAATAGTTTACCATCCAAATCCACCGCGAATGTTGAAACATTTTGATTCTAATGAGAGAGATACGTGAGCCCAACGCCGCTTACTTTCACTTTCGCTTTAAATTATTTCGTTTTGGCTTGTTTATAGTTATTTTTTTATTCTTGTTCTGTTCTGAATATCATTACATTTAAAGGATAAATCATTGATAAAATAAAATGTTTGTGACATGGCTTAACATTACCGTGACTTTGCGCACAAATTGTCTATGCACGCGAGGTTATGCGCATGACTCAAACACTTCATTTATGTCACTTGTTTAAGTTAATTAATATGTAAAAAAAAAAAAAAAAAAAATCGACAGCAGCAGTTGTAGGCAGGTAGATATTGATCATGAAATCAGAATTTTCTTGTCTTGAATTATTAATAATTTCATTCATTTATGTCACTTGTTTAAGTTAATTAATATGTAAAAAAAAAAAAAAAGCCAAGCGGCCGCTTATGCCTCGGGCCGGCCCTGAGTGCACTTAAAAATCTGTGATTTTCATCTGTAGTGGAAGTGTGACAGACACATTCATTTATTTTGACATATAATATATTGTCTGTTGGGTGTGATATTGTGTCCAGTTGTGAATTGAGATACAATTTGACTGTGAATTACTCACACACTGTTTAATTTGTTATATGAACTAATTTGATTTATTTTTATTTTATACAAATTAAATTTGTTACATTTGGTCACTTTCAAAGACTTTTATTCTTTCAGAAGAGGTTATAACAGTCCTTTTAAGCATAATTGAGTATAGATTATTATTATAATTTTCTACAAGAACATTAATATATTTAGTGACACCAGAGGGGCCTAACTTCAACTTCTGTAGGCATATAGTTACTGAATCTGGAGCGCTGCTTATCCTACTTAATTACATGAAAGGCAAGTAGGGGGCGCTATATATATATATATATATATATATATATATATATATATAAATATAATGATGCACTGTTTTAACAGAAAGACAAGGCAATGTAGCTGTTGTGGAAAAAAGAATACCAGTCACGACCGCAATTGTTCTCCGCTCTGCCATGTTAAAAGTTTATGGCATGCCCAACTCTGAAACTCGGATATTAAATTTATTTCAGAGTTTTCCAGTAGTAAATCCTACTTGAGAACGTCGTCATGTCCAATCATTACAATTCTGATAGCACATGAAGGTAGTACTGTATAACTATTTGTTCAGTTTGGTTTCTTACACACTGCGTTTTTTTTTGTTTTTTTTTGTTTTTTTTTGTATGCAAGGATTAAGCAACAAATGGTGAATTAATTGACAACCAATTTTTTTTTTTAACAATTTTTTTTTTGAACTGAACAGTTTAATTAATGATTTAACAACTCACTCATAAAGGCAGTCCATTGCTTTATTCCTGAATAAATCAGTGTTGATAGAATCGGTTGAATGATGGATTCATCTACTCACTCATAAAGACAGTCACTTGTCGCCACTCGCCACCTACTGGAGTAACCCATTATTAATACACAGACTAACAGTCTGTGTCAAACAAACGCAGACAAGTAGAATGATGTAATAGTGAAAAGCAGAACATCTGCAAATATGCGTTATACTTCTGTCTCTATTGGACAAGACAGTTATGTTCATGTGCACAAAACATTAGTGCACATGCCTGAGTTGTTCAAAAGCATAGCAAGATGTGGGCGTGGCATATATAAAATAGAGGGCTGTACTTTACTGAACCTAAATCTAAACCCTAACCTGAACCATACCATCTTTTAAAGCAAGATCAGAACTCTGCCAGGATAAAATACTAGCCTTTTTGATAGCTTGAATGGGTATCCAGTCGATGTTGTCAGAAAAAGAGAACATTGAGAAAGCAAATCCAGAAGAACAAAACATGTATTTGTAATCATCTCCCTGCTGATGGTAAACAAATAAATGATTACTGTTACATATTGAAGATGTTATTCTAAATCTGTAATGTCTCAGAAAAATTCAATGCAATAAAATGCAATGTAAACAGTGGCCAGACAAAATAACTAACCAAACAAATAAATAAACGGCTAACAAGCTAACCAAATAAATGAAAAGAATACCAAAATTTTTGTTGAAAATTAGTTGTTTTTTTTGGCTACAACATACTGCCTCTGGACATTTATGACTTTGTAAAACTTTCCAGACTGGCATCTCATTAAGAATTTAATGGTGTTTGTAATACGCAATTCTACTACCACATACTGATTTTGCACTGTGGATTACTTTCATGTGTGACCATTGCTCACGCGCATCTAAAATATACAAGAGAGAAATCACCCATTAGGCTACACTAGACTGCTGTAATCATTTAGCAGCTTCAGTATCATGATTGCCCCAAGGCCAGTGGAGGAGAGAACACTGCAAACAAAGTCAGCGTGTTTAGTACTAGAAGTTGATCCCAAGAGTTTTGGGTCAGCTAAGACTCACTGGAGGACAAAAGCACTATACATACACAATGTCCTGGAAAGTGGCTAACTATAATTCATCATCTCCTACATGTGCATCTTTTTAACCTCATAATTACTGGTGAAGAACAAAGGCTGTTTATATAATTGTACAAACTAACTAAATCTAATTAAAATAAGTAAGTGTATTTGAGTGAAGCATTTGCATTTACCCCATCCTTGGGATCCAGATTCTTTTCCTACTCATTAATTTGCTTGCAACTAATTAGGTTGTATGCTTTTTATGTAGCACAAACAATTTGCCACTTTCACTCAAAGTTTTAACAGTATCTTAAAGGAACACGCCGACTTTTGGGGACTTTAGCTTATTCACTTTATCCCCAGAGTTAGATAAGTTCATACATACCCTTTTCATCTCTGTGCGTGCCGTAACTCTGTCTGACGCACCCACCGCTAGCCTAGCTTAGCACAAAGACTGGAGGTAAACGGCTCCAGCTAGCATTCTGCTCCCAATAAGTGACAAAATAACGCCAACATTTTCCTATTTACATGTTGTGATTTGTATAGTCACAGCGTGTACAAATAACAAGGTCACATGAGACACAGCCATCTTCTAACCGTATACATACTGGGAACTATATTATCAGAAGGCGAAGCACTGCTACTTGGGCAGAGTGATTTCAGAGTGACATCAGACAGAGTTACGGCACGCACGGAGATGAGAAGGGTATGTATGGACTTATCTAACTCTGGGGGATACGGTGAATAAGCTAAAGTCCCCAAAAGTCGGTGTGTTCCTTTAAAGAACACAATTTAATGAACTCAATCAGAAAATTATCTTTAAGTGCTAAACAATGAATTTGCTTAATACACTTATGACAGAAATATAACATCTGTCACTCATTCAAAAATATTTCAGTTGAAATGCTGTAGTGCTTGTTTAAACTTGTAATAAATATCACTGACTGGACATGATAAAACAATACTGCCCTACAAATGTAAAGTAAACAAAATACCAATGCTATAAAGCAAGTAAAATGGCTTCAACTTTTTTGATTGAATTTTGATTTGATATGATTTCCATGCTGTTTTTTTTTTTTTTCTGATTCAAAGTTGAGCCAAACCCATCTTGCAGGACAAATCATAATCCTAGAGATCCGATTTTTGCCAAGTGATATAGTAGTTGTAGGTCAGAGTGCATTTATATATATATATATATATATATATATATATATATATATATATATATATATATATATATATATATATATATATATATATAGAGGCTATATTAGTTGAATTAAATGTACTAATCAAATATTATACACCATTTACAGTTTAATGTCCTTTTGGAAATTATTTATTTGTATTAAGCGTCAAATGTGTAATTTACATTTTCACATACACATAATTATTGGCATAGGCAATTATGTTCTTCTCTCTTTCTCTTGCTTGAAAAAAAAAAATCCTTATAGTTCAATTTGGCAGTGTCTTGATTAAATTTTGCTGGAGGCATTTTCTCGCTAACAGACAGAATCCTGGAGACTTTTCACTCCAGAGTTGGTAATGAAGACAGCATGAGGATTTGCAGATGTAGATTAAAAGGTTAAGATCCCATCTGTTGTCAATAAGATGAGGATAAGAGAGACAGAGAACCATGTTCTGAAGCAACGGATGCTCTTTAAGAGCAAGCTGCTGTTGATTTCAAAGGATGCAACTGATTTAAAAAAAACAAAAAAAACATCATCCTTCATACTTGTTGATCATACTCTACAAAATTGGTTTTAGCTAAATATAAAGACAAGAAAAAATACTGTGAAACTTTAAAACTTTAAACCGTGTTGCTCTTCTACTTAAAACTTCCATTTACAAATTTGATCTCAGATTAGTCCATTAGCTGTATTACCAAACCAAGAAGTTGATTTCCAAACACATTGGCTATGTTTACATGCACAACTTTTGTTTCAATCGGACTGAAATCATTCTGATTGATGAATCTGAATGTAGTGTATACACACTATACCATAGACGACAACTAGGGATGGGACGGTATGAAAATTTCATATCACGATTATAGTGACCAAAATTATCGTGATTATAAATATTATCACGGTTTTGTTAAAACGAGATTAAAGTGTTCAAAAAGAACTGATGCTCACACTAAAAACAGTTTAATATTTGAAAATCAACAAACAACAAATAAAACAAGCAGCTCTATGCACTTTTTCAAGCAAGATTATATTCTGTGGCATTTCCTTCCTTATAATGACCGTAGTCAAAAGTAGCAATGCATCATAACACAGATCCATGTATCGCAACGGACGAGCACGCGCTCTCTCGTTTCATTCAAATACAACTTGCCGTCTTGCGTCTCCGTTATTGGGCGATTGTTTTGTACGCTGTACAAAATGGATTTATAAACAGGTAAGATTTAAAACATTAATCTCAATTCAATATGTCCCCGTAATTGTGTGGTAAAAAAAAAAAATCGGTGTAATAAGTGTACAATGATAGTCTTGTTTGAACTTGTTCGCTCGTCTTTGGCTCAAAGCCACTTGCTGCAAACTTTTCTTCGCGGAAGCTTCACGTTTATTTCAAGTGAGTGAGATAAAATATTTCAACTCAAAACAACATTTTGTGCCCAATTATTTCCCAGACGTAGTTTTTGGTAAGTTTACTTGCCTTGTGTTCGCTATAAACAGTGGGTGATGGTCACACAAGAGGACTCGGCAGATTTGAAGTGTTTCCCCCATATTGTAGTGACCATCCTCGATTAAGTTTCACTCAGGACTTTTGTAAAAGCCAAAATATGACCACACCTCAGATTTGATCCTCTTAAAACGCTGAAAAATCTCCCGAGCACGGCCACTGCCTTTCGCCATTCCTTCTCGAATAAAAAAACAACAACATTGCGCGCTGCGTCAGACTGTTGCTGGCTGGACAGGATTTACAGTGAGTTATTAAAATCGCGATAATCAAACACGGTTTTAATGATAATTAAATTTTGAACGATAATACTAACCGTCAGTAAATTTTATCGTGGTTTATAGTGAAACCGGTAATCGTCCCATCCCTAACGACAACCGACAAGCACAACTGAAAGCCCAGGGCTATATCGAGAACAAAGACAACCAAACTAGACACAAGGGCAACCAATGTGTATAGAAACAATCGAAGACATAATCAGTAACCAAGAAAACGTCTCAGGTTATGCAGGGGAACGAGACGCTGCATTCAATGACGACACTTTGGGAAACGCCTCTGTGTGACTGTGTCTGAAGCACGTGTGCAACTACTTCAATCCTACTTGGAGCTGTGTCACCTCGTGACGTGTGACGGCATAAAACGGAAACTACAAAGGGAAGCCGTCAACACAGCAACGTTAGCTTCTGATGGGCTAATGAAAGCCACTCCTAGGCATGCATGAAGAATGGCAAGGGGATGCAGCATCTCGTTCCCCTCTCAGGTAACCACGGTGACATACATAACCTGAGATGTTCCCTTTCGCAGGAACTCACGCTGCGTCCAATGACGACACTTTGGGGAACGAAATACCTGCTTTACCATACTGACAAATGCTTATCCTTGTGTGAAGCTGGCCAGGAAAAACTCTTGAGACCTGGTGTGATCGGCAGATCAAGGCTATAAAACCTTATAAATGCAGGCCTGATAGCGCTCCGGCGCCACGGCGGATTTCCGGCGTACAGACGTGTCTGCCAAAAAAAAAAAAAAAAAAAATCAGGTTCACGTTCGCGTGATCTGACAATTATCCCAAGATCTGAGAGGCGCTTTCACTAAACCACACCAGCAAGCCTACTTCAGCCAATCGGTAATAGGGTAGGGGCTGGTCTTGGGTTTTGGCCAATCAGATTGATTCAGCAGTCACTCCACGTGCAAATTTGTTTTGTGTTTCCCATACACTACGAATGTGTTTCCCACACCGGCAGCGCGAAACATAGCCAAAGTCATGGAGTGCAACTTTATGAAGCCAGGGGAAGACACCAAACTTGTCGATAAAGGCATAAAGAACAAATGGTCTTGGATAGAAGAGGTGGGTAGAGACGAAAAGCCCTTTGGAAGCTGGTGTCAAAAACTCCAGCAACCAGGAGCATGTTTCGCAAGGAAAATATTATATGGAACTAGCGGGAAAAAAGTGCTGCCACGGCACGAGTTAGTCATCAAGCAGCTGTAGCTCGTGGCCTGATTTGAGGTAGCTCGCCAACAGGCCGTTCACATATCGCGTCTTTTGCGCACTCAAGTTCATACAAATGTAGGTGCGCGGTAAGCGCGTGCTCATAATTGAAGCGACGCGCTCGTTTTTTTCCAGGCGTTTTTCGATGGTGGAAATCTATTAGCCACTAAAACTTTTTTGTCATTGTGGAGAGCACAGTGCATGGTTGCATAGCAACGACAGACGCCACGGGAAAATCGGACCTAATTTTACTATTAATAATAAAAGATAAGCTAAAGTGCATTGTAAATGTCAGTAATTTATCTTTTTTTTTTTTTGACTCATTCTTTTTATGAGAGGTTTATCTTTTTATAAAGTTTTTTGTCAAAACTTTATTTGAACTTGTACATGTTAGTATTTAACATGTTGCAAGACACTTAAAATCTGGCTATCATTTTTAATGGTATTATTTTAATGTTTATGTAAACAAAAAGTGCATATTGATGCTTTATTTGTAATTTGCTGGTTTTCGACATAAAACTTGGTGAATTGATTTAATTGTGTAGTATAAGTACTTTTTGAACAGGATTCTGTGATAACCGTGATAATTTTTGTCACTATAATCATGAAATGAAATGTTCTTGCCATTTCATCTCTAGTTATGATCAACTAAAATAATCAACTAATTCTGTGTTTTTTTACAGTATAATATGCAAAGTACAATTCTCTCTAAAAAAAATTATATCTGATTCTGTTCTTTTCTCTGACACGCGTTGTTGGGTGTGGAAGGATAATGTAATTGCTTTATCTGTAAATTAAATTAATGCTTTTTCAATTACTGAATTCATTGAAATAAAATTAATTCTTTGATTTGAATATTTTTTGGCAATACGTCGTGTAAGTCTTAAATTTCAATCTTTATGGTCTTAAAATGTCTTAAAAAGGACTTAAATTTGACTTACTGAAACCTGCTACTGTAATATAGGCTTGTATTGGGTTTGTTCATTTCATGTCTGAATGATGTCCATTTATATCCAAAAAAGTCACCAGAATCTATAATTTAAGGGACTATTTATCAAAATGTTCTCCTAGTGGAGCACACCCCTGGATCCCGCTTGACAATTATGTTGATCAGGGCATCTTGGCTTAGGGGCCCGCTTACCTCCCAGGGAAAAAAGTTCAGGCTCAGGATTTTTTTCTACTATCACCCCTGTAAATGTGTGCGGGAAGGACCACCTTGCCTCATCACCAGTGTTGGGAAGGATACTTTCAAAATGTATTCCGTTACAAAATACAGAATACATGCCCAAAAATGTAATTTGTAACGTATTCCGTTACGTTACTCAATCTGAGTAATGTATTCTGAATACTTGGATTACTTCCACATTGAATTGCATTTTATAAGTGTCGGCCATCAAATCCTGCTTAATAAACAGGCCTATTCTTGCGGGTGCGGTGATGCGGTGGTGACGCGTATGCCAATAAAGCACCTAAAAGCTGTCACAAAGAACCTGCAAAAGTAATAATTATGAATATGTCAAATATAGAAAGGAGATATTTTAATTGTTTAAACAAGTGTTTTCTTTGTCAGTGTCAGCTACAAAGATGAAGTTGACGATGCTGACTCGCGATCTTCGCAGTAGCCTAGTGAACGTGCCAGAGAGAAATGCACATTTCATACGGATTACATATGTAGAGAGCAGTTCTTTCGTGTTGAATTGTTCTGTTTAAAAGTAGACATGTCTGTGAGGCAAGCAGGGCCTACTACCCTGTACGCTGAGCGCCCGTTTCACACATCGTCCGTGTGCGAGTGCGTATGCGCTGCGTGTTGTGGTACAGGAGCAGAACGCGCTATAGTGCTTTCACATATGATGCATTTGCAGTGCGTAACTGATTCGCGGCTGTAGCACAAACACATACACAATATTTGTATTTCAAATCCAGAAGTTTTCAGCAACTTTTATTTAAAAAAAGTTTTGTCACCGGTGCAATTTTCTTTGTAGCCTACACATATACACTCTTTAATAGACGTATTCAAGTTTAAACAATTTAAACAACGTATTAATCAATGCATTACTTCTATATTAAGTTGTTCAAGCAAGTGGTAACATATTTAACATGTAGGCTCTACGGTGGCCGAGAGAGCTCAACGCGCTGCAACTGAAGAAAACACATGCAAATAGAAAAACACCTGCAAATTAAGAAAACATCTTCATCAGTTTCACAACACATGTGTGCTCCAAATACTCACAACACAACCAAATACAGAAATGCGCTGCAAATAGAACAGAACACAACGGAAATGTTTCCGGGGAACCCAATAAGTGACGGACCAGGCAGGGACGTTTTTTATTGCTCGTGAGCATTACCTATGCCCTAATGTTACTCCCTTAAAAGGGCAGACGGCAGAGCCCTTGAAGTGGGCACTTTGGAGGGAGCGGGGCACTTGTGTGCCATTATGTAGCCGTTTGGAACGGACTTGATGAAGGGAGCAACGAAAGCCAATGTAATTTCCTCATTATTTTCACCTGGGATGTTCCCATGACAACGCAGCGCCGTCTCATATTTGGACCTCTATATAGCCTACTGTCTATGATTTGGACCCTTCATTCTAACATTTCTTATGGAACTTATTTTAACATAACATGAATGTGTACAATGTAACTGATGTATATATTAATATCTTTCCCTCATGTTCTTTTTCTCTATCTTTTTTTCTTTAATTTATTTTAGTCTTCAGCTTGTTCTTTTCTGATTAGTATTCTTATGACATTGAACATATTATAAATACATTTTGTATATTGTAGGCTATACAAAGTTGTATGTCATAAACGTGTAATCTCTGTATGTTTTGCAACAAAAATAAAATAATAAATAAAATGAAATTAAAGTAGACAGCTGTAAGCATAGACATCATGTAAGCACGTGCCAGTCGGGTCCGTCACTTATTGGCTTCCCCGGAAACATTTCCGTTGTGTTCTGTCCTATTTGCAGCGCATTTCTGATTTGTTTGTGTTGTGAACTTTTGCAGCGCGTTTCTGTATTTGGTTGTGTTGTGAGTATTTGGAGCACACATGTGTTGTGAAACTGATGAAGATGTTTTCTTAATTTGCAGGTGTTTTTCTATTTGCATGTGTTTTCTTCAGTTGCAGCACGTTGAGCTCTCTCGGCCACCGTACTATTAAAATTGCAAACATTTTAAATTAAAACTTAAAATTGACAAAAACAGCCGACTCCCATGCCTTTTCTTTTGCATAAAAATTTTAATACAATAAATCTTGCATGCCACAAATAACTTGTTTTTCAACCTCCATGAATCAGACTAGTGTTGTTCATTATTTCGCCTTGTTAAAGTAAACTGTAGGCCTAGTTTTCATTGCTTTACCCCGGTCTTAAAGTAAAAAGATGACTGTGAAAAAAAGCAGTATATAATTAAATACATTTATGATGGTATTACTACATTTTATTTAATTAAATGCATTTATGGTGAAATTACTACATTTTCAGCTCAATCTGTGACCTCTTTTGACCACAAAACATGCGCTGTCACTTTAATTCAGCGTTTGCGGCACAGCAGAAATAGACTCTGTGCGGAAACGATTGCTGCACTGCTGTATACGCACCGCAACTGGAACGGATAAACGGACCGCAGTGTGAAAGCTCTAACCTGTTAACATGGGTAAAAAAAAAAAAAAAAAAACGCACTGCAAACAGAGTCGGCTATGTGTGAAACGGGCGTTCATTTATGAGACCAGCTCCAGTTCACGCGCTGGCGCCTCCATGTCCTGATTCGCTATTGTCTGCTATATTTACTTTTTATATATCTAAATCCAGGCAATTGGTTGATGAAACATTAATTAAAATTAAGATACAATTAATACAAAACGAAATTCACTTTAAAGAAAGGCTTTGCTTTCTGTTTGAGGTCTCTGTGAAAGTTTTAAAGCATGTCTTTGAGTGCCGCTTTCAGAGCGCTCACGTCCGTTACGGAGAACTGTCACGACCGTAACATTGTTTTTTTCCCTCAAATGCAAATACGAAAAATAAAATAAATATTTTATGTTCTGTGGAGAGCCAACCCTTCTTCATCCGGTGAGTAGTATAACTTTTGGTTTGCGCAGTGTATATATTTTGCCACCTAAAAGTTAAAGATTTTTTGTGTCACGCATGTTTATTTTCCTCATATTAAATATAAAACACATGTAGACCGATATTTGTCTAATGTCTGGACTCCTTTTTTAAGGGAGTATGGATATATAAACAGACGTTTCACTATTGGTATTAATGCATTTTCGGAGAATTTATATTTCAAGTTTTGACTGCACGTATTAAAAACAAAACAAAAAACATAGGCCTACTTTAAGATGCTTCTTAAGATTTGAGGTGGAGTCTTTGGACGACGCTGAAAGGAGGTTGGTTGCTGGCAAGCAGAGGTTGCACTGCACAGTTATATTTCATTCTCCCTTCTCTTTCTTTAATGTGAAATGCTGTTTGAATTTCCAAGATAGAAACGCATTCTTGCCCTGGCTCTGTTGTTCCAGCTCCATCTCTACCTCTAGCTTCCGCTGCTCCTCTTCCGACTCCATTGTGACTGGTCACGCAAACCGCGCATTTTTTCGTTTTCATATTGGGGCTTCTGGGAAATGCATGGAGTTGCCTTAATTTATTTCGAGAGTGAATAAACTTGTGAAACAGAGAAGTATCGTCATGTAATCCATTGATTTCAACAATGTAACTGTATTCTAAATACCAACTATTTAAATTGTAACTGTAATGGAATACAGTTACTTATAATTTGAATTCTGAATACTTAACGCCGGTACATGTATTCCGTTACTCCCCAACACTGCTCATCACAAACTTCCTGGAGGGAAGCCCCTGACAGTAACGCTTTGGAGGATGCCATACTTCATGTTGTGACAATGCACTTCTATATCACCCGCTTCGATGCTAAGGACATCCAACTCCTCAGAGCTAGACTCAGCAGACACGGGACCCAATCCATGGGTTGCGCAAGCCTGGCCGCTCACATCAAACACAGCCAGGTGGGAGCGGAGCATCCTCAAAGGAAGCTGTTCACAATGTGCACAGCCAGCCCCCTCAAGAGCTGACCGTGCATGCTCCGCTCCCAAGCAGCTAATACAAAGACTGTGTGTGTGCCAACCCGTAATATAACGAGGGCTGGGAGGCACACATGGTCTGAACTGCTTTCTGCTTGCCATTCTTTTTCTTTATAATAAGGAACACAAAACGCCAAATAAACAGGCAGTATATATACTTAAGATCAGTATAAGCACATGTGAAACTAGTCCAATCCTGATCTTCATCAAGCATAGACAGAGTGCTTGATGAAGACAAAAGCTAATGCTGCTGTGTTGCCGGCTTCCCTTTGTTGGTTCCGCATTATGCTGTCACACACCATGAGGTGACACAGCACCGATCAGGATTGGACTAGTTTCACATGTGCTTCAGACGTAGTTACACAGAGGTGTTCCCCAAGTGTCATCATTGGATGCAGCTGTAAGTTATTTGTAAACTAAATCTGAAGGGCAAGCTGTTTAAATGTGTTGTCACATTTATTTCTATAGTGCATTATCACAGTCTGTACGTTGGGTAATAAATGTGAATAACATTAAATTAAGCTGCTCTAATCTGTTTGCATATAGTTCTCTATAGTTGTTAAAAATTAAGTGTTTGATTATTTGCAGATCATGTTAATTTAATGTCCAAATTCACTAATGTCCCTCATTGACAAGTGCTGGCTTAACCCAGCTAACAATTTTAGGTTATAAGAACGTTTCCATAACGTTCCCATTAAGTTATAACAACGTTATTTCTGAATGTTCTAGGAACGTTCACTTATCTCGTTATATAAACTTGCTTGGTTATAAGAATGTTATTCAAACGTTATTAGAACGTTTAATTATCTCGTTATAAAATTAAAATGTTAAAATATTAACATTATTGCTTGGTTATGAGAACGTTATTCAAAACCTTATTAGAACGTTCAATTATGTTATATAAACATTGTATTAACGTTCTTGCTTGGTTATAGTAACGTTATTAGAACGTTCAATTATCCCGTTATATAAACGTTCTCTTAATGTTTTTCTAAGATTATGAAAAACGTTCTTAAAACATTCCATTCACTTGTTTAAACATTTAAACATTCTCAATGTTCTTGCATATAATGTATATAATTTTATGACAATCAATTTATGAAAGCACCTTATTAAGAACTTTCAGATTTTAAAATTAAGACAAAAGATCTAGAAAGATAATTAAAATCAAAAAGACCCATGAATCATGTCTATAATATGTGTAATGTAGTCCACTGAAGGCGAGTTGAAGTGAACCAAAATGTAGTTTATTTCAAGATACAGATACAATTGAAACCGACTTGGGTTGAATTGAAATATGAAATTAACATGAAAATAAACTTGGACTAAACATAGAACAAACTGATTAAACTTCAAAATAATGAAACAAAACTAAAACTACCTCTTTACCTAACCCTAACCTATCAGCAAGCAAAAAAAAACAAACATTTTAAATGACATTATCCACGTCAGCTTCCACTTTCGGCGCATCGGACTGGACTGGACTGAACCCTGAGAGGATCTCTGGAGATACTGCAGGGAGAAAAGAAAACAGTGTTGCATTAAAGTGTGGTGAGATTAGTATAAAAGCACTGGGATGCTGTACTGGCTCATGCAGAATTTCTAATTAGATTTTCTGACCATTTACAAACAGTTTAATTTGCTTTGGAATATTGGGAGAAAACATGAAGATATGAGACAAGCTCTCTGCTCTTGTCCCAAAGCTCAGAGGCAGATGCTACTAAATTTATATTGCTTTTCATGCTCAAGGAATTGTATTTTTTTCTATTTGAATGCACTCTTAAAGTTTGAATTGCATTAATGAGCCGTGCCACACCCCAAAACTGCAATCTAATGATAACTTTGCTTAAATCCAAAATATTTTAAATGGTCATTAATGGATCATAATTATTGCACAAATATTATTAAGTAACAAAAAGCTAAAAATATTAGCCTAAATAATTATTGAACTAAAATATAGTACATTTATTGAATTGATGAAAAGGTACACTTAAAGCTGCAGTAGGTAACTTTTGTAAAAATGTATTTTTTACATATTTGTTAAAACTATCATTATGTCCTGACAGTAGAATATGAGACAGATAATCTGTGAAAAAATCAAGCTCCTCAGGCTCCTCCCAGTGGTCCTATTGCCATTTGCAGAAATACACCGCTCCCGGTCAGAAACAACCAATCAGAGCCAGGAGGAGTGTCTTAGCAGTGTCAATCAAGTGTGTACGCGCTGATCACACCCCTCTCTTGCACAGCGCGTACCGTCGTTCAAAATCAAGATTGCCGGTGTGCCGCAGCTGTGCTAATGGCGGACAAACAACCAAAACTGCAAATTTCTCGAGTGGCACCAGCTCATACAACAAAGACAGGTAAACGGAAAAAGACAGATGACGATAAACAAGCCCGTCGGAGCCCATCGACTCAGTGTCAAAACTCTAGCCGCATAACATACAGATAAAATGTCACGCACTGTGCAAAGCAACAATTGAAACCTGCTAATTCACTGGCTTGTCATGTTGCTGAAATAATGTACTAGCAAACCTTATTTAGCATTACATATCACTAGAATAATTACTTACATACTGTAATGTTAGTTACCGTTATATTATCTTACTAGCTATTTATAACTTATAGAAAGAGTGCAATGTTATAAAGTTACATTACATGTATTGCCAAATACGTAATGATTTGAGGACCAAGTTTGTAGTCAAAGTATGGGCAGGCCATAGTCAATGTAAAGCATATTGTTGATGTTTCGTCCCTACCAGTGAATGTGTTTATTCGAACTGTTTATTCGCCGTCATCAGTGACCCTGCTTACTAGCCTGCGCGTTCACGGCAGGCTCCATTGTGGTGGGGGAGGAGCTGTGGAGGGAGGGCTGTAGCACAGCAGAGAGTAAGGGGGAGTGACCTGTAAGTTGTGCTTGTTCAAATTTTCAGGCTAAGTCAACGTTTTCTAAAAACTCCCTACTGCAGCTTTAAGGTGTTTGGTCACTTGAGGAGTATGAGTGTGTGACCCAATTATCGTATCGGAAAACATGAGGGTTAAACTCAAGAAAAACATTAATGTTTTCTCTCCATCATTCCCCAGAATAAAATGCCCCACCTAATGTGGTCCTCGTAGTAATCAATGCATATTATGTGTTAATATTTAGCAGGAATTGCTGCGAATATAATGAAACTGCTGTCTATCCTGCTTAAACCATTAAAAAAGATTGAGTGCAGTTGTTTCGCACTATTGAGAGCTACATGAACCACGTGACCACGAGATCAAAGTTGTCGCAACTCTCTTTCAACGGCTCTGCATCACTGCAACGCCAGAGGCACCGGTTACCATAGAAACTCGAGCCTATAACTGCACCAAGCCACAAATACAAATTTTAACGTAATTTGAGCAAGAGAGGCAAACAGTGTTGTTCTCAGTGAAACATGTTATTTAACTGAGTTTGTTAAGCAGTTTTTGAGATTTCAGTATTCCCCAATTCAAATAGATAGTACTTTCCCAAAAATAGCTGCCTGGAGGAATTGAAAATATGGCCTTCCTTACACTGTACATTAAAAATTAGCACAATTTATGATACTGATGGTTGTTAAAGGTGCAATGTGTAATATTTCTGAGGAATTATTGACAGAAATGCAATATAAGATCCATAACTATGTTTTCAGTGGTGTATAAAGACCTTACTTAATGAACCGTTATGTTTTTATTACCTTAGAATGAGTCATTTATATCTTCATAACCGCGGGCAGCCCCCTTCTATGAAGGCAGCCGACAGCGAACAAACAGCGCTACAGAGCGCGTTTAGTCACTAACTTGAATGAAAAGCAGCAGAAAAAGACGCAGCAGAATACTCAGGTTGTCCCTGACTCTGCAAACGTGGAGAAAAACATGCTGTCTGAACGACGCCTCCGACATCGTAACGTTAGCTATTTTGATTTGATTTGAGCAGAGGAGGTAATCATGGAGAGGAAGAGGCAATCTAAAGCTTGGCTTTATTTTACTAAACAAGACAAATTATGCCGTTTGCAATAACAGGGTTTTTCCTGCATTGAACTTGTTTTAGCGCCCGCCAAAGCGAATTTTTGTTCTATAGTTATCGTTCTTGGTGTGAACAGGCCTTAAGGCATTAATATATGCTTTATAAGTACAAACTAACAGCCAATATCCTAGTAATATGCATGCTAATAAGCAAATAGTTAATAGTGAGAATTGGACCCTAAACTAAAGTGTTACCATACATTAAAATACTTTTGTACTCAAGTAAAATATACAGTATTAAAATTACTACACTTTTGCTGGAGTAAAGTTTCATTCAGGGTATCTTTACTTCAATTCACATATGTGACCCTAGACCACAAAACCAGTCATAAGTCGCATGGGTATATTTGTGGCACTAGCACAACATTGTATGGGTCAAAATTATCGATTTTTCTTTTATGCCAAAAATCATTAGGATGTTAAGTAAAGATAATGTTCCATGAAGATATTTTGTAACTTTCCTACCGTAAATCTATAAAACATTTATGCAGAATGCAGCACAATCGCGAACATAAAATGGACAACTTTATTTTTTATTTTTTGCACCCTCAGATTCCTGATTTTCAAATAGTTGTATCTCGGCCAAATATTGTCTTATCCTAACAAACCATACATCAATGGAAAGCTTATTTATTCAGCTTTCAGATGTAATACATTGTATTACATGTACATGTACAGTATACATTTCAATTAAAAAACAAATTGGCTCCTGTGACTGGTTTTGTGGTCAAGGGTCACATATGATTTATTTACCACTGCTGTCTGCAGGTGTGTTCAGAAAACTTGTTTGAAATCTGTCATTATTTTTGCAATTCCATCTTGTGCCGCTAGTATTGCAAAAATTACACACTTCACCTTTAATGCAGTGGTATGTTTATAAAGAAGGAGAAAAAATAATCCTATCTCCTCTATGCAGAAGGCTCCAGAGAATTTGATTCCTTTTCATGTGTCAGAATGGAGGTGTTATTCTCCTCCTCAAGGTTTTTATCACCTCACATGCCCTGACAGCTTCAAGCCGCTTTCTCAAGAACATTCATAAACAGTATTATAGGACACATTGAGAAGAGAGAAAAAGGAAGCGAAATGGGAAGACGGAAACATCAATTGTTTAAATATTCTGACTTTTTTATTAAATCCATTCTCATTATCCATGCAAACACACTGTTAACATGCATTGAGGATTAGTGTAAAGAAATTTGTTGACAGTTTTTTTTTTTTTTTTTTTTTTTTTTGTATGTGTGAGTGAGAGATGAATGATTTCCTTTCCTCTTTGCCCTTCTTCTCTTTTTCAATTTACCCTGACAATGATTTCAAAGGGGTTTTGTGCTGTTAAGTCCTGAACAAAACTAATCCGACATTTTTGACACCTGTTTATGCTCCTATATCCATCACCAATTCTTCGGACTATAAATGCAGCTAGAAAGGTTTATTTTTTATTTATTTTTTTATGACATTGTGTATATCGTCATTCATAACCAGAAGTTCAATATAATGGTGAGATAAGTCCAAAGGAATTGGCTTTCAGAACTTGCACAGAATCTCAACACATTAAAGAGGTTTCTTTTTTTTTTCAGACATAAAGGTTTAATAATATTACTTTCACCGGCCAAGCAGACAGGTTTGATGTGTGTCTCAGTATAGGAGTCTCTGTGAAATACACCGTAGCCTGCTTTCCCTCATCACCATTAAAGCCTGTCAGAAGCAGAGCTTAAGCAATAACATGGCAGACATACACAGAGTAATTCCTCACATCAGACACATGACCTGCACCCCAGAATGTAAGGAGATTAGTCAGGCACATGTATTTGCATTTGTGTGTTTATTAGGAATGTTTCTGTCTGCCTTATCTGCAATGTTAGCTGACACTGAGCTGGATGGCAAAGATCAACCTGTGCTGGAATTACAGAGTTTCATAGGTTTGTTACCTGAACATGCAGAACGATAGCAGATGGTGGAGAATTAGAAATGTATTCTTGAATTTCCAGAGACACATACATTGCATACTTCACTTTTAAAACAAGATGATGAAACATGACCCTCATGCATTTACAGAAAAAGTGAAAGCAATACAGGGATTACAAGAAGCATTTTCTTTAAAAAATATATATAAATAAAAAAATGGCCCATGTGACTGGTTTTGTGGTCTAGGGTAACATTTCTGAAGGATCATGTGACACTGAAGATTGGAGTAATGATGCTGAAAATTATATTTTGCTTAATTACATTTAAAAATATATAGAAATAGAAAACAGCTATTTTAAATAATAATATTTCACAATATATTTGTTTTTGATCACATAAATGCAGCCTTGGTGAGCATAAGAGACTGAAAATCTTGAACGTAAGTGTTTAGGAAGAGTAGGTATAATCATGTTATAATTCACTCCGTGCACGGCGACCGTTGACATTCGAACTTGAGTGTGTGGGCCAGTTCTTCCGGTGATCGGACAGCGAGAGCTAGAGACAACAGAGACCGAGTTCCATTACCACAGAGATATTTTTTCATAATGAGTGTTTTTTATGGAAGAAAAATAATGTCAAATGTTTTTTTAAATAAAAAGCCTGTTGAATTGCACTACTTGAAAAAAAAAAAAATAGGCATTACATTAACCATGCTTGCATTTTAATGCATTGAATTTTTAGGGCTTGCATTTTTATGGGCTGAAATTCAACATGGTTGAATATTTAAGCTCTGAATATTTCAATTAAAAACATTTCAAACACATTTTCATTATTAAAAATTCAATAATCCATATTCACCTTTCATATTTCACTTCCAAAATATTCAAACTGTTTAAAAATACAACCTATAATATTCAACAGGCATTTTTCGGTCGGCAAAAGGCATTTTTTTAAATTCAACATAGACATCCAGGAACTGCAGGAAAAGCAGTAGATTGCCGAGCATACTCTCCATCTGCTGTTAGTCGACCTCACCAGCAGGGGGTGCAAAAGCGCGTGTTGTTGACGAAGACCAGCAACAGTTAGAAGAACAAGCCATTCATTCATAAAACTAATTTACAGCAATGTAAGTGTATTTGTGATTATTATCAGTGGTGCAAAAAGTGGGTATGCGCATAGGGGCGCGCAGCACCAGGGGGGCGCCAAAGCGATGGTCAATTTGTTTATATTTTTTTATATATATACCTAGCTGCTGTTGTGCGTTTCTAAATAGTTTCTGCATTTCCTCAATGTTATATAACTTTTAAGAGGACTAACAGGCTAGAGTAGGATATTCATAAGATTCCATCATAGAATTTTGACATAGAGAGATAATATCGCGAGCAGGCGGGGGCGCCGTGAGCGCTGAGCGAGCAGGTACGAGTCGAAAAAGATGGATAAAGCAAAAAAAGCTGTCGGGACTAAAAATAGAAAAAGAAAGAGGGAAAGGGAGATGGCATGTCAATTGATGCGCCAGCAGCTAAATAAGTGGATGGTCAAAGGCAACAGGTAGGATTTAAAGTGTGACGTCCACGCATGTAGGCTTGGAGATTCCTGGTGGGCCGACGTGCTTTTTGGGCCGATACATCTAATAGGCAATTTTTTTTTTTTTTTTTTTTTTGTCTTAACGGCCCATAAAACTCGTACATCGGCGGCCCATTCGTTTTGTTTCGTTTTGCTTAATTGGCTGCGCTGGGTTAGTGCCGTTGTAATGCATTGGTCAAAAAAAAAAAAAAGTCAGCGTTATTTTATTTTTTTATTTTTTTTGTGTGACATTTTTCATTAAACTCGTAGATCAGCGGCCCATTGGTTCTTTTCTTGATTGACACTGGGCTGGCCCAATCACATCTTTAATGTGAAGTATAGAAATTAGTACAAAACTAATTATGAAAGTTTCCTTTATTTTTCAGTGCATTTGTTTTACAATATATGGCTATTACTATCATGGGATTAATATTATAACTATTATTATGTAGTAGTGTAATGTAGACAGACTGTTACTAAAAAAGGGGCACTGGGTAGTTGCGCCTGTGTACTTTTCCTGTGTAGCCTACATGCATCTTTCTCTACCGTGAACGAGATTAGAATGTTATTCCCCGATGCGGATATACAGATCCAATGTTACATTTTTGAGGTTGACATATATTTGTCTTGGTTGTTTAGTTGCCTTAAAGGGGTGGTTCAGGATTTTCGACATCAGACCTCATTTTCAAGTGAGCCTGGTTGTTATTCATCAGTGGAGACAGTTTTCAAAAAAAATTATCCAGTCCTTACTTTTGGATTGTTCGCCGGTGCTAGGCTAGCGCAAGTCAACGGTGCACGTTAGCCTGCCATTAAAAACAGTTTTACCCACTCCACAGAACACCAAAAGCAAATAAATTATAACGCCAGACTATCGATGTAAATGTCTGTTGAGAGAATAATGTTAGAAATCAAAGTACTCTCAATCTCGATGGACGCTCTCTTGCCTGACGACGTGCGGGCAGGGGGCGTGGGGTCCTCAGAGCCCGCCCAATCCTCACTGCCTGACGCCAGGATAGAGCAGGAATCATCCTCTCCCAGCAGGGCTTCCTCATCCACGATGTCAACGGAAGCGGCGGCAGACGGCGGCCGCTCTCCGTCAGGAAGCGAGGCTGACGAAGCCGGGGAAGCAAGCGGGCGAACCGGCGAGCTTTGGCGGCTGAGGGAGGGTTCCGGGGCCCGCTGGGCACGGCACTTTTTACGGCGCGACGCCGCGGCGGGCGGGGGAGCAGTCTCGGTGAAGAAGGCTAGGCGAGTCCTCAGAGTCGCCATTGCCATCAGCTCGCAGTGAGGGCAGCCGCCGTCAGCGAGCGCGAGAACTGCATGTTCCTCACCCAGGCAGGAAACGCAAACCACGTGGCGGTCCCCGTCGCTGAGTGTGGCTCTGCACGAGCCGCAGGAAGGCATCTTTAAAAAGACGCTAGCTCTTTTAGAATGTGTGTCGCGGCGGCGACACACACACACAAAAGTACAGTGTAATAAGGAAAGGATATAAGCGCCGGAAAGCGCAGCAGGAAGGCAGGAAGGCGGCGCGGCCAGCGACTTCAGTGACTCGTCCCGCTGAAGGTGCTCTCTCTCAGACGGCGCGGCTTCTTCTCCAGCTCCAGCGATGCGTGTGCTTCGCTTGAAGGATGAAAAATCAGATAATAGCTGCCTGCGAGCGGTATTTATAGGCCTAGACCACGCCCATTTCGGCGGGACGAGACGCAGCGGGCGCGAAGTGCCATGATTGGGTCTGGCGTCACGCCAGGCCTCGCTCGATAGGCTGCTGCAGTTGCCGCAGAGCAGCCAATAGGCGCGCGAGCTGCCTCGCCTATGTCTGCATGCTGCCGCAACGCGTTTTGCATTATTACAAAATTAAGGATAATTTTTGGCTTCAATATCTCGCGGAAAAAGGATTTTCCCCTAGCGTAAGATATCTTACGCAGTACGAGAGACCTCTCGTAAGAGAACTGTCTCCACTGATGAATAACAACCAGGCTCACTTGAAAATGAGGTCTGATGTCGAAAATCCTGAACCACCCCTTTAACTTTATATTGTGGCGATGTGCTGCATGCAGGCTATTAGGGTTTCCCTCAATACTTAAGGATTCTCCTGCTGGACATACAAAACTCTTAACGTAGCTAATATAACTAATACAGTGACATTAAAAAACAAATGCAAGTCCAGCTCCAGATGGACTCAGAATAACGCGCAAAGCTTAATGCTGAGCGTTTCCCAGCGATAGACTGGCATAAAGTTGGCTTGACGTTGGACATTCGCACATTTAGGGACCGCCTCTAAAGTGTATACGACTTTGGTATACACGTTTCTAACTTCAATAGCATTTGAATAGAATGACTTACAGTCAGGGGCGTCATGCAAGCCAAAATTCTGGGGGGGCACAATCTGAGACGTTGCAATTGTTTTCTGACGGGTGATATGGATCATGTTAGGAGGGGTCAGGGGGTTTCTCCCCCTGAAAATTTTTAAATTCTGGCTGCTAAACATACCATTTCAATGCAGTTTGGGAGGGACAGAAATACCTTAACGGAGCTAGCAGCAACCCTCCTCTATCTGAGGACTAAGTTAAAGTATCTATTTTGTAAGTTTATGTAAAAGACAGGTTGATGAAAGAACTGTAAGCTCAAATTCAAAAGCTTTTGAAGCATGTTTCATTCAAGCATGTTTACACACACACTTACTGTACACTTAGGCCTACTACACATGATTTTAAAAACAGTACCATTGCAGTTTTTATGTTATGATTTTAAATTGGTATGTGACCTAAGAACGATCTTACATTAACCCTCTGAGGTCGAGAAACGCGCCGACGCGTTTTGCTGGATTTTTTTTCACATAGCAGCAACATAAACTTAAATTACTCCGTCATTTATGGTTATACAGAAAAAAGAAATATAAAAAAATAATCTGCGATATTTCTACTTTTGTATGTGTCCACTTACAATCAAATCAAAACAGTGTGCTTTTGTAAAATAAAGAAAATAAACAGGGTGTGCGTTCTGCCTCTCCGTCGCGGTGAACTTTTTTTTCTTGAGCACGTCTATAAACTGGAAAAAAACTCAGCGAATACTTGTCACACATTTATGAGCCATACACCTTTATACACATTTAAGTGTGTACTTTTAAATGATCGGATTCAAACTGAAAACAAATATTCTCTGTTTAAGTAATTTGTATAAAACCAACAGGATGTCCAGTATCTCAAACGCTTGCTAATTACTTTTTAATTCGACACGCCCACTCGCGCAAAAGAGATTCACATGCAAATCTCCACATGGGACGCGAACGCCCTCGTTACCTCAAACACAAAACACCAAAACACTTCACAAGTCTCTGCTTTTCGTCGAGTTTGGAAGACACGTCTGAGCTTACATTGGATTTACCCCCAGAAGAAGAAGAACGCGATTTGAAGACAAGAAAGATGTAAGGTAAGAAATTCTTACTTATTAGTTTATGGTATTGTAACTTCACATTGCAGTTGAACTGTTGCTAGATACTGTATATGGTGAATATTATACTATTTAGACCCGTGTTTCCTGATAAATACTGTTTGTGGATATCTGCTCAAACATAGATATGTATAACCATAATGTTTAATATTTTGGAGCGCGATGGCGTTTGAATGTATCATATTTTGGAGCGCGCTGTGGGTTTGAGTATCATATTTTGGAGCGCGCTGTGGGTTTTAATGTATCATATTTTGGAGCGCGATTGCGTTTGAAAGGAAAAATGCACCAAACATTAGGCTTTATGTTTTTACTATTATCTCATTTCATATCATCATAACGAATGGAAACATTTGAAGTAACATATGATAATCAATATATTTTTCTCTAGCGTAGTTGTTCTTGAAATCTTTTGGAAGATTTAATTTATTGTTATTATTATTTTATGCAGCACTGCGTAGCCTATGCCTACAAGGCACAACAAACCTGGTGTTCATTATATATTGTTGGAAACGTGTGTGTGTGTATTCTGTGAATTTTAAAAAGAAATTTTAACCAGAAAAATCTAAAATCTATTCCCAAAATCGTGCAGCCCTATAGTTTCTCTTGATATCATTATGTTCACAGTTTTTTCTTTTTTTCTTTTCTTTCAGGGACCAGATGCAACTGAGTCCTGCTGACTTCAACATTCACATGAGTCTCTGTACATGAACATGGTAAAGTGAAAATCAAACACCTTGGAAATTAAAGGTATGTACAATGTTTTTAGGAATGGCACAAAGGTCTCTGTCTTTGGATCATTGTTTTCAATGTGCTCTTTTGTCATTTGTATTTTTGGATTGTGTTGTGCTGTAAATAAATCCAAACAATCTAAAAGCCATTCTTTTTTAAATCTCCTCATTCTTTGTGCAAGGTTGCTCTGAATGACAGGGCCTGATCGCTCCTAATAGGGCAGTTAGGGGAGTGTCTTTGTCTTTCTCAGGTGTTAAAAGCTTACATATTAATGAGATGATCACGCCTCTTCGCATATGGCTTTGTCACACAAAACACGTCTTAGAAATTTTAAATCAATATATTGTCTTATCTGAATGAGCAGTCAGGGTGATTTTCACATAGTTTTGGAGCAAATATTCTAGGCTATGTCATACAATTTTCAAGTCTTGTGAAGAAATAATCAGTATGGGTTTCATGGCCTTATTTCAGTGAGAATTTTTTTTTTTTTTTTTCACAAACCACGCATAAATGTCATTATCTCAAAACTACAAACTTTTACATACATGCTGCTCATATATTATTGTAGCAGAGTTTGTGCTGAATACAGTGTAATCAGACTTTAGCCATGAAAATGTCACTAGTAACAGAAAAAAACACAAATGTCAGAGCATGTCAGAACACCTCCATGGCCCAGAAAACAGCTCAGACCTCAGAGGGTTAAAGGTACATAAAGGTGCTGAGGTCTGACTTTGTGGTGCTCTGAAATTAAGTTATTTTAATATTAATATGTGATGAAGGACTTTGAAAGAAGTTTGACAGATTTCAGTGCTGAATAAGGTTAACACTACCCCGTTTATTTGAAAATGGTTAATATTTGACAGAAATGTACAAAAATTAATCAAATCAAATGTAATATGTAACATTACTAACCCTAACTATGCTGTAGCTTTCGAACGGGTAGCCTATCTTTTTTCACTGCATTTGAATTAGCTGCCTGATCCGTGAATAACAGTCTATGGGAGAAACATCAAGTCGATGCCTTGATAACGTTAGGTTGGATTTTGCAGTTAGCCTACAAGAAATTTAACACCCTCGTTTCTATGAAACTGAAAACAATTGAACCAGCTGGAGACTTTGACACAAGATAAAACAGAACAGATGTTTCAAAACCGATCAGATAACGTTTCTATGGCTTTGTATGGCAGTAACGTTAGCCAACTAGTTTACGGTTAGACTAGGCTAGCTATCGATAACGTACACTGACACAACTTAAGTTAATGCTCTGAATTCGCAGCTAATATCAAATCCATAACTTTTTGATCAAGTTAAAATTTCCAGGTCAACCACAAATAATCCCACTACCTTTTAATATCATCCGATAACTAATTCAATGCCGATTTGTTGCTTTGCCCACTTACCACTTCAAGACCATCTGTAAAACATTGCCAGCTCAACGTGCGAGACGAGTGAGTTGCTTGAACATACACAGCAAAGATTCTAGAGCGCTACGCGCGTAGCGCTCTAGATTTGATACACAGACACCATATTAGGAAAAAGGGGCGGGCTGATGCTGACCGATTTATTACACATCCAGAAGAATACATTTGAGTCATTATAGGCTCTGGTATATTATGGAGCATAATAGGAATAAAGTTGTGACAAAAAAATTATCAGGGAGGAAAAATCTGAGGGGGCACGTGCCCTTTGAATGGGCATGACGCCACTGCTTACAGTCATAAAACCAACTGTAAAGTGTTCATGTAGTGTCAGGCATACTGCGCACCCTTTGGATTTTTTATTCAAATAAATTAAAGTTTGCTATTGAAGTTAGAAACGTGTATAATGTTGTATGCAACTTTGGAGACGGTCCCTAAATGTGCGAATGTCCAATGTCAAGCCAATTTTACATTTATTAGGCTACATTTAGTCATTTAGCAGATGCTTTTATCCAAAGCGATTTACAGTTCAACTAACAATAGGAGGACAACAATATGCAAGTGCTATGACACTTCCCAGTTTAAACTAATGCAATACACGTAGGCATAGCTTACTATATACTATACATATATATATATATATATAGAGAGAGAGAGAGAGAGAGAGAGAGAGAGAGAGAGAGAGAAAGAGAGAGAGAGAGAGAGAGAGAGAGAGAGAAGAGAAAATATAGTGTTAGTATGAATTGATCAAGTGTTGATTTTGTGCCAGTATATCACGAAACGCTCTGCATGAAACTTTGCGCGTTAAGTTCATATTCTTAGTCCATCTGCTTGTCTGTAGCCAACAGCCTACATCTCCAATAAGGTGAGAGTTTGGTCTTTCATATCACTGTATTAGTCCATTAAGCTACGTTAAGCGTTTTGTCCCGACGGAAGGGGAATCCTTGAGTATGAGGTATTGAGGGAAACCGATTATAATCCTGTTCATTGTAGAGAAAGCTGATGACATGTAGGCTACACAGGGAAAGAAACAATGAAGTTATTGAATGAAACATAAACACACCTTTTGTGTCTTTATCATCCTTTCCGCATATATATACTGACACAGATAATCATTTTCATTTTATGAATGAATGGCTTGTTCTTCTAACTGTTGCTGGTCTTCGTCAACAACACGCGCTTTTGCACCCCCGGCTGGTGAGGTCGACTAACAGCAGATGGAGAGTATGCTCGGCAATCTACTGCTTTTCCTGCAGTTCCTGGATGTCTATGTTGAATTTAAAAAAATGCCTTTTGCCGACCGAAAAATGCCTGTTGAATATTATAGGTTGTATTTTTGAACAGTTTGAATATTTTGGAAGTGAAATATGAAAGGTGAATATGGATTATTGAATTTTTAATAATGAAAATGTGTTTGAAATGTTTTTAATTGAAATATTCAGAGCTTAAATATTCAACCATGTTGAATTTCAGCCCATAAAAATGCAAGCCCTAAAAATTCAATGCATTAAAATGCAAGCATGGTTAATGTAATGCCTATTTTTTTTTTTTCAAGTAGTGCAATTCAACAGGCTTTTTATTTAAAAAAAACATTTGACATTATTTTTCTTCCATAAAAAACACTCATTATGAAAAAATATCTCTGTGGTAATGGAACTCGGTCGCTGTTGTCTCTAGCTCTCGCTGTCCGATCACCGGAAGTACTGGCCCACACACTCAAGTTCGAATGTCAACGGTCGCCGTGCACGGAGTGAATTATAACATGATTATACCTACTCTTCCTATACACTTGCGTTCAAGATTTTCAGTCTCTTATGCTCACCAAGGCTGCATTTATGTGATCAAAAACAAATATATTGTGAAATATTATTATTTAAAATAGCTGTTTTCTATTTCTATATATTTTTAAATGTAATTAAGCAAAATATAATTTTCAGCATCATTACTCCAGTCTTCAGTGTCACATGATCCTTCAGAAATGTTACCCTAGACCACAAAAACAGGCATAAGTAGCACAGGTATATTTGTGACACTAGCCAACAATACATTGTATGAGTGAAAATTATAGATTTTTCTTTAAGCCAAAAATCATTAGGATATTAAGTAAAGATCATGTTCCATGAAGATATTTTGTAACTTTCCAACTGTAAATATATAAAACATTTATGTTTGTGAGTTAATGCAGCACAATCGCGAACATAAATGGACAACTTTAAAGGCAATTTTCTCAATGTTTAGATTTTTTTGCACCCTCAGAATCCAAATTTTCAAATACTTGTATCTATCCTAACAAACCATACATCAATGGAAAGCTTATTTATTCAGTATACATCTCAATAAAACAATGGCCCATGTGACTGGTTTTGTGGTCCAGGGTCACAAATCATTATAATGCTGATTTTCTGCTTAAGAAACATTTCTTATTATTATCAATGCTGAAAACTTTTTCCCCGTAGAAACCATGATCATTTTTTCAGGATTATTTGATGAATAGAATGCTTAAAAGAACAGTATTTATTTGAAATATAAATGTTCTGTATTATACATGGCTTTACTATCGGCTTTGATCTATTTAATACATCATTGCTGGATACAAGTATTAATTTCTTTCAAAACACTTGCTGGGCCCCCAGGGGCGTTGCTAGACACCTTTTATTGGGGCACGTGCCCCAGTATAAATCTGCAGTTTGAATTTAACAATTTATTTTATTTGTCAATGTATTTAATAGAAATTATATTATAGGGTAATATAAATTATCTATTTGCAACGCAGTAATAAAACAATCAACGCTTGTAAAAGCAACGGAGTTTAACCGAAAACAGAAACTGACCCGCGCGACAGAAATCCATGTCTGTCTGTTTAGCAACTGCAGCGCGCGCACATTTGAGCACACTGAAGTCCGGTCAAGTGTTGGCACGCTATTGAGGTAGGCTATGAAAACATGACGAAACAAATGTTTGTAAATAATACAAATAATCGTATTTTTATTCATTATTGGCTTCTGTAGATGGACATCAGATTTTTTTTTTTTTTGTACGAAGCAGGGACAGGGAAGCAGAAAGGAGAGATGATAAGTTTGAGGGAGGTAAGACTTGATAAACAATTTACATCATCAGACTATTCAAATATAGACACAGCATCAAAGGGATATCCACAGATATATGTGCAGGGTTGGAAGGCTATACAGCTGGTTTCTGAAGAGATGATTATGTTATACAAGGATAATATTCAGTGACTATAATGCTTCATACTGCTTTAAATCTAAACCTGCAAATAGTCAAACAGTTCCACTGTCTTACCCCAAAAGATATTCAGAATGAATTATGAATTATTCCAGCCTTAAGTTATCTTTTCTGTATTAAGTACTTTCATACTAATTTTGCAACATATAAGAATGACCGCAGGGCATCATCATGCCATCATTTACTAGCATTATTACTCTCAAAAATCTTTACAGTCCATAAGAATTATGTTGACTAAATTTACAAAATGTGAAAACACACAAAGCCAGAATTTCTCCCTTTCAAAATCATAATTGGAAAATTTGATGATATATTAACCACAGAACCAGACATGTTCCTTATTTTAATTCAGAGATCTGGTCACCTTTATATTGCACTTTCTTGTGGAAGTGGATGCAGCAACTAATAAACAAATGCAAATGACATATGCTATTAATAATTTTAATTCTTAGCCTTTTTACCCATGCAAAAAACTTTGTAGTTACTGTTAACGATTTACATTTATTTTTCTTGTATTAGTGTTTTATTATTTTAATAATAATAATAATTATATGAAGTAGTATTAAATATTATATTTGTACATGCCATATCTAATCACATATATTGGCAGCAGTGCAAACAAATGCACTGATGTGCATATATTTTAGGCAAGGCAAGGCACATTTATTTATATAGCACATTTCATACACAATGGCAATTCAAAGTGTTTTACATGGAAGTAATTAAAACAATCAAAATAAATAAGAATAATTAAAACAGTTTAGAATAAAAAGGAAATAAAATACAGTGCAAACTGTATTTTAAGATAATTACTTCCATAACAACCACTATATTAATACTGAAACACTCTGTTATCAACGCATTAAATCAGTCATGAGCTGGCCATAATCTTACATTCCTGACTGAACTTGAGATGAAATATGTAAATATTAATACAGTGATGAAAGTCTGTTAGCTTCAAGTTAAGCGCTAATCAGAATAGCATTCAGTGAGGATGTAACATATATAGCAACATTTAAATGACACAAAGTTTAGAATACTAAACGTCCCTGAATAGAATGTACACACAGCAGTAAATGCAGCACAGCAGTAAATGCAACACACACACACACACACACACACACACACACACACACACACACACACACACACACACACACACACAATATATATTCTAAAATTTCAGTTAATTTTAAAGTTATTTAAAATAGGCTTAGAATGTTAATTAAATGTATAAAACCTTAAAAATCATTGAAACCTCACAGGAATTTATGTTGTGAATAATCAGCTCAGCAAAATATTTAATTTGTTTAGATAGTGTTCTTATTTTAAGAGTAAAACTTACTTCCATGATGATTTCCAAATTGTAAAATCTGAATGATGTGTTAATTCAGCCTAAATCAAAATGCTTTTGAAAAAAAATCCATAAATAGTAATATTATAATTAGAAACATTAGACACATTATGGAAAAGTCATGGGAATTCATTGCTCAAAAATAAATAAAAATGGTGGTGTTTAATACAGTGTGTGTAACTGTTTAAAACAGTTATTCTATAGGGAACCTTTTCTGGGGAAAAAGGGGGGAAAAGTTTACAATAAACCAAATAATAAATGACAGTTATGCATTAACCTCCAGTGTGTACGGTGTTTATAATGGGGTCACAAGCACAATGATATGTTGCCTAATGCCTGTGAGCTTTTCTTAAGCTAATTGTAGGGAACGAGGCAGAGTCTGCTCTGAGCTGTGGTGACAGAAGTGCAAGGGAGGAAAGGGTTTTGTGCGAGGTAGCCATGGCATAGAATGACACTAGCAGACGCCCGTGCTAATAGGTTTCATGTGGCTGCCCCTCCACCAGCTCTGAGGGGGATGTGTCACACATGAACTCCTTTAGCTGCTCACGCTGTCTCTCTCCCTTGCCACTCTACTCCATCACAGTCCCCAGTGCAATTCTCTGTGTGTTTTGTGTGTGTGTGTGTGTGCGTGTGTGTGTGTGTGTGTGTGTGTGTGTGTGTGTGTGTGTGTGTGTGTGTGTGTGTGTGTGTGGGTTTGTGCTTACATGTGCATGAATTTGAGTAAAAGGCTTTTACAAAGGTGGGGCGGAAGTGCACCACAGGTACAGGCTAGAATTTTTATCATACAAATTTCATGTTGTATTGGTACATCTACGTGTCTTTCTGCATTAGTGCCTTAATATAATATAGACCCCTAGTCTGTAGATGCCATATGACATGATTTAGGATCCTAACCCTAGAATACATGACGGGGGTCAAGTTGACCTCATGCAAGTGACCTATTTGCATTTCTTGAATTTTGACTCACTATTGTATTATATATTATATATTATATATATATATATATATATATATATATATATATATATATATATATATTATATATATATATATATATATATATATTATTATTTTTTTTTTGTCATACATTTTGTCAGCAATATTACAATTTTGGTTTGTGACTGTTTCTCATGATCCAAAGTCCACATTGAGTTGGTGTGTCCAACTTTTGAATGGTAATGGTCTCATTTCCCCAAAAAAGCAGCAGTAAAATCTGCCCAAAAGCAATGAAAAGAAAAATGTAAACATTTTGTGTCATCCTGTCAGCAGGATCATAGTGAATTAATTATCAAAACTGCCAACAAATGTCACACATTTTATTATTATTATTATTATTATTATATCAAATAATCAAACAAACATTGTTGGGGGTCAAGCACTCTTCCATTAAGACAATACATTTTAATTTGTGTAAAATGAAATGGCGCCAATCCCAATACAATTCTGATAATGCAAATATGCCACAAGCAAGTCTCTGGAATGCCATTATGTATTCTACAAATAACTATTCTACACCTATACAGATAGATGCACATATGGATTGGAATTAAAAATGGATGTTGTAATTGACTTAATGAAACATGCATGTGCTCCATTAAAGGTCAGAAAAGGAGGAATAATATGCTGTAGGTGCAGTATCATGTGTCTGATTGCTTTGGAGTGTAGAAGGATGAGGAAAAGATGGGAATGGGGTTGAAAGGAGAGGAGGAGTACTGCTAGAAACATGAATGGATTTGACCTCATAAAACCCTTGAAGCAGTCTCAGGTTTCTCATTAAGACTGAGTGAAGGGAATCATCAGTGCAATGGGACAGCAAAATCATCTTATTATTGAATGATCTATGCCAGTACACGGTTTAAGCATCTATATTAGAAGTAAATTTGATGATTTATATGTCATGATTACACAATGAGCTTATAATTGACCTTGGTAGAAACAAATTATTATTGATGCAGCGCTGTATCAAAATCACTGAGAAGCCAATGATGGGTATTCACAAGGTTAGCATAAAACCAGAGCCGGAATATCTTGTTATTAATTATTCGCACTCAGGTTTACTGTGCCACTCTAAACACACAGAGCTGTTTGGTGACTCTGGCACATTGTGTTGTGATGGCTTGGGTGCTGCCCAACAACAGACTCATTATTCCCAATTATGCCTCCCCGAACATCCATCATAAAGTCCTGTTGTAAAGCATGTGGAAGGCCCATTAAAGGGTGCTATTAAAGAAGTCCACATGGGGTTGATTGAGATGGAGTGTGGGCTGGGTAGTGGGGCTAAGGAACGCTAGCTAACTGTACCCTCTGGGCTCCTCTGGAAAGTTTTACTGCTCCTGTGAGGAGGATTGAGGTAGTAAGGCTGGCTTGAAGATCCACAGCACACCAGAGGCGCAGTGGGCTGGATTTATGGCTCGATCAAGTTTAGTTTCATAATTAGGAACTCAGTCCTGGGAGTACTGAGATCCTGTGCACATTTTAATATGTTCTGAATTATTCAGTGAGTCATCAGTTATTTTAGATTTAAGGTGACGCCATTCCATAAGTTTGTGAAGGGCATGTCTCATGTGGTAAGAGCAGTTTCATACAAGGTGCAGTGGAACCATAATAATGCATATTGTGTCTGTTATCATATGAACGTATGCATATGATCTGTACATGTGCATTGTTCTTAAGTTGGGCATCGGTACGATTTTTAAATGTTTTTGAAAGAAGTATCTTACTCATGTATGCACATTAAGACTGCATTTAGGCTATTATACATTACTCCAGATACATTTGAAAATGGCGTTTTCGTTTCAAAACGCTCTCCGTCCACACTAGCATTTTCAAGCATTTTCCAAAAGTTTCTCATCCACACTGAAACGTCGGAACACACTAAATTCACCTTACTGTGCATTTATGTAATAATGAATGCAGGGAAGCTGAAGATAGAAGACTCAGGTTCTCACAAAACACTAACAAGTTTAATTATTACTCAAAAAGCAAGCAAACAGGCAGTGCAATCTCAGCATAACAGAGACTGGACCAAAAGTGAAGGCAAGGGTGAGGCTTAAATAACAAACTGAAACGAGCTAATAAATGACACACAGCTGAAACCAATGAACTAATAATGACGGTAACCATGGAAACTGAACAAAGGCTGGAAACTGAACAAAGGAACATGTGAAACTCAGACATGAATAAAACAGGGAAACAGATAAAAAACAAACATAACCCTGACAGCGTAAACCCTCATAAAAGCTCACTGAGATGATACAGACAGAACAGACATGATAAAGTTCTCATGCTATGCTTATGGCAGAATCATTTTATTTAGCAAAATATTCACTGATGCGTCCAGGTTGCACTCACTCACCATTATATATTTGGTCTAAAATCCAACTGCTCTCGTGTTTTGCCTCAGGAAAGCAATTACGAGTACATTTTCTGTCATCTTTGCAGGACTGTGATATGAAGAGTGTGCAAAGTAACATATTTTAGCAACTGTGTGAAAGTGAATAGCACATAACAGGCACAATACCGGTATAAACATGAACATCTATCGGTACAATATGTGGTCATGACTAAACATGCGTCTTCGTTTTCAAATACCTCCGTTTTCACAGTCCACACTACAACTCGAAAACGGCGTTTTCAAATTGATCCACTTTGGAGAGCATTTTCAAAAATGATGCATTTTCAAATGAAAACGTACTATTTTAGACATGGCCATATTTGATCAAAATACAGTAAAAACAGTAATATTGTGAAATAATATTATACTGTTAACATTATAAATAGTTTAATTTGAATATTTTAAATTCTATTGTATTCCTGTGATGGCAAAGCCGAATTATAAGCAGCCATTATTACAGTCTATAATATTATCATTATCATTATTATAACAATTGGTAACACTTTATTGTAGTGTCCTTGTTACATGTACTTACCATAATAATAACAGTAAATTATGCATAATTACATGCAACTAACCCTCAACCAAATCCTAATCCTATCCTAACCCTATAGTAAGGGTACATGTAGCTAATTAATATTACTCAGTACTTAAATATATAATTACACTAACAATGACACCTTAAAATAAAGTGTAACCTTACAATTTTATTGCATACAAATATATAATATATGTACAAATATATACTAATAGCCTATATGTTATATTTGTGCTGCGGGCAAAATAAAGCTGCAGTAACAATATTCCCAAGCATATGCAGTGGCTCTGGCCTTTCTGTCTTTGTGTTTGTTATTTTGGCTCTGTATTTTGCTTCCAAAACCGCTTAGTCGGCTACCTGCTGTCCTCTTGCTGGGAATGTTTTGCTGTAACAGCCAAAGGTAGCACTCACCTGACTTTATCTTCCTGTGCACTGTCGCTTATGGTCTGATTAGACGTGAGACCTGTGATCTCACACTAAGGTGCCCTTAATGAAAAATGCTCTTAGAAGAGGCAGGGAAGAAATCAGATTACTCCCCTAAAACTGGGGGGCATTCAAGACACCTGTGACAGACAGCCCAGCAGAGCATCCCCTATGAAGGTCAGTCTCAGCTGACCTGTGCATCACTATATTCATGTTTGCTGTTGCCTTCCAGCACAAACCCAATTACTACTGTCTGCTTTGACAGTCAGCTCCTGATATGCACAGCATGGTCACCTTCATTTAAATCATTTTAGGCAACACAGAACCATGATTAGAAAAATTGTGAGAGAAAAAGGTTAAGGTTATTACAAATATATATATACAGTGGCCCCAAAAACTGTTTGGACACTTTGGCCATACATTATTTAGGAATGTTTTTGTATTATAGAAATATATCAAACCAAGTAGCATTTATTAAATTATACACTGCTGGTGAAAAGTTTGGAATAATTAAGATTTTAAATGTTTTTTGAAAGAAGTCATGGCTAAAGTAATTTGATGAAATTGATTGAAAGTGACAGTAAAGACATATATAGTGTTACATAATGTTTCTATTTCAAATAAACGCTGTTCTTTGAAATTTCAGTTCATCAAATAATCCTGACAAAAATGTATCATGGTTTCCACCAAAAAATTTAAGCAGCAAAAACGCCTCGGTTACGACTGTAACCTTGGTTCTCTGAAGAGGCAATGACACGCTGCATTGTAATTGTACGGGAATACCTGTAATGATTGTGTGCAGAGAGGACCAGCTCACAGTAGCACATACGTCATAAAAAATAAAAAATAAAATAAAAACCCAGAAAGCAAGGCTTTTGAAGTCGGTACTCCTAGTAGAATGGGCCCGAACAGCCAAAGGAGAAGGCCTCAACTACCTACTTGCTCATTCTCAGCTTAGACGCTGGAAACCCTTTTCTTGTTGACCCAAAGCATACAAAGAGTTGATCAGACTTACACCACATGGCAGCTATGTGAACGTAAAATCAAGTGCCCTCACTGGGCAAAGCAGATTCAATTTCTCCTGGTCTGTACCGTACGATGGGGCGGAGGACAGAAGGCCTGCAACACTATAGATCTGGCCATATTAGTGGGGACCTTAGAAACATAACCCAGCTTAGGTTGAAGAAAAGCACAGACACAGACCCCCCTGATGATTTAAGTAAGCGATCACTGATGTATTGACTGATTGGAAAAGAACATGATGGCCCCTTAGATCTGGGAGAAAATTTTCCAATGCCAAAAAAACAGCCATCATCTCTAGGCAATTTCTATGCCATGATAAATGATGGCACTTCCACAAACCCTGTTATTTGGCGTAGGCCCCATCCGTAGCTCGCAACCCGAGGGTATGGAATCTGTATTTCCTGCCTGAAGACGAAGGCAGGGGCACAGCCGACCTCCTGGGAGGTATGGGAAGGGACCATCCTGGTGGTGGAGGGGAAGGGACCATCCTGGTGGTGGTGGGGAGGGTGGAGGGGAAGGGACCATCCTGGTGGTGGTGGAGAGGATGGAGGTGAATGTAGCCTTCAGCATCTGCAAAATCAGACATGTGTAAGTACCGATCTGGAGAATAGTGGAACATTAAACCGAGAATGAGGGTTAACAGAGCTACATAGAGACAAGCCATTGAAAGCCACAAACCGTGATAGACCACACAGAGCCATGCCACTATGGACCACACAGAGACAAGACCGTGACAGAACACAGAGAGACAAGACCATGATAGACCGCACAGAGCCAGGTCACACTGGGCCACACAGAGCCAGGCCATAATGGCCGCACAGAGCAGGGCCACGCTGGGCCACACGGCCTCGGTAGACCACAGAGACAAGCCCGCGATCAGCCACAACAGCATCTAATGCCACACAGAAGATGAGGAAAGACTAGACAAGGCCGCAAGGCCACACAAAACCGATGCCACGATGGACCACGATGGGCCATAAGGACAAGGCAAAAATATGCCACGAGGCCATGATAGACCACACAGAACCGAGCCACGAGGGACACAAGGCCATGATAGGCCACACAGAGACATTTTTTACATACAGGACAAGGCAATGATATGCCACAAGGCCACTATACTGCCGTGCAAAGGCAAAAGACCGTAACTTCGTTTTTGGTTGAAAATTAGTTATTGATATTTTTGGCACATTCAAGACCTCCTTTATCATGTGGATGAGTATCTTGAATCAATTTCGTAGTTTTTTCGAGAAAATAATGAGTTGTCTTAACAGTAACTTCCAAAAGCCCATTAGAAACCAAGGCAGAGCACCGTAACACCAGTTACCGCTCTTTGGCTTTGTTGAACGCTCAAATTGAGTTACGGTACTCTGCCTTTGTTTAGCCGTGCGTCAATATGAAGTTACTGTGCCGGTGTTCTATCAAATAATGCTACCTACCAGATTGTACGGTTATCTGCCTTTGTTTTACTGTCCATTAAAATTTAAATTACGGTGTACTTTGTACAGCTGCCATCAGTCCCTCTAACTTCTGATGTCCTCAGAGCTTTGTCCAGCACAAATGCAGTCAGAACATTTAGTATGGTGTGAAACCGCTTCGTCGACAAACGTGTGATATCAAGGATTATGCAGAGTTGACAGAAAAATGTTACACATGCCGTAGCAGATGAATACAACAAAGAACTAAAGCCCCACCTCACCAAGTTCGGGTACCGGACCTGGTTGAAACACTCATGCATCTAGTTGGCAGATTGCCAAAACTTTGCCGGCGCCTTCAGCACCGCCCAAAACACGGTCGAGCTAACGCTGGACTAATACATCTATGAAGGGATTTTGTCATGTCAAATGTATTAATAATGCCATCAGAATGCAACCAAAGCACAGGACAGCAATAAGTAGATGGCTATAAATAATTGTAAATAATACAAAATAAATGTCATGTTCACTAGATTTTATACAGGTGTTACTATAATGATTTTGTTAATGGTGATCAGCAACCAAATATTGATAATGTGGAAGTTACTGCCTTTTGCCTTGGCATGACTTCTCACTTTTTGCTGACAATACAAAGGCAGAGTACAGTAACTCTGCCTTTATATTGTAGGCTATTTAAAATAGTGGTCAAAAGTCAAGTTTGAGCTCAAGATCTTTTTATGTATATAATTTCCATTACTAAAACATCTATTTGCCAGATTTCCAGTGTCCTACCTATAATTAATTTGGCGGGACAACTCAAAATCTTTTTTCTAAAGTAATTTTTCTCAGTTCCACACTCTAGCGAGTTATGGTATTTTGCCTTTGTAGGGCAGTATAGGCCACACAGAGACAACGGCCACTAGGCCACACTGAACCAAGGCCACTAAGGGCCACGAGGCCACCGTGGCCATTTTTTACACACAGGACAAGGCAATGATATGCCACAAAGCCTCAAAGACCCACACAGAGACAAGGCCCGCTGGGCCACAAGGCTGCTAATGCCACACAGAGACAAAACACTCATAGATGAGGCCACTAGGCCACACAGAACCTAAGCCCCGAAGGGCCATACTGCCAGTGAGAGGCACAAAGGACAAGGCAACGATATGCCACAAGGCCATGGTAGACCACACAAAACCTATGCCCCGGAGGGCCAAACTGCCACAAAGGCACAAAGGACAAGGCAACAATATGCCACAAGGCCACTAAAGGGCACACTGAGACGAGGTCGCACAGAGACAACGGCCACTAGGCCACACTGAACCAAAGCCACTAAGGGCCACGAGGCCACACTGGCCATTTTTTTACATACAGGACAAGGCAACGATATGCCACAAGGCCTCGAAGACCCACACAGAATCTAAGCCCCGAAGGACCATACTGCCAGCGATAGGCACAAAGGACAAGGCAACGATGTGCCACAAGGCCACTAAAGGCCACACGGAGACGAGGTTACACAGAGACAACGGCCACTAAGCCACATAGACGATGTCACGTTGGCCACTCAGACGAGTAATGCAAGCTAAAGACTATCGACAGAATAGATGAGTAATATGATAGAGCATGACACCACCACCAGTAGTTACATAGGGATTTACCTGAATCGTTACTGGAGAGCTTACTGAGCTTCGAGGATGATTTTTAAATCGGGTCTTATATATGATTCGAATGCAGAGGAAGACCATCTGCCCAGAATCTTGATAGCTGAAGTAGAAACACCACGTTCAGCCGCTGTAGTGGCTGCCCCGATCCTGAAGGAGTGTCCAGTATACTGGGAGGGAGATAGACTGCAGCTTTTGAGGACCGAAATTAGATGAGTCCTGAACCAGGCTTTAGAGAGAGGTGCTCCGTAAGGTAGGATAAATAAGGGGGAGTGATCTGAGGATCTAGGACTGATTTTCAAGGAATTTATCATAGATGAGAAGGGACAGAAACTATTATTAATTTAGAAATTGTTAATGTGACACTAGATCCTTGAGAGTCATTCTTAAAGAAATTCGGTGAAAAGTGTAAATCAGAAAAGGAAAGACCACGGCAAGATCGAATTGTTTGGTTACTGAAGTGAATTCCCCTGTACATTTAATATTCAAATACCTATTACATAAAAATGTATATCACACATATCGGTGAATTAAAGTAGTCGCCAGGGAAAGTTGTATGTTACAGTGATTGTACCATATTTTCTGTTATTGTAGAAATTAATTTTAAGTATTGAAATACCTTAATAAATAGTGTAGAACAGTTGTTAGATAATTTTCAGCACTTTTGTAAATGTATAACTTACTGCCTTTGTATCATATACTCCTACTACATATATCGCCATTTATATATATCCTACATATATACCCTATATAACCATATCTATTACAGCATAATTATGCATAACATCCAATGGCCAACTTGCTCTCTTTTAGCTCAGCTTCTTCCCTTTTAGATATGGTCACATATTTACATGTATAATTTTCAAAATAAATAAAATAAATAAAAATAAAGTAGTTTTGTATTTTTATTAATTTAATTGTTTTGTAAACTTTTTATATATTTCAGATAGTCATAAAATAATGTGCCCCCCTATGATTGGTTGAAGACTGCAATCATCGCTAGGTATAAGTTGAGATCTTCCCGATCGGGATGTGATTGGCAAATAACATCTATGTAAATGCCGAAGCAATAACGAATTCAGAGAGGGCACAAAACAAGTTGAATTAGGTACTGCTCCTTTAAGTGGAACGCACACTCTCAGTGGTGAGTGATCAGACGGAATGAGGAGCGCAAGCTGTGAATATGGCATAATATGCATATAAAGCCGGTTTAATATCTCTGTTGCTCTTAAGCTTGTTTTAATTCTATTCAGTAACGCAGTTGTTAGTGAAGTAATTTGCAAACTGCCCATGTGTGCGTGGGATCGATGACGCTGGTGATAATTACCACTGCACTGTGGAAGATCAGTTACATAAATCTTTGCTTGCACTTGCTACAAAATCAGGCAAGCTATCCGGCCCTACTGTTTAAAGTGTTGCAGTAAATTACGTTGCAGACTGGATTAGCAGTTTTAAAAAAAAAACACTGCCACGTCACCGTAGTCATCAATTTGAACTATGCCGCTGGTGAAGGGAGCAGTAGAATAGCCAAGTTAATGTATACTTAGCTGATTGAAGTTTGATCATGGTAGAGGGGATATGTTGACAGTGGCTGATAGAACTAAGCGCCTACTGAAACTTGAAACCCGACTTGGAAGTGGTACTTGAACTTGAAGCAGTGTGAGGAGATCGTCTCTCATAAGTTGCTGTTTGTATAACCGCCATGCGCTGATTTCCTACACGTGGGTATCGCTCTCGCTCTGGCGTGGCCGCCAGAGTTGGTGAGATCAAAATCAATGATATGATTTTGTGTCGTTATGTTTGCAAGAGACGCGGGTGAGTAGAAGTCGGTTTCTGTGAATGAATGTAGGCGTCAGCATCTGCGAACTCAGACATGTGTAAGTACCGATCTTTTATACTATAAGTATTAGAACATGATTCGATAAATGAGAAGGTAATAAGTGACGTAACAATTGAGTCTTCCCGGCAGAACTTACGCTAAAGCATTCATTGACTGGCATAGCTTCCGTTCTTTTACTGCTGAGAGTATTACATCTTTGCGTGATGGAGACAATCACACCTGCATCGTCATAGAATCCCATATTACATCCAGAAATGTGAGGTGGTTCTCTGTGCTGGAGAAAGAACACTCTTCTTGGCGTTTAGCCTCAACCCCAGCTCTTTCATATGAGCGAGAACAACATCTCGATGTTGAACCGCCAAGTGCCCTGACTGAGCTAATATCAACCAATTGTCAATGTAATTTAACATGTGAATGCCCTGGAGTTGCAGCTGAGCCAGTGCAGCATCCACACATTTCGTGAAAGTGCGAGATGACAGTGCTAGGCCAAAAGGAAGAACCCGGTACTGGGATGATTCGCCCCCTGAAAGCAAACCTTAGGAACTTCCTGTGATGTTGAAGGATGGATATATGGCCAATTGCTCTAGCCGTCTCCTTGGTAGCTCGAAGAGACAAATCAGTGGCTCAACACAGGAATCAAGCCCCTCCCCCTCGTCGAGATCTTTAAGCAGGTCGGCCTGGTATGCCTGCAAAAAGCCCATTGGCCAGTCGATATTTAATCTGGACACAGTACGAGTTACAACCTCTACCAGCTCTTCATAAACAGGAGAATGAAGTGGCGAATCTTCAGACTCTCCTGCATCGATGCTCAGTACATCAACCTCCTCAGAGGAAGATAACTGAATCGACGGACCCTCACTCGGGGTGGAAGAAACAGCAGAGCGTGCTTCCTGACTCTGAAAGAAAGCGCTGGAACCCGCGGGTGAGGGCAGAGCCCATCTCAAACCTCTCTGTGAGATCCATTTGTGATCCCCACAATCTCCTGCGAGGAACACAAGCATGGGCCCTCTCCTTGCAGAGCGCCAGGCGAGAGTGGAGCGTGCGCAGCAACAGCTCCCAATCAACTCACACAAAGTGCTTGCGTATCACTGCCCATGTTAAAATGAGGGCAAGGAGAAGCACACGCTCTAAATGCATAATATATATATAATGATATATAGAGACAAACAACACCAAATATGACAGACAGAGTAACACAGGCCACTTGCTGAAGACACAGAAGCTGACATTGTTTGGTTCAGGGGTGCTTTACACCTTCCTGGTTGTTTACATTTCAACATTTTAGGTTTTACATATTTAACTTAAATTTACAGTTCACAAGTTCACACTTACAAATAAGTCAGCTAGTATAAATGCATATTTGGCATGCTGTCTGAGGAGAGGGCCCCGGGCTCGGTATTCGGCCCCAACCCAGAGTACTCCCCCCATATTCCTGGCTGTGAAAGAATAATCCAATAGTGAGGAGTCGGGGTGGTGGAGGGATGCTGAAAACTGTCAAGGAATGTTAGGCAAGTTGTCAGAGTGAATATATATGCTTCCTCTCATGCTGATAGGGTAGACATGGTAATTGTTTGATGACAAGTTGATTGGATTGATCATTTGAACGTGCTCTGCGGAAGCGGAGGAGAATAGCATAACTGCTGTAGTGGAAGCAAGTTGGAGAAACTAGCTCCTGGGTCAATGACGTGACGCCTACATTTTCTGTCCGATTGCATTTTTTCAGGCAAAAACTGGTTTAAATGCATAAAAAGATACTGTATATTTGTAGTACCGCTCCCATGTATGTACTCACTTTAACTTTTCAAAAACCTTTACTAAAGTGTTATTTTTCAAAAGTGGCTAACCTGCCAGGTTAAAACAGGTTAAAGTGTCAAAACATCATGTGGTGCGACCGTCCGGCCATAACTTCTGTTTTGAAAACGTCTTTGAAATTACTCTGAATTTATTCAAATTTATTTTCTGCACTATTTGGCAAGATTTCCGAAATGTTTTGTAATCCTTTAAAAAAATTCAAAGCATTTGTATTTATATTTCCATCATAATATACAAACAAACTTTGTCCGATGATGTCCATTTTATGAAATATCATGTGGTGCGACCATCAAGGAACTACCATTTTGGGACTTTTATGTTGAAAACTATTCAAACACAGGACGTTGTTGTTAGGAATATTCCACGCACAAAGACCAATGGAAAAATTGCCGCTGGGAGGAATATTTTTCTTGCCCAATCAGAGGAAGGTTACCATGACGTATTCTAGCTAATCAGAGGACTCTGTAGCCTTGCAAGAGGTGGTACTATCCGATTGTTAAGTCTGACGTCACGTGTGACGTTTAGCCTTTTCCCGGGTCCAAGCGCTCCTCTCGTCCAGAAATAACAATGGTGGAACCTGTACATTTATTCACGATCACGTCCTTCTTAGTGAGGCACCCTTGGCGGTCAAAAAGCGTTTAAATTCCTTTAACACCAACAGAGTGGTTAGTGTAGCTCATCACTCAGGTGGCATAATTAAGGGTAGAGTCCAGGCATCAATGAAAAAGAAGATTTACGAGGTTGAAGTGAGTTAGCTCGGGACACGGGACACAGCACTGCGGCATTGTAAAAACACTCAATAATAACCAAAACACTAGCGAAAGTGATAGAGAGGACCTGGACTTTGGACCCGGAAAGAGTATTATCGGAGAGTGGTTACGTCACGACTTAACAACCGAATAGTAAATGAAATGACGCAAACAGCGTCGAGTGGAGAAGGAGACAGAGAGCGAACGGAGCGTAGAATTACACACACAGATTTATATGAGAGAGACAGAACAATTATAATGTTTATATATATATATATATATAGCATATTAGCAATTATAGCATTATTATTTTATTGTTTTAGCACTTTTATGATGGCAAGCAGTAAAAGATTTACCTCAGAACAAGCTCTGGAACAATTAACAGTTACTGGAAAGTGACGAGGAGAAATTCGAATCACTGGCATGCCTGAGAAAAAACGCCTGGGACTGTTTGTATATAAAGTTAATTATTTAATTGTTCTTTACACTTTTGATTGAACAATTACAAATGTCTGTCAAGTAAAGGGTTTGAAAAATATATATTTTGTTCAAAAACTGTTCACTATTGTTGTGTAAGGTGTGATTTTCAGTAATAAATTACTAAAATAAAATTTTCGTTTTTGAAATTATCTTGTTTATTTTAATTGTTTTACTCATACTTCCTTTATAAACACATTACATGCATTCTTATGTTAGCTTAGGGTCTTCTGAATCCATAGATACCAAACACATGGTGTTCCATCTCCATTACTTTTACCGAATGTAAAAATAGAGGAAACTGACCAAAAAGGGCTTAGTCCCCAGAGGGTTAAACATTATGGTTATACATATCTATGTTTGAGCAGATATCCACATACAGTATTTAACAGTAAACACGGGTCTAAATAGTATAATATTCACCATATATCTAGCAACAGTTCAACTGCAATGTGAAGTTTATGCAACAATACCATAAGTAAGAATTTCTTACCTTACATCTTTCTTGTCTTCAAATCGCGTTCTTCTTCTTCTGATGTAAATCCAATGTAAGCTCAGACGTGTCTTCCAAGACTTGTGAAGTGTTTTGGTGTTTTGTGTTTGAGGTAACGAGGGCGTTCGCGTTCCATGTGGAGATTTGCATGTGAATCTCTTTTGCGCGAGTGGGCGTGGTCGAATTAAAAGTAATTAGCAAGCGTTTGAGATACTGGACATCCTGTTGGTTTTATACAAATTACTTAAACAAAGAATTTTTGTTTTCAGTTTGAATCCGATCATTTAAAAGTACACACTTAAATGTGTAAAGGTATATGGCTCATAAATGTGTGACAAGTATTCGCTGAGTTTTGTTTCAGTTTATAGACGTGCTCAAGAAAAAAAAGTTCACCGCGATGGAGAGGCAGAACGCACACCCTGTTTATTTTCTTTATTTTACAAAAGCACAATGTTTTGATTTGATTGTATTTTTTCTGTATAACCATAAATGACGGAGTAATTTAAGTTTATTGTACTACAATGTGAAGAAAATCCAGCAAAACGCGGGGGCGCGTTTGCCGACCTCAGAGGGTTAATAGGTCATAATTCATAATTACAGTGGTTTTATTAGGTAAAACCTACTGTAAACCACAAAGGAAACACCATTTAACTGTTTCATGTACATGTCAGCTCATAAAAATGATGAATATGCATAAAAATGCTTTGTCCACAGAAAGCCTATCTGGGTCATATCAAATAAATTGCTCGTGGGCGCTTCCTGTTTGAGTTGGTCAAATCAGCCTTTGTTTTTGTGCAAAAGCCTCGGGGCGTCGAACACTCGTCTGTCACACACTCACGCGCCACACGTTCGAGGCCCGCGTCCCTCGGAGTTGGGCAAGCATTAAAAAAAAAAATCTGAAAAAATATTCAAGGAAAATGATCAGTCCAGAACATCCCCAACTCAGCAAATTAAGCCCTTAACGGGGTACTACGGACCCCAGTCTTTGCATACCGTCTAAGAGGACCCTGAGGGGCCACAGATTTCAAATTGGAGCCATTCGGAGCCATTGGGACCGTTCCGTGGGATGTTCACCAAATGCCTATGAAAATGAATGGGATAAGTTGCATGTGTCAGTGACTCCCGCCCGGCCCCCGGGGGTCCGAGGGGCCACAAACTTCGACAAAAAAGTTGTGTCACGTGGCCCTCTGCGACATAGCGAGTGGGCTAGGTCGAGACATGCCAAGTTTATTTTTTGCTATTTTTTTTGCACCTCTCTGTCTCACATTGATCTCTTTGGGGACATGTGTCTGCTATGGTTAATGTAGCAGTTAGGGTTAGAGGGCCTAATAGGCTCAGGAAGCATCTAGAGCCACGAAACTCTGGGGTACGATTTCGGGGGCCCCTGGACTACCACCGCGTCAAATTTGGGGTCGCTGCGACCTTTTGACCCCTTTTGGCCCCTGTTTATTTGACGTCCCACGTGCAACTTATTCTATTGGGCTGTTGGTGGCCAATTAGGGCGAAAAAAGGTCAAAGGGACACGGAACTCTAGAACCCGTCCCAGGGGCCCGTGACGGGACGCATACATCAATTTCGGGCCGATCGGACCTTTCTGTCCACCCTTCACAAAGCACATGGTCAAATTAATGCTGGGCCTCTTGCACACATATACAGACATACTCCCTTGAATGGTCAAAGTGAACCAAAGTGAGGAGAATTTTTCACTGCAAAAAGACACACTTGGAACCGAACTAGAACCCTGCGATCCGGGATCTAGAACCGGGGGCCCCTCGACTACCAGGGTGGCAAATTTGGAGGCGCTGCGACCTTTTGACCCCTATATTTCCGCCCGCCCACGTGCAACTTATTCAATGCAAGTTTCACAGGTGCTTGCAGGTCAAGGGGGTCTTTTTTTGGCCAAACAAGCAGACGCGGACACGGAACTCTAGAACCCGTCCCCGGGGCCCGTGACGGGACGCATATGTCAGTTTCGGGACAATCGGGCGTTTCTTTCAAACCGTTTTGCTGAAACACATACTTAGAATCATAAGGGTTTCTGAACCGCTCTTAGTCTGACCCGTCACCTAGGACCTGTTTGCCTTGGGAGACCCTACCAGGGGCATATAGCCCCAGACAACATAGCTCCTAGGGTCCTTCGGGTACTCAAACCCCTCCACCACGGTAAGGTGGCAGTTCAAGGAGGGGTAGACATTCAGACACACATGACACTCAAATAACGCAATAAACATTCATTTTACAACATTTGATGTAACATGAAACCCTAATGTAGATAAATGATTAAAAAGAAAAAGAAAAGAAAAAATCCATGAAGAAACAGCTATTTCAATGAAAACACATCAAATGTAAGTGTCACGCAGGTAATTCTGGGAACATCAACTTACGTTTTTTTTTTTTTTACTGTAAATTATATAATGACTTCCAAAAATTGTAAACTTAACAGTATTTTACTGTAAATCTACATTAAATGTAAGGTCAGATCAGGGTCTAAAATTAACACTAACCAAGAATGTATGAAATGGTGTCACTCGCCAGGTGGCCGGTAAATTTTTTATTTTACATTTGCTCACTTTATTACATTTCTCTACCTGAAAACTACTGTTAGACCTACCGGAAAAACCTGAAAAGCATTGTTTATTTAATTTATATCTTTGTTATATTGTAATTATTTGTGCTTTGTTTGTAATTTGATTATTTGTTCTTATGTTATTACTGACTGTTTACTTGTCTTTAATACTGTTTTAAATGTATATTAGTAAGGTTAGTAATGTTAGCTGTCGTATCGAAATTGGAATAGTAGCTGCGTTTGAGACGCGGTGGGAACCCCATACCCACTACGCCATAATGCCAAATGCTCGTTCTGTGTGAAGTCCGAAGTGAAAATCTGACAAATGTATGTGGTGAGGACCAGCCCGCCGCATTACAAACATCTTGGAGAGAAACTCCTGAAATTAAAGCCTTAGAGGCAGCCATACTCCTCGTGGAATGAGCCCGAACAGCCAAAGGTGAAGGTGTCCGGCCGCTTCATAAGCCAGTGAAATAGCCTCAACTACCCACTTGCTCATCACCTGTTTAGATGCAGGGCAACCTTTCCTAGTTGACCCAAAGCAGACACACAATTGTTCTGATGTATGCCACAGGGCAGCTCTGTGGACGTAAGCATCCAAAGCCCGCACAGGGCATAACAGATAAAGATTTTCCTGATCTGGGTATTAAATGGTGGAGGATAAAAGGCCTGCAGCACTATTGGCCCCGCAACATTAGTAGGGACCTTAGGGATGTAACCCGGTCTAGGCTGAAGAAATGCCTTCACCATACCAGGTGCAAACTCCAAACATGAAGGAGCAACCGACAAGGCTCGCAAATCTCCAATTCTCTTAATAGAAGAAATAGCGAGAAGAAATAAAGTTTTTAGAGTAGGGAACTTTTCTGAAATCTCTTCAATGGGCTCGAAGGGAGCCAAGGCCAGACCCTCAAGTACAATAGCCAAATCCCAAGCCGGTGCTCTAGAGTGCAATGCAGGTCTCAACCTCAATGTACCACGGAGAAAACGAATAATTAGAGGATCTCTCCCGAGAGAAGTGCCCCCCAGAGGGGTGTGGTAGGCCGATATAGCCGCCACATATACTTTCAAGGTAGAAGGTGAAAATCCAGCAGAGAAACGGTCTTGCAAAAAATCAAGAACTGAACCAACAGGGCAGTTAACAGGATCTAGGTGACGTACACCACACCAGGTAGAGAATAATTTCCATTTCAGTGCATAAAGTTTTCTCGTGGAAGGTGCTCTGGAATGGAGAATGGTCTCAACGACCTCAGTCGAGAGACCGGATTCTATAAGCCGGGCCCCCTCAGAGGCCAGGCCCACAGTTTCCACAACTCCGGATTGGGGTGAAATATTGTGCCCCCTGCTTGGGACAGCAGGTCCCTCCTGACAGAAATCTCCGGGGAGAGCCGTCCAGAAGACACACTAAGTCCGAGAATCACACTCGAGACGGCCAGTGAGGGGCTACCAGTAACAGACGGACCCCTTCCCGGCGAACCCTCTCCAGAACACCCGGAAACATTAATATCGGGGGAAATGCATACAGGTGTAACCTCGGCCACACCTGCACCATCGCATCCAGTCCGAGAGGAGCTTGGTGCATTAGGGAGAACCACATGGGACAATGTGACGTCTCTGATGATGCAAACAGATCGACTTGAGCTTGACCAAACTTCTCCCAAAGGTGCTCTGGAATGGAGAATGGTCTCAACGACCTCAGTCGAGAGACCGGATTCTATAAGCCGGGCCCCCTCAGAGGCCAGGCCCACAGTTTCCACAACTCCGGATTGGGGTGAAATATTGTGCCCCCTGCTTGGGACAGCAGGTCCCTCCTGACAGAAATCTCCAGGGGAGAGCCGTCCAGAAGAGACACTAAGTCCGAGAATCACACTCTAGACGGCCAGTGAGGGGCTACCAGTAACAGACGGACCCCTTCCCGGCGAACCCTCTCCAGAACACCCGGAAACATTAATACCGGGGGAAATGCATACAGGTGTAACCTCGGCCACACCTGCACCATCGCATCCAGTCCGAGAGGAGCTTGGTGCGCTAGGGAGAACCACATGGGACAATGTGACGTCTCTGATGATGCAAACAGATCGACTTGAGCTTGACCAAACTTCTCCCAAAGGAGCTCCACCACCTCGGGGTGAAGTCTCCACTCCCCGGGCCTCAGCCCCTGCCTCGACAGGATATCAGCTCCCAGATTCTGACGCCCCGGAATGACGTGACCTCAGAACCCCTTGATGGTTGATATAAGAGACCACCGATGTGTTGTCCGTGCGGACAAGCACATGGCGACCTCTCAGGTCTGGCAGGAAGTATTTGAGAGCTCGGAATACCGCCATCATTTCTAGCCGATTTATGTGCCAAGAACATTGATGGTCCTGCCAAAGACCTTTCGCCGAGCGGCCACTCATGACCGCCCCCCATCCCGTGAGGGAAACATCCGTCAAAAGCGTTACGCGTCGTCAAGAAGCCCCCAGCACTGGGCCCTGGATGAGGAACCAAGGTTTCTTCCACATGACCAAGGCACGAAGGCATCGCCGCGTGACCTTGATCGTGCGAAATGGATTTCCCCTCGGAGAAAACCCCTTGGTCCTGAGCCACCACTGCAGGGGTCTCATGTACAGAAGGCCAAAAGTGATTACGTTGGACGCAGCTGCCATGAGCCCCAACAGTCTCTGAAACTGTTTCACAGTGAGTGACTGGCCTAGTTTTACCCCCTTTACGGCTGTGAGAATCGCAGAAATACGTGCAGGAGACAGACGTGCTTGCATTGTTGTCGAATCCCAAATTACACCTAAAAAAGTGGTCCTCTGAGTTGGGAGGAGCACACTCTTCTTGGCGTTGAGCCGCAACCCCAACCTCTTTATGTGAGACAGAACGACATCTCGATGCCGAACTGCCATCTGATCTGACTGAGCTAGAATCAACCAATCGTCTAGATAGTTTAATATGCGAATGCCCTGGAGTCTCAGAGGAGCCAGAGCTGCATCCACGCATTTTGTAAAGGTGCGGGGTGATAAACCTAGGGGGAAGAACCCGATACTGGTATGCTTCGCCCCCAAAAGCAAACCTCAGGAACTTCCTGTGATGAGGATGGATAGATACATGGAAGTACGCGTCCTTCAAGTCTATTGTGACAAACCAGTCCTCGGACTGAATCTGTGACAATCTGTTTGAGCGTAAGCATTCTGAACTTGAGTTTCAGTGACGCATATCTAGAATAGGACGCAACCCCCCATCCTTTTTTGGAACAATGAACTAACGGCTGTAAAACCCTGACTCTCTGCTGGGAAGAGAAACCCTTTCTATAGCCCCTTTTTTTAGAAGTGTCAGTACTTCTTGTTCCATAACCAGAGCCTGCTCGGAGTTCACCACTGTGGGAAGTACCCCTTGAAATCTGGGCGGATGAGAACCGAACTGAATTCTGTAACCCTTTTCTATTACATTCAGGACCCACTGCGAAATATTTGGTAGAAGTTTCCACGTTACCAGAAATTCCGCTAAGGGAACCAGTCTCTCAAGACTGGCCTCTGGATTTGGTTGAACAGTCATTTCGGTGCCCTGAAACGGTGAACCGGCAGGGAACAACCGAACTGACCGTTCTACGACCCTCCTTGGAGGATCGTATGGGGACGCTGACACTTCAGTGCCCTGAAACGGCGAAACGGCAGGGAACAACCGAAGTGGCAGCGCTGCAACTCTCCTCGGAGAATTGCCCCCCAGAGGGCGCCGAGGAGGAACGGTTCCTCAAAACCGTCTCTCCCCGGAGGGGACCACCCTCAGAAGCCTGACAGCCTCGGAATCAGGACTTCTTCTTAGTCCAAGCTCTCTTAGAGATGACGGTCCTCAGATCCTGTCTACCCCTAACAGGCTTGGACTGCGACCGCCACCCAGACTCCCCAGGTTGTGGAGGAGCCCGAGCGGCGACGCTCTGCTTTTGTTGCACTCTGTGCTGCTGTGAGGAGCTCGTAGACGGGGATCTCGGGGACATTGGACCGGCGAGGAAGAAACCTCTGGAGCGCCGCAGATTGTTTTGTCATTTCTTGAAACCTATCGACGACACAATTTATAGCGTCGCCGAACAGACTTGTAGGTGAAATCGGCGCATCCAGAAGAACAGACCTATCTTTATTTTTTATATCTGAAAGATTTAACCATAAATGACGTTCCGTGGCCACCAGGGCTGCCATAGATCGACCCACAGATTTGGCCGTCTCCTTGGTGGCCCGGAGAGATAGATCTGTTGCGCGACGCAATTCTCGAATTGCGTCAGCGCTGACTTCCTCACAATTGTCCATGTCTTTCAGCAGGTCAGCCTGGTATGCTTGTAAAATATACATAGTATGTAAGCATGCCGCGGCTTGACCTGCTGCCGAATATGCTTTACCCACCAGCGAAGATATAGCTTTTAATGGCTTGGTGGGTAACGTCGGAGCTTTCAGAGATGATGCTGTCTCGGGGGAGAGATGGCTCGCGAGCGTCTCTTCCGCCGGAGGCATTGTCAAATAACCATAGTGAGAAATATATTTTATTTTACTATAGTTAGCTGTCTGTGGATTATATACTCTGAATGACACTGGTTTATTCCACGATCTCGACACCTCGGTGTGGAGATCGGGAAAAAACGGAAGCTCCCGACGAGGAGGTCGTGATTTAGATGGTAAATATCTTTCATCTAATAAACTCTTTCTATTTGATTCACTCTCAACTTCATCTGCTGGCCAGTCAATATTTAATTTAGCAACAGCACAAGTCAAAACCTCCATAAGCTCCTCATCAACATGGGAATAAGCTGGCGAGGACTCATATTCCCTTTCTGTATCAACACTGACGACATCCATTTCCTCAGAACTGGATAGCCGCAGCATTGGTGCCTCAACCTGGGAAGGAGAAGCCGCAGAGCGGGCTCGTTCCTGGGCAGAGGCACTGGATTCAGCAGGTAAGGGCTGAGAAAGGGCGGGGCCCGTCTCAAACCCCGCTACTAAATCCATATGCGAACCCCAAGATGAAAGCCTCCGCTGTGCCTCGGCAGCAGCGGGACCCGCACCTCGGGGAGCGCGAACCGAACCGTCCTCCTCAAAAACGCCCGGCGAGAGCAAGGACAGCTTAACGCAATGCTCACAGTCAGCTCCCTCGAGAACTGACTGGGCATGCTCCACTCCCAAACAAGCAAAACAAAGCTGATGTGTGTCACCACCCGTGATGTAACGAGGGCAGGGAACAACACATTGCTAAAAATCTTGCTTGCTCGCCATTATATATATATATTAGAGGTGGGCATAGATTAATTTTTTTAATCTAGATTAATCTAGATTAATTTTGAAATTAATCTAGATTAATCTAGATTAAAATGGCTCATTTGAATTCTGCCGAAGGCATTCAGAATATGTGTGCTACCCAAATAATGACTATAAAAGTAAGTCTTTGAGAACGGGTTTCTCAAGCCAGGTGGCGCATTAGACCAGGGGCTCATCTCCTGTTTCCAAAATGCATCACAAACTGCTTGAGAAAGCTGTTCTACTCATAGACTGTTAAAGGTTACTACTGTACTGTTACCGTCCGTAGGCAACATTAGGTAGGCCTATGTTATTATCAACTACTATAGGCTATCAATTAGGGATGGGCGATATGGCCTAAAATCTATATTGTGATATACATTGCAGCCTCTTGCGATAACGATATACAGTATATTATAATAAAACCATTTCAGAACAGATTACACAGACCCATGCTAAACAACTGCTAAATGTATATTTTTTTAAAGGGTGTATGTAGTTTTGAGAACATATATTGTGCAAAACTGTAAGTATACAACATAATTTTGCAGATAAATAAAATTTAAGTACACTAGCTGCAGAGACTTAAGTAGGTCTAATGTTTATTATGGCTTGGAGCTTATGAAACCCCAAATTTAAAATTTGAATATTGTCTAACTGATGTATTTTCAGTTAAAAAGAAACACAACAACGATTCTTAAAATCGAGATGATGTGCTACACCACTAAGCAAGGCTGGATTAGTACCCCCAGGGGCCCCTGGGCACTGAAGCTCATGGGCCCCCTCCCCTACCTGACAACCACACCCTCCAAAGGAACACACACCAGGTGTGGGATTTAACATGCCAATCACTATTGATCAAAAGCTGAATGACTAGTTCACAAGACAATGATACGAAATACATTTTTCTGAAAAGTATGGCTGCACGATTTGGGGAAAATGTCATATTGTGATTATTGAGGTCAATATTGCGATATGCGATTGCGATATAGTAAACAAATGGTTTCATGAGTTAACTTGCTTATTTCTCAAGTAAAATGCACACACAGATTAGTGATAATGCTGAAATTTGTAGCCCATTTCTCAACTCAAACTAGAAACAACAACTAAATGCACTGTGTTTTCAAATTAAAATAAATTCAATATTGTTATTTGTCTCAATAATACAAGAGTTAAAAATAAATGTCATATTTACCTGTGCCTGTCAAACAGGTAGACCTAGGACATATACCGAAATTGTCAAACTGCAATGCATAAATTATAAATTAAATATAGACTAATCCTTATTATAGCAAAAAAAAAAAAAAAAAAAAAAACTTTAGTCAACAGCAGTCAGTCATTTTCTCTGTTCTTTTTGTTCTTTGATTAACTTTACTGACAGAAAGCTTTATTGGCTGCTGTCTCTTTAAGACCAGCTGACGGAGACGCGGCTCTCGCACGCGCCTCATTCTTTCACAACTCTTGACGTTCATCATAAGACAGCTCTTATGTTATGAAGATACTCGTCAAAACGGACATTTTGGCATAATTGTGTGTGTTATTGTAAGTTCGAGCACGAAAGATAACTGTATTCTGGCGTGCTGTCTGTGCGCACGATACTGGCGCGCGCGCGTCTTTCTGTGTCTGTGTGTGTGTGTGTCACAGTCAGACTTTTGTCTTGTCGCACATGAATTGTTTAAAAGCTATTTTAACAATTTGCTTTTAAACAATTGCTTTTAAACACGTGCCCCTGGGCCATGCCCATATGGTAGATTGCCCATATGGTAGATCCGGCCCTGCACTAAGATATATTGGAATGGGAATAATACGCGCGCGCTGGTATTCAGTGATATCATGTTTCGTTTTGAATTTGAGGTGGTAGAACGGATTAGTCGTGTGTTAACTTACCGAACTGTTACCCCACACACTCTGTATATAGTTTGCTGCTGCTCGTCTGACGGCTTAAACCCGAACCAAGTCCAAATAATGGATGTTGCACCGATATTTTTCACCAGCTTTCACTTTCAGCCGTGTTTACTTAAGATGACGACGAATATGCGTTGCAGCCGGGTTTACCTCGCGGCCGCGGGTAGATTGCGTCATCATCTCCCAACCCAACTTGGAGAATAGATTAACGGCGATATTTTTTTTATCGCGCGATAAGAGTCTCGCGTTAACGCAGCACGTTAACGCCGATAACGGCCCACCACTAATATATATATATATATATATATATATATATATATATATATATATATATATATATATGTTTGTGCTTGAACTCTGACAGACAACAGTAAATAGACAAGGACAGATATACAGAGAGCGCTTGCTGAAGGCACAGAAGCTAACGCGATCTGTGTCAGCGGGACTGCCTTATAGTTTCCTGGTCGATGAAGTCGCCTATGACGTCTCGTCTTTCCATTGGACTGATTATACACGTGCTTCACGACGCAATCGTGCAGGGCAAAGTATTTATTACTTTAAATTAAAGGACTTTATTATTTTAAAATAATTAAAAAAGAAAAAAAAACATAAAAATAAATAATGATGTGCATGAATAAATCATTTATAATAAATACTGCAATATTCCATAAAAAAATAAGATAACGACTCTGAGTGTGACTTTGGCATCCAAAAACGTTTTCTTTTTTAGTTGTTTAAGAAAAATAAATATGACCAAGCCTTCTATCATTAATAAAAAGATGTGGTTATACTCAATTCATTCGGAAAAGTTTTTTTTTTTTTTTTTTACTCTTACTATTTTATTAATATTGATGGGCATAGCACTGCATTGGTTTTGTGCCTGCCAGACACTTAAAAAAAAGTGTTATTTTCATGAGCAGGCACACAAAGCAGCATCCCAGGCACTTGATGGAACAAACAAGGCTTGAGGGAGTGTGCCATCTTAAGGTAAATATTATCAGTGAATCATGCTCAGTATGCTTTTGAATAGGTTCTGAAAGAGCTTGAATTCAAAGCTATATGCAAAGACTATATGCCATATAGCTGAGAGGGTTTTGAAAGTCTTATTAATATGTATGAGTTTGTGGAAAGGTGTGTTAGAGTATGAATGAAAAGATAGCTTTCTGTTGTATTGGAAATTGTTTAAACCAATATTCTCATAAAATTTTGAACAAATGACAATGAATAAGATGGAAACTACTAATTTTGGAAAAACAAATAAATAAATATTAATTTAGTCTGAAAAAAAACAAAAAAAAAAACACAAAAAACCCCCACACTAGATGGCACAAAAAAATAAGCTCTTTTCTAAACAACAGCTTTTGATGATATTTACTTACTTATGCCCGTCACCCTTGCCAAAAAGGTTGGTATTGCTGATGGTGCCAGGCCATTGGATCTGGAGAATTCTTCTGAGACAGCTGTTGATTAAGGTTTGGACCTTCCTGATAGTCATCTTGGTCATCCTCCAGGTTTCTGTTCCATACAGCAACACTGACTTCACATTGGAGTTAAACAGGTGGATCTTTGTTGTCAAGGACAGGTCTCTGGAGCTCCATATGTTCTTGAGCTGTATGTAGGCCGCTCTTGCTTTGCCAGTCCTTGCCTTGATATCTGTACCGCCCTGTTGGTCAGTGCCACTGCCCAGGTAGGTGAAGGACTGGACTTCTTCCAGAGGACTTCCATTCAGCATGACTGGGTCCTTGCTTGAGGATTTTATCTTTAGAATCTTGGGGCCCTATATTGCACCCAGCGCAATTGACTTTGTACACCGACGCATGTATCATTCCTTTTTTGCACCCGCGCACAGTGGACTTTTCCCTCCACAGAAGCACGTCGGTTAACTAAGAAATACACTTGCGCTCCCAGGGGCGGTTCAGCGCAAAGAGGAGGCGTGTTCCGGCGCAAACGTTCCCTCATGCTATTTTACAGGTTTAGAAAACAATTCACTCGAGGGACTGTTCAACTATGATGCGGAGTATTGCGATCTGGTCCATTCATGATCTACTCTGCCGGAAGTCTGCTTGTTGATCTCGAAGCTGTGAGCTCTGAGCTTTTGATGATATAAGTGTAAATTTAGCTGATCCTTGACACGATTGCGGATAGCAAAGTTGATTATGCGCTAAATTTGATGTTATACATTTATGTAGCAAATGAAAATCAATAAAATTATTGTCTATGTTTTGAGACAAAGGTCTTATTAATGTTTTCCAGTTTTGTTCAAGGTAAATAAAGCAAAATTTTTTCAATAATGGATGAATATTTAATAGTATGCTATTTGGGGTAAAAGGCGCCCCTGATGTTAGGGCTAAAGGCACATATTTAACCATCATATTTAAAAATGTGATATTAAGAATTGTCACAGTTATGTTCAGTTTGTCTTAGTTATCATAGCCTCTTAGGCTACGTTCACACTGCAGGGCTTAATGCTCAATTCCGATTTTTTGAAAAAATTAGATTTTTTTGCAAGGCCGTTCACATTTCCAATTAAATGCGACCTTTTGTGATCTCCTGTGTGAACGTGAAATGACCCAGAAGTGACCCGCATGCGCAGAAGAGTACTCAACGGTCAACGACGTAACTTGTTGTTTGCGGAAGTAGCTAAACTTTAACTGTGATTCTCTCACAAACACACACACGAGCGCGCACAGCGACCGTTACACAAGAGCCAGACAGCAGCCGCTGACCTATCTAATATCAGATTCAGCACAAATAAGTTAACATAACGTATATATAATGGCCGTGGGCTTTTATTTATTTTTTTTTTAATTAACGGGCTCGTCGAGGTCGACCCGTTCGGCAGATTTACCTCAGCTCGACGAATATGCAGTCCGTTTTCAAACCGACGACTACTTCAACGCAGGATTATGACGTTTTTCGCGTATCAATGACGTGCGGGTCGGATAAATGCGACCTGGCCTTTCAGACTGAAGTCGCATTTGAAAAGATCGGATATGTATCGGATTTGGGACCACATACCCAAGTGGCCTGGGTCGCATTTGAAAAGATCGGATCTGTGTCGTTCAGACTGTCATGAAAAGATCAGATACAGGTCGCATAGGGGCAAAAAAATCGGAATTGGGTCGTTTCAGCCTGCAGTGTGAACGTAGCCTTAGTTTGGTTTCATTCATTCTCATGTGTTCCTTTGTTTGACTTTCCCGCCACTCCTTTGTTTCCATGGTCACGTCATTATGAGTTTGTTTGGTTGTGTTCAGCTGTGTTCTATTACTCATCTTGTTTGAATCACTATTTAAGTTCTGTCTTCACAGTTTGTCATTGTTCGGTCACTTTTATGTGTTGTGTGTTGCTCCTGTCTGTTTGCCTGTTCTGAGGATTATTGATATTAAACTTGTGTTGGAACCGTATTCTTCATCTTTGTCTGTTTACCTGCAACCACACATGACAGATGACCGAACCAAATATAGAATACGCTGCAAGATTTGCTGCAGTGGCTCAGATGAGCCATGGTTTCTTTAGTTACATGGAAAAATGTTGTCATCTTGCCATCACCAGCCCCTACCATGACGAGACACTGAATTCACTTTTCTGGATCAGGGCAAATTACCATCATCCCGTTGACCTCCCAGAAACCACCGGACTGAACTGGAAAGAAGCCATTGTTCGGTGTCTGGAGAGCGTCCTTCCTCGATCCTGGACACAGCCAGACCCAGAGCCCGAATCACCACCATCGACTGCGGAGACTGCAGCCGCATAGCTATCACCCGCCGCGACGCGTCAGGTGGTGGAGCTCCATCATGAGTCTGACCAGGGGTGTGAGCCTTTGACATTAGTAGACGAAGAAACAGTGAAGCTGGACAATGAGGACTGGCTGATAGACTTCTATGAGGAAGTATTGACTCCCACCCGCTAACTTCATCATCGCTGTTTCTGGACAGCATTAATGACTGTATGTCATTTCCCGAATCAATATTGTTCCTTTAAATTGAATATCGATTAAAATCGGAGAATCGATATTTTTTACATAGCCCTAATGTCTACTACCTCAGATTCAATGTTTGATCTGTACGTCAGCATCGGGGAATAACGTTATAATCTCATAGCTGCTTACATGTACAAAAGTAACCGTGAAGACTTAAATGTAAACACAGCTTTTGTGTCTTTATCAGCTTTTCCATATATATAGCTAATGGCCCTTATATTCATCGCAAATACTTACCGCTAGTTCCATTTCTACCAGAAAGACTCGGGAGAATGAATACTATAACAATTAACATTTATTAACAGCCCAACAAGCAATCAAGTTCTTTGGCGTAGGCCCCGTCCGTAGCTTGCAATCCGAGGGTCCGGATCTGCATATCCCACCTGAAGATGAAGGCGGGGGCGCAGCCGACCCCCTGCAAGGTATAGGAAGGGACCATCCTGGTGGTGTTGGGGGGGATGGAGAGAAATACCCATCTTGGTGGTGGTGGGGAGGATGGAGGTGAATTGAAGCGTCAGCATCTGCAAACTCAGACGTGTGTAAGTACCAATCTTTTATATCACAAGTATAGGAATATAATTGGATAGATGAGAAAGTAATAAGTGACGTAACAATTGAGTCTTCCCGGCAGAACTTATGCTAGAGCTTCATTTCTGTAAATCAGTTTTATGAATGAATGACTCTTTCACTCGTTTCTCTAGTCTTCGTCAACAGCCGCTTGCACCTAATGGTGGTGGTCGACTAACAGCAGATGGAGATTATGAATCAGTAATCTATTGATATTTCTGCAGTTTCTGGACGTTAAATGTTGAATTTTCTGTTGAATTTGAACCACTGAATTTGTTGAAGCGAATTTGAAAGCGAAATAAAATGGACTGAAAATTGCATGTCGAATATTTGTAAACAGAATTAACATTTTGTAACACACATGAAAGTGAAATCTTATGAATTTTTAATAATGAAAATGTGTGAATGTTTTAAATTGAAATATTTACAGCTTAAATATTCAACCATGTTGAATTTCAGTCCATAAAAATGCAAGCCCTAAAAATACAATGCATTCAAATGCAAGCACGGTTGATGCAATGCATGTATATATACAGCCCCAGTAAAGCGCTTTAGGGCTCTTTTCCCACTGTCGACAAACCCATGTTTCTAGGTCAACCCCTCCCTCTTCCAAAATGACATGGGTTTATATATTCAATTAGTGCAATTCAACAAGCTTTTTTGTTTAAAAAAACATTTGGCATTATTCTACTTACGTACATGCCTCAGTCACGATAAGAATTATGTATATACAAAGCTTGTAATGTGAAATTTAAATGAAAACAAATATTTTCTGATTATGTAATCCGTATGAAACCAAGAAGAGGTATAGAGGTAATCTGTTCAAATGTAGCGTTTTATAATCTGTATGAGCGGCACTTCCCTATGAGGAAAGGACTACCTTTACAAAAAATAAGTATAGTCTACTTCAAGGTCATTTTATTAAGTATAGGCCTACTTAAGTAAAATATACTTTTAAATGTTACACTTGAATAACCTTTTTCATAAAGGGAGGCATAATAATGAAAATATCGCTCTACTTGATTAATTCAAATGAAAAAAAAATAAATAACATATTCCTTTTTCAAAATGTTCCGACATTGTTTTATTAAAGTTCATAATCATTCTATTAATGTTATTTTAACAGCTGTACAAAATACCCACTGTGGTTAGGGGTTTATCATGAATAAAATACCCACTGTGGTTAGGGGTTTAAAATGAATTTTTGTACTAATATATATATATATATATATATATATATATATATATATATATATATATATATATTTATATATTCTAAGATGATTTGTTATTAGAACAGCAGCTATCTTTAGCATTTCTTCTGCACTTCATCAAACTTATGAGAAGTTACCAAGCAGATTTGAAAGTTTTCAGGCTCATCCTCCATCCTTATGTGCCCTCTACAGACAGACAGAGGAACTAACTGCACTGCTGTGGCTGCATTCTCTATGTTCGCAGATGAAATAAGACAAGGACATGTACATTTAATGCAGGCTCATAAAACATTTTGGAAGAGGGAGGGGTTGACCTAGAAACATGGGTTTGTCGACAGTGGGAAAAGAGCCCTAAAGCGCTTTACTGGGGCTGTGCAGAAATCCTAAATCTAAACAGTGGAGGGCAGTGAGCTCTGAGGCTTTTATACACCAAGCAAAGAACGGGTGAATTTCTTTCTTCTTGCAACCTCTCTGTCTCACTCACTCGCTCTCTCAATTTTTTTTTCCCTACTCAACCATGACAGAAAGTTTCTGACTGGATTTTTTTGTGAACTTTTTTCTGAAGTTCTGTCTTCCCTCTCTCTGTCTCTTCTCCCACTTACCCTCTTTTGACATATAATGGTTTAACAAATAAATATATACCGTATTTTTCGGACTATAAGTCGCTCCGGAGTATAAGTCGCATCAGTCAAAAAATGCCTCATGAAGTGAAAAAAAAAACATATATAAGTCGCACTGGACTATAAGTCGCATTTATTTAGAAATTTATTTCACAAAATCCAAGACCAAGAACAGACATTTAATCAGGAAAGGCAAGTTATTCAACTACACAGTAGCACACAGAACAACAGGCTGAATAGGTGTCCAGTATGTTAACGTAACACATTAACGCCCGTTTCACACATACTCCGTTTGTAGTGCGTATATTTTTCCGTACCCTTGTTAACAGGTCAGAGCTTTCACAATGCACGCGGTTGCAGTCCGTCGATCCGTTCCAGGTGCGGTGCGTATACAGCAGTGCAGCGATCGTTTCCGCACCGAGTCTATTTTTGCTGTGCTGCACGCGCTGAATTAAAGTGACAGCACACGGTTTGTGGTCAAAATGAATACAGATTGACCAGATTGACATGAAAATGTAGTAATTTCATCATAAATGCATTTAATTAAATACTAGCCTACTATTTTTCACAGTCATCTTTTTACTTCAAGCGTTGGTAAATCAAGGAAAACTACAATTTACTTCAACAAGGCGACATAATGAACAACACTCGTCTCATTCGTGGAGGTGGAAAAACAAGTTATTTGTGACATGCAAGATTTATTGTATAAAGATTTAAATTATGCAAAAGAAAGGGTATGAGTCTGCTGTTTTTGTCAATTTTAAGTTTTAATTTAAAATGTATGCGATTTTAATATAAGTGCATGGTTAAATATTTTACCACTTGCTTGAGCAACTTAATATATAATTATATAGAAGTAATGCATTGAATAATAGTTTGTTTAAATTGTGTTTAAACGTGAATACGTCTATTAAAGAGTATACGTATAAAGAGAATCGCAATGCTGACAAAAAACTTTTTCTTTTTTTAAAATAAAATTTGCTGATAACTTCTGGATTTGAAATACAATGTGTTTGGGGTTACAGCCGTGGGTCAGTTACGCACTGCAAACGCAGCTTATGTGAAAGCACTTTAGCGCGTGCTGCTCCTGCACAGCATATGCACCGCAACACGCACCGCACACGCACTGCACACGTTATTCAGCTACACAATAGCATAAAGAACAAATATCTGGGAGGCTGAATAAGCTAAATTAACATAAGCCAGCGAGTCCAACAAGCAAGTTACCAGTAAACAAGTTCACCAAGCTCCCGCGATCTCATTCCTCATCATTTTCTTCATCATCCGTGTCGCTTCTGAACAACTCCGCCAACTAGAGCGCCCCCTCGCGGCTGTAGACGGTAATGTTTTCTCTTGGTTCATCTCAGTCTGAATTAATTTTGATATATAAGTCGCACCTGACTATAAGTCGCAGGACCAGCCAAACTATGAAAAAAAAGTGCGACTTCTGGTCCGGAAAATACGGTAAATAAATCAACAGTAAAACAGTAATCAGCTCACATCATTTCACAGTATGATTGAGAGTGCTGCCTGACACATTCGTCTCAGACGAGAGAGGACACTTAAGAACCTTCTTAGATTTATAATTCTCCACAGGACAGACCTCAGATTTGTAAAAGCTTAATTAAAGGAAAATGAGCACATGGGGCATCAGGACATCAACATTCACTTCATTTCATTTGATATAATGATATAAAAAAGTTTAATAAATATATATATATATATATATATATATATATATATATATATATATATATATTATATTATATTTATTATATATATATATATATATATATGCAAAATTTTGTCATGAAACTTTAGATGGTGTAGGATAATAGGTCCCTAACTCAACCTGGTTGCAATCATATCGTTATCTATAGGGCACAGCTGATTGGTTCCTGCTATTGGTAGCCAATGAGCTTCTGTGCTCAGTCTTCAAAAACTGGTTAGCATTTGCCTTAGCAGTGCAGCGCTCTTTCAGAAACCCTCCACCTTCTCCAGATCCACCTGCTGGTAATTTATGTTCACCACATTGGACAGCATCAGCTGTCTTACTTGCTCCTACTTATAGTTTACAGATATATTATTTTTGCACTTTAAGTATACTTCTATGTTCCCTTTAAGGTATTCATTTTTTAGGCATTCATTTTTTTCTATCACTTGTTTCTGCTTCTTCACCTGTGTTTTGATCTGGAGATTCTGTACTATTCAGAAGATGCGTAATAGCGTCCCGTACTGTATAACAGTGAAAACATAGATAGCTGTAAATTTCAGTCAGTGGCGGGGAAAGAGTAGAGTAGATTGTATGTAAATTTCTATGTACACTACCAGTGGACTAGCCTAAACAAAAATTTAGATACTCAGAATTAGGAACATATCTGTTTTCTTTATGAATCAATATTTTCAAGCAATGTAAGTTTATAAGACATTATGTACAACTATGTGAAAAAAGCATTTAATAGGCTACTTAATCAAATGAGAAAATATTTTCAAGCAATGTAAGTTTATAAGACATTATGTACAACTATGTGAAAAAAGCATTTAATAGGCTACTTAATCAAATGAGAAAACACAACTACAAGTCAAGTCAAGTCAAGTCAAGTTTATTTGTATAGCGCTTTTCACAATACAGATTGTATCAAAGCAGCTTCACAGTATTAAATTAAAATAATACAACAAAGTTTGTTTCAAGAGGAATTTATTGATTGATAAAATTAAATTAAATATCCCCAAAATATCCCCAACTGAGCAAGCCAAAGGCAACAGTGGCAAGGAACCGAAAAACTTCATCAAGTGACCTAATGGTGTCCTAAAACTCCATCAGGTGACCTAATGGAGAAAAAAAACCTTGGGAGAACCCAGGCTCAGTCGGGGGCCAGTTCTCCTCTGGCATTTATGAGCTAGAGGCCGGATTGTAGTTTGAACTGTAGGATTATATGAATGCCTGGCTGAAGAGATGCGACTTTAATCTAGTTTTAAACTGGGAGAGCGAGTCTGAGCAACGAACAGTATCAGGAAGACTATTCCAGAGTTTTGGAGCCAAATGTGAAAATGCTCTCCCTCCTTTGGTGGTTCTGGATATCCTAGGTATGACCAAAAGCCTTGAATTTAGTGATCTTAAAGAGCGCGATGGATTATAGGGTGATAAAAGATCCGTTAAATAGACTGGAGCTAAGCCGTTTAGGGCTTTATAAGTCAGTAGCAATACCTTATAATTAATACGGAACTTTATAGGTAACCAATGCAGTGATGATAAAATCGGTGTTATATGATCATATTTTCTTGATCTAGTAAGAACTCTAGCGGCGGCATTTTGGACTAACTGTAGCTTGTTTATTGAGGATGCAGGACAACCAGCTAGTAAAGCATTACAGTAATCCAGTCTCGAGGTCATGAATGCATGAACTAACTTTTCTGCATCAGAAACTGATAGCATATTACGTAGCTTAGCAATGTTTCTAAGGTGGAAAAATGCTGTTTTTGTAACATATGAAATATGATTTTCAAAAGACAGGTTGCAATCGAGTATAACACCCAGGTCTTTTACTGTAGAGGATAAAGTAACAGGACATCCAATGATGTTAAAGTTGTATTGTGCGAGGTTTTGTGGGCGGTTTTTTGAACCGATAAGTATTACCTCTGTCTTGTCTGGATTTAATAAAAGAAAATTACGGGTCATCCAATCTTTTATATCTTTAACACACTCTGTCAATTTGGAAAATTTTGCGTTTTCATCCGGCCGTGATGAAATATATATTTGAGTGTCATCAGCATAACAATGGAAACTAATTCCATGTTTCCTTATAATATTTCCAAGTGGCATCATATATATTGAAAATAACAGAGGGCCTAATACAGATCCCTGCGGCACTCCATAGTTTACTGGAGTTATGATCGATTTTTCTCCATTTAAATAGACAAAATGGTAGCGGTCAGATAGGTATGATTTGAACCAGCTTAGTGCTTGTCCTTGAACACCAGTATAATTTTGTAGTCGATCTAAGAGTAATGTATGATCTATAGTATCGAACGCAGCACTAAGATCAAGTAAAACTAGTATTGAGATACAGCCTTGGTCAGAAGCTAAAAGTAAATCATTTGTGATTTTAACGAGCGCAGTTTCAGTGCTATGATGCGGTCTGAATCCAGACTGAAACTTTTCATAGATCTCATTTTGTTGCAAGAAAGAGCCCAGTTGAGCGGACACCACTTTTTCTAATATTTTAGACATAAATGGAAGATTTGAAATGGGTCTATAATTTGCTAGATTATTATGATCTAATTGTGGTTTCTTAATGAGAGGTTTTATAACTGCCAGTTTAAATGTTCTTGGAACATGACCTAAAGATAAAGACGAGTTAATAATATTGAGGAGAGGATCTTCCACTACAGGTAACACTTCTTTCAGTAGTTTAGTTGGTATAGGATCTAATAAACATGTTGTTGTTTTAGATGAAGTGATAAGTTTATTTAACTCTTTTTGTTCTATAGTTGTAAAGCACTGTAATTGTTCTTTCGGGGTGATAATTGAAGCTGAATTATAAGGCGCGATTGAAGATTGAACGTTTACAATTGTGGTTCTGATGCTTTCTATTTTCTCAGTGAAGAAGTTCATGAAATCATTACTACTGAACTGTAACGGGATATTTTGTTCGGGTGACGTCTGTTTATTTGTTAGTCTAGCCACGGTGTTAAATAAAAACCTTGGATTGTTTTGGTTGATTAGTTTGCGGAGGTGCTCAGCCCTGGCCGCTTTTAGGGCCTTTTTATAACGTGACATACTGTCTTTCCACGCGATTCTAAAGACCTCTAAATTAGTTTGTTTCCATTTACGCTCTAAAATACGCGTTTCTCTCTTTAAAACATGCGTAGTATTGTTATACCATGGTGCTTTATTTTTCTCTCTGACCTTTTTTAATTTAATAGGTGCAACCACATCCAATGTTCTAGAGAGAATGGTGCTCATAGTGCTAGTTAGTTCTTCTAGTTCATCTGTTTGTTTGGGTTCAGGCAGCAGCTGAGACAGATTAGATAAGCAATTTGAGAAATTATCTATGGTGGATGGGAGGATTGTTCTGCCTGGTTGATAACGTGACGCCGCATGACATATTACAGCAGTACGTAATATGCAAGTTACCATGTAGTGATCAGTGACTTCATCACTTTGTGGAATGATATCTATATCGGTTGGATCAGTTCCATGTGATATAATTAAATCGAGTGTATGATTAAGACGATGTGTTGGTCCGGTGACGTTTTGCTTGACCCCAAATGAATTTAATAAATCTGTAAACGCAGCTCCTAACGCATCATTTGGATTATCTACGTGTATGTTAAAATCTCCAACAATTAGTGCTTTATCGACATTGACTAATAGGTCTGAGAGAAAATCTGCAAACTCTTTTAGGAAATCAGCGTAAGGCCCTGGCGGTCTATATACGGTAGCCAAGGCTAGAGATAATAGGGATGTTTTTCTAACATCTAAGAGCGTAACATTTAGTACAAGTACTTCAAATGAAATAAACTTATAACCCGTTTTCTGGGTAACATTTAGAATATCTTTATAAATGGTTGCAACACCTCCGCCACGACCAATCAGACGGGGCTCATGCTTATAACAGTATCCAGGAGGAGTAGACTCATTAATACCGAAATAATCATTTGGTTTAAGCCAGGTTTCAGTAAGGCAAAGTATATCGAAGCTATTATCTGTGACTATTTCATTTACAATAACTGCCTTAGGTGTGAGTGATCTAATGTTTAGAAGACCTAGCTTTAGAAATAGTTTTTGTTTACTAATAGCAACATTTTCTGTTTTAATAACAATTAGATTTTTCCTAGATCCTGCATTAGATTTATTATTTGATCTCACTAAACGAGGAATAGACACGGTTTCTATGCAATGTTCTACACTAGTATTTATATCAGTTGAATTGGTGCAGCAGAGACTATGATTTGGACTTTTGGTTACTAGTCAAAGGGTATTTAACATTTTGGAGATGTTATCTGACAGAAGATCCGCTCCGAATCTGCTTGGGTGTAAGCCATCAGCACGGAAAAGCCTAGGACGCTCCCAAAACAGATTCCAATTATTTACAAAGAGCAGTTTCTGCTCATTGCACCATGACATTAACCATTCATTTAGCGCAAATAATCTGCTGAACTTTTCATGCCCTAGTCGGTACGTGGGAAGCGGTCCTGACACAATGATCGTTGTTTCAGGCGATGTGCTGCGTACCGTATCGATTAGATTGCTGAAGTCTTTCTTCAGAATCTCCGTCTGGCGCAGCCTGATGTCGTTCACTCCCGCGTGCAGGACCACAGTTCCGACGCGCTCGTCACCGTTCAGGATCTCGGGAACTCGAGCAGCGATTTCAGAAACACGAGCACCAGGAAAGCAGTGACTTTGCACCTTACTTTTACCTAACGTAGCGTGTACATGCCGAACGATGGAATCGCCGATGATCACAGCATCGCGTTCTGTTTCGCGTAGAGGGGAGAAGCGGTTTTGTGTGGATAACTCGAAAACCGGGAGGGTCGGAGAAAGTCTTGGTCTAAACCTGACTCGCGTCTTCCGCTGCGGAACCACCCAGGCTTCGTGGTGGCGTGTTGGAGCCGGAGTGAACGAGACCATGGCTGATTTCGACCGATGCTGAGGAACGCACGGAGTAGACGCGGTCGGAGTCAGCGGGTTAGTAACGTTAAACACTGATTTGTGTGCATCGGCGCGTGATGTTTCAAGAGCCAAACACCGGTCTCTCAGCTCGGCCTGTCTCAATAAAAGGTTGTGGATCTGTTTCTCAACAGCTTCCAGCTCAGACTGCAGTGCGTGAAGCTCAAATGTGTCCTCACCTGCACCAAGCGGTAGACTACTTACATCTGATATATTCGCCATTTTAACAGATGGACAGTGAGTTAGCAACGAAGCTACCAGTGATGCTATCAATATTAATACTAATTTATATTATAAGTTTGTTTGTAAGTGAGTGTGGAGAAGACGCGTTCAGCCGTGATCCATGGACGTAACCTTTAAGAGTATGCAGCGTTGGATCACTAATAGGCTTGAGACGCGTCTGCTCAACAGTCCGCGTTGTAACTATGAGGTTTTTTAGGTTTTTTAGTGGTAGGGGTGTAGAGTAGACGCACGATAGGCGAAAAAAAAATGCTTGTTTATAAGTGAGTGTGGAGAAGACGCGTTCAGCCGTGATCCACGGACGTAACCTTTAAGAGTATGCAGCGTTGGATCACTAATAGGCTTGAGACGCGTCTGCTCAACAGTCCGCGTTGTAACAATGAGGTTTGAGCAGTAACATTAGTGCTTCTCAGTGAGGAAAAGTAGAAAATGTTCGTTGTAAGCGAGTTTAAAGAGAAAAATCAAGAATTATAAATCAAATCGATAGAGCTCCAAAAACAACAACGCATTCAGACGCAACGCATGATAATAACAGGACAAGACATTACTCACCGTGTTTGTTGAGTGTTTCTTACTCACCTGAGCTTTTCTGAACTCAAAGGCGCGAGCGCGCGAGCGAAAATAAATAAATAAAAATAGCTGAGCGCACACGGGTGGCGTGTTTACAGGCTAGCGAATTACTAGCGTGTTGTGCTAGTAGTAACGTAAGCTAGCGATGTCAGGGTTGGGTAAGCTGTATTTCGTAGTAATATAAACAACTAGAAATTGTAGTAAATGATGGTTCAAAACAAGGAAATACGAGGCTAAGACGGAGCTTACAGCACCGAAGCAGACACACTCACAGCAGGCAGCGAGAAAAATCAAGAATTATAAATCAAATCGATAGAGCTCCAAAAACAACAACGTATTCAGACGCGACGCATGATAATAACAGGACAAGACATTACTCACCGTGTTTGTTGAGTGTTTCTTACTCACCTGAGCTTTTATGAACTCAAAGGCGCGAGCGCGCGAGAGAAAATAAGTAAATAAAAATAGCTGAGCGCACACGGGTGGCGCGCGTTTACAGGCTAGCGAATTACTAGCGTGCTGTGCTAGTAGTAACGGAAGCTAGCGATGTTGGGTAAGCTGTATTTAGTAGTAGTATAAACAACTAGAAATTGTAGTAGATGATGGTTCAAAACAAGGAAAATACGAGGCTAAGACGGAGCTTACAGCACAGAGCAAACACACTCACAGCAGGCAGCGAGACAAGCCAAGTGTACTTAGAATACTTCATTATATTTAAAGTATATCTCGATCAAAAGATTGAGTACAAGTATAGGCCAAATATGCATAGACTTTTCTGTCAGGATAAGTCAAGACTTACATAAGTGCAATTTTAAGTATATTTCTGAGAAGTACATAAAAAGTAGACTGAAAGGATACTTTCTTATTTTTAGTTTAGAAGAAGTATACTAAAAGCACACTTGAATAAAACCTCTTTTTTTTTGTAAGGGAATTCACCCTAATTTTACAAATAATACTGCTTTTGTGTATAACACAAAATGTAAAGATGTAAAAGAATGTAAAGATTGCGTCGAAAATGAAACCGCGTCTGTGCCACTCAATCACACAGAGACACACAGAACATGCAGGATTCGTATTTAAATAATCTTACTCTCACGCCAAGATGCGTTCTTCTCAGGTACCGTAATTTGGCACCGATTGATTTAATGTGAATCGGTACCCTGTAGCACTGATGTAATTCGGTCGGTGCCATTAAAAGTACAGAGTTCGGTACCCAACCCTATTGCCTATGCAGTCACAGTTCCAATTATAGCCTCGGGTTATGGCTATAATTATTGTTCCCTGAGAAGGGAACGAGATGCTGTGTATTGCTTAAGTATTGATGCTTTGGTAACGCTGGATTGTGTCTGAAGCACGTGTCTGAAATCAGTCCAGTGGCGAAACGGGACGTCAAGGGCAGGTGACGTCATGATCAAGAAGCTTTAAAGCACATCCAGAATAAACGGAATTAGCTTCAAATAGCCGAAGCAAGCAGATCACATGGATGCATGTATGGCAGCTCGTCCCCTTCTCAGGGAATAGGGGTTACATTCGTGACCCGAGATATTTCCTTTCGAGGGAACTCACGCTGCGTCGAGTATTGACATTTTGGGAACACTTATACCAAAACTGCCATGCTTAAAATTGCCTGTCTGTGTGAATACTGAGAGCAGAACTAAGATATATGCACCTGCAAACCCGGGGCAGAACCCAAGTCCAAATTGTAAAACTGGAGAGGATGGGCCTGCTTCATCACAACGTCTTGTAGGGGGACAATAGGCCTTGGATGCTGCCATGCTCCTGGTGGAATGAGCTCTAACCAGAGACCACATAAGCAAGATAAATAGCCTCGATTATCCACTTCCTTAATGTCTGTTTGGATGCAGGAAGCCTTTTTTTAGGCAATCCAAAGCAGACAAACAGCCACAGTGCAGCTTCCACTGGACACTCAAGGTTCAGCTTGTCCTGGTCCTGATCTCTGAAAGAAGGAGGGAAAAAGGCTTGCAAGATAACAGGCAGTGGCACATTGGTAGGCACCTTAGGGACATAGCCTGGTCTAAGGTATAAGAATGCCTTAACCATCCTGGTGCAAACTCAAGGCACGTAGGTGACACCGACAGGGCCTGGAGGTCTCCCACTCTTTTGAGAAATGTGATAGCTAGAAGGAACACTGTTTTAGAGGCAGAAACTTTTCTGGAACAGTCTCCATAGGCTCGAAGGGAGCCGTAGATAATCCTCTAGCACAACGGCTAAGTCCTAAGCTGGAACTCTGGTACGACTTGCAGGCATCGGCCATGTCTGTACCATGGTACCCAGCCCTAACAGAGCAGGATGGTGTGTCATATCCTGAGATGCAAAAAGATCCACTTCTTCTTGGCCGAATACTTACCATAAGAGCTCCACCACCTCAAGGTGAAGTCGCCATTCCCCAGGCCTCAGCCCCTGCCCCGACAGCATGTCTGCTCCTAAATTTTGGTATTCATCTCAGGGAGAGCAGCTTTCCTTATGACCACAGGAGGATCTGGTTTGCCAGCTTGAATAGTGAATGCGAATGCAGAGCCCCCTGATAATTTATATAAGAGATCACCGATGTGTTGTCTGTGCGGACAAGCACATGATGACCTCTTAGTTCTGGGAGGAAATGCTTTAATGCTAGAGAGCGTTGAACAAGAGCTACGATAAATAATGACTTTCAGAACCGTTCCCCAGCCTGTGAGGGAAGCATCTGTCAAAAATGAGAAGTGATGACAATGGGCTCCTAACACGGGATATTGGGACACGAACCAAGACTTCCTCCACATCACCAAGGTGGGAAGACACCTGTGCGTAACCTTGATCATGTGGAGTTGGTTGCCCCTTGGGGAAACCACCCTTGCCCTTGAGCCACCACTGCAGGGGTTTCATGCACAGCAGGCCAAGAGGTATCACATAGGACACAGCTGCCATCAGACCTAACAATCTCTGAAAATGTTTGACAGTGAGTGACTGGCCTAGCTTTTTCCCTTTCACAGCTGTGAGGATAGCAACAACATAGTCTAGGAACTGAGAGCAGATCGGACAGAGGTGATGCATTCCAACAGGACAATCTAGAACCATAAATAAGTGGGCGCCATCCCGTCTGAGCTAACTAACGAACTCCGGACCTCAGCATGGCTTGAGCCCCACAAGGAAAACACCAAGGATTGTTTGGCCCCCAAGAAAAGAGAGATGAGACAGACATTCTTCTTCTTAAAGACCTTTGAATGACCTCTCAAATTCAGGGCTGAAATCTATTAAAAACACAAATACTGAGACTTTACATATCAAAATGCATCAGATCGTCCCAAAATTATGCTAGACGGACTTATAATCAAACATTGTTCAACTGCATAATTAAATACTGTATCATGTCTAAAACCTATATATATATATATATATATATATATATATATATATATATATATATATATATATATATATATATATATTGACTATGTAACAATAACGACTCGGGGTAAATGTGAATTAGCTCAAGAATATAGGGAATTTTGGAAATATTAATAAATATGACTCATGGTCATAATTCATAAGTCGCATGTACATTTATTTTATCAATTATCGAGATTACCTTGTTCTGTACTGTCTGATCATTACAGTTAAGAAGGGGGTATCCCTTTTCAAACTCCAAGAAAGTTTTATCTTCTGGCCACGAATATCAAACTTACTGAGTTTCTGAATTAAGGACTACTAAATGTAGTTTATATCGAGCTTGTAGCTTAGATCTTGAAGTTTCATTGACTTTATAAGGCGGGTCTTCAAACACAGAGACAATTAAAAGTATAAATGGGGTTATTAATAAATTGGCACACACTAGAGATTATATAAACTACAAACATAAACGTACGTAAAAATGCAAACAAACAAATAAACATTTAACCGAACAAAAACATAAACATAGCGTGATCAGAATGAAAATGAAATGAAAGAAAGAAAGATATAGAGGGAAGATAGAGGGTAACTTAGTTCACAGACCTAAGACCTAGACACCTGGAACAGCTTTTATAGGAATCAATATACTTGCGAGTGCTCTTTCTGGTCAGGCTAGAGAGGGGGGGCGCGCGTGCGCGTGTCCGGCTGGTTTGCGTCTAGCTTCGTCTTCTGGGTCGTTTCGCAAGACGATGTAAAGGCTCACTTGAATTTAATGTTACCGAGAAAGTTCAGATTCGTCTTCCGGGATGGGAGAGGCTGGAAATCTTAGTTGCAAAGACCGGCTGCTACGACTCGAACATGGGTTCGTTCGATGGAGAAGGCCAGGGCCTCCTTCAGATGTTCCTTGGAGAAGCGCTGCGCCGGGGAGAAGAAGGTCCGAAGAGAGGATGAGTTGGAAGAGAGTTGAGTTGGAAGAGTTGACTTTTATCAGTGTCCCATGTGCCGTTCCCTCCTTCGTGTAGGACGAATCAGCTGTCGAGATTTTTCGAGCGGGAAGATTCCTTTGTCCGGTTAGACACGCCCACTCGAATGAGTCATGATTGACTTTAACTGGAGAGGATTTTCTCCAGACATATGAACTTATAAACAATGCGCATCACTGAATTCTGCTATCGGAATTCAACTCCGTTAGCTGGAGAGGATTACAGAGATATCAAAAATAGAATATAGACGTTGTAGCGATGCAGAGATACATTATTATGCATTTGTATAGGCATTTGCAGTTCTATTAATGTTGCAAATAGGACATGTATTTTCCTATGGTTTACACACACCTCTTAACACACAAATATATATATTTATTACATTTAAGAGTGACTTTATGGGTAAAAGTCCTTTTCTGTAGGGGCTTTCTGTTTCAAAGTCCAGAGTGTGTTTGTGTGTGTGTGCTGGAATGTTGCGACCCTGTTATCTCATGCATAGGGGTGGTAGTGGCGCAATGGATAAGACACATGCCTTTGGTGTGAGAGACCCGGGTTCGAATCCACTGTGAGACACCAATGTGTCCCTGAGCAAGACACTTAACCCCTAGTTGCTCCAGAGGCGTGCGACCTCTGACATATATAGCAATTGTAAGTCGCTTTGGATAGAAGCGTCAGCTAAATGAATAAATGTAAATGCATAGGGCTGGCTGATCTTGGTGGTCAAATTTTATGACCTGCCAATGAGTTCGGGTTACGGGATGCGATTCTACTGGGAGAACATTCTTCAAAAATACATTTCAGATCCAAACACTCGAAGATCATAACTATATGATCAAAACAACATTAATCACACATACATACAGGAAGTTCAGATACAAGTCTGAGTTACACACATTTAAAAGAATGTTAAGTTACACACAACGGATGTTTGTGTGTGTGTGTGTGTGTGTGTGTGTGTGTGTGTGTGTGTCATGAGGCTGTAAAAGTCACAGGGAGTCCATGCTGAAATGGGGGTTTTAGAGGGGATTATCCCAACACAGGGTTTCCTTATGTGACTCAAATGTCCCTCGGGGGAGCCACAAAGATGCAATTTTGACCGTTCAAGCAGACTTGGAGATTCCATGAACAACTCGTTGTCTGTTTGGAGATCAGGATTTACTAATTTGAACAGCATGTGACCGCATGACATAGTCATTGTCGTTACAACTAGTATGCTTATATCACACATAATTCATGCAATTGTTAAAACTATTGAGTGGTTGATTGAAAGTGTGTCTTGCTTGGCATGAGCGTAAATCTTACATTTTGGCTTGAATGAAACCGGTGTAAAATGTATCATATCCTTATTATACAAATCATGTCTAATCTGTACGCTATTAGAGCGGGAAAGTTAGGAGACCATCAGATAACAAAGAAACAGCCACCACTGGACCAAATACGATGCATAATTGGCCAGAACCTCTCCAGGAGGCTGGACAGACATCTCCGGTTAAAAGTCAGATGAGTAGATTAGGGAGATGAAAACGGGTTAAGAATGAACAGCTTCATTCAAGGCATCTAACTAGTCTCGCCTCACTTACTTTTCTTCCTTTAACTTAGTTTCCTTTCTTTTCCTTTGAGAGTCACGTGTTATAAGTTAAGCTTTGCCGCAAAGTTTAGTCAACGGTTCTACAGCCTTTGCCCGCTTCAAACTTCAAAACTTAAGCCACGAGAAAGACTCTGTCTCCATTCATTCGCCAACACACCAACGTGATTGGCTTCCCAAGAAAGAAGTCACTCCAGACACAATGAGACCACCGGAGAATCAATGAACTGGGAAACCCCCTTTTCAAGAAAAAGACACTGACTAAGGGAATCTCCAAAGACAAACGCAAGTAGCCTCCATACTCTTAGCTCGCAAGCGTCTGTTCCACCTTAGGCATCACCCCATACCCGTGTTATTTCAACCCCCTAATATCTGAATGGTTATGGGCTTGAGGGCTGAAGAGCCGGGTAGAGTAAGTCTTGTTCCACGACCTTGAAACTTATTTATGGAGGTCGGGAAGCAATGTAAGGCAGTGTGATGTAACTGGAGGTAATAATTCAGGTGACAGAAAGCGCTTGTCCAACTTGCTTCCTGGACGAGCGCCGTGATTCTTGGCCGGCCAATCAATGTTTAGCTTTGACACAGCACATTTACTGTGTCACATTCACCAGCTCCATATTCAGGGGATTGAAGTGGCGAATCTTAAATATCCCCTGCTTCGATGTTCAGCACATCCACCCATCAGAGCTAGACAGCTGAAGCGGGCTCTCATCCCAGGTGGAAGAAGCCACAGCGCGGGCTTCTGATCTCAGCGAGAGCCTGTCTCTAACCCCTACGTGAGATCCATTTGCGAACCCCATGACCTCAACCTCTGCACTGCTTCAGAAGCAACAGGGCCAGAACTCGCAGTGCTTACAGTCAGCTCCCTCGAGATCTGACTGAGCGTGCTCCACTCCCAAACAAACAACACAAAAATCGTATGTATCCCCTAGGGATGTCCCGATCCGATCCACATCATCGGTATCGTGCCGATACTGGCCCAGAATGCTAGATCGGACATCGGAGGGGAGAAAAAAATATAATCCGATACCTATTAGGGGTGGAACGTCACATGTATTCGTATTGAACCGAAACGGTATGGGCGTCACGGTTCGGTGCATGGATTTACACGGAGAATACACGGTATAAAAATAAATAAAACTTGCGTGCACATTAATTAATGTAATGCGGAACTACTGTTAGATACGCGCATAGACATATGCGGGTTCTTTAGGGACACCTAATCTGTAACCCCGCCTTAGCTCTGAACGCGCGTCTATTTCGCGTCAAACGCATGCTTTATACGCGCGTCCTATTCGCTTTGGACGTATGAATGGATTCAAAATGTTCAAGCGTCGAACTAGACGTGATAGATGCAAATTTGATGCTCTATTCGCGTTTGGTGTGAACGCAGCATAATGAACAGGCTGCGATGTCAAGATTGCAATGCTGGAATGTGTGTGTGTGTGTGTGCGTGTGCGTGTGTGTGTGTGTGTGTATGTGTGTGTGTGTGTGTGTGTGTGTGTGTGTGTCAGAGAGAGAGAGGCACGGGTGCGATCGAACAGTGGAAACATAAAAACATACTCCGTCATTTTGTTCATACAGGACATCATTAAAACTGCAAAGTGTTTAGCCTACTTATATTTGTGTAAAACACAACATTGTGCTTTTGTCAAACTGTAAACTTTTGTCAAACTGTAACCTACAACTGTTACCCAACCAAAATCACATACACACACACACACGCTGTTTAAAAGCAAAAATTTTCTCATCTTTTGGACATTCATCATATTGCATTGGTTTTCATTTCTTGTCCTAAAACAGAGCACTAATCTGTTTATTTTTAAGTTACACATTCTACACTGATTAAAAAAGAAAATCAAATGTGTTTTTAATAGTAGTATTATTTTATACAGAAATAAATTATTTATAATTCAGATGAGAATAAAGTTAAAGTTAATACAAATTTTAAGGAAACAAATATATTGATATGAAATATAGCAAATACATTTTAAATTCATTCAGGTACAATTACCAAACATATCTCAAGGTCTTTTGAATAAAGGGTGGCAGTCTTTCATTATCAACTGTTGTTGTGGACTATATACTGGAGAAGTATTTGTTCTCCATTTGAGTGAGATGTTTTTATGTGGCTAATTGAGCAAAGTGCTTCCATATATTTTATTATTATTATTAGTATTAGTTCAAGAATAAAATTAAAATATCGGATTGATATCGGTATCGGCAAATAGCCAAAGCTGCGGTATCGGTATCGGAAGTGGAAAAAGTGGTATCGGGACATCCCTAGTATCCCCCATAGACAGTAAAATAAATGGACACAGCGACCCCATGGACTTCAACGGAGACAAGTGAAGTCAATTAGAAGCACTCACTTCCTGATGGCTGAGCGTACTGCGCAGCCTCAAACTGAGCTTGAAAACGTAGATGTGACATGAGCAACCTGTCTGACAGTTGTAAGTCTTCTAGTAGCTGTGCCAAGAGAAATCTGAATCATTCCCTTCCGAATCTTGCAGACACGGAGAGCGTGAGTAGGAGCTGTCCATGAACTAGGAGCAGGAGCAACTTTATGACTCTCTATGGGCTTCTCCCTTGACTTTATCGGACTTTATGCCTCCACATCCCCCCGATTGCCTGCGAGCTTCTCCTCCTGTCTAAACGGTAATTTCTCTACTGTGCGACAGAGAGTTGCGTGGTTATGACGCAATCGTTAGCTTATTTTTACAAAAACGGCTTCTACGGGGCCATAGTGTAAGATACAAGGTAATGGAGCCTTTTATACATTGTCGTGTTTCTTTAGAAATAAACAATGGACAAATGGAGTCTTTAAACGCCTCAAATGTAAAGTTACGCCAAAATGAATGGGAGTCAATGGAATGCTAACAGCAGGTGATGGCTTATTAGCCAATGGATGCCCCCATAGAAGGTACGCTTTCCGGGTGCTGGATTACCCCCTTGGTATCCCCACCTGTAATGAAACCAGGGCAGGCAGGAACACACAAATTAAATGCCTGTTTGCTCACCATAATGATGTCTAATGCTTTCTGTGCTATATCGGGACAGACAAACAATAAATAAGACAGACAAAATCACACAGAGCGCTTGCTGAGGCACAGAAGCTAATGTCGTTCATTCCGGTTGTGTTTTTATGCTTCCTGGTCGTGACGTCCCTTTTCGCCATTGGACTGATTTCAACACACGTTCTTCAGATGCAATCACGTTCCCAAAGCGTCAATACTTGATGCAGCGCGAGTTCCCTCTAAAGGGAGATTATATATATATATATATATATATGCACCGGTTCGGGGCATGCAGTCTCACAACAAATACATTTAGTCACAGGCGATCCACACTGCAATCCAGAAGTACAGAAGCGCACGGTAAAGTAATGCTATTTTCTACCAGTAAAAAGTGCAGAAGAAGAGTAAGATATGATCGACTCTCGATCTTTTAACTGTGTAAAGATATCAATAAAACAGCTTGAGAATAATATCACACATAGCATTTATACATATACATTTACCTCAGGCATTTAGTGTTGACAGCACGTTAATTCGCTAGAGAAATTAACTCTAGAGAGAAGCATTTCGTATATGCACAATATTCCTATATCCATTATATAACATTTACTTTTACATTTACATTTAGCAGACGTTTTTATCCAAGGTGACTTTCAAATGAGGAGAGCAATAGAAGTAGTTAAACTAACAATAGGACAACAATGTGTAAGTGCTGTGACCCTTCCCAGTTTAGTCTAATGCAACAGACTAAACTGTTGCAGTTTTTTTTCTTAAATAGAGTAGAGGAGTAGAGAAAAGAAAGTGTTAGTATTAATGGATCAAGTGTTGCCGAAAAAGATGCTTCTTCGGCCATTTCTTAAAAATGGCTACGGACTCAGCAGCTCGGGTTGAGTTAGGCAGGTCATTCCACCAGCATGGAACAGTCAAGGTAAAGGTCTGTGAAAGGGATTTTTTGCCACTTTTAGATGGCACCACGAGGCGACGTTCACTTGCAGAATGTAAGTTTCGATGGCACGTAAGTCTGGAGTAATGAGTTTAGGTAAAAAGGAGCAGAGCCGGTGGTTGTGCTATAGGCATATCACCTATTCATTATAATTAACCTGTTAGTAATGTCTTGATTATTTAATGTATCTGCGCTGTTTAAATAAATTTGTCATGAAAACAAGTTGGCAGCCACTGTGTAAATGATTATATTTCAAAAATGAATTGGAGTAGAAAATAAACTTTATAATTACATTTAGAAGTTAATGCAAAACCTGCCTTATGTGCAATTTACAGAAAATGTTTTTTTTTTTTTTTTTTTTTTTTTTGTGATTATTATATCTAAAAATAAATAGCAACTGAATTTAATAATTTGGGTTCTGCTGTCAATTGTAACCTTTAATAGTACAGTAATATGTAATTAAGGGCTCCCCATATAGTTTACAGCATTAGCCATCTTTGTGTACCGTTACACCCAAAAAATTGTGACTGGCCTAGCTTCATATTGTGAAGCACACAAAAACAGAGAAGAGCCAAAAATATAATCTAGTAGTCTATGTACACATGCAGACGGGTCTTTTTTTGGCCACTGTGTAACAGACAAACAATAACCAAACTCGACTGAATGGATAGGTTTGTATCAATTATTGTTAACAGTTTAAAGCCACTTTATGTCTGCAACCATAATGTAATGTCTTTAAAGTATCTTTGTTGGGTGGCTTTTCTCATTAATTAAATATTGATTTATTAATTCCAGTTGAACCACATATCATGTTATTAATTCAAATAAATGTAATTGATTGACACTCCTAATTCAACATACTCTACTAGCCTGGATTCAGTAAAAAAAACAAAACAAGATATGTTAATATGATTTTCCTGCTGGTTTCTGCTATACATAAATTATGAGACATGAAACAGCATATGCATACCCCACTGCCACCCTTCACTTGGTTACTCTTAACATCAAAAGACTCATAGGATGCACCACAACAGATGAATGAGAATACTGCAAGCAGATGACCGCCATCTGGGAGAAAGTCTGACCACTTGGCGCAGACCTGTGGTGCATCCAATGAGATATAATGGAAAATATGGTTTCAAAGATCCGAGACACCTAACAACAATTAATGCATTACTTGTGATTGAAGAAGGCAGATAATCTCAGTAATGCCTTTGAGGTAATAAATCCAAACTTTTGTTTGGACTTAAGGCCCGTTCATACAATGACCTAAAGATATGACATAAAGATAACTATACAGATGTATAAGCATCCACACTAACGCATGATAATGTTTTCATAATCAGTGTGCGCTGCAGTTTAAGACTTTCCTATTCTCATAAAATTAGAATGATTATTAAAACTTTATAGTTATCATTATAGTTAGTGTACTTCGTTTGAACAGACCTTTATGCAAGGCCTTCATTTTTTTAATTATAATAAACCCAAAAACTTAAATTATGTCATGATTTACTCACCATCCTCCAAACTGACTTTTTTTCCCTGTAGAACACAAAAGAAGATATTTTGAAATATAATGGGATCCAAACAACACTGAACCCCATTTACTTTAATTGTATGGATTGACACACGCAGTTAGTCAGTCAATCAATCAACAAATTAATCAATCAGAAAAAGAATGCATAAATTATGACAATTTTTATTTTATGGTGAACTATCCCTTTAACCAAATGCAAGGGACATTTCAAGAAGCAGGATATATGAAAATGAGTCAAGCTCTGCTTGCTTGAGGGAAAAACAATGGAGATTAGGTGTGCAACTAAAAAGCTGTTCCATCTGGTACACGGGCAGCCCATGAAACAGCCCATACATGTGGTAGCCAGAGCATTGAGGGCAAAACACTCCAAATGGAAGCAGCATCAGCTTTCCTGGCAGCAGGATCGCAGAATGGATAACGAGTCAGGAAATGCAATGCGTATCTGCACGAGGTACACAATAGTCTTTGTCCTTCCACTCTCATGAAGCGACAAGGAGACTTCGATAAAATAATGAGGATTTACGGAGTGGCTTCTAGGTTTCATTCAGTTGGTCAGCTAGAGGAAGGCTGCTGATTCCCCTGCCAGCGGGTTCACTGTGCTCCCGAAGCATTGTGCGATAGGAAATGATGGGGAGCAGAGGGCCATCTGTTGTGCCACTTGGCACGCCTGCTCCTGCCAGGGTCTTTTCAGGTGGGAACTGAAGAGACTCCCTCCAGTGTGGTTTGAACAAGGTGCACACAAGATACAAATCTGCTCAGTATTCACACATTTCACACCACTTACATCTCCAGATGTGCAGAAGGATTCATTTATCTGCCTGCACGTTCTTTCACCTTCTGCGATGGAGTTGTTGCCGTTTGGCGAAGGATTAAGAAGATCAGTCGGAAATTAGTTACTTTTCTCAAATTTGCAATAAACTTTCCTTTTAGTTCCAGAGTGGAACCCAGCATGTGGCAGTCTTTTTAGAATCCACTGGCAAACAACACACAAAAAAAACACACACAAAAAAAACACACACATTACATGACTTACAATGTAGCTGGCACCACATGTGTTCCATTAGCCCCATGTTAATTATACAACCATTTATAAGTAAAAAAAATAAAAATAATCCTCTATGATTTCTGTCTCATGGGGAAGTTGGCCAGCGAGTAGTAGACTTAATCAGTGCTTTGAGTCCTTCACTGTTTTATCTTTGTCTGGCTGCAGTCAAGTGAGCCCTCCTGTCCTTGATGGAAGGATATGGCAGTAGTGACACGGCGGATGAGAGAGCTCCAGCCTTGGTCAGGGGAAAGTCATTTATTTCCGTTGACCTGCTCGGTCAAGTGGATTGAAGCTGAGCCTCTCGTTTCACTCTCTTTCTTTACAACCCCTGCCCACGTCCCTCCCTTCCCCATCTCCCTCCCTTTTCTTTTCTCTTGCTGAGTGCTGACACCATTCCTGCAATTACAGCAAACAGCGAGGATGATGGGACTAAGATTTTGCTCTGTTACAAGAGTCGAGACCTCGTCCCTCAAGCTGACACCATTAAGCCATCCTTTTGGGGGAGGGGCTTAAAGTGTTGAGGATGTAAAAGTTGCTGCTTTTCGACAGAGCTATGAAAGCGCTGTGGATGAGTCTAGATTAGAACCCAATTTTGAAAGGTTAAGGCATCAGAAAGGATACTGAAAGATGTGACCTGGCTCACATTTAACAGGTCCTGCTTCTGGACCATACCGCATGGAGACCATTATTAAAAGTCCATTTCATCTTTAGAGGGAGTCATGTTAGTGATCATTTTTCAGCTCCAGCAGCACCTGGTGTCAAAAGATTCTCTGGTACCATCGACACAATGCATGAAAGTGCTGTGCAGAAGGCTCTAACAAAAGAAGACATCAAGCGTTGTGTAGAATTTAACTCCATGTGAGTAGTATCTTCTTCTGAGGCCTAAAAGCAGACAGCGCACAAAAGGTGGAAAGCATGGAATTTGTATAAGCGCTGAAGTCGCACAAGAGGTTGTTTAACACGGATTTAATCCAGCCTTCCGTCTCTGCCTAGAGCTCTTAATCTCTTTACAGCTAAACTTATCACGCGATAACCGACTCTTCACTGATTCATTTCCAACTGCACAAATGAAAGAACTGCTGAATTACCGCTGGTGTGTAGCCTGCTTTCCTGTCTATTGAAAGTAATACCTTGCATTATTTGATTTGCTGCATACATTTATTATCTTTTAGGGAATGTGCTAAAATATATAAAAAAAAAATATATATATATCAAACTTTATTTATACATATATTGCCTGTTCTCTTGCAGTAAGGAATCCATCTCCAAAGACTATAAATTAACAAGTTTAAATAATGTTTTATGTATAGGTTTATAGTGTTGTTAAAAAAAAAAGGCTGGATGTAAGTGCTTTTTCGTTCTGTTGATAGGCTATTTTACAGATGCACTAATCAGATCTGTGGCTTAATGGACCCTAGGCAGATCTCATCTGAACAATCAATCATAACCTCATTTTTATGCTATTGAACACACATAGTGATGTCATTTACATCACTCCATTGAGATCAATCAACTTATTCTGCCAGCATCTCGGTATCATCGTGCTCTCCAAATCGTGACTCCGACTGCATGCAAAATAATCTCAGATAAAGATATAGCATGGGTGCATTTACATTGCACACAGCAATAAAACTTGTTGAGCAAAAAATAGTCACCAACTGAATGGAAGTGATGTATTACCAAAATATTTAAAAACGGAAAGGGAAAACGGTATGGCTGAGAGAGAACTATTAGCATGGACCGTCAGCCATGATAATGGCAGCTGAGTCAATGTCAGAGAGGACGAGTCCTCGTCATTTCAACTCTAATAGAGAATGACTCCACTGAATTGCACCAAGCAACAGCATCTGAGATTAAGCACATTGCTATTCACCCAGCATCACATATCAGGTTTAACAAGTTGAGACCTACAGTATATGTGGTTAGACTACAGACGAGAGGGGAGGGAGATGAGCCGTTTCCCTCTTTCTCCTGCTTTTTCATTTGCCGCCTTTAATGTGACAGTGCCACACAGTCGTTTACAATGACACCAGAGCCTTTATTGTTTCAAACACATTGCCCTTGAACAATGTGATATGCATACTTCCTGAGGTTTGTTCAAGAACACTTTGGATAAAACCTTTGTTATTGTCAATTTGTTTCCAAGGGAATTCCCAAGAGGTTACATGTTTTGCTTTTAAATTGCAAGGTAAAAAGCTACTTAGAGATGGACTGTTTGAGCCCAAATACGAATATGCACTGTGGGTTACACTTTTGCATGATAGTTGCAACATTACATAAATGCAATAATCACCTTATGTTACATTCATCACTTACTGGATTTATCATTTATGTGATTGCAATAGTATTTTCACCCCCCAGTCTGTATCCCTTGAGATAATCAAGGTTATGCTATTTTATTAGAGCATCTGTGGTTTAATTGTGCGACTGCTTAACCTGGAGGGACTGGCTGTGATATCCCAATTATTTATTTTTTATTGCTAATTAATTCCATTGACATCAGCGTAGGCTATTTTTTATAGTGCACATTCACTGATACCAAGGATAAAAGGATATTGCTTTAGATGTCTGGCAAGGAAAAAGATCGCTATTGAGTTTTATGAGAATACTTAATTTATTGTCACCTACAAGGATGTGAAAGCATCTGTTTCTGAAGGCCAGCAATTGTTGGCTGGTCAAAAGAGAGTAAATAAGCACTTGGCCTTAGGCTGTTTTTCTCTCTTTTGCAATTATTTACTTTGATAACCAAACAATAATCCAGAATAAAAGTTAATTTAAAGCATGTAGGACTTTGCACTTCAGTGTTCAATAAAAAACTTGTGACCATATGGAGTTGTAACACAATGTAACATGCAAGAGGATCATCTAAATTGTTATAGCTAAACTACCATGCACTTGACTTTCCCTGCAATACAGTGCTATTGCATTTTTGGGCCAGAGAGGATTTGCAAGTCCTCAGGAAGTATTACATCATTTTCAATAACCCACTGCTATTGCACAATTGTATGTTTGCTCAACTGCACATTCATATCCTTGTTATGAATGAATAAACTTCCTAGTTTGAGTAAAACACTGAAAACATGCATGAAAGCACAACAGACAGTAGCAGTGCTAGGTCAGATGTTTGTTTGTTTTTTGTGGAGAAAAAAAAAAGAGAGAACATTAGCTTCAGGGTTGAGCCTTTGTTCACCCTGCTTTGCTAGCAAGGTTAAATCATGAATATAAGAGGCTGCTGTCTAAAGCCTTGAAGCGATCATATTTGACTATACTTACATTATTCTGTTTGTTTGTTTGTTTGTTTATTTATTTATTTATTTATTCCGATTTTTGAAAAGTCCTGCTTTTCCACATCGCAAGGGCAGAACTAGGACTTTTTTTCTACACCGTCATGACTCTCCATCCCTAAACATTTATGCAGACTTGTTCCCTTGGCAGTTAAAAGGTAACAAAAATAACAAAGCCAAATATTCTCCCTGGATGTCTCTCATAATTGGCCATATGGACTTGTTCAGATGAAAGATTTCTCTCTTGGAGGCAGATGTGCGGGGTTATGGACTTAGCTTAGTGACTGTCATGCCATGGCATCCTCTAGTCCCTGGCAGTGCCATCCTACATTATGTCTCTGGAGCTACTTTAGAACTTGAGCCATATGTTCCTCAGTGTTTGAGAGGGGGGAGGTTCTTAATTATTTTATTATATTATTTTATTCATAGTAGCTGTCCAGGCCTTTGAAATGTGTATTGTTAATCTGCGGGATCTGTGGATGTGTGTAAAACAATATTAATTGTATTTAACCAAACAAACAAATAAATAGATAAGTCTGTAAGTCTGTAAGTCCGTCGTTTCCTTCCGTTCCTTTATACAATATTTACTATGAGTCAGTTAAGGAGCAATCAATTTTGTAGTGCTATTACTATAGTTGACTCAAGTTGTCTATAGATGTTTTAATTTAATAAAAAATTTTAAGCACAAAGCTTTAATGTTTACTCAGTATTATGAATTAAAATGAATTCATGCCTCCCTACCGAGCCACAGTAATTCAGTTTCGACAGCGTGTATTCATTTGGCAGATGCCAGACATGGGGTCCCTTTAAGGTCTGCCCAGGTTGTGGGCTTCCAACCCTTGGTGCTATTTGCATAATGGAATTATGGGAACTATGCTGTGTCTTTAGTGGACCATTAGGCAGAACTTTGCTGGATTGTAATTAGTGGCTTCTGCCCTTAACCTTCATTAACATGCAAATGCAAATCCTACTCTAGAAGAAATGCACGGCACATTGGAGCAAAAATGCCAAAACGATTAACAGGCAATCCATGGCTAAACTGCCTATTTTTATTTATCATTTTTGAAATCTCTTGATGGACATAGTTTATGTGGTTGCTGTGTAACTGCTTGCTACGGCATTAATCACATCATCAGCAATGTTATGATATAACATTATTGTTTAATCACACGTTAGATGTGATAGGGGTAATATGCTCCCCTTAAAGGGTCATGAAACCCCCTGTTTGAGCAGCAGTCAGTTCACCACAGTTTTGAAAAATGCTACAAAAGTAGGCATGCTGAGCTGAAGAGGGGAGACTGATAACACAGCAACCGGTTCTGATTCAGACTGTTTTAATTTGCTCTCATTAAAAGCATTAAAGCTTCCCACAAATTAAAAGATACCATTACACGCAACACAATATACATGTTTTGTAAGGTCACCATAAATTACACAAATACATACCCTGTGACAGCTATAATTTAATGCACAAATAAATGCACAGCCATTCGGATTTGTTCTCCGCATCGAAAATATATATGACCATGCTGTTGCATCTTTGATAACCTTTGAGACTTATTTTGCACGTTTTTATAAGCAGTTTGATTGGTAATTAAAGGGTCGTAAAGACCGGTTTCAGTCACAGTATGGATTAATCAAAGACTCAGGATCTATTGAAGTAATTTACTTACCTTCCTAACTTATGCGTATATGCGAAGCAGAAACTCTCGTTTGCATCTCTCACTTACTGTATGCAATCTCACTGTTTAAAGCGTCTGTCATATTAAATCAACAAATGCTGTCCTGAATAATTAAGTGAGGTGTCTTCTCATAGGAAAGGACACGCAGTCTCCTGAATAAGACACAGATGAGTCATCGCCGTACTATAGTACAAGAAAGCATCCTGTGACGTTGACACAAAGACAAATTTTAACCCGGAAGTTGAAAATAACACAAAAAGATTTAAAAATAACTTGTTTTCTTCTACAATCAAAACTAGTGGATGGTGACTGTGGTGAGAACGGCGCGAGGCCTGTGGCGTGATTGCTGATGAGCGACACCTGCGCGACTCACCGGTCTTGGATCTCTCACGGAGGAGTGGAGGCATAAAAGTTGTCGGTCTCTATCACTGTATGACCAAACGTGTCAGACTTTGGGACAGATGAGTTTGTGAGAGTCTGAATCACAGGCTGTACAAACAGATGAAAACCGTAGTGATTACCAGTGTCGTGTCACCAGTTCAGGGAATACTTGTGGACCACAAATAAACTGATCACACAGGAACAGCGTCCATAAGAAATGATCCTGCTTATGGGCTGACTGACACCTCAAGTGCACAACTGTCAGCTTCCAAAAGTAAAACTCCCATTTATTTTCTCCAGAGGAAGTGAATTCGAACCCTAATAGCACAAAAACCTTTTAAGAGCCTCCTTCCTCCCAGGTTTCGACACCAGTGTAGCAAAGTTCGTTATTATAGGAAGAAGGAGGCGGGAACCAGCGAACATTTTACAAGACTTTAATAAATAAATAAACAAATACAAAACAAAAGTAAAGTAAAGGCAGCAGTCCCTCACGGACGACTGCTGCCACATATAATAAAACAGAAAAAAAACCACAACGTAAAATCCAGGCATGGATTTCTCGTCATTTTCTGTCGTCTCTTCTCCTTTTATGCTTCCGCTCCTCCGTGAGAGATACAAGACCAGTGCGTCGCGCAGGTGTCGCTCATCAGCAATCACGCCACCGGCCTCACGCTTTTCTCTCACGGCCCTCTGCCTCGTCCTGCTTGCCACAGTAAATCTCATGACCCTTTAAGTTAAAAGTACAGTGCTAATAAAGCTGTTACAAAGCAAAACTGACAGCTACCAACAGGTCAGTTTTATTAGTGTATTCTTTTTATCATCAAAAAACGTCAACAAATTCCCTTCTATCCCTATTCCTTTTCTTTGTATCTTTCTCTTTCTCTCTCTTTCTTTCTATCCCGCTGGTAACATTTTACATAAATGCTTGGTACGATTAAAGTTTTTATCATCTCATACATCTATTTTGTAACTATTTTAAGTTTAACCATAACCATATTTTGTCATTAAACACTTTCAATTACAAATGATGTGCTAACTAGTTTTGATTCAGTATTAACTTTGATGTGCTAGCTATTGCAATACAATATTGTCACACTATAGCAGCACTCTCCCACATATTTTGCTATTATAACTATTATAACTGTGCTTATTTCCATCGTTGGTATAAGTAGCAGTGGGTGGCAATAGACAAGAAATCTACAGTTTTCTACTATCTTGCTGATGGCGTGTCTTTAGTCATTTAGCAACCCTGCAGCCTGAACCACAGTAGGCAAACCACCCTTTCAGCACCTTCACAAAATGCATTGATGCTGCACTGGCTCCTTTGAAACTCCAGGACATTCATGTTCTCCATTATATAGATGACTGGTTGATCTTAGCCCAGTCGCAAGAGATGATGGTTCGACATCGAGATGTTGTCCTTGCCCACATAAGGTGCTTGGGGCTGAGGCTCAATTTCAAAAAGAATGTGGAATTAAGCCTTTTCCCCATTATTATTTGATTCACGGGACTGGACACCAGTTATCTTGCCAAGGAAATTTTTTATTATTATATGTCAGGAGAGAAACTTGAGAAGATGTTGTATTCATGCCAGGTCTCTGTGTTTCCGTGTTTCTGTCATAGTACAGTAAGATCGAACTTATATACATCACAGAGAGACTTACAACTTCCTTGTAAGGTAGGAAAACATGTTGCTTGAGCTTTAAAAATGGAACGTATATGTCATGCTTAGACATGGCACATTCCTTCCTCCCAGTCCCCCTCCCTGTCTGACATATGATTCTCACACATGGATCCATGCTATCTATAGTCCAACTTATGCATTCAAACACATGCCTTTAAAATGCCACAAGATGATACAACTGATTATGAATATTAATAAAGAATAATAATAGGCTACAGATACATACTATTAAATAATGAAATTATATTAAAATATGACATTTTAGTCTTCACATAAAAAAAATTAAAAATCATGCAGGAATGAAACACCACTGCTGTGTGTTGCTAACTCTGTATAAATATGCATGTTTTTATCTGGAAGATGTATTTTAAGGTGTTTGCTCATCCACAATATGTCTATTAAACGTTTCCTGTCAGATGTAAAGATATTTGATAGTTAGAAGTTAAACTGATTTTTAATAGATGTGTATCAAATTTTTTCTTTAACATCTTGGAGATGTACGAGTGCTTTATTGATGCTGCTTTGATGTTGCATCCTGCCTCATTTTACCCCATCACATAGAAATCAAAACATACATCTGCAAGCCTTTCACTGTTCTGCATGGTCATGACACCATCCTTTCTATTGTTAGAATGTTGTTGTGCTTGTATTGTACATATTGTTCTCTCAACAACAGTCAGCACATAACAATCACAGAAACGTTATTACCCAATATATCCAAATTCTTGACTATTAATTGATTTTTACTAGCATATCAGTGAGCTGCCAGCTCTCATTTTGTAATCATTATCTGCTCCCGGCGTCATATAATGGTGTTTTAATGGCAGGCTGAGATGGCATTGACACTTTAGGGGATCAGTAAATATTACATTTTATTGGCAAGGTGCAATTTCAAATGCACTCCAGTACAATTTTAACTGTACAGTGGAGGACTGAAAGAAGAGGGCCGAGGAGTGCAATACACATCATAAGATAACAATGCCGTGCAATTTACATTTTGATTAGAACAGAACTTCTCACAGTGTCTCTCTACAAGGAGCATGTTGAAATAATAAAAACCCTTATCAGAGGGCAACACTGCAATATATGTCAAGCATGCTGCAAAGTAATGCTCAGAAAATGTCCAGTGTTTTCATTCATAGTTACAAAGTGAAGTATAGCTTTCTGTTCATTTCCTCTTGGAAAACTTGCAAAGACTAATACATATACAAACCACAATCACATAAAGCATGCACACAAACTGCACATCTGACACACGCGCCCACAGACCTTAGCCCCTTTAAACTAGCTTTATTTGCAATTCAGATCAGCTCATTTGAATTAAGTGCTTCTTTGCTATGAATACAGCTGGACTTTCCAGACATGTCAGACAAGAACCTTGCCAGAATTACCCCATGGACATGGACACATTAATCAAATGAGGAATTGGCCATTCGACAGCCCACTGAATTCACCCTTTAGTTAGGGTCACAGTGGAGATAGGTGCAGTCTATGGGTCGTTCTCCTTTTGTTAACCCTGTCTAATTAAAGTCTAAAACCAGTCCTCTATGACAGGGCTTTTATGGTGTTATTTGAATACATGCCATTTTTTTTACACCTAATTGATTTACTGAGCCATGTGTGCGGTGAGGTGTTTTGTAGAGTGTTGTAAAATACAACAACCTGTGCTGCGTGCTTTTTAAACTGAGAAGCCATGCCATAGTTTTAGTGATAATCTGTGATAATTCTTGATAATTATATTTAACACCATCTTTCTTTAATTTTTAACATGTACTTGACGACTTTGTGTTCATCTCAGACACTACAAAAACACTACATAACACTGCACTGCTTGTGCTGGGGTAGTGAAGAAAAGTGAGAATAAGACTTCATAAAACAGCATTATGTATGACAGTAGTTCTAATACTTTGAAACGTGGATGTTAGTCCTGTTAGTCAGTCCTTATTAATTTATTTTGGAGTGTATCTAAGGCGATTGCATGCATGGTTCATAGTCCTTTCCTAAAGCTGATGAGTTTAATCTGAGAATTAACTTTTTTCACAAACTTAACCTGTTTTGAAGTTCACACTTATTTCACAGATGTCTTATAATAAATGTTCTTTTAACAAATCTTACAGGTTTGCCATTGTAATATAGCACACAGTTTATTATTGCTTTTAATTATAGGGCTAAAATTGTGTTAAATATTCTATAATATTCTTGATATTGTGGGTTTTATGTCTTAAATTAAATCAAATAATTTACCAGTTATGCACAAAGGTCCAAGGGGGTCTAGAGAAAGCTGTCTTACCCACCATTGATTAAAATGTTCTGTCATTTATGACGCACCGCTTCCCCGCCATTGACGGAAATTTCGGACTTTCTGTGTTGTCACTGTTATACGGTAGGGGGCGCTATTATGCATCTTCTGAAAGAGTACAGAATCTCCGGATCAAAACATAGAAAAACAAGAAGCTGAAACTAGCGATAAAACCATTGCTTATGCACATTGTACGTTTTTACAAAAACTCGACTTTCTCAGCTTTTTGTTCAGATGTTGTTGTTGTTTTATGAAACTTACCCACATTCAAGTGTTGATAGAAAAAGAATGCATGAAGCTAGAATGTATGTTTATGTATGTATTTATGTTTTGTTTGTTTGTTGAAAAGAAGAGGCTCTGGTCTTTCTTTCGATAAATTGCATGTTCATACAACAAAATATCCGGGGGCTACGAAAGTTTGTGAAAATGAATAAAATAAAAAACTCTGGCAGGGGAAGAGTCTCAAATTAATTTTCCATCTTGTCATGTAATATCCCATTGACTAACAAAGACCAGTCAAGTGATATGATTTGAGAGTGAAAACAAAAGCACAAACTTGTAATAAATTTGCTTTTGTTTTACTGTATTACTGTAGTTGTTTTACAGTATAAGTTGTATATTGTATACATGTATATTCATGTTCAAAGTTACAGAGCTTGAGAGGTACTAAATAACAGCAATAACCGATATGCAAGATAAACTGTAATCTGATACACTGACCACAGTGAAAAATAAATAAATGATTGGTTAATTTTGTACAATGTAATTTAAACACTGACTCTACAAACACATTTAACCTTTTAACCATTTATCACAGAATAAAAAAAATATATAAAAAAAAATAATATAGCTGTCTTGGAACACCAAGGTCTTTAAAGTGAGATTCTACATATTTTACAAGATTTCAGCCGCATAGATCTGATTAATTTTCAGTGTTTTTTCTAATTGTCCCTCTCTACAATACAAGAGGTCAGTCATCACCTTCCACACTCTTATTACATTGACAACAAGGAGACAGTGCGAGTCCCCTCCAACCACAGGAGGCCTCTGGAACATATGCAAGAGTTGGTAAATCACTGACACTAGTGACTTATTAGGTTAAGCTCTGGGCGCCCAACCATTTTTAGAAGCTCACAAGCTGTAATGCCATGCTGCGTCCTGTAGAGAAGGTAAAGCACAGATGGTATTTAGCATGGCTAACATTTCACCTGATTGATTAAACGATCCAAAATTGTCATAAATATCTATGACCTGGGTATAAATGTGCTGCATTTAAGAAACAGTGGTAGGTAAACAATTAGCATAGCAGTCCGTTCGATGATGAAACACACATTCCCACTCATTAAGAAGCTGTGTCTTTTAACAGTTTATCCCTGCTGTTTTATGAATTCTGAATTACACCTCATTAATGTGTCATTTACATAATTACAAGGAATAGGGACAGCGCTCACAGCAGGGATGAGCCCCAATCGGAGGAGGACGTAAAGAAATAAAGATGAACTCGTATGAAATTCACTCACAGTCACATAAAACACACAAGTCTTCCCAGACCTGTTACATTAAGTCTGCCGCTTCTTGTCCCAGCGTGACACCGGCTGCTTGATGGCAGCCAGACCTCTGAATTAGCCACTTCCTTTATCGCAGTGAAAATCGTCTTGATGAACACTGCAGAAAGAGAGGAGCAGCTGCTGATGGACCCTCAGCACAGGATGCTAGATTGTTTTGTATCTGTAATTAATCTACCTCCAATAAGGAGTCTCACGCTGCTTCTGAAACTACCACATACATTAAAAATGCATAATTATGAAGTGTAGCACACAAATCCAGGGAGACTTTGTGAAAGCATCCATCCATTCTTAATTTTAAAAATGTGTATCAAACACAACGCATATTTTAACAAGAACATTTTGTCACTTATGTAATGGGGAATAAGTAAAAGCAAATTAGGGCAAACACTCCCCAAATCTACTGAATATAAAAAGTCTCTCATTTAGCATAGCGAGGTGGTGCAGCACACCTTCTGTAGGTTATTTGTAAGATAAATGGGACCACAGAAACAGATGACAGGTCTTTAGCTCAAGTATAGAATGCAATTAACCGGCAAATGAGGCCAGGCAAACCCAAATGACCAATGAGGATGGGCAATACTTCAGAGGGAATGAATATTCAGACTCATATCCAATCTTCAGACAGCTCAGTCAGTCCTACTGAGGTGTTAAATGGCACGTGACATTTTAAACACTAACCGCTGATTTGTGTATTTAAATGTAGGTCTATGTACCATTGTTTAAGAGAAAGGCTTTTGCTTGTTTCTTTGACAGGAAATCATAAGGCATAGAAAAATAGGGCAGAAATATCCTCTCTGGATGAATATTTTAGGTTAAAATAACAAAAACAAACCAAATGTGTTGCTGTTGCTCAAACAGTAGGGTACAGTGTAAGTAATGCCAAGGTCATGGGTTTGATTCCCAGAAAAAGCATGATTTGTTAAATTGTGCACTTTGAATGCAGTGTAGGAAGCTTTTGATTAAAGTGTCTGCCAGATGTCTAGCTATGAATGTGCATGTTGTAGGTTTGAAAAAATGGTTATTTTTGAAGTCTGATCAGCTCCACCTGATCCAAACATATAATAACAGTCTTTGGAGGTCCTGCAGAGGCCCTGAAGCTCAACGCTCTGAAATATCCTCCACTGTTATTGTGTGGGTGAAACAAGCTTAGCATAATGGAGACTTGGAGTGGGTGCTTTTATCTCCTGCTCTTTGCTCAATCCCCAACATTGCTTGTTTTCTTTGTACTACAGCCAAATAATATCCTTGTAAGCTTGTCACTGATATTAGTATGGTATTCACTAAAGTTACATGACAGTAATTTCTAGGTGTTTGAAATAACAGATGCCCCATCTGTTCCGCTGAAGGGATCGACTCTAATACAGCACAACACTCAAAATGCTGAACTTTATTATCATATGCACAGATTTGATTGACAAGAGGCAATGAGAACCTACAATGAGAGATTGCTCCTGCCCACCTCTCCCACGGGCCACAACTGCGTGACACATTGCCAAGGCGCGTTACTCCAGTTCCTAATGCATCTTTATTACACTGTTCCCATTGCTCCCGAGCATAGAACAAACTTCATTTGTCTTTATCCAAATCATGTTGGCGCCTACTTTAAATGGAAAACTCCAATGCAAAATGAATGAACGGCATCAGCAGCCCAATTAAAGCCTTGCCTGAAGAACAGCTTGGTCCGGAGACAAGAGCTATCATGTGAAGATGAGCTCCTAAATGTTCCACAAAACACCCCAAAGAGACAACACATCCATATATTTCCTCTCAAATGAGCCAATTTTATCATCCACCAGCAGAAGCAGAAGGAAGTTCCTTTGTGCCACCTCATCTCTCTCTGTATCTCAACACCTCTGTCTCTCTCTCTCTCTCTCTCTCTCTCTCTCTCTCTCTCTCTCTCTCTCTTTCACACTCTTCTTGTCTCCTCCACAAATGAGAGTTTTTGAGATTTATGGTGGTGTCTGATGAATTGCTGTTACAGCAATTCTTAAGGGGTTTTCGCATCCCCCCCATATGTTTTTCACATTACTGATGTTTCACTTAAGGTTCTCTGAGCATCCCCACGAGATAGCAAGGTAGGCTTGTTCTCAAGTTGAGCCTTCATTTGGTTTGCTCGTCTTCTCAGGAGATAAAGTCTGATGTGCAGGCCCTCTCCTGAGGAGCTATTAATGCAGGGAGGCTTTGGGTGTTCGCGGGCAGAATGTGCATTACCTGGGAATTTTACCTGTTTGTTTCAGGAATTAATGGAAATGGGAGGGGATTGTCAAAAAGCTTCTGAAACTAGAGATGAAAGTGATCATGATAGTGATCAGTTTTAATTGCATCTTTGTGCAAGGACTCTAGAGATAAAAACCACAAACAAATCATGAAATCCCAAAAAAGTAAAGGCATTTGAACACTGTGAAATGGCTCTTTTCAGCTATAAAACTAAATGTGATTGTGAGAGTGAAAGAGAGAGAAGGAGAGAAAGAATAACACTTACTAACTTGGTGTGTATTCTCATCTAGATGTAAAGCTATATATATATATATATATATATATATATATACATATATATATATATATATATATATATATATATATATATATATATATATATATATATATATGCATATTAGTATAATAAAATATTAGTTCTTAATGCTCTGTGGGGTTTAAGCAAATGCAATTAATTTCTGCAGACAGACATCTGTGAGAAATGTCCTTGGAGGTTTGTGAAATCCATCGCAGGTCAAATATAGAACATTATGTAGGCAGTACAAGAAACAGCATATTATCACTAATATGCTAATATCTCATGTGAATCCAAGACTTTCAAGCAAACATGCTCATTGTTCAATGCAGTGTAACTAAGCTTGATAGCTGGAAAATGCATGCCATTATAAGTCACATGCTAATGCTGTCATCGCTATAGTTTGACGTGCAAATCAGCGCATCCCATTTAAACACGCAGAGGGTCCAGCTCTAATTAAATTCCTTCCACAATAAGAGCTGAATGACAGGTTGGACATCATGCTTTGATGAGGATTTATGACCCTTTGCCAGTTCCTCTAAATGGCAGTTTTGGAGCAGAAGCTTGTGCCGGTTTCCCCCAGCACCACCACCTCCAAGCCCATTGTGGGTATTTTAATAAATTACACCACTGATCCTTTCATTCGAGCCTGACATAGTTCCATCAGCCGGTGAAATCTCTCCAGACCTTGGACTCACACGCTGAGCTTGGATCTTGTGGCTCCCTAGGCCAGGTTATATAACCTTCATTGTAGCTGCATGCTGGATGAGTCCCAGACCACACGCCTGAGGAGAAAGACATGGCTTTCCCATCAGGCTAAAACAAGGCTTTGCATATCATATTCCAACACCTCAACAACCCCCTGACACATGCAAGGGCTCAAATGAAAGATGTTTGATATATTTCTGCCGTGGGGATCTTGTCTGAAATAATGAAACAGTTATTCCCATCAAGTCCTTTTTGTGTGTCTACATCTATGTCAACACTCTGAGGGGTTCAAAATAGAGCTCTTTTGACAGATTCCTATTATAGCTTACTGGCCACCTTCAGATGTGTGTGTTTTTGACCTGGAGTGAGCAAGTTTGTTTCCTTGTCCCCAGTAATATGTTCAGTCAACTGCATGGATAAAGATGTCTATTGTCTTGAATTCTCTTTGTTTTAATGTTTGCATTACTGAAGTTTTTGGTAAAATAATATCAGTCACTAAATAGTGAATAGAGAAATGCCTTTTACCTGTGGTATCATGCCATCCTTTTGTTGTGTAAGGTCTTCTAATTGTATTACTTCACCCAAAGCACAAACATGCTTGTGTGACACGTGAGAACATATCTTATTGGTTTGTGTGTCAAGTAAGGAGGTTTGAGCTTCAAGTCTTCTCTTCAACATTTGAATTAAACAGATTATGTTTACAATGTCATTTTTGGTTGTTTGTACTTTAAATGGAGGGACAGAAATCTCTCAGGTTTCATTAAAAATATCTTAAATTGTGCTTCAAAGGGTTAGTAAATACACTCACTTTTCATTTATGGAAATGAATCATTATTGTATTGTTATTTCATTATTAATATTATTATTCGATTTTTATCATGATTTTTTAATCCATGAAAATTGAAGCAGGATGCTATAGTAAACAAAAAGATACTTGAAACTTTATTTCTCAAAATTGCAAGTTCAATAAAAAAAGCTACATTTTTTTTCTCTTGTTTTTCTTTCTTAAATATGTGTAATCATGTGAACTTAAACAAAAAAAGGGTTACACTTTATAATAACTGCACGCTATTAATCATTAGTTAAGCATTAGTAAACAGTTAATTCGTCATTTATAAAGCATTAGACATTAATACGCAGTTTATAAATACAGTTATACATAATGTGTTTAATAATTGTATTTTCATACTTTATTAATGATAAATGTATCATTTCTAAATGAAGTATTACATTATTTACAAACCAGTTATTTAGGAGTTGTCAGTGGTTCATAAGATTACTTAGAAAGTGTGGGTAAATGATTAATAAACTGTTTAAATACACATTATTATTCAGGCATATAGTAATCGTTACTTAGTGTGTTAATAAATGCTTTATTAACATGTATTTCTACTGTAATTCATGGTTAATTCAAGCATTTAGTAGTGGTCAGTTAACTATTTTTGTGAGCTCATCTAAAGTGAGGACTATTTATGCCTTGTAAAGCATTTACAAAGGAGATTTAAAGGCTGTTAAATATTTTTATGTTCTGTATCACTGTGTTGTGTTTGTTTCCTTTTTCTGTTTAGAATATCAGTGAGCCTTTAAATCTCCTTTGTAAATGCTTTACAAAGCATAAATAGTCCTTACTTTAGATGAGCTCAAATATAGTTAACTGACCACTACTAAATGTTTTATAACTACCTGAATCTACTACATTTACTTACACTTTCTAAGTGATCTTATTAATCAATGACAACAAATAGTTTGTAAATAATGGTAAATAATGTAACTGGTTTGTAAACAATGCTATACTTCATTTAGAAATGATAAATTGATCATTAATAAAGTATGAAAATACAATTATTAAACACATGATAGATATGCTTATATATTAAGAATAAAGCATTTATAGCTGTATTTATAAACTGCTTATTAATGTATATTAATGCTTTATAAATTATGAATTAACTGTTTAGTAATGCTTAACTAATGATTAATAGCATGCAGTTAAAGTGTTACCAAAAAAAAGTTGTTTTAGTGAAATAGTAAAAAAAAGAAAAATCAGCTTGACAGTATTGTTATTCTGTCAATGTTGCACTGGTAAGTAAAAGACACAAATTGAACAGTGTTGGGGAAAGTTACTTTTAAAAGTAATGTGTACAATATTGTGTCACTATAGCCAGCTCTAACGTCACACTAATTGCGTTACTTAGTTACTTTTTATGGAAAGAAATGTATTATGTTACTTTTTTTTTTTCTTTTTTTTTTTTACCTGGGCTGGGCTTGCTTGTTTGTTTTATAATAAAAATAAAAAAGAGAAAAAAAGTCATATTTTTGGAAAACATAAAGGCCCTTTCACACCAAAAGTGAAATGACAAAGAAGAAGAAATTTCAGCAGTAAACAAAAGAATGAAACACAAATGTGATGTTTATCTAAAGTAATTTGCACTTATTGGTATAGTTGAATTAGTCAGCAGCAAAGACACTAGTTAATAAAGTGAGTTTAAATACATTCTATTTGTGTTATTTAACATATTTAATTACTGCAGGATTTCATAATATTCTAAATTTGCATTTCTCTGTTTGTGTTCATTTTGAGGATTTTATTTTGTTCAATGACTTTTGAATCTATTTTTGTGAGATGAGTAAATGCATGCTCACATGTAGTCTAGACCTACAATAACCATCATGTTTACACACCATACACACCTCTGCACCTTACACCCGTTGTTTGTTTTTTTCTCAACATGGGGACAGGAGAGGTGTCATTAAATGGGAAAGCAAAGTAACTTGCATTACTTATTTGAAAAAGTAACATATTTTGTTGTAAATTTAAAAGTAATGAGTTATTACTCGTTACTTGAAAAAAGTTATCTGAATATGTAACTCACATATTGTAATGCATTACCCTCAACACTGAAATTGATCAACACAATGCAAAATGTCCCTTTATGCACACTTTATATGAGAAGAACTGAAGAACAAGAAAAACATGTAAAATACAGTATTGTTGGAGATGAGTTGGCTTGGAAGGTGCAGCTTTTTTCACAACTACAGTATATTGATTTTATTTTTTAATGGAAATTTGTGGAAGTGAAAAAAGTAAAACTGGAAAATGGGACAGGGATGTATGGGGCGCTTGAGGGGACCTTCTGTAAAACCTGTAGCTTCTACCTGCTCTAAACCTTAATGATAATTCTAACAGATTGGGAGCGATAACAAGTCTGCCACAGCATATGATCCATAAAATCTGTGATGGAATACTAATAAAACGAAAGCCACTGCTCGTCAAGCAGCTTCGTCATTGGCAGCAATAAGCTTTCATAATTCTAACTGCATCTTCTTTAAAACTGAATTTGAATTAATCTTAAAAAATCAATAATATCACATCTTTACATAATATATACTCATGTTTTAACCCCATGCTCACCTGCTTCTGGCATTTCGTTCTACCTCTCAAAGAGACTAAATTTAATTAAATTTTCAGAACAAAATCTAGCACTCATCATTCAGCGCAGGAATAAATCGACTATCAAAAGGGAAGGCAATTCGCTTTCCTCTTCCCTCAGTGGACAAGGTCAATTAGAGGAGGACATGGATTGGCAATCAAAACTGACACCAAAGATTGACTATGGTGATTACAGGCATGCAGATGGGAAGCTTTAAAGGTTATTAATAATGATTTATAGAATTAATTAAAAGTATAGGAGAGTGTGCTTGAAATACGTTAAATAAGTTGGGCATACGAACTGGCCGAAAACACTTGAGAAACTCAAATTACTGTACTGTTACAGATTTATAAGAGGCTTTTAAGGAATAACAAACACTACTGGATTACAGTTTGGTGTAAATGCCTTTAGTTTTTCATCTTATTTTCTCTCATCGTTATGCTTTATTCTCTTGCATGCACACCAAAGCACTGGATTGGCAAACTCTCTTTGGCATGTTTATGATTTGTAACATACGTTGGATCCTCACCCTATAGGCACACTGTTTGTTTTTAGTCCAAAGTGCTTTGATTGATTTTGACTAAGATCAAGCATGCTATGAATTAACACAATGATGTATAATTGGAGGAAGTTTTTGAATGCATGTAAAAAAAAAAAAAAAAAAAAAAAAAGAAGCATTTTATAAAAAACAGGATAAATGGTCTGACTGAGAACATGTATTATTTATTTAGGCAGATTTTTTTATTCCTTTTTAACTTAATTCAGAAATCACTGAAACGCTGTTCCCTCTTTCAGTCACTGCGATGTGGTGTCGATGATTGACACTAGGGGCCGCACTTGGGAGCCCCATACACCTCTGATATTTGAGAAAAGGCTAATGAGAATTGGTGAGTGGAATTTGCATGCCACACCCTCGGACATAAAAGGGACACGGCGTGCATCACTTATTCAGATTTGTTCTTCAGAACCGAGCGAGTGTCATCTGAGTGTACACAAGCTCATTTCATTAATCTCTGGAAGAAGCGAGTTGCTGATGTTATGGCACATTTCAGTGGTCTGTCTCCAAGCAGTGCATGGGTAAGTGCAGAGAGAGTTCACCTGTGTGATTCCACAACATAAGGCATGAACATCGGACTGGATCTGATCCTCTGCCCTGTCCCGAGAGTTTGCAGCTGGATGATCAGTATCCGGGCTTGGAACACGATTCACAGCAGTGCCCGGCCCCAGTGCCTTTCTTCCTGGAAGTGCATGAAGAGCAAATGAAGTCATTGAGGGCATCTTTCACTGTCCAGTCCTGCTTCACAAGCTCTTCCACTGTCACTACCCTCGACGGTGGGATGGCCAGGGAGTATACGGACGTTCCACAGGTGGATCATGCAGTTGCGGTGCATTAATGCCCGCAAAACGCCTTCCACTGGCAGAACCATCCCAGACTCCTGTCCAGGGTCATCCTGGGTCCTCGCATCTTCACGAAAATTGCAGAGGCTGCTCTTGCCCCATTAAGGAAAGTGGGCATTCGCATTCTCAACTATCTTGATGATAAGATGAACCTGGTGCTCAGACACTTCAGCTGTCTGGGGCTTCAGGTCACCTGGGAAAAGAGCAAGCTCTCACCAGTGCAGAGCATCTTTTTTTCTCAGGGTGGAGTTGGACTCACGAACGAGCATGCTCAGTCGCTGCTGAACACCCTGAAGACGTTCAGGGATAAAACAGCGGTTCCACTGAAACAATTTTAGAGTCTCCTGGGGCACATGGTGTCCTTGGCAGTGTTATGCCGCTCAGGTTGATGCATATGAGACCGCTTCAGCATTGTCTACAGACTCGAGTCCCAAGATGTTCATGGTGTAGCGGCACACATTGTGTGGCCATCACACTGATTTGTCTGCTTATTCATCTCTTGGAGAGACCTTGCATTTCTACGGACAGTGGTTCCCCTAGAACAAGTGTTCCACGTGTTAAAAACGGAAGTTTTACTTCACCAATCAATGGCATGTCTGGTGCCAGTGAGCTGCATTACACGAGAGATTGAAATGGTGGCTACAAAGAAATCTCTAACGTTAATTTCTGTCATGGCTTGTCTTGAAAAACAAATACACAGTTGTTTGACGTTATAGGAGAAGTCACACTGCAATCAAATCTTCTGACACTGCCAGAATTACATCTGAGGTCAAATTTGATCGCAACGGCCATTAGTGGACTGTTAGTGAACATGTCAAACTAACGATCAAAGACTTCAGATTATAGCCTAGGATCAGAAGATTGTTTTAGGATTTGTTTCAGACAGCCAAATGGTTGCCTAAATCGTACAGTGTGCACCCAGCTTAACAAATTTTTTAACAGTATCTATGGGAATCTGCTGTTAAGATCTTCTAGACAAAAAAAATGCAAATACAAACAATCAATAAATCAGGTAGAAATAGTCAGCTCTAAACCATGTTGTCTGGCACAGGAAGCAGGAGGCTAATTATACACCTGTAATACCACTGGGATTCCTGAGGGTTTGCAGATTAAAAGTGGCTACGGGCTACAGAGAGACTTTGTTCCACTGTATTATGGACAGACCTGTGTTTTCATGCATGCAGTATTACCCAACAGACAAGCAGTAGAACCAGATCAGTCACCTGCCCCTGTGCAGTTCATGTCTCAGTGGGTTCAGATCTGGAAATTATACATTTTGCCTAGAGCAAATCTGTTCGAGGGGTTCAAACAAAATGTGTGCTTCAGCAGCATGGGAGAGCCTCTCTGACCTCCATCAAACAATCCTCTGGTTGCTGTCTTACACTAAGACTCATAATGCCTCTCTTCAATTTTGCGGGTCTGTCTCTAATGGGATCAGGGTTAAATATTGAACCTGACGACCAGTTTTTTCCATCCTCCCGCAAGCCTTACTAGTCCAGTGAGGGATTTGAATTTAGAAAGCATTATGATGCCTTTGGATAGTCCAGCCGGTGTGCTTCTCTCTCTAGTCAGGGTTAGTGGAGCCTTCACTGATGACAGGAAATGACAGAGAAGGTGATTTGTATTGTGTATGTGGGGTGCAAATCAGATACCTTACACAAGCGGAGAACCTTGAAGCAAGATCACCTTTTGTCTCTGTTGCACTGACGCGTTCAAAGGCTACCACAGACTGTTTCATTATGATGTTCATTTGGCTATAAGTTTTGTTGGAAAAGGGCATGCTGTGCTGCCATTGATGGTGAGGTCAAATAAGTGGTTCACACATTGTATGTTTGCTCAGGGGGAACACAGGTGATTGACAAACTGTAAACCTTAATCACTAATGTAAGTGACAGATGAATTCCCAATAGCCTGAGACTATAATTAAGCTACGTTTTTGACCAGTAACCTTTCATCATTTCTGAAAGCACAGTAGGTGCCTTTCAGTATCGGAGATCAAAGCAACTGGGAGTTGTAATAATGGATATGTTGCACATTTCATGTCAAACAATGGAATATCTTTGCTTAGATTCTAAAATGTGTTGTCAAATCAGTTAGCTTAAAAAAAAAAATGTCTGTGCCTTGTTGATCCTGCAGGTAATTAAAAAAATTGTTGGAAATCAAATATTACTGCTTCTGTTGCATGGTATTTTTCATATACATTTTCTTTGTTTAATTTGTAATGAATTTTTAAAGAATTTTTGGAGAGAGAGAAAAAATAGAACTGTTACCAGACTTCAGTTATATTTACGAAGTAGTATTATAGGAACATGCCAATAATGCACATCACATCTTTGGCTTTATTTTAGCAATATTACACAGTAAGAATTGAATGATATGAAATAATATTTGGTTTTTGTTTGTTTCGGTCCACCACAGCCAGTAGAGAGACCCAGAGGTGTTTTAATCAGATGCAGTCTAGAAGCTGTACTACTCTGCCCATTTTTAGGTGAAAAAGTAATATTGACTATACGCAATATGCTTTATTTTTTTGTATTTCATAAAACATTAAAAACTTTCTTGCCATGCCATCTGCCATAATTACACTAGAACAGCAATTTCCACAATTTAGTTTTGCTTTCTTCTTCCCTAATGATAAATGTATTTACACCAGTAAATGTATTCCAAATGAAAGGTATACGATTTAGCTTATGCCGGGGATAAAGTGCTTTTCCAGGGGTAAGTGGCATCTATTTATCAGAATGTAGTGTTTGTCATACATTTAATCTTGATCCAGATGACATGTTCAGTGTCACAGCTAATTAGGAGAGTAATACATACCCTCATTAATAACTGCCATGACAGGGTAGGAGTGATTTGGCCCATAATCATGCTGGACAGCTCAGAGAGTGTGAGGGAACATGGAGGAAGAGCATGTGGGAAGGGTGAAATAGCCCAGAGTAGTTTCAAATCATGTAACTCATTGCCCCAGATCTTTCCAGAAACACGTGGAAAAAATTTTCTTTATTTCTATGGCCATTCATATTTATTTGTCTCTAATATGTTGCGATTTTAAGTGTTACACTAGCAATTTGCTCAAGCAATTCCACTGCTATGGGTCCCCCATAACCTGTCATGCTTGGTTAAGGCAAAGCAATGAAATGACAGATTTTTAACATTGCTCAGTGAGCAGCTGCATGACTCAAAGAGATGTTTTGGACCTTTGTACAAAATTAATAATAGCACACTCGCAATTGTGCATGTGAGTGTGATATTGCTTTTATACAACAGTTTAGTAAACAAGTAATTTATATTAAGTAACTTACATTTTCAATACGATATTGAGGTTGCATTTTCTGTTTTTGCTCCGCCAATTAAAAAAGTTCCAAAACGAAGCTGCAGCAGAATGTTGCACATTGCGCATCTCCTAACAACACACAGTAGCGTTCCAGAACAAATTGATATATTTTTTTAATGAAACGGTTGAGCGAAGGATTCACACTCATAAAGACTATCACTTGTTGCCATCTACTGACATATCAATGTAAAATGCAAAAGAAAAAAATAATTTAAAAAATCCCCACCACTAATGCACATACTGACCAGTCTGCCTAGAACTCGCAAACACAGACACGCGATGAAACATGCAGTCCCAATAGTGTTGGACTGTTATATCAGTGTTGAACTCTTCGTTAAAAGGGTTTCTGGAATGTCTGAGTCTTTGGGGGGTTACCATTGTACTGAAGATTAGAGCCTGTGATCAGTTCATGATTGGCCAAACACTAATAAGACTTACTTTATTTAAAAGGTAATGGCTGTGCACTCTTCAGCACAGTGATAATCTATTTGCTAAATACTATAGTACATCCAGGTGTGCTTGTGCTATTGTTACGTATATATGAAAATATTCATATATTCCTTATGTATTATTCAATATATTGTAATTATTAACACAATATATTTTTTTCTGTATATTTTCAATATACCGTTAAATAATTAAATATATTGATCATTCATGTAATATATAAGGACATATATTTTCTTTGCGTAAGGGGAAAGACAATTTAAGCAATGAAAACATAAATCATGTTTGTTTAACCTTCATAGCTTGATTCTCTGTATTTATCAGTGCAGAGCATCAATGCAGCCATTTTTGGTACTTAACTTCCACAAATTCTCAGTCTTGGTTGAAGCTCCAGGGAGATGGGCAGGGCTTGTACACCTTTGTGAAATGGGTCTAGCCTTTTCGTGGATTAACACTCGCTAAAGAGGTCAGAAAACAAGGATACTCAATGGCATCCCCATAGCCCAGGCACATGCATATTTATGAGGAAAGAGAAACACAGGAAAAAGAAGTCCTTCAGTTTCTCCTTGACCTCAAAGAAATGAGAACTGCGTTTATGCTAACGTTTTTCTGACTTTGTGCTTTTTGTGTGATAGATCACATTCGGTACTTTTGATAGATTTGCTTCAGTGGATCTTATCAAAGACTGTTTCTCGCTGTTCTTTATTTGACTTTAGTGTTCTTTGGAGAAGAAAACATGTTTGCAGATACATTATATATATATATATATTTTTTTTTTTTTTTTCATGCAGGTATATTAATTATACATAAGTAGGCTATAGTTTTCTAAAGACCCATAAAACTTCAAATAGTTCCCCTATGGAATCGCAGAAACTTAAAATGTTATCCTATGGGATCAGACTGTAAAGCCTTATTTTCTTATTGCTGGTTTGTGAATCCCTTGGCGCTACATTAACTTGACTTACAAATTTTGCTTATCTTTGTTCTGAATTAATTATACAGACTATACAAAAGGCAAAATACCCACATATTTTCATGTCTTTATTGAAGGCATTAATTCAACACGCATAGTTCTTATTGGAAAGGAATGTGAACTATAGGTTACTCTGCTCTATGAAGACAGTGATTTGCATCAGATGCTCCAATCAATGTAAGATGGCAGTCTTTTGTGAGTTAAAGAGCCCTTGTAAAATTACCATAAGCTTCTGAGTATGCTATAGATGACAAGCTTATGAAATAAATCATGCCCTGGTCAAAAGAGATTCCTTCATGAATATTAACAGTTCGGAAGACAAAACCGTTAATACCCTGTCTGTCATGTACCTACACAGTTAACTAAGTGTGCAAATTAAGTAAATTGACCGGCCAATATAACAAAAGGTCAAATACAATCCCTGATACAAAGGATCCACAGATATCTTTTTCTTTGGCTGATGTCAGCATTAACAAATCGCTTGTTTCACCAGGGCACCTTTGCCAGAGGGACAGTTATAGAATTGGCACCAAGTGTAACTTTTCAAAACTGTTTTACAACAAAAACTCAATTCTGTGTACACAGTGGGTGTGTCATAGCTTGAGGCTGCTTCAAAGCCTCAGGGTTTAAATGACTTGCATTCAGAAAACAAAACAAAGAGTTCTGGATTGTTCAAACAAATTGTTCATGAAAATATAAGGGTAAAAGCCAAAACATTGTATTTACATAGAATATGTAAATGGATATGAGTTGCCTTGGGAGTCTTCCATATTCAAAATTCAAGTGAAACAATTTTAAATATTGTTACATATTCATATTCTCAGAGTTATCGTTATCAGATTGTCAAGAGAACATGATTATACAATGGCGTTTATTATACCACTGTGTTTATAGACAAAATTTTGGGGTCAAGATTTATTTATGTATTTATTTAAAAAAATAAGTATCTTATGCCCAACAAGTTTGCATTTATTTGATCAAAAATACAGTAAAAACAGTATTGTAAAATGTTTTTATGGTTTAAAATATCTGTTTTCTATTTGAATATATTTTAAACTGTAATTAATTAATGTGATTGCAAAGGTGAATTTTCAGTGTCACACGATCCTTCATAATAAAAACACAAATTTCTTTTTAAAAAATGTAATGACCCCAAACTTTTGAATGGTAGTGTATGTAAATGAATTACTGATCACATTCCAAATTCAAGCTTTTCTAACTTATGACCTAAATTTATACTGAGTTATAGGTTAAAAAAAAACAGTAACTTTGACTTTTAAAAAAGTAAAAAAAAAAATTATCATATATTTCCAATGGCAGCATCAATGTCATGTCATGAATAAAAATGCAGATATTTTATTTACCTATTCTCCAATATAAACTGCAGTTAGTGTGTCTGGGTCCTGTAAAGGCACATTCCCAGCAAAGAGATGTCTGGAGTGCCAGGGCAGGGCAGCTTGAGAAGATCTGACAAATGAAGCCTGTCAAATTTTCCCCCACAAAGATCAGCAGTCCTTCCACTTCCCCTCGAGGCCTGGCTGGGCAGCTGGACGGCCCATTGTGTTTTTGATCTTACCTTTCATGACGACCCCACCCCCGAGACCATCGATCTTTTGAACTGCATTGGGGGATGGCCTTTGATAGCAGGAAGAGGCCACTGCCCAGGAGCATCAGAGGTGTTTCTGGGTAGAGCAGAATAAGTAAATACGAGCACGGCTCACTAAGGCACGCTGGCAGGATATTTCTGCCACAGTGCCACAAAGCGCACAATTCTAGCGTGTCCATTCAGTGTTTAATAATGCTGGGTGACTGATTCCATTTAGATAAAGGACCGGCCTGTCTGGGTGAAGTTTATTCCTGCTTCCCTTTTTCTTTGTGCTTTTTTCAGAATTCAAGCAGAGAATATATATATATATTTTTTTTTTTTTCCAATATTGAAATCAAGTTTATGGTGTCTTTAAGAGGTGGTGGTGGATGCAAGGTCATATTTTGATGACTAGAATGAAAGTGAAGTGATTAATATGCCAATGACCGGCTGATTTTAGGCATGCTGATATGATTGGTTTGGGCCAAATCTTAAATGTTGCCATCATTCAACAGTTGCATTGCTGGTGGATGTAAGGTGTTGTGCTGCAGTTCCAGATTTAACATCACAGCAAGCATGTTTTGGTGCCAGATGGAGCTGGATGAGAAGCTTTTTGAAGTGCCCGGGCCTTTTGGTGATGGTAAATTAATTGTAACGGGCCCGGTGTGGGTGCCGATGACAGCGCTGGGTTAGAAAGTTGTGCCTGACGTCTGGTCTCCTTTGCTTTGCGCTCTCGCCCAGAGTCAAAGCGTGAGAAGCAGCGGCGTGTTGCAGATACTAACAAACTCTAGGGACTCTCCATTGGCACTTACCTAGATCTGCATCTGTTCTGGTTGCCAGTCTTGACCCCTCACCGTACATTTATAAATAGGTGAAAAACAACTGGAGATTGGTTTTCTTACAGCACTACATATTCCATTTAAAAAGTGTGAAATCACAGGAGGGACAAGGTCATTGACAAATAGAAGCTGAGAATGTGGAGTTTGAGTTCATCTGTTGATTTGAATAAGATGAACATATCCATGCTGCGGAATTACATCTATATGCATGAGAGTCTTTTTTTCATGCGCAGATGACTTTCTTTTTTCAATAACATGTGGTGAAAATGGGTCACTTGCCCAGGGTGTGTCACAAAAAAAAGGGGACTTTGTTTACTCCAGGCGTTATAGAAACCTGGCTCAGTGCCTTAAGAAGTAGGACAAAAAGAAGAATGTTTGAATGGAAAAAGCTTTGAGGTGAAAATGGAAATAATAATAATAATAAAAAATAACAGTTTAAATTAATAATAAATACATATAGCCTATACAAAGAAAATCTTATATGGATAGGTCTACTCTACACTGTTGTATCTGCTTGTATCTGATAGCAACAACAAGACTTTAAAACCAATTTCTGAGACGGAGGCTAAGAATTTATCAGATTATTTTATATTGGATTATGTTTCACTGCGGCTGCTACTAGGACCGTTTTTCAACAAATGTACCTTTCATGTGTTGCTAGTGTAACCCAGGTCACTAAAGAGATTCTGTTGATGTAAGGAGAGAGAAAAAAAAAAGACTAACACTTGTGAATATATATAAAACAGTTATTTTATTAATGTCTGTGGGGAAAGAAAAAAAATAGAAAGTTTAAGATTCTAAGAGAAAATAAGAAAATGCATAAACTAAAATCATAAAACTCATTTAGAAAATGTATCCAATTTAGCAAGACAAAGATTGGTTCAATTCAACGAGTGGGAGTTAGCCCCGCCTTAATAGGTGGACTCAGGGCAAGGGTGATGCAACACTTTTTGCGAGACACTGAAGCGGCTAGTTCAAGTTACAGAAGCTGCTGGTGCGATCCTAAAGAAAGAAACGAGAATTAGAACCAACAAACCAAGATTTAAATCAGAGAAACAATAGAGAAACTTTTAGATTAAAGTGCGGATTGAGATTCATCAGTCAAACGTTACGAGTGAACGTGATATTGACTGCTACGAAGAGAATACATTTTCCAAAGTTGGAAGTTTTGCCCTTCATAGCCGATGAATTGAGTTCTTTTGGTGAGTGTTGTAATTAAATAATTCTTTTTGTGTGTAAAATACTTGATAAATTGTATTGAATTACTAAATTCTGATGTAATATGCTGTTGTATGTAAAAGAGTTGACCCTTTCGTTTATAATGGGAAGAGTATTGCATGTATGTGTTGAATAATTAATGTTTCAGAGTTAAAAGCCACCTCGAGTGGTTAATAGAGGTTATTTTAACGAATTTCGTCGTGTATTTGAGCTATGAGTTAATGCGCGGTCATGACGCACATGTAATACGGGCAGATGAGGCCTAAGTGCGTCATCGGAAAAATAGCTCTTTGCACATACAAACTATATGTGCTAAAGTAAGACGGAATTGCAGTAAAAGGAAAAAAAAGTTGAATGTTGTTTATATGCAGGCTAACTGCTCTAATGATGTATATTTTTTGAAAGGAATGTCTAATTGTATTTTTGGCCTTGTCTTTGCAAGGTTGGGTCTTTTTCTTTCTTTCCTTTTCCCCTTTTTTCTTGTTTTTTTCCTTCTTTTCTACTTTTTGTCTTTTCTGAGTCGGATGCTGCACATTTCCTGGACACCGGACGATTTTGGAGAATTGTATGTGAATTGTCCCTGCTTGCTTCACATCGGAAAAAAAAACGTTGCGAGCGGGAACTGGCGAGCCATTTGCCCATATAAGGAAGGACCGAGTTTGTGAATCAAGAAACGAACGGAGTGGTATGATTGTGCACACATCTGAATTGAACTGTGTTGATCCGAGATACATTGCGGAAGAAGGATCTCGTGAGAGCGGCATTCGAACTGGAACTGAGAATTAGTGTGTATATAAATTATATACATATAAAAAGAGGAATCTGAATTGTATTGAATTTGAGACTGCTAATTAAGCAGTACATTTTGACCTGTATTTTATTTTCTCTACTGTTATTTTTTTTTTCAAATTCCATTGTATTTCATTTCAATTCATTTTGATTTTATATTTTATTTTTATTTATTTTTCTTGGAGAACGAGAGTAAAAAGGGTATTCTTATAGGGTTATCATTTGGAAGGATTGCATTTGAATTTAAAACGTTTACTTAACCTTAAATAAGCCAATTAGAAACAAATTGAATAAATAGGTAAACAAATAAATTATATACATATATTAATAGAATAAGGGTCAATTAAATTTATTAGCTTGAAACTAAATAGGTAATAAAAAAAGGAGAGAAACAATAATAATTATAAACTAAATAGGAAATATAAATTAGGGTTATATTAAGGTTACATTTATTTGTTCCACGGCAAATCTTTGCTGTTCTCCTGGTCATTATATATATATATATATTTTTTTTTTTCTTTCCCTCCTGTGTGATGTGATGTTTTAAATTTCACTGCTTTATCATTAATTCCTTAATACATCATTCCAAATTTTCTAACGCAACGAGTGCTTGTCATAAATTCTTTCTCCCCTTGCTGTTAACGCAGTCTCTTGAGCGATTCTGGTCTTCTGGTCACTGGTCCAAATTTTGAAGCGGTGCACTTCACGCTCATTTGCATATTTCGCTATTTGTAAGTGAGGGTTGTATTGTCGCCGCGACGCAGGTTACAGAAAGTTGGCGAGCCAGCCAGGAGACTGTTGCTTAGCAACAAGGACAGTAATAGGAAAGGTAGGAAGCGAGCAAATTTGTGAAAAAAAAAAAAAAATCCCCAGAGTGTTGACCCTACATTGTGATAATGGAAATCATTGAGAGAGAAAGTGTGAACATTGAAAATGCGCTTATAGTCAAAGGCCTCACGTTGACCGAGGCGGATGATGAGCTAGTAACTTTCTTGCAAAAGTTTGGCTCAGTTAAACGTAACTTGATAATTGATGATCAAACTTCTGAGTTCCATCAGCATGCTATTGTGGAATATGTTCACAGCTCTGCGATGCTGAATTTAACGCCAATGTTACCCTTAACCCTGGGAAGCCTCTTGAACCCAAGTGTCACATTCCAAGTACGAGCTCTGGCTAGCGTCTGTAACCGGACAGCTAGTGATGAAGTCACTGAGGGGTATATTGAAAAATTGAAGGCCCTTGCTAAAGAGAGTGAGAGGCCCCTCTCAGATGTGCTTCAGGAGGAGTTGGAAAAACTCCAAGCTCACTCTGCTAACTGTACTCCAGAAAGAGCACAAAAAGCTTGCGTTGATGATTCCCTTAGTTCAGAGGCGTCTTGTTCTCCGATACTCTTATCGACCAATGCAGAAACTGTAGGAATGCGAATCCCAGAATCCAAAGACCCAACCAAGAGACGGATGGCCCCAATGGCCTTCCCAAATCCAGAAACCACTGTTGATGGTGTCACAGTGACTACCAGCCCTGGTTTCCCTGTGAACATTGCAGACCCACCGGGTATTCAAAGAATGGTAGTAGAGCACATAGTAAAGACAGCTGATGCTGCAATGGTGCAACAAACCTCAGTTCGCCTTAGGATTTTCTCAGGGAGGTGCCCACGCCCTCCAAATGAACCTGATTTTGATACTTGGCGAGCAAGTGTAGACCTTCTGCTAAGTGACCCGTCTGTTTCAGATTTACATAGAGCACGTAGGATCTTAGACAGCTTGCTGCCTCCCGCTACAGACGTAGTGAAGCATGTGCGACCTCCAGCCTTGCCTGTGGTATACCTAGAGTTACTAGAGTCAGTGTACGGTTCTGTAGAGGATGGTGATGAACTGTTGGCCAAATTCATGGGCACCTTACAGAACCAGGGTGAAAGGTCATCTGATTTCTTGCATCGGTTGCAAGTTCTTCTGAGTTCAACGATCAGGAGGGGAGGTATTGCGGAGAAAGATCATGATCGTTACCTCTTGAAACAGTTTATGAGAGGGTGTTGGAACAATGGCCTCATTGACAGCCTTCAGTTAGGAAAGAGCGAGTCTCACCCACCCACTTTTGCTGAATTGGTTGTGTTAATTCGAACAGAGGAGGGTAAGCGTGCCTCCAAAGAGGAGCGAATGAAAATACACCTTGGGTTGTCAAAAACTCCTGTTGCTTCCCCAAGGCCACGGTCTGCCACTCAGCAAGTGTCTGTCTATTCACATGAGACATCAAATTCTAGCAATTCGGAAACTGACTTCCTAAAGAAACAACTTGCAGAAGTACAGGCCCAAGTTGCTACTCTAGGTCAAACTCCAAGCCAGAAGCGCCTGAGTGGGTGTTCTGAGAAGGCAGAGTTGAACACTTTGAGGAAAGTAGTGGAAGAGTTGTGCACTCAGGTAGCCTCTATGAAAGCATCCATGGCTCAAGAAGTGAAGTGTGGAAATTCCGATGACTCAGAAGTCGCTAACCTGCGACGACAAGTTGCTGAACTGCAAGCTCAGAGTGCTGCTCAAAAGAGTTATAGAGACCACTCCCGAGAGACTGCTAGTCCCCGAGTTTTTCCGCCACAGAATTCGTTTGAGACCGACACAGTTAGAGGTGCTAGAAGGGCCCAACCAATGGCCAATCGGCCTCGCCCTGGGTATTGTTTCCGTTGCGGAGAGGATGGCCATTTGGCTGTTGCTTGCGATAATCCTGCAAATCCCCCGAAAGTTGAGGAAAAGCGGCGTAAGTTGAGGGAACAACAGGCCCAGTGGGACTCTCTGCATGGGAATTCCTCTTTGCCTTTAAACTAAGGGAAGTCTCTGTAGCGGGGCATACAGAGACAAGGTGTAAAAGTAACCGCCCTAAATGTTATAGGCAAGTGCCTGTCGCTAGCAATCATGAGTCACCCTTAAAGAATCTACCGAAGGGGTTAGTAGGAGTAAAGTGCACTGCGCAGATCAGTATTGGTGGTAAAGAGGTAGGCTGTCTCCTAGACACGGGCTCTCAGGTTACTACGGTTCCCCAGTCATTCTACGAGGCACATCTGTCTAATCACCCGCTGAAGTCGTTAGAAAATTTGTTAGAGGTGGAGGGAGCTAATGGGCAAGCCGTGCCATATTTGGGTTACATCGAGTTGGCCTTGAGGTTTCCGAAAGAGTTTGTAGGTGTTGAAGTCGAAGTCCCCACTTTAGCTTTAGTAGTTCCGGATCTAAAGAGTATGTCACAAGTTCTTGTCGGTACAAATTCCCTGGATGTACTTTATGGCCACTGCATTAGGGAGAATCAGAGTAACCCTTGTTCGAGCCTCCAAGGATACCAGGCAGTGCTTAAAGTCCTGGAGGCAAGATGGAAGCAAACTAGCAGTGAAGCATTGGGGCACGTGAAGCTGATAGGGAATTTACCTGAAGTCATACCTGCCGGGAACACGGTGGTCCTGAATGGTTCAGTTCAGCTTAGGGAACCTTGTATGGAGAAATGGGTGACTCTTGAGCAACCATCGGCCCCATTCCCAAGCGGTCTCTTAGTTGCAAGCTGTGTGCACACATTGCCTTCTAGACGACCTTCTCAGCTGTCCGTCTTACTTAAAAATGGTACTCAAACAGATATAACGATCCCCCCTAAAGCTGTACTTGCTGAGATCCATGCTATACAGAGGGTTATAGAGAAAACAGCCCAGAATTCAAGCGAAGTTGAATCATCAGCACCTACCCATGCTAACCTTACCTTTGATTTCGGAGACTCTCCTTTGTCTTCAGACTGGAGGGAGCGGATATCAAACCGGTTAAATTCTATGCCTGAGGTCTTCTCTTTACATGATCTTGATTATGGCTGTACAGGTCAAGTGAAACATCAAATCAGATTAACTGACGAGACACCCTTTAAGCATAGGGCACGCCCGATCCACCCCCAAGACATTGATGCTGTTCGAAAGCATCTTCAGGAACTAATGACTGCTGGAGTGATTCGTGAGTCTGAGTCCCCCTTTTCTTCACCCATAGTGGTAGTCCGAAAGAAAGATGGCTCGGTGCGGCTCTGTATAGACTTTCGGAAGTTGAATTCCCAGACGATCAAAGACGCATATGCTCTGCCCAATCTAGAAGAGGTTTTTTCTGTACTTACCGGCTCAAAGTGGTTTTCGGTGCTTGATTTAAAGTCTGGGTTCTATCAGATTGAGATGGATGAGGCCGATAAGTGTAAGACTGCTTTCGTATGCCCTCTTGGATTCTGGGAATTCAATAGAATGCCCCAGGGAATCACAAATGCGCCAAGTACATTCCAAAGGTTAATGGAGCGGTGTATGGGTGACCTCCACAGGAAACAAGTATTAGTCTTCATTGATGATTTGATAGTCTTTTCAAAGACCTTGGAAGAGCATGAGTCGCGGTTAGTACAAGTCCTCGATCGACTTAAAGAGTACGGATTGAAGTTGGCGCCTGAAAAATGCCGTTTCTTCCAGACATCAGTCAAATATTTGGGGCATGTCGTCTCGAGGGACGGGGTAAAGACTGACCCGGCTAAGATTGAAGCTCTAAAAACTTGGCCAAGGCCCACAAATTTGAAAGAGCTAAGAGCTTTCTTAGGTTTTGCGGGGTACTATAGAAGGTTCGTGTGTGACTACTCGAAGATAGCTAAACCTCTTACAGGACTCACTGAAGGGTACCCTCCACTTCGTAGGGGCCGCAGCGGGAAACGAGAGAGGGGAGAGTACTTCAATACCAAAGAGCAGTTTGGTGATCGGTGGACTATTTCATGTCAGAATGCTTTTGACGTCATCATTTCTAAGTTGACCTCTGCTCCTGTTCTGGGCTTTGCTGACCCCAAGCTCCCATATACACTTCACACCGATGCCAGTACTACGGGGCTTGGTGCGGCATTGTACCAGGAGCAGGATGGGCAGATGCGGGTAATAGCGTTCGCCAGCAGGGGACTGACAAAGAGTGAGGCAAAATATCCTGCACATAAGCTTGAATTCTTGGCGTTAAAGTGGGCTGTTACGGCCAAGTTCAGCGATTATTTGTATGGCACAGACTTCACTGTTGTAACAGACAGTAATCCTCTGACATATGTTTTGACTTCTGCGAAGCTTGATGCTACCAGCTACCGCTGGTTGTCTAGCTTGTCGACCTACACCTTTAAGCTCCAATATAGGGCTGGGAGTCAGAATCAGGACGCAGATGGTCTTTCCCGGCGTCCACATGGTGAGCCCTTGGATGATCTGATCTCTCAGAAGGAAAGAGAAAGGATCAAGCAGTTTACACTTCACCACCTTGCGGAGCCTGGAAACGGGTCTGATTTTCTCATGGCAGATGTAGTGAAAGCCATTTGTGAGAGACATGAGGTGATTGGTTTGCCCGAAGGGCCTGGTTTGGCACACTTTTCAATTACATTAGTCGAGTCCCTCACTCATTGTGTTGATGCCTTGCCGAATGAGTTGCAGCACGAAGCTGAGCATGGTCTGCCTGATCTCCCTAATCTCTCAGAGACCGCATTAGCAGAATGGCAAGGGAAAGATCCAGAGCTTGAGATAATAATTGAGTGGATGAGGAGTGGGACTAGGCCAGGTACTCTGAGGGGCCAGCCACCTAAAATAGTATTGTGGTTGAGGGAGTGGAGTCGACTTGAGCTGAAGAATGGGCTGTTGTATAGGAGGAGGCAGGAGCATGGGGTCTCTCGCTATCAGCTTGTATTACCAGCAGGGCTAAGGGAAATGGTATTGCGCAGTCTACACGATGACATGGGGCACTTGGGTATTGAGAGAACCCTGGACTTGGTGAGGTCCAGGTTCTTCTGGCCCAGGATGTCTCAGGCAGTGGAGGAGAAGATCAAGACATGTGAGCGTTGCGTGCGCAGAAAGAGGGCTCCAGACAGAGCAGCTCCACTGGTCAACATTCAGACCAGTAGACCTTTGGAGTTGGTCTGTATGGACTTTTTGTCGTTAGAGCCAGACCACAGCAATACCAAAAACATATTGGTCATAACAGACCATTTCACGAAATACGCCGTGGCGATACCGACCCAGAACCAAACAGCTCGTACGGTCGCGAAATGTCTGTGGGAAAATTTCTTGGTTCACTATGGCTTTCCTGAGAAGCTACATAGTGACCAAGGGCCCGATTTTGAATCCCACACCATCAAGGAGTTGTGTCATATTGCGGGTATTCATAAGATTCGTACCACGCCATACCACCCCAGAGGTAACCCGGTAGAACGTTTCAACCGGACACTTCTCCAAATGCTGGGAACATTAGATAATGAGAAAAAGTCCAGGTGGAAAGAGTTTGTGAAGCCCTTAGTGCACGCATACAATTGTACGTGCAACGATACAACCGGGTATGCTCCTTATGAGCTCATGTTTGGGCGGCTGCCTCGCTTGCCAGTTGATTTAGCTTTCGGGTTGCCAACAGAAGCTCCGGCCAAGTCTCATTCCCAATACGTGAAGGATTTGAAAGATCGGTTGCGAGAGAGCTACGAGATAGCTAAGAAGAACTCTGTTAAATTAGCAGAGCGTAACAAAGGAAGGTTTGATAAACGCGTGGTTGTTTCTACCTTGGAGGAGGGTGACAGAGTCCTTGTGCGCAATGTTAGATTGCGAGGGAAGCATAAGCTCGCTGACAGGTGGGAGCAAGGTGTCCAAGTAGTAGTCAAGAGAGCGGGAGACTTACCAGTGTACACTGTCCGACCAGTTGGGCAGAGTGGTCCTTTCAGGACGTTACATCGAGACTTGTTGTTGCCCTGTGGGTTTTTGCAGTCGGATCGAGATGAGCAGCAGTCTAAACAAAGAGTTCGCAGGCCCAGAACTAGAGCCTGTGCTAATAAGGATGATTCACAAGAGTCAGAGTGTGAGTACGAGTCTGAGACCGATCAGTTCTTTAGTCCTGTACTTGGGGACATGTTGGACTTTGAAACTCGGGTTCTGGTGAGCCCTGAGCAGTTACCCTGCTCAAACCCTCAGAAAGTCCCAATTGACTTACCTGCTGTTGAACCTGCAAGAGAGAGTATACCTACCTGTGAGTTATTAGAGGAGAATTCAGAGGAACCTGTAAGGGAAAGCTTACCTGAGTCTGGAGAAGTAGAAACGCCTTATGTTGAGCTGGAATCTGGTCATAGTGATCCAGGGGTTTCGGTAAGGGAAGAGCCAGGATTGGATCTCTGTCCTAAGTCTGTAGGTGAATTTCCTTCTCAGGAGGTTGAAACAGACGTTGATAGTGAGGTTGAGAACATAACTATGAATGCTGGAGTTGATGAAAGTGAACGAGAGAATGACCCGGAGTCCGAGGAAGGAGTTATTCCCAGGCGTTCGCAAAGAGAGCGAAGACCTGCAAAAAGGTTTGAGTATCCCCAGTTAGGGAATCCACTTACCGTAGTGATTCAATCTCTGTTGCAAGGTCTAAGTATGGCATTCAGTACTTCTTTGGAGGAGGTGAATGCTTCTACTATTGACGATGTGCCTGTAGTTGTGGCTCAACCCAAAAAATATGCAGATGCAGCGAGGACGTGCATGTATTCAGGAGGGGAGGGTGTAACCCAGGTCACTAAAGAGATTCTGTTGATGTAAGGAGAGAGAAAAAAAAAAGACTAACACTTGTGAATATATATAAAACAGTTATTTTATTAATGTCTGTGGGGAAAGAAAAAAAATAGAAAGTTTAAGATTCTAAGAGAAAATAAGAAAATGCATAAACTAAAATCATAAAACTCATTTAGAAAATGTATCCAATTTAGCAAGACAAAGATTGGTTCAATTCAACGAGTGGGAGTTAGCCCCGCCTTAATAGGTGGACTCAGGGCAAGGGTGATGCAACACTTTTTGCGAGACACTGAAGCGGCTAGTTCAAGTTACAGAAGCTGCTGGTGCGATCCTAAAGAAAGAAACGAGAATTAGAACCAACAAACCAAGATTTAAATCAGAGAAACAATAGAGAAACTTTTAGATTAAAGTGCGGATTGAGATTCATCAGTCAAACGTTACGAGTGAACGTGATATTGACTGCTACGAAGAGAATACATTTTCCAAAGTTGGAAGTTTTGCCCTTCATAGCCGATGAATTGAGTTCTTTTGGTGAGTGTTGTAATTAAATAATTCTTTTTGTGTGTAAAATACTTGATAAATTGTATTGAATTACTAAATTCTGATGTAATATGCTGTTGTATGTAAAAGAGTTGACCCTTTCGTTTATAATGGGAAGAGTATTGCATGTATGTGTTGAATAATTAATGTTTCAGAGTTAAAAGCCACCTCGAGTGGTTAATAGAGGTTATTTTAACGAATTTCGTCGTGTATTTGAGCTATGAGTTAATGCGCGGTCATGACGCACATGTAATACGGGCAGATGAGGCCTAAGTGCGTCATCGGAAAAATAGCTCTTTGCACATACAAACTATATGTGCTAAAGTAAGACGGAATTGCAGTAAAAGGAAAAAAAAGTTGAATGTTGTTTATATGCAGGCTAACTGCTCTAATGATGTATATTTTTTGAAAGGAATGTCTAATTGTATTTTTGGCCTTGTCTTTGCAAGGTTGGGTCTTTTTCTTTCTTTCCTTTTCCCCTTTTTTCTTGTTTTTTTCCTTCTTTTCTACTTTTTGTCTTTTCTGAGTCGGATGCTGCACATTTCCTGGACACCGGACGATTTTGGAGAATTGTATGTGAATTGTCCCTGCTTGCTTCACATCGGAAAAAAAAACGTTGCGAGCGGGAACTGGCGAGCCATTTGCCCATATAAGGAAGGACCGAGTTTGTGAATCAAGAAACGAACGGAGTGGTATGATTGTGCACACATCTGAATTGAACTGTGTTGATCCGAGATACATTGCGGAAGAAGGATCTCGTGAGAGCGGCATTCGAACTGGAACTGAGAATTAGTGTGTATATAAATTATATACATATAAAAAGAGGAATCTGAATTGTATTGAATTTGAGACTGCTAATTAAGCAGTACATTTTGACCTGTATTTTATTTTCTCTACTGTTATTTTTTTTTTCAAATTCCATTGTATTTCATTTCAATTCATTTTGATTTTATATTTTATTTTTATTTATTTTTCTTGGAGAACGAGAGTAAAAAGGGTATTCTTATAGGGTTATCATTTGGAAGGATTGCATTTGAATTTAAAACGTTTACTTAACCTTAAATAAGCCAATTAGAAACAAATTGAATAAATAGGTAAACAAATAAATTATATACATATATTAATAGAATAAGGGTCAATTAAATTTATTAGCTTGAAACTAAATAGGTAATAAAAAAAGGAGAGAAACAATAATAATTATAAACTAAATAGGAAATATAAATTAGGGTTATATTAAGGTTACATTTATTTGTTCCACGGCAAATCTTTGCTGTTCTCCTGGTCATTATATATATATATATATTTTTTTTTTTCTTTCCCTCCTGTGTGATGTGATGTTTTAAATTTCACTGCTTTATCATTAATTCCTTAATACATCATTCCAAATTTTCTAACGCAACGAGTGCTTGTCATAAATTCTTTCTCCCCTTGCTGTTAACGCAGTCTCTTGAGCGATTCTGGTCTTCTGGTCACTGGTCCAAATTTTGAAGCGGTGCACTTCACGCTCATTTGCATATTTCGCTATTTGTAAGTGAGGGTTGTATTGTCGCCGCGACGCAGGTTACACTAGCATGTCTGAACGTGTGAGACGAGTGAGTCAAGACGTTAAGGCTTGAAGGCAAAGGTTTAAGTCAAAATAGATCAAGACTGCCATCTGCTGGTGGCTAAAGGACTTTACAATTGTTATTCTGACCGCTAGGAGGGTGCTCTTGGGACACCTGATTGCTATGATCGGGCACCAGCTCATGTCACACAGAAATTAATGCCTACAAACACAAGGTGAAGTGGTCAAGGAGACTGAGGTCTCAGTGGAAATGCAGGTACAGCCAGACCTGGAATAGCGCTTTCAACTGGAAAACAAAGAAAAAAACACAACTGGTTCACATCTGCCTCAGATGATCCATTAAAAAAGGAGATTTTTGTTGTTGTTAAAGGAATACATGCATAATATTATTTAATCGGAAGGATTGCTAATCAGAAGGTTACTGAAGGATATAATGAAACTAATTTAAATTCATAAAAATATGCCTAACAATCATAAATAAGATATTTATTCGCTTCTATTTTTCTAGATGCCAATGACATTAAATAAAGAGTAAAAGGAGACATGATCTCTTGTTTCTTAAACCTAATCTCACATGTGTTTCTTCTAGATCTTAATAATGGTATCTTGGCATATCTGCCACATGCAAAAGAAAAAAGCGCACACTAAGGTCTATATTCTGTGTTCCACGGTTGTATAAGCCAGTGATAGCCTGACAAATATGATAATTTAAGAGACTAGACAGGCAAATGTAATTGATTAGTTCTGGTTGCTATATCCAGTAGCCTATAGATATTAATTAATGTAATTTGAGGAGGACACCTATAATTAGACATATGAGAATAGCAATTAATTTACCAACTTTTAACTGCGAGACATTCCAGCAATGGATCATAAATCAAACTCCCACAATTCTAATTTGTGCCATTTAATTTACAAAATGCAAATATTGGATATGACTTTGTTAAAACCTTTGTAAATGTTGCGAGAGTCATTAGTCGCTGTTTGTTTTTTCAAGCTTGCCAGCATATTAGCATTTTGATCAAATGCGTGTGAGATTTGATTAACCTGGTGCATAATGGAAAGTGTCACATAGCAATGAATTATTACAATTTAGGATGGAATTTTATAGCATTTATTTCAGGTTAGCTAATTTATTTCTGTTTTTAATGAGCCAGAATAGGTTTTTGTGATATCCCATAATTGGGACCTGCTAAATGTTGTCTTCCAATTTTCTAAATAAATGGATTAACTCAAAGGCCTAGAGTTGTAAAATGTATCATTAACAAGAAAAAAACATGTTTGCTGTTACTTATTTGATTTGCCAAAATAAATATGCTCTTTGGTCTATGGTAGTTTCTAGCACTTTCAGGTGACAAACCTCATGACAAAATACTGTGCAGCATTTCTTAGTAATAATGGCTCATTCCTTCACTTCTATCCAAACCCTATGTTCAACATACATAAGTTTTAATATTGTCATGCACAACTTGTGAGCTATTGCAGTGGCTTATTTAATTCCTCATCCAAAAAGTCTGGTCCCCATTTCAGCTCAATAAGCTCTTATCGTTTTATCCAGTTCAGACAGTGAACATAAGTATCAATGAGGAAAAAGTTGGAAAAATTGACAGAGTAAACAAGAAATAGAGGGGATGAAAGGTTAAACCTAATATTAACAAATGATTGCGGAAATCTTCGGGATGAAATACCTCTTTGAAGTGCTAAAATCCACTTTACTTTTTCATGCGATTGTAGATTAGGCATTCGCCTTTTAAAGCTCAAAATGAGATCTACCCACTGCTGCCTCAGGCCTCGAAGAAGCACTATGGGGGAACAATTCCCAGGACTGAGAGATTTCAAAAAGTGACGAAGAAAATAAAACATAATGCATACAGTAACATCAGGTCTCTTCTTCAGTCAATATAACTTCTAACAGAGAAGTTTTTTTTTTTTTTTTTTTTTTCATGTGAAGTATTGAGGAAGTATTGCATAATGAAAACACTCTCCTGTTGCTATATTCCTTATAGACAAATTTTATTGTTCTTTTTATATAATTATTGTGAGAAGAAAAGGTCATTAGAAATTACCCAGTACCCTTTAAATGGCAATTTGAAACAATATACTGTACTATACTATACTATACTATACTATACTATACTTTACTATACTATACTATACTATACTATACTATACTATAATTTACTATACTATAATTGACTATACTATACTATACTATAGTATACTATACTATACTATACTATACTATACTATACTATACTATAAAGTTCCTCAGGTAAAATAACTTGAAAGCTTAAATTCAACATAGGCTACATCATACATTCAACAAGATTACAGTAATACCACTGTCATTGTTCAAGCTATAAGTTGTAAGTTATTAAATATATAAACTACCGTTTGGGGTCAGTAAGATTTTTTATGTTTTTGAAAAAAAAAAGTATATTTTTTACCCAAGGCTGCATTTATTTGATAAATAAAGTAAAACAGGAATATTGAGAAATATTATTACAATTTGAAATAACGTTCTTATTTTGTTATATTTTTAAATGTAAATGATGTATGTGATGGTAAAGTTCAGTTTTCATTTCATTACTCTAGTTTTCAGTGGGAAATCATTGGGAAATCATTATACTATGCTGATTTGCTGCTCAAGAAATATTTCTTCTTATTATAAATGTTGTAAACAGTTGTGCTGCTTATATATATAACATTATAAATGTCGTTACAGTCACTTTTGTTCCATTTAATAAATAAAAAAAAGAATAAAAAGAATAAAAAAAGAATCTTAGTGATCCCAAGCTTTTTATTTTAGCATTGTATAATAATTGTCTTGTGCTATGAGATTTTTCCTAATTAGCTATTCTGTAATTTCTTTCAGCTTTTGTCAGTCATGTGAAAACTCATACAAAATAAAAACACTCAAAAACACACCACAAACCTCTAAACAATAATGGGTTAGGTGGAACAGCAGATTACTCATAGACTGGGCTGTTTGGTGCAAATAAAAGAAAGTGTTTTTTGTCAGTCATCAGAGTTGCATCCCTGTGCTTCTGAGTACTTTAATCAAGCCAATGTTTGGCAAGTTGATGAGAGGTAGCATCTTGTACATCATAGTTTCATAAACTTTTAGGCTAAATAGGCACAGCAGATGTATTGAGGTCATCCTAATAAAGCCAGAGCATAACTGCTGTGTATCTAGGGAGAGAAGGCAAACACTGGGAACAGGAGGGTGCTTCAGCAGTAGAATTCATTCACATCAGAGCAAAATCACATCTCATCTGGATCCAACCTAACAGCCAGCAAAGCCTTCCGGTTTTATGTCTGAAGTGTGCATACACTGAAAGGATTGGCATGCCACTGCATGATGTTGTGTGTAATCGCTTCCCATGAGATACACCATGAGGTGCACAAGCATGCAATAAACACACACTGCAGTACAGAGATTCACAGTAAGAGCAAATAACTTACTTGATTCTGATTGGTCAATCGTGGCATTCAGCAGTCAGAAATGTCCTAATATTTGCAGTTGTAATGCTGTATATCAGACTGCTCATCTGAGTAATGATGATATGTTCCACAGTAATGTATCTGGACTGAAAGCTACAGTACAGCCTATAGGGCAAATCTCATAAACCCTTACTGTGCTCATTTATCTTCTGTAAAACAGAAAGCATGAATAAACACCTCAATGGCAGACAATTTTGACCGATATACTTTAGACATGTCAGACGTCATACTTACTCGTCATATACAATTTTAAGATTATAGGGCTGTTGACTCATTTATAAATATTAAATTATGCTGGGTTTTATATTTCAAAGGAAAACAGCCTTACAGTTTTATTCTAGATTGAGTCTTAAGAAAAATATTTTCAAGGCAAAACTGAATATGAATATATGCAATACATTTATGAAGAGTGATATTAAACAAATTAGTAGTTGTAGCTTCAGCATCAGCATGGTTTCAGTTATATACTGTAGTACAGTGGTTGTGTTTATTTATTTATACTAATTTATTTACACAAGCACATAATCCTTGTATGATATTCGCTGCAGATCATTGCAAGAAAGGTCAGGACAACTTCTTCTATGTCTATGTGTTTCTATGGTTACAGTCTCAGAAGAGTTCCATTCCATAGGCCAACACTAGATGTCAGTATGAGAATTGGGATTTCATTAGGTTTGACATGAAACATTTACTAATATCATAAGAGGAGGCATTGGATTTTTGGGAATTTCTCTGGATAAGACAAACTGCCTGAGGCAGAAATGTATTAAAATGTTTTTTTTTCTTGAAGAAGATTGGGCAGTACAACAAAGCATCAGTGGACTGAACAGTGAATAGTTCATATTTAGTTTCAAAACAGCTTCCACACATTTAACCAAGCTCTTTCTGCTTGGATGACCTCTTAAATGTCCCATTTGAAGGAAGGAATCTGTTCAGGTACTCAAGAGGGCTAATATCTGACACCGAAACTAAGGACTTGAGGAAAATAGAAATCTTCAAATGTAGGCTATCCACTCTCTATCACACACAGACATTAATCTGGAGTGAACTTTTCAACAATTAAAGAGAAAGATACATTAAGCTCTTCTGTACATAGGACATTTCTGATTTCAGTTTTATTTTCCCTTATGGACTTCGCACTCTATTTCACTGACAACATGCTTAAAAAGAAAAATAAAAAAAACACCTGTAATAAAATCATCACAGTTTTGACAGCACTAGCACTGAGGAAGCACCGTGATTGCGGTGATGAGAGAATGTGACATTTCGTTTTGTCATTTATGTCCTGGTTGACATGTAGAATGCATGCGAAAGCGTTTTCATTCATGTATAATTTGGACTTGGATCGGATAATGAAACTGGAATTGTGCCACCACAAAACTCATGACAGACATGACACATTTCCAGACTAGATTGAGACCAATGCAATTAGTTTGAGAGACCATTTGACAAGGTCACAGTCAAACTGATTTTTCCTACATATTTTTGTGCTTTGATGCTTTTTTAAAATTTATGTCATGGTATATAATTTGATTATTGAAGAGATTTAACAAAATGTTGCATCCACAAGGTATATGGAAGTAGTATTTAATTCAATATCTGATGATTGTATCCTAGGGTGACCATATTTTAGTTTTCAGAAAACAGGACGGGGGGCATGGTTTGGGAGGCGTGGTTAAGAGGTGGGGGCGTGGTTGGGGTGAATGCATCAAAAAATACTTGACAAATGCATTCACAACCTTGCAAATATGTTATTGTACTTCAATACATAAAGTAATACATCCTTTTCATTCAATGTTTGGCCCGCAACAATAGAATAGCCTTCTATTAAAAAAAAGTTTAGCTTTCAACACCTTTTACATGACACTATTTCTTTTCAAGGCCACAGCAGGTTAAAAATCTACTACAAAAAAAAAAAAAAAAAATCTACTACACTATTTCAGTAAAAAAACTATTTCAATCCTCCTGATGTTCTCTTGTAGCCTATACTTTCTTTATGTGGGCTTCTACTTCGCTAGCACCTTTATTTGACACTGACACGTACGTTCCAGCTTTGCAGTTCATGCATTCTGCTTTACACGGATCCCAACCGAAACGAAAAAAACGGGAATTTTCTCTGTAAATTATCGGTGAATTTACATTTGGGCTTTTTTTTTTTTTTTTTTTTTTGCTGTTAGCTACTTACATCTTATCTCGCACTTGACCGTAAACTGAAGCGTCGACCGTCGAGTCCTGGTCAAGTCACGCTGCTAAAATTGAAATTCTGTCCCACCCAGCAAAAACTCGTTGAAAAGACGTCGAAAAGACGACATTGCCAGACGTCTAAACAACGTTAAAATTTGGTTGAAAAGTGAAAGGTGAAAAGCCGTCTTTTCCAGGTCGTTGAAAAGACGCCAGTAAAAGGACGTCCCAATCGCGTCTAAATTAGGTTGTAAAGTGAGTTGAAAAGACGTCATTTTCAGGCCTAATGTCAACCGTGAATTCATGATTATATTTAATATTCATAATAAGACAATTCATAAAAGATTTGCAAACCATTTATTGACACATCAGATACATCTTTCACATAAAAAACACTTTCCTGATCACATCTTAAGCCTGCATTTGATGAAGCATACCCTAAAAACAGTTGTATTGTGAAATATTACTACAATAAAAATAACATTTCATAAATATACATGTAAATATATAGTAATGTGTAATTTATTCATGTGATGCAAAGCTGAATTTTCAGCATCATTACTTCAGTCTTCAGTGTCACATGATCCTTCAGAAATCATTATAATATGATGATTTGATTATCCCAAAAAAATTATCAGTTGTACGGCTTCATATTTTTGTGGAAACTATGATACAGTTTTCAGTATTCTTTGAATAGAACTTTCAAAAGAACAGCATTTATTTGAAACATAATTTTTTAAAAACAATTATAAAGTTTTTACTGTGACTTATCAAATTTTTCTTTTCTGTATAAACATTTTTTCAAAACAATAAATCTTAAAAATATTGTAACATATAACATAAATATGTATATATACATATATAACATAAATATTGTAAAAATAAAACAGAACAATGACCAATTATAACCACATTAGAAAACAGTAAAGGGATAGTTCACACAAAAATGTAAATTCTGTCATTAATTACTTACCCTCATGTCGCTCCAAACCCATAAGACTTTTGTGGAGAACACAAATGAAGATATTTTTAACAGATGCCTTATGTGCACAAACAATTACGTCTTTATTCACAAATGATGTATCTCCGACGCATGTTGCACCATGAGATCGCTGGCTCTCTCGTCAACACAACACTGATGAATCGTGGTGCTCCGTGAACGTGTCAGAGATGTATATTTTGTGAATAAAGATGCAATGGGTTTTTTGCACACACACAAAGCATTCACTTCACTTCATAAAGTTGAGGTTAAACCACTGGAGTCATATTGATTATTGTTATAATGTCTCTAAAGCTTGAAAGTTGTAGTTGCATAAACTGTGAAATGGAGGGACAGAAAGTTCTCAGATTTCATTAAAAAGATCTACATTTGTGTTTCAAAGATGAACGAAAGTCTTACAGGTTTGCAACGACATGAAGGTGAGTGATGAAAATGTTTGGTAATGTTTGACGCATTAGGTAAATCAGTTCCTCAGGGGCACCAGTAGATCTCTTCCTGATCTCTGATCTTCTGCTCCTTCCACCATCCCAGTCCCGGATTATTGAGCCACGACAGAAGTTTCCACTTTGAATGCTTTAGCCTGGCTGTTTTTTCTCCAGCATCTAAAGTGAGAAAGAAATCAATAACCAAAATGTAAATGTAAAAAAACAATGGTTGTCCAAAATGTAAAGTATACACTTGAGTTTTCCCTCTACATGTACGTGCAAGATTTCAGTCATACATAAATTGTAAATGTTTGCTTGATTAGACATTACCTGTCTAGCGACGTATGTTTATGCTGAAATATAATATTGGTTTGTGTTTTAAAATCACCTATCACGTGTCATTTTGTAGCGAACTTGAGTAGCACGTTCAAAGTATCGTGTGATTAAAGTTTTGAGCTTCAGAACTTCCGATAACATAGTGAGTTTTTAGGGAGCGAATGTTTCAGTGCACTGTAAGGATTTTGTGATAAAGACGGCCCTTAACCACTGACTACTGAGCTAGAGAGTTATGCACCTTGATTAGCTTGTTCAGGTGTGCTGGACTAGATTGGAGTAAACCTCTGTATGTAAGTGGACCTTGAGAGACAATATTGACATCTCCTGCAATATGTTCTGAACTTACAACACTGGTGTCCAGACCAAAGTTCTGCAGAGTTTCTGGTGATCCTGGATCAGCTGCTCAGGTCTGCTTAATTGGGTTTGGAGCTAAACTCTGTGATCAGGACTAGATGGCAAACAAAACTGTAAAGGGGAGAAGACAAACAATATTATTATGCTATAAATAATTTGTTCTGTGTTCATCTGCTTACCTGTACAAAGTATGCATCATGAATAAGCGTATATTGAATTTGATCTTTTAATAACACTGTTTTACTACATTAATACTAACTACAAACCTGATAAAAAGGACTGGGCAGTGGAGGAAAGCCTTATTTTGCCCTCCAGGTGGGCGTAATGGTGTGACGTCACGTGATAACTATGAATTAACCATACAGTGTGTACTTAGGTTAAATAAATTAGCTTATTTCCATTCATCCATTGACCAATTGTCAGCAAAACCTTTACAAAACTATCAAAATCTCTCATCTACACATAAGATGTGATTAAAATCCCAAACTTACAGCTCAAGTCTACAGTTAACCTAACATAACGTTACCTCTAGTTAGCCTAACGGTTGAGATGCTAACGGACTTTTGCGAAGACACTAAACCATTTCTATAAAGTAAATATTCAACGGAAGCGAGTCATTTACATGAAAGAAAGTGTCAGGAACATTTGTATGTACTATTTGTGTAATTTTATGGACTAAACTTACCTTAAAGTAGTTAAAACAACAGTGAGAGACGGAGCTTCGCTGATTGTCAGTTGAGCTGCCCTCGTTTCCATGGTAACGCCCTCCGTTCCAGATCAAATGCGGCTTGAATGTACAGCGCGCGCCCATTGAAACATGTAGAAGTCACGCAGCATTTACATACATTTCGATTGATGGAGTGAATTATTTGATAATCAGCTAAAATATCCTGAAACCTGATACATTATTAAGTGGATAGTAGGCCTGTGGGCATCGCAAACTGTAAATAGAATGAGAATATGAAAGCATTGAAAATGTAAAACAATGTTTGAAGTAATTTATAGGCTATATATAATAGGCTACATTATAATATAATATATAGGCCTACCTTTAGAAATGGTAAACGAGGTGTAGACACAAAATAGCAAAAACTACATGATATAATTATGAACATAGATGTAACACGAGGAACAAGCTTCATGTTCTAAGTATTTTAAAATGTATTTTAAATATACAAAATGTATTTCAATATATTTAACAGTGCTTCACATATATGTGAATATATTAATATGCAGTTATTAATAGGCTATTTAAGTGCTGTTGTTTATCGGGGTCTACGGAAACTACTGTGATGTTTACTGTTTTTATGGGTGCATTAGACATATTTAATGTAGGCTAATTGTTAACAAATGTTCAGAAATAGGTGTAATAATATTCAGCACAAGCGTTTTCCAACTAGATATGAACCACTAGGGTGCGCTTTTTGCTGGATTTATGCCAAATCATGTAGGTATGGTTTGCGAACGTATATGGGTGCTTACAAATAATGTATTCCTGGGATGTGCAGTGACACGTAACTTTGAAACTATTTCTACAATCTATTTCTTCACTTGCTACAATATACTTTAATTGTATGTATGCTATATTAGGGCTATATGTGGTCTTGGGCTAAATAAACAAAGCCAAATTTTCAACGTTTTTTTTGGGGGGGGGCTAAAATTGGACCAAATCAGAAGGACCAAAGTCACCAAACAAAGCCAAATTTTCAACGTCTATGTTTGGGCTAAATTTAGACAAAACAAGACGGACCAAACAAAGCCCAATTTTCAACGTCTATGTTTGGGCTAAATTTGGACCAAACAAGACGGACCAAACAAAGCCCAATTTTCAACGTCTATGTTTGGGCTAAATTTGGACCAAACAAGACGGACCAAACAAAGCCCAATTTTCAACGTCTATGTTTGGGCTAAATTTGGACCAAACAAGACGGACCAAACAAAGCCCAATTTTCAACGTCTATGTTTGGGCTAAATTTGGACCAAACCAGACGGACCAAACAAAGCCCAATTTTCAACGTCTATTTTTGGGCTAAATGAAGACTATGACGGGCCAACTTGATTTAGCCCAAAAAACAACGTCTTAATGACGACTGGTGCTGGGTGGGGTGTCTGTGAACGTAAAGTCCACCTACTTTGATTTGATTGGTCATTTCAAATATTCTGACATTGACGAGCAGTGTGACAGACCAATGAGGCTGAGATGAACACACACACACACACACACACACAGGCCTCTGTATTCTGACGTGCTCTCAGCTTGCCGCTGCGGATTGAGGAACGCGCTGATTATAACAAGACGGGGCGAAGCCGAAGCCGGTTTCATATGTTTTGTGTGCAAAGGCAAGCATGTATTTAAAGTACACGCTTAATGGCCCAATGAAAAATAATGAAAACCAGGACATGTTCATCACTTTATAAAAAACAGACAGGACAGGACGTGAAAACAGGACATGTCCTGGGAAAACAGGACGTTTGGTCACCCTATTGTATCCTCACTATTTTTTTCTTAATAACTTCCTCTCAAATGAAGAGCATTTATTGTCTTCTGTCCAAATGAAAGGTGTGTGGAAACCACATCCGCACCAGATTATCCACTCAGACAGAGATGCCATATGTTGAACCAGAGCCTGTAATAAATAAGCACTGCTTTTGTAAAGAAAAGATGGCCATGAACAGCTTTCAAATTTGTGTTATTAAAGCCACAATATGTAACTTTTTTGCTTTACAAATAGCAAAAATCACTATATCTATGTTATATATATTTTTTTGTTGTGTACTTGCATTATCCCGACTGTTTCCAACAACTTTCAAACCAGGAGAAATTTGTAATTTAATTCGAGAAACGTCCCGTTTCTTTATTTCCGTTTTGTCGCCGTCAATGGCGTCATATCCGCGTTATCCCTGGTTTCCGCTCGTACTGCCATGGCAACCTGAGCTATGAACCAGAGCCCTCTGATAGTAACCAAAGCGACTGACGGTAGTTCGCAATGTCTATTTGCACGCTGTTGTTGTTTCGTTCAAACATTATGGACCATGGCAAGCAGACTTTGGATACAAAACGAGAATCAATATCAGCGCGGTGTTTTCGAGATGCCTAGAGCTCCCATAGACAGTATATAAACGAGAGCTCCACGTCCGAGACTTCGACCGCTTCTACATGTACTTTATTAAACAGGTGAGCACATTTACATAAAACTAATCAATGTTATATAGCTCAACATGATGAAATGTTAGAATATGATCTGTATGTTATTCTAATGTTGATCTAGCTTACTGCTAGTCTCATACAGACAAACTAACACATACATTTCAACACATTCAAATGCAGTTTAGTGTGATAGTGTAATGTTAGACCAAGTGAAACAACGCTGCGTTACCTCACAAGTTTAATTTGTCTAATAAACTGACCTGTGACTGAGTAGTAATTCTGCACTCACGTGTAACGTTAGTTCGGTAGAATGAAATGTCCATATTCCTTATGCGGGACTCGCGTCGCGTGTGAAGCTGATAGCTGTCTCTTAGCAATCCCGAACTGCTTCATATCACAGTCATGATAAAAGCATCGATGTATTCAGTCATCCATAAACATTATTAGATCCATAGATTAGATCGGTCGGCTTGACGTTGACGACAAGATCCATAATTCTTAGCAAATGTTGCGTCATCAAACTACGCCTTTGTTATTGTAAATAGGTTAGCGACCCCTAGGGGTGTGACGATAACCGCATCACCGCAATATAGCGTTAATGAGATGCCTACCGCGGTGTGAGGTCATCACCGCACTTTTTTTTTTTTTTTTTTTTTTTTTGGTGAAAGTTACAGGAGTGCATATGGTGTTTGATATGAACTATAAACACATTAATATTTGCTTATAATTTACTGTATTCTGCGAGTCCCATGTTCAAGTGCTTCTGGAGAAAAAAAAAAACGCTTCCTGCGCAAGGGAGGGACAGTCCGTTAAACATATATGGGGGATTTATTTTTTTGTGTGTTTCTGATTATTATTAATTAACTGCTAGGTTTCAGTACTTGTGATGTTTACAGATAATGTTCAATTAAATACAAACAAACACAGGCATAAAAGACAAGCATAAAGTAAACAGTTGGAGTTAGATTTTAATTGCAAGTAGCGATCTCTCTTATGTGGTATAGGCAATAACAGTTGACGGCGCTAGCCGAATGACATTATTCAAAAAATAGCCACGAATCTAGTGTCTAAGCCAAATACTGTGTCGCCTTTGAGGCAGGTGACAATTAAGGGGAATCCGGTGAATTTGGACAAGGCAATATGCCGTATTTGTCGCACAAAAGTATCCGTCTCGCGAGGAAATACCACTAACTTAAGACCACATCTTAGAAAAATTAACCATCCTGTGGCGTTTGCTGGACTTAAGTGCAGCACACCTACCTTAGGTCGGCGACACTGGCTGCGTGGCGTGTCCGTTTTTATTTCGGCTCCCATGTTAACAGGTTAGAGCTTGCACACTGCCTGCGTGAGACGCGCGTCTCAGTTGCGGCACGAGCCGCGCGGAAAAAGCGTGCATGCTAGAAATAGAACCGACGCCTATTTTTCACGCAAGCCTGTTGGAAGCGTTTCCTGGCAAAATAGAATAGGAAAAAAAAAATTGTATGTCATTTTGACATGAATACATATTAATAAATTACATTTTGATGTTTGAAAGTTTAGGTTTTGACATAAATGCAGATATAAATGTAATTAAAAAAATATATTATCGATTTTCAAATATTGCACCTGTCAATACAGAACGAAATATTCTATAGCCTATTTTGCCATCAATACTGCCGACGCTGTCTTTGCGGTTATATTTTTATGTTTAACATTAAGTATAGGCCTTCCACAACTCTCTCCCCATATGTCGAATATATCACCAATGAGGCTTATATGTCACCTAGCAGCAGCAGCGCTGTTTCTGGTGTGCAAAGACATAAAAAAAGCCACGCAGCTGACACGCAACAGAAACGCCACACTCACACCACGCAGCCAGTGTGTTGCCGGCCTTAATTAATAGTTAATTATTAATATTTACAATTTAATATAAATGTTAATGTGTTTATTTGTTAATAAAGAATACTGCTTTATGTTATTCATTTCCATTGTCATTTACAAGCTACATGCGTTCTTGATAGCGTCTGCAGTGTGTGACGCGGTTGCGGGTGAATTTTTTTGTTTTTTTTTGGGTGGGGGGTGGGTTAACCGCCAAACCGCGAGATTTGTTGCTTCTTTACCGCGGTAAGAAAAAATCCCATACCGTCACAGCCCTAGCGACCCCTAGTGGCGAAAAATTCCATACTGTACGTTTAAACCTATTTAGCTCATTATATTAAATATTACCAAATTACCAGAATATTCTACATATTCCGAGAACGGCAATCACATAAATGATTAAATAACTTTATTTGATTACGCTTTGTTGTATCTCACCATATTCTGCTCGTGTTGGCATACAGTTTCAATTTGACTGCTTTCATCCAAAATCAGAGGCTTTTAGTAAAGCGTTGAATCTTTATATAAAGATGCAGTCATTTATAATAGAAATCTAACCAAACTACTAATGCAAATCATTTGAACATAGGAGGGCAGCATAGAGAAGTTGGTACAGTATAAAGGTATATGAAGTAAAAGGGAAGGGTCAAACAAATGCAACACATTGCATCATTCGGGCAAGGATTACATAGCTATATCATATACTGTACTTTGTGCTGGACTTTAATTGAGCTGTCTGTCTGAATGTGCTGTCTTGTCTGACCTTCATATCCTTCATTATAGCCAGTTGCCCTAGCTAAAGTGTGTAGGAGTGTAAAGTGTGTTGGGTTGTTCGGTGACGCGGTGGAGAGCTGCGCCCACAGCTTTCCGCCGCCCAGGCGCAGAAGGAGGCTCCCGACACATCCTGCCCTGGCGGCCCGCTGTTGCCTCCACCCCGCCGTCGGTGGCAGTTCCTCCGACTGCCCGTCGCCGAGGGCGTCCCCTGCCGCTGCCTCCGGTTCCGTGGGGTCCCTAAGACAGGCCACCCAGGGATGGGGGGACGAGCTCTTCAGATGGTTACTGTTCCGCCACTGGCTCGCCGGAGTCCAGTGGTACTCGAATTGTTAAGAGAGCAAATTCCTTCGTCCCTGGGTCCCAAGAGGGCGGGGCTGGCGGTGTGTGACCCTGTAGGACAGCCTTGCACCCATCAGGCCCCTCTGTTCACCAGCCGGCAGCATGGTGCGTTCGAGGACACGGTCATCCGCCTTCTCACGCATCCCCTGTTGTCCCGTGGAGACAGGTAAGTGTTGCACCGCACACTCAGACCCCGCTTCGGGCTGCCCCCGGGCCTTCCGAGCCGGGTCCCTGTCCTTCACCTCACTGCCCCACCTCGGGTACGTCTGTGATTTAGTACGGCCTGGTTCGTAGAAGCGGAAAGAGCTTCCCAACCGGTCCGGACCAGACTGTGACCATCAGACTCATCTATGCGATTCATTATCACTCAGCGCCCGCTCAAGTTCAGTGATAATCGTAATCATCACACTAGGTGTTGAGCAGAAATGCTCCTGAAAGCTCAGTGATATTCATCACACCTAGTGTTGAGCAGTGCTCCTGTCTTGTGCGCGCATGTCGCTGTCCTACTGGCGAAGGACACGATATAGCCACTCCCTCCAGCCGATATGAAGGCCAGTTTGTATAGACTCATTCTTCTTGTACCTAGTATGTGGTGGGTCGTGACCATCTTGGCCCTGTGTCACTTGAAACGGGCCCTTTCTCGAAAGCCTCCAAGTTGCTACACAGAGAGGCATTTTTCAGAATGCCCCGCCCCCAAGTTTGTTCTGCAGTGTTTGACCTGAATGACGTACTTCAGATCTCTAGCCTTCCGCATCGCAGGCTATCCTGCGTATTGCGTTTGAGGGCTCGAAGTATCAGTACAGAGTCCTACCCTTTGAGTGCTCTATAGCCAGGGAGAGTGGAGACTCCATCCCCAGGCTGTCCAGCTGGGCAGGGAACACTTCGGGGCCGCACAGTTACATCTGTTTGCCTCTCCGGATTCGTTCCTCTGCCAGTTGTTATTTCTGTCCGGGCCGGACAACCCTTGGACAGACACTGGCTCTCAGCTGGCCCCGGGGTTCCCGCAGAAATGCGTTCCCCAGTGAGCCTTCTAAAAAAGCGGCTATCCGATTCATTGTTGCTTGGCGCAAGTTCAAGTTCAGTGATTTTCATCACACTCAGGTGTTGAGCAGAGATGCTCCTGAAGCTCAGTGATTTTATTCACACCTAGTGTTGAGCAGTTCTCCTATCTTGTGCGCGCAAGTCGCTTGCACGTACTGTGCTAGGTCAGGAGTGGAGCAGGTCTTGATAGTTGCCCCTTATTGGCCCAACCAGACCTAGTTCCCCTCGACAGCCCTTCCTGACTTTCTCCTGAATACATTCTCAGGGATGGGGCATGATGGCACTCGCGTTCAGACCCCTGGAGAGATTCCAGGCCAGTCCTAAAAATGGACGTGGAGGTTCAGGTGGCTACCGCAGGATTATGTGGTAGTCACCATCACTTCTGCAAGAGCACCCCTGGAGGAAGTGTTGCTCACACCAAATAAAAGTGGAACCTATTCGTTGAGTGAGTCTTATCTCCATGAGGAGATCCTGAAGGTGTTCGGTCATTTCAGTGCTCTCTTTCCTGCAAGATGGGTTCGAGTGAGGGCTTCGTCCTCCACTCTTCAAAATGATGTTGCCTGTATTTTTTCTTTGACGTACATCATGATGCAGTAGCATGGGAAGCACGTCCTGATCGTCAGGTTCCTGAGGGAGCAAAGGATTCTGCCTTGTGCCCCTCTATATCCTCTTGGGCTTTATCTCTGGTGCTACTGCACTGCAGAGACTGCCCCTGAGCCACTGTAGGCAGTGAGTTAAAAACTCTGTTTTTAAAGAAACAGTTCTCCTGCTCGCGTGGTCTCTACTAGAGGGTAGGGACTTGATCACTTTTGGCTAACGAGTCGTGCCTGGAATTCGGGCTGGCTAACTCTTACTACCTGAGACCCCGGCCTGGATATGTGCCCAAGGTTCCTACCTCTCCCTAAAGGTGGGACCAGGTGGTGAAATAAGAGTCTCCTGCAAGTGCTGCTCCGGAGGAGGCAGACCCAGCCCTGGCTTTCTCTGTCTGTCCGCTTCATTGCGGTTATACGTGCACAGAACGCAAGCCTTAGGACCTCAGACCAGCTCTTGTCTGTTAAGGAAATCAGCAGAAAGGGAAGGCTGTTTCCAAGCGATGTTGGCCCACTGAATGGTGGCTGCCTTCATCTTGGTGAAAATCCCGAGATGCACGTGTCCACTTAGGTGGTGAGCATCTCTGAAGTGAGTGTGTGCTCCCGCCTAGGCGTTGACACAGAATGCTTCGCTGACAGATATTCTAGAGTTGGGGGCTGGGCGACACCTATAGTGGAACCGCTGCTTCTCGTGGGCTCCCTTCTCATGAAGCCAGTTTCACTTGAGCCTGATTCGAAGTGTCGGCTTGCTGCGCCATTGCCCTCCTATGGACTGGAAACGAGCGCAATTCTTGCTCCAGTAGAGTTCCCTCTTAAGCCGAACCCTGAGTTCCTCCACACCCTCCGGCAACGGACACAGCGCATCCGAAGCCAGGCCTACCACTCGTATGCACTGGTGGAACTTGTGCTAGGCTGGGTCCATATGTTGCGATCCCCACGGTGATCCCATATGTGTTTTCTTCCACGATACGGCTCCCTACGGCAAGCCCGTGTCTTCCCTTGGCAGAGCTTTCTGCCATCACTGTCTGGTGAGTAGCTCCCCCCAGTTATAGGCTGGAGCCTCCCCAGTGACATTCCAAATGTACTGCCCATCAATTCGCCCAGTTCATATGTGTATTCTCCACGTTACCTCCCTGTGAGCAGGATGTGGATTCCGCAGCGTCTCTTCCTTCCATGTACAGGGAACGCTTTCCCAGTGGTCCTGTAGGAACAGCAGTGACTTCCCTGGCCTAAAGCCCTGTCCCTTCTCCGCCTTAAATCGAGGGGGGATCAGGAGGCTTCTGTCTAGGCACTGGAAGGTGGCAGCACTAGTGGCATTTTCAATATGTATCACCATTCAGTCGACGTCGACTACGTCTGACGTTCTAGACTGAAAGGGAACGTCCTGGTTGCGTATGAAGGAGGGAACGGAGGACGTAGTCCTCTCGCCACTACTGCTGGACCACCGCTGACTCCGGGGGCAGCTCGGCTCCTCAGCGAAAAAGCAACTGGTGCGTGCGTCCACTTTTGTGTTTATACCCGCGCTGCGGGGCGGAGCGTGTATTCACGCACGCCAATGTTGAATTGGCTTGATTAAATAGTAGTACGAAGAAGACAGGCTCCCTAAGCATGATCTCCATTCGGTTGATGTCGACTACGTCCTCCGTTCACTCCTTCAGGGAACGGTGGGTTGCATACGCAACCAGTGGTTAGCATGTGCAACCCAGAGACTTGGCACCGGAATGTTTGCCATTTGCATCTCTCAATGTGACAAATGGCCTAAGATCCATCTAGTCCTTTAAGCTATTCCTCCACAAAATAGTGGTAAAACATGTGTTGAGTGTTGTGTCATGTCATTGCAAGCTATCAGACTGTGAACATCACCATACTCCTTCACCAGCACAAAGTTCTGTGCTATTTCTCACACGCTGATGCTTCGCTTCAATGTCCATCACTTCAGCAAGATACAAATGGCACAAAGACATTTTATATACAAGTATGCATGCATACATTTCTGAAAATTTCAGAGGCAATTTAATCTTTACACATTTACTATGCATTTGTACATAATATATAGTTAAAAAATGACATTTTTATTTTTTAGAATCACTATGAATAATGGAAATAATAGAAGACACATGTATGTTTGATACAATAATAATGAATATTTAATCTTGCCATATACATCATGTTAGTTTCAAACTCTCCATATAGCTTAAACAAGAAAATCTGTCAATCATTGAATTATATTTAGGTCTTCAACTGGTTACATTTGTTAATTAACATTAAAGATGAACTGAACTAAAAAAAAAAAAAAAAAAAATTATAACGTGTTGTTTATGACAATTAAAAGTAAATTACACTAAAAAAAATTATTAAAAATATCAATATAGCTTTTTTTAAAAGCAACACAAAAATTGCGTTTGTTAGTATAAGAACGCTGGCAATTCTGATGACGTCACTGGAATGGTAGGACCTGCGAAGATATATGGCAGCTGCAACTGCAGGTCCTATACACACGAAAATGAGTCATTTTGGTTACGTGTTTGAGCCTGTGAGGGACAGGCCAGTAGTACTGACTACCACCACAAGGAGGACGATCAGTTTCAGGCTCCACCTACAGTACAGGATCGTTTGGGGGAGCGGCGCGCGCTGTATCGATTCGCCTCACTGATCAAGTGCAAAAGAAACTACGAGCATGCAACGCCGTTACGTTGTAAATTACACGAAATAAAAGTAATGCAGGTATGATCCAGATTGTATTTGCAATGTACATAGTCAATTATTAATGGAGCAATAGTGGTTCATGGTGTTATAAGAGGGAAATGTGGTGGGAGGTTGGAGGGCTGTAGTAGCCTGTCATGCACTCTCATTTATTGTATACAAGCACATTATGCATTTTATTAAATAGAGACTGCTTATATATGTCGTGTGCATTTAGAGAAAAATACTAAAACATGGTTGAGGTACTGTGCGTTTTAGAAAGTCGAGGCAGATAAATGGCAAATGTGATTGGACGAATTCATCCAATGGGATCGCTTGTTCAGTTAGCTGCACGCAAAATGTTAAAATCAAAATACTGCACGGCCGGTTACTGCACACAGATACCTCTTACTATGGACCTAGCAGCTAACGTTAGTTCTGCGAGTTGAACTCCCTGCATCAACAATGTTTCCTGACACGATGAACATCAGCTAGCTTCAGGGTGAGTAGAGAGGGACATTGGATTCTGTTGACAGACCTGCTGCGGTTTAGTTAGCTGCTAGTAAACGCATTATTAAGGCAGCTGGGGTTACGATACATTTTCACAGGCTAACGTTACCTTTGACAAGGAAACCAGGCTTTATAGCGTTCAACAAAACTGAGACTGACACACTCGGCATTCATTGAAATTGAGTCACAAAACCAAGCTAGAAACCAAACGATCCAACCTAGGTAAAGAGCTAGCAGCTAAACACGTTGGAAGCACTTCTGTCAAACTCCACAAGCTAGCCACCACTCCGATATAAACTGTATAAATAAATAATGACTCCGACGATATCACAGATTGATGGTTTACTAGCAGCTAACTAAACCGCAGCAGGTCTGTCAACAGAATCCAATGTCCCTCTACTCACCCTGAAGCTAGCTGATGTTCATCGTGTCAGGAAACATTGTTGAAAGATTGACTGTGCGTTTTAGAAAGTCGAGGCAGATAAATGGCAAATGTGATTGGACGAATTCATCCAATGGGATCGCTTGTTCAGTTAGCTGCATGCAAAATGTTAAAATCAAAATACTCCCTGCATCAACAATGTTTCCTGACACGATGAACATCAGCTAGCTTCAGGGTGAGTAGAGGGACATTGGATTCTGTTGACAGACCTGCTGCGGTTTAGTTAGCTGCTAGTAAACGCATCAATCTGTGATATCGTCGGAGTCATTATTTATTTATACAGTTTATATGGTCGGAGTGGTGGCTAGCTTGTGGAGTTTGACAAAAGTGCTTCCAACGTGTTTAGCTGCTAGCTCTTTACCTAGGTTGGATCGTTTGGTATCTAGCTTGGTTTTGTGACTCAATTTCAATGAATGCCGAGTGTGTCAGTCTCAGTTTTGTTGAACGCTATAAAGCCTGGTTTCCTTGTCAAAGGTAACGTTAGCCTGTGAAAATGTATCGTAACCCCAGCTGCCTTAATAATGCGTTTACTAGCAGCTAACTAAACCGCAGCAGGTCTGTCAACAGAATCCAATGTCCCTCTCTACTCACCCTGAAGCTAGCTGATGTTCATCGTGTCAGGAAACATTGTTGATGCTGGGAGTTCAACTCGCAGAACTAACGTTAGCTGCTAGGTCCATAGTAAGAGGTATCTGTGTGCAGTAACCGGCCGTGCAGTATTTTGATTTTAACATTTTGCGTGCAGCTAACTGAACAAGCGATCCCATTGGATGAATTCGTCCAATCACATTTGCCATTTATCTGCCTCGACTTTCTAAAACGCACAGTACCTCAACCATGTTTTAGTATTTTTCTCTAAATGCACACGACATATATAAGCAGTCTCTATTTAATAAAATGCATAATGTGCTTGTATACAATAAATGAGAGTGCATGACAGGCTACTACAGCCCTCCAACCTCCCACCACATTTCCCTCTTATAACACCATGAACCACTATTGCTCCATTAATAATTGACTATGTACATTGCAAATACAATCTGGATCATACCTGCATTACTTTTATTTCGTGTAATTTACAACGTAACGGCGTTGCATGCTCGTAGTTTCTTTTGCACTTGATCAGTGAGGCGAATCGATACAGCGCGCGCCGCTCCCCCCAAACGATCCTGTACTGTAGGTGGAGCCTGAAACTGATCGTCCTCCTTGTGGTGGTAGTCAGTACTACTGGCCTGTCCCTCACAGGCTCAAACACGTAACCAAAATGACTCATTTTCGTGTGTATAGGACCTGCAGTTGCAGCTGCCATATACCTTCGCAGGTCCTACCATTCCAGTGACGTCTTCAGAATTGCCAGCGTTCTTATACTAACAAACGCAATTTTTGTGTTGCTTTTAAAAAAAGCTATATTGATATTTTTAATAATTTGTTTTAGTGTAATTTACTTTTAATTGTCATAAACAACACGTTATCAAATTTTTTTTTTCTTCAGTTCAGTTCATCTTTAAAGGAATAGTTAACTCAAACACACAAAAAAAAAACACACAAAAAAAACACATACAATATACATATAAATATATGTAAGTGTAAGAAAAAAAAAATATTTGCAGCATTTTAATGTTATTCGTAAGTGTAATGCATGTATTGTGAAACTGCGGCTCCATGCTTACGCAAAATAAATAGGATCTGTATTCTTCTGACTTCCATTTTTCCGTGCTTACACTTTTGGCACGTTTTGTTCGCACAAATACGGCCAAAAGCACTGCAAGCCTGTGAACGGCAATTTGCAACCCGAAAACAACAGAGTCAGGAACTGCAAAACAGATTGATTGCGTAAAATCAACCTTTGTGTACAAAAATAAACTGTTGCAAATGTCTAAATGACTTGTTGTCTACATGCAGTAGCAATAGTCGTTGTCGTTGTCTAGGACATCTCTTCTCTTGCTAACTTACCTCTTCATGCTTCTCTCTCCTCCACTCCTTCATGTGCATGCGCACTAACCCCCCAACCCCCACCCCCAAATCACTCTGGTCGGTTATTGGCTGGAACACTGTTTGTTATGTTTCTTTCGTGGTGCAGGTTGGCCCAGTTTGTTTTTGTTGCCGTTTGTGGAGCCTGGGCTGTCTACAGAGACTGTGTTGTTTTTTTTGTTATTTTTTACAGTGTGTTCAGGGGACAGGCAGCTAGCAGATAGTGAGGAGATGTTTGCTGTATGTGACAAAAAAATGTTCAGCCTAAAAAACTTGTGACATCGCTTAGAGCACCTTTAATAAGCTGTGCACCATTAGGCTGACTATATGAGTTAATTCTCAATACAAACTTTTCTCACTGCTCATCTCTGACAGTCATTATTTTCATGCACATGTTGCTCAGGAAATCCAGCATGTGCACCTCACCGAGAGGTTTGGTTGACAGAGATGAAACATCTGCTCAGGCTCTAGTGACGGTTTGCCAAAAGCAATCAGGCACCTTTTTTAGGGCAGTGTGAGAGAGGTCTGTTGATTTGCATAATCGCCCGCTCACTCTACTCCGTGGGGTCGGCTTCATGTTGCTCTTGCTGGGCAGCTGCCATTCTAAGCCATGCAGGATTACTGCAAAATAGAACTATCTCAGGCTGGCTGCTGCTTCCATCCCTTCACCCACAGACCTGCCCATATATATATATATATATATATATATATATATATATATATATATATATATATATATATATATATATATATATATATATATATATATATATATATATATATCTGAGCTCATTAGCTGAGTAATGGTGCCTAGACATCTACCTGGCTTTTTTTCGGCATACGGAACATTAACAATCTGTCTCACCCCCTTTGATGTTTAACAAAATATAGTGATTATCTGTTTCTGCCATCCACTGCACGTATCATAATTATTTCTGAAGCAGAAACAACATACATGCTTTCAGCAGTAAGCATTCATTCGAATAACTTCATTTTGACTTTTCTAACTGGTCAGGTAATCATGTCAATGGTCTCATGACAGTGGAGAAATGGCTACAGACGTACTGTATACTTTGCTGCATGTACAAATGATTTGAATGCAACCCAATGGAGGATTTGGCTTTTCGGGTATGGAAACCCAGATAGCAAACAATTATTGAAACGATGTTGAATCAATGTTGATGCATCAACGCTAATTTCATCGAATTAACATTACAAAGTGATGTTGGTTCAAAATCATGTTTGCACACGGAATTAATGTTGAAACAATGGTGAGTTCTCTTACGAGAGGTCTCTCGTACTTGCGTAAGAATATCTTACGCTAGGGGAAAACCTCTTTTCCTCGAGATATTGAAGCCAAAAATTATCCTTAATTTTGCAATAATGTAAAACGCATTGCAGCAGCATGCAGACATGGGCGAGACAGCTCGCGCGCCCATTGGCTGCTCTGCGGCAACTGCACCAGCCTATCGATAGAGGCTCCTCATGACGTCAGAACCAATGAGGGCGCTTCGCGCCCAATACGTCATGTCCCGCCGAAATCGGGTGGGGCCAGGGCTATAAATACGGCCCAGAGAGGCTGGTTTGGTCAGTTTTTTATCTCTTCAGCGGGCTCACGCATCGCTGGATCCTGAGAGGAAGCCGCGCCGTCTGATTACAAGCACCCAGCGGGATTACTCTGCATCTGAAGCTGCCGGTCGACAACTCGCTGCCTTCAGTCGCCGTTCCTGCTGACGCTTTCCGGCGTACATATCCTTTTCTCTGTTACTGTGTTTTGTGTATGTGTGTGTGTTCGCCGCCGCGACACACACTCTCATTGCACTAAAAGAGCCGGACGTCTTTTTCAAGACGCCCCTTTCCCCCCCAACCCGCAAAGCTCGCCGGTGCGCCCGCTTGCCTTGCCTGCTTGGAGGATGATACCTGCTCTCCCTCTGTTCGAGCCGCGCAAACCGCGCCGTTCACAGGGGATGTCAGGAGCGGACGGTCATGGGGCTCGCTTTCTCTCTCCCTCTGTTCGAGCCGCGCAAAATGCGCCGTTCACAGGGGAGGCTGGAAGCGGACGGTCGGGGTTAGTTTTTCTTTACGTACAAGAAAGCTACCCTGCCTCTGCGCCCCATTCACGCGTCAATCATGACGCTCTTATATGCTCGTGCATCTGAAAGCCTTTGTGTTCCCCCCTGTGGCTCAGTGGCGGAATTTTTGGTTTTTCACACGAGAGACCGGGGTTCGAATCTCGGTCTGACGGCAGATTAATTATGCCTCCAATGCTTCGCTCTGTCAGTTCCCTGAAAGGCGACTGCAGATGTGCATTTTGCAGCCAACGAGCGCCTTGTACAACCCGCTCGCCTGCACCCAAACACCGTTTCTATGGTTCCCGTGCGTCACTGGCGAAAGGAGAAAAGAGCGTTAATGTCCCGCCGCGGCTGGGCCGAATTCTATTTCTCATACATTTCTCATTCCCCTCTGAAGTTCAGGCGACTGGAAATGTCATACTGCAGTGAGCGAGCCTGTTGTAATGCACGCACGCCTGCAGACAAACGCCAGCATGTTGACGCTCTCTGTTTCTATGGCAACTTCTCGCTCGTTCAGTTCCAGTAAATGCGACTGTTCCAGTGTATTTTGCAGTAAACAAGTCGGCGACACAGCCCGCTTGCCTGCACACAAACGCCGCTTTACGGCTACCCAGATAAATCCCATAGAGTGTATTTTCTGGTGTTCCGGCCACGGCCGATGGTGTTATGAGTGTGGACGAAATGCCCACTGCCCAGTGCTCATTCCTACACAGAAACACAGGTTTCTCTGATAATACTCGCGCTATATAAAATCCTGTCTTCCCCTGTGGCCCAGTGGCAGATTCTCAGATTTTCACGCGAGAGACCCGTGTTTGATCCCGGGTCTACCGGCAAAAAAAAAATTTTTTTGCCGTCAATGCTCGCTCTGTCAGTTCCCTGAAAAGACGACTGCAGATGTGTATTTTTGCAGCCAACGAGCGCGTTGTACAACCCGCTCGCCTGCACCGTTTCTATGGTTTCCGTGCCACTACCTCCATTCTCACACATTTCTCTGGAAATGTCAATATTGCAGTGGACGAGCCTACTGTAATACACGCACACCTGCAAACAAACGCCAGCATGTTGACGCTCTCTGTTTCTATGGCAACTTCTCGCTCGTTCAGTTCCAGTAAATGCGACTGTTCCAGTGTATTCTGCAGTAAACAAGTCGGCGACACAGCCCGCTTGCCTGCTCACAAACGCCGCTTTACGGCTACCCAGATAAATCCCATAGAGTGTATTTCCTGGTGTTCCGGCCACGGCCGATGGTGTTATGAGTGTAGACGAAATGCCAACTGCCCAGTGCTCATTCCTACACAGGAACACAGCCCGTCGCACAGGGCTCGCGCACATGAAATCGACCCAGATCGATTGCGCATTAAATGTGGTAAATGTGCCCACTGCCCAGTGCCCACAAACACTACGTTCTGCATGTCTCAAGGTTTCTGCAAAACGAAACCAACATGCATTCGCTCTGCTCAGGCAGACAATGCTCTCAGTGTTGTAAATGTGCCCGCTATCCCACGCCCACATTCACACATAGACATGACAGGTCTTACGGGACTCGCCCAGCCCTCCCCCTCTCGGTTGACCACCGCAGAGGAGTCGAGCGCGGGCAATCTGCCCGCTGTTATCAGCGCGCCCCCTGCCTCAAATGTCATAAGCGCGACGCTTATGTTGCAGCACAGTGAAGCCCCTCTGTCGCTGAGCGACCAGAGCGCGCTTCGCATTCAACCCCTAGCCATTCGTGCAAACGCATGGGCAAGGCTACCCGGGGTTTCGAAGTGGGTGCTAGACATTATAGAAAGAGGCTATTCGCTACAGTTCGGTCGACGCCCGCAACGCAGAGCGGCGCGAATCGATACTACGGTGAAAAAGGAAGTAGCACACCTACTTCGGGCCGAAATAGCGAAGTTACTGAGCAAAGGGGCTATAGAACCCCTATCACAAGCTCAGAGCGAAGGGGGCATGTACAGCAGATATTTTCTGGTACCCAAAAAAGACGGGGGTCTCAGACCCATTTTTAGATCTAAGACGACTAAACAAAGCACTTCTGAAACGACGGTTCAGAATGCTCACGACCAAGAAAATCCTCTCGCAAATTTGCCAAGGGGACTGGTTCATGTCGTTAGATCTGAAAGACGCTTATTTTCAAATACAAATAGCGTCACGTCACAGGCGAATTTTGAGATTCGCCTTCGAGGGCCAGGCATATCAGTACACAGTCCTGCCATTTGGCCTATCCCTGGCACCTCGCGTATTCACGATGTGCATGGATGCAGCGCTCGCACCCCTCAGGCTCCGAGGCATACGAGTGCTGAATTATTTGGACGATTGGCTGGTTCTAGCTCGATCACAGTCGGAGCTCATAGAACACAGGACCATATTACTCGATCACCTCGAGAATTTAGGTCTCACAGTCAATTGGGCAAAGAGTTCACTGTCTCCCAGTCAGAAAATATCTTTTCTGGGCACAGATCTGGACTCGCTGTCTATGACAGCACAGCTGTCGCCGCAGCGCAGACTAAGTATTCAGCGTATGACAGAGATTTTTCGCCACGGCGCTTATTTAGTCCCGCTCAAAAAGCTTCAAAGGATGCTGGGTCTCATGGCTTCAGCATCCTCAGTGCTTCAGCTGGGTCTGCTTCGCATGTGCCCGCTGCAGTATAGGTTGAAAGCGCGCGCCGCGCAGAGCTTGGACCTCCGGTCTCGCGCGCCTCAAGGTCGATCAGAAATGCGTCGCAGCTCTGAAACCTTGGACAGTGACCGACTGGTACCGGTCAGGTGTAAGCCTGGGGACTTCCTCGAGTGTGAAGGTGGTGTCTACGGACGCCTCAACCTCGGGATGGGGAGCGCTGCTCGAGGGCAGACCGTTATTTGGCCAGTGGTCAGAACGGGAAAAGCTTCTGCATATAAACTGCCTGGAAATGATGGCAGTCGACAACGCGCTGATGCGCTTTTGTCCTCAGATAAAAAGACACCACGTCTTGGTCCGTTCGGACAACATGTCAGTGGTGGCTTATATAAATCACCAAGGAGGTATCAGATCCAGAATCCTTCACAGGCTGACGGAACGCCTCCTGGTCTGGGCTCAGCACAATCTGCGCTCGCTCAGGGCAGCACATGTGCCCGGCCATCTGAATGTGGGACCAGACAGACTGTCCAGAAACAATCTGCCGACAGGAGAATGGTCTTTACATCCACAGACAGTCAAAATGCTATGGAGGACATTTGGCAGAGCGGAAATAGACCTATTTGCGTCTCAAGAGAACGCTCATTGTCAGGAATTCTTCTCCAAGAGCAGGGATGCGCTGGCCCCGCTGCCCGCTCTATGCGTTTCCCCCTGTCACGCTCCTACCCCAGGTGTTAGAGCGAATCAGGGAGAGCGGATGCCCAGTGCTACTCGTCGCCCCATTTTGGACAAACCAAGTCTGGTTTCCAGTCCTGATGCAGCTGACGAGTACCGCCCCGTGGCCGATACCGGTGAGGAGGGATCTCCTCTCGCAGGCGAACGGCTCGATCTGGCATCCTCGCCCGGAGCTTTGGTCCCTACATGTGTGGGCCATCAACGGGTACCTGTTAACCTCCCAGCGGGAGTGTTAAACACGATCACGCAGGCTAGAGCTCCATCTACGAGGCGGCTCTATTCCTCAAAATGGTCTGTGTTCACTAGCTGGTGTACAGCGAGTGGCACTTCACCCTCACGCTGTGGGGTGCCGGAGGTTCTCTCCTTTTTACAAGAGCTTCTGGATAAGGGCAGAACCCCATCCACGCTCAAAGTTTATGTGGCAGCCATAGCAGCGTTCGCTGAACCACCGCTTGGCCAGTCATTAGGAAGGAACGATCTGGTCATTCGCTTCCTTAGAGGAGCTAAGAGGCTGAACCCTCCCAGACCACCCTCAGTTCCCGTTTGGGACCTTTCCACGGTTCTGGAAGCCATGAAAGGTGCCCTATTCGAGCCAATACGGTCAATAGACCTGAAACTCTTGTCTTTCAAAACAGTGTTTCTTCTGGTTCTCGCTTCAGTGAAGCGCATAGGGGATTTGCAAGCGCTCTCAGTGAGCGCGACGTGTATGGAGTTTGGGCCGAATGACTCGAGAGTCATACTCAAACCAAAGCACGGATATGTTCCTAAATCCCTCAACACACCGTTTAGGGCACAGGTTATCTCCCTGTCGGCCCTGCCGGTATCTGAAGAGGAAGGGGATGCAGGCTTCCTTTGCCCGGTCAGGGCGTTAAGAGCCTATGTGTCTCGCTCATCTGTTTTCAGACAGACGGAGCAGCTCTTTGTTTTGTTCAGCGGACGTTCTAAGGGACTAGCTGCATCAAAACAGAGTCTATCCAGATGGATAGTTGATGCTATAGCGCTAGCTTACACATCCAAGGGCCTGCAATGCCCGATAGGTGTCAAAGCGCACTCCACAAGAGGCATGGCCTCGTCGTGGGCTTGGTCCAGTGGGATTGCCTTGCAAGATATCTGTATGGCGGCAGGCTGGGCCTCCCCGTCTACATTTATAAGGTTTTATAACCTCGAGGTTCCCGCTTTGCAAGCTAGGTTGCTCTCGGTTTAATTTTTCAGTATTGCCCGCCCGATGCTATCGGCTCGGGATGCTGAAACTGCTAGAGCGTCGATCACTGATCGCCTATATACTTCTGTGGGCAATACGTTAGTCCCCCATATTTACCAGTCCAGGCTGAGTTCGCCCTGGCTGTGTGGAACACTTGATATAATATGCTCTTATCAGAGCTCAATGTTACAGGAATGATCCTATTCTAGCCCCTCTTCCCGGATTCTCTGTGAGTCCCTTGTGATTAAGCACTGTATGAGCCCCGGGCACCTGCCCTTGGGACGTTAGTGTTATGTCTCAAGCACGCACGGCGTTTTACATTGTGTTCCCCTAGCGTAAGATATTCTTACGCAAGTACGAGAGACCTCTCGTAAGAGAACGTACTCGGTTACTAACGTAACCTCGGTTCTCTCTAGAAGAGGGAACGAGTACTTGCGTATCTTGCCGTGCATGCGTCATGTTCTGATTCGCTTCAGCGATGGAAAAAAACTGACCAAACCAGCCTCTCTGGGCCGTATTTATAGCCCTGGCCCCACCCGATTTCGGCGGGACATGACGTATTGGGCGCGAAGCACCCTCATTGGTTCTGACGTCATGAGGAGCCTCTATCGATAGGCTGGTGCAGTTGCCGCAGAGCAGCCAATGGGCGCGCGAGCTGTCTCGCCCATGTCTGCATGCTGCTGCAATGCGTTTTACATTATTGCAAAATTAAGGATAATTTTTGGCTTCAATATCTCGAGGAAAAGAGGTTTTCCCCTAGCGTAAGATATTCTTACGCAAGTACTCGTTCCCTCTTCTAGAGAGAACTGAGGTTACGTTAGTAGCCGAGTACGTTTTGAACAAAATATCAATGGTAATGTCATTGAATCAACGTTATAAAGTGATGTTGATTCAATATAAAATTTTCACCCACAATTAAGGTTGAAACATTGGTGTGATTTCAACAAAAATAAATCAATGATAATGTCATTGAATCAATGTTATGAAGTGACAGCTCCGAGTAGAACGTCACGTGTTGTCATCTTGAAATTACGGTAATTACGACATGACGTGAACGCAGCATGAGTAGAGAGGTTTAGATAGAGCGGTTTGAGATTTTGATAATCAACATTTAACCTATATTAAAATATGTATTTAATGTTATCCATATTGTATATAATCTGCAACAACAATTTGAACTTATATAAAGATATGTTTGGACATTAACTTTTAAATGCATTATTATGCAAAAATATAAGGAGAGTTCTATGCATGGATGACCCATGACTGGCAGATCATCATGCTACTTTTTTTTTTTTTCTCTCCATACAGTAATGAATGAAATGTGGAGAATGTTAACTGTGAAAATATGATTGACAAGCCAGTTTACGGCGACTGGATGCAACTATACAGAGCGTCCGTTAAATACATAAACGCTGCAATTATCGTGTGTTCATCAACTACAAATCACTGTTAGTTCAGTGTCACTGTCTCCACCCATGCACTGTTGACTTTCAAAAACATTTCAATGCTGATCCAACGTACTTTAAACATTGAAATGTCAATCTCAACTAAAATTATGATTTGGATCAAAACTCAACATTATATCAACATTATATGTCACCTTGCTTTTTGTGAAAGCACTTCCTTAAAGTCAGCATGAAACGGAAGTCGCAACGTATATCCAAGTGATGCGGTTTTTGTAATGAGAAAAATGTAGGGCGGAATTTATTTCATCCTTCGGGAATTTATTGTATCGTAGGAAGTTGGGCGTTGCTAACTAAACGGAGGTAGATATATAAATGCCAGTTTGCAGTCAGATGTGGTGGATATTTAGTCCTACCCTCTGCTGGGACACACGTCATGAAGAGAAAATACATCGTTTTGAGGGGAGGGGAGATTAACATTTTAGATTGAGAGCATAGGAATAAAATATATATATAAAAAAATAATGATGTGCATTGATTAATCATTTATAATAAGCACTGCAACAAATTTTGGTAAAAAAAAAAACTTTTTGTATTGAATTGTCAATCTTGATTCATGGTGACTTTAAGGAAACCCTTGTTTCTCATAAGGGCCATTTGTTATCTGACTGCATGTGCAACCCAGTGGCAAATGCATATATATATATATATATATTAATAGAAAATACAATGCGGTCTCTAGTCTGTTTTATTTATTTATTTATTTAGTATATGAGTGTCTTTGTCTCCCACATATATCACATTTCAGTGGCTGTAGTGCCATCCTTTCTATATATTGGGTCAGCAACAGCCTGACTGCTGTCTAAGAGCGAAAGAGGGAAAGCTCAAATTAATGACTTTTGGGCTATTCCATTTAGCATCAACTGATCCTGTTCACATTTAATGCATTTTTAATGAACAGATCTTTCATGGTAAATCTAAAGCTAATTTCATAAGTTATAAATCCTGCGTATAGTGGTTAGCCAGTTCACAATTTCCCTTGATTACTCTTCACAGATGGTCATGTTCTGCTGGTTGAGCTAAAAGTATCTCACAAACCCCTGTCTCTGAATGAAACCAGATGATTGTTTACCATTTCACAGCACAAAACAATCCGAACCCATTCCATGTCCAGCAGATTATGATTAATGGCCATGTTATAAGATTTGATTTGTCACTAAAGAATATTACTCGGCAATAGGAATTTTGACAATGTTGGACATTTGCTGAGATAACAGGCTTCAAGTAATCCGCAAGAACAATTTGAAAAATGTTTCTGTCACATCACAAAAACACAAAAGTGCAGGTTTGACATTCAATCTGAGTAAAGCAATATATATTAAAAAATTAACATAGGTCATGTTAGAGTCTTCATCTAAGCAATTTGATGTCACAATCCCACATTACCTTTGCCCCCAAAGGCTTTGTAATTGGTTTATGCTATTTAAAATCGGTAAGGCTTGGGGCAATTTGCACATACTTCACTCAAACTATTATTACAAATCTACAGTACATCCAGAGCTGGACTTAATGTACCATAATTCTTCAAAGCATGTCTTAGAGCATGATTATGAAACATTGGTTATTTGATCTATAGTATGTTGAATATTTTTGCATGTGGAAAAGTAACACATATTTTCTTTCAATGATTCACGATCACATTCATTTTATTTTGCAAACTCTGGATGGTGCAAATGTTTGTCACATAGTCTCCTGGAACATGGACTACCATACTGACGGGCTGTATTTATGAAGTCTCCATGTTGGAGATGGTGCCAAACAGCAATAGTTACCCAAAGGATCTGTCCTGGCTCACTTCCTTTTTACCGTCTACATGATAGATTTCCAGTACAACCCCACTGAAGCTCTCAGATGACTTAGGGAGTCACATAGAGAGAATGTGCACCACCAGACACATACTTGCAGACCAGACTAAGTGCACTACACTGCAAGAACGCAAAGAGGGAAAAGCACAGCAAGCACAGCTCAGAACTACCAACACCAGTGGAAAGAACAGTATACAAATGGACAAAAGTATTTTTGAACATTTCTAATATTTTTTGTTTGTTTGTTTTGTTTTTAATTGAGATTAATGGTTTTGAAATGCATATGGATGGGCAAGTCTATATCATTTACATACAACACCCTGGGGCTAAGGCAACCCCAACGCCCCCCTCCATAGACTGTTTTCTTTTATTCTGGGGTTTTCCCTTTTATTTTATAAAGCTGAGAGAGACATGAAAGAGGATGAGGAATGGGATAAGAATGTTATGCAGGCCAAATTGTATATCTGCGACAACAGTGGGTCTTTATGTGTCATGAGCACATGCACTACCCACTGTGCCATGTCTCCAATATATCACAGATTTTTTTGGTTTTTGTCATATTTTCAAAAAGCACACACACAAATGAGCTTTCTGACAAAATTGTCATGCTCTTTCAAACTGAACGAGGACATGTGAGATCCATCAATCTCAAAAAAGATGTTGCATGGAAATAGGTATCGCCACAACATTGACTTGTATAAAGGATTACATATTAAATTATCAAACCGAATAGTCTCTTTACACTCATTCACAGTCACAGTCATTTTATATATTTATATATTTATATATTTTGTAATACATTTCTGATAATATTTTATACTTGCAGTCAATGGAGTGTAGCCAATAGTCAGTGGTTTTAAATTTTTTAACGTTAACCACCAATTTGCATAAAGCATCAGAGATCAGATGTCTGCTAACCTTGAAACAGTAAGGGATGTATTTTGGAGGCTGGTAGAAAGATGTTAGAATGCTTCTCTGTGTATACTGTATGTGTGTTCATACGCATGTGTCTGACTGTCTGTCTGTGTGCCCCCTCACAAAAATAGATGCAACCCTGCTTTCTGGCACAGCAGCAACATCATTACATATTTGAAAGTGGTGTACCATTCAACCGGATCTCACTGGAAAACGTATCTAGGTTACAAAGTGGTAATTTCATGGATTCGTACGATGTGAATCATACAAAAACGTATGATTATTAGAAAAAAAGAAAGCATGAAGGTCCACCCCTAACTCCCACCCCTAAACATGCCCCTCACTGGGGGATAAGCAGATCGTAATGTGTAATTACAGTGTAATAACACACAAAAATGATAATTTTAATTGCCTACATGCTTGGGGTTAGAGTTAGTGTTAGTGGTGCAACGGATCATCATTGATCCGTGATCCGTTCGGATCAATATCTTCGGTTCGGCACTCATGTGATCCGCGGATTGATTTATGAAAAAAAAGTTGTGCGCATGTTCAGTCCACACACAGCGTGGTCATGGCGAGCGTTATGAACCGCAGAGAGCGTGACGCCTCATTCGCGCCGCAAAACCTCCAGACGTGCGTAAACGCATCTTTACATTGACTTCACATTGAAATCACTCGCGCCAGACGCTCTATTCGCGTTTGGTGTGAACGCAGCATGGGTGACGGCGAGAGAGAGAGAGAGAAAGAGTGCCTGCGAGTGCGAGCGAGCAAGGTAATACGTTGTCAAATATGTTTAAACTTAAATTAACTACATATACAAGTAGTTATGTCTCTTTGTATTAATTTGTCCTGTTATTGACATAGGCCTAATGCACGTCATTGACAAAATGCGCAACCAGATGTTCGAATAATTCGAATATGTGTTTTTTAGAGGGAATATTCGAACGTCATTTTTGAGCAATTTTGACAGCCCTATATGACAGTGGAAACACATAAAGCATTGGTCCATGTTTAAAGGAAGGAGATGCCTTTTTATGTTGCACTTTAAGTTGTTTTTCATTAATTATGTTAAAAAGAAGATATTGTGCCTTGTGCACTTTAAGTTGATTTTATATATTTTAATTTAATCATTTAAAAGTGTTAATAAATTTTTTTTTTTTTTTTTTTTTGCTGATCCGAAAAATGATCCGATCCGTGACTCTGATCCGAGAAACGATCCGAACCGTGAGTTTTTTGATCCGTTGCACCCCTAGTTAGTGTTAGTGGCATTGTTATGTGTTACATATAGTAATAACTATAAATTATGCAGAATGTAACTAACTCTAAATCAAAGCAAACCCTAATCCTAACTTTATAGTAAGTACATTACTTAATTACTGTAAATGTAAAATTACAGAGTAACAAAGACACCTTAAAGGGATACTTCAGGATTTAGCATTAAGCTTTGTATTAGTAGAAAACCTGTAGTATTTTCAAATGACCGTGCTTTCTACCCTCATATCCCCCTGAGACGAGAGATTTATGTATTTTTTGTCTGGAAAAAATCCTCTGATGACGCAAAAATCATCATTTTGCATCATCGGAGGATTTTTTTGGCCAGAGGCTAAAGACTACAGCCAGTAGTAGGGGCTGTCCCGCATGTTCTCAACCCGCCCATAGAGGGTGGGATCTCACTCACATAATGCACACATAGTATCAGCCGTCTTTCTTTGGAAGCTAAGCTAGCAGGCTCTTGTTCTGTGGAGAAAGCTGAGTAGTAGGGGTTACCATCCTCTTTTTCACGGACATGTCCGGCCGCCGATATCGTCCAAAATGTCCGGGATTCGGCTTTTGCTTTCTGCAGTCGCCATTCATTGTTTACATGCACACCTTTTGTTTCAATCCAACTGAATTAATTCCGATTGGTGCAGAATGTAGTGTTTACATGAACGTTAAACAAGTGATCGGTTGATGTGCGTTTTAGCATTGCTAAGAAAATTCCCGCTCCTCCGTGAGAGATACGAGACCAGTGTGTGTCAGTGTTCACACCACCGGCCTCGCGCCGTTCTCACGCGGCCCTCAGCCTGGTCCTGCTCTCCACAGTAAACATGATGAATGGCGACTGTAGAACGCAAAAGCCGAATCCCGGACATTTTGGGCGATCTCGAAATTCCGGGCAAACTCGTCACAGAGACTCACTAGTAGCCTAGCCTAGTTTCAACTGCGCTCTCTTACCGGTAGGCGCGGCTTGGGAGTGGCCTCTTAGGGCAGGAAGCAAGTGCATTCTGGGAGTTGTTGTCTTTCATCCACATAAGCCAAAAATACATTTTCTGGCTTTTCTCAGTCTAGAAAGCTCCAAATTCAAAAATAATTTCACATTTCTTCTACATAAATTACCTATTTTAAATACACATTCATCTTTCCAGAGGTGAAGTATCCCTTTAAAATAAAATGTAACCGGTTAGGGTTTGGTTTAGTTGCTTATTATGCATAATTTACTGTTATGACTTTAAGTACATCTAACGTGTAACTATGTCACGCTAAAATAGCGTGTATCCCTAGATGGTCTTCCATCAGATATTTGATGTTACTGAATTCTATAGCTTTAATAATGTAACATTTGTGTGGCTCTATCTCTCATGCTATAGAAGACTGCAATTGATTTGTAATCAAAGACAATCTAGAAAAGGACACCCACCACTGAGGCATTTATCACAGACAGGGTACAATCACATGACTATAATTTATCAACAATTTCTGAAACATCTATTTAACAGGAACCAAAGGTCATTTGGAACTTCGATGAAGAATCAGAACATTTCTCCTATAATCTATTTTTATTTATTTTTTTAACCATGTAGATACAGAACAACCATGTATAAACTAATCAGCTTATCACTTATCAATGAAGGTGCTAAATAAATTCAGCTCCAGACATTGCAGCCAATGATGGACACCTCCCGCATGTTTGGAGCCTGGGGCTTCAGCCCCTCCTAGCCCTCATAGTAGCCTAATCTTATAATTATATTATATTTATATTCAGCCCTGCTGTGGAACTATTCTGTCTTTAGTCTGCGTTATTTCCCCTGTGATTCTCGATAATTATTACAGGTTGTAGACAGAAGATGAGACACTTCACTGTATTACCTGCCTGTGAGCACTGTCCCCCTCTCCTGCAGCAATGAAAGCTCATTACTGAAATATGAGGTCTGAATCGGAAACTTGATGACCAGTTGAAAATTATGCTGTCTTAAAGGAACACGCCAACTTTTGGGGACTTTAGCTTATTCACCATATCCCCCAGAGTTAGATAAGTCCATACATACCTTTTTCATCTCCGTGCGTGTGCCGTGACTCTGTCTGACGCACCCACCGCTAGCCTAGCTTAGCACAAAGACTGGAGGTAAACGGCTCCGGCTAGCATACTGCTCGCAATAAGTGACAAAATAATGCCAACATTTTCCTATTTACATGTTGTGATTTGAATAGTCACAGCGTGTACGAATAACAAGGTCACATGAGACACAGACATCTTCTAACCGTATACATACTGGGAACTATATTCTCAGAAGGCAAAGCACTGCTAGTTCTGTGTTCTGTTTACTCCAACTCTGAGCGAACTCTCTGCTCCTCACCACGGGGCTTCTCAGGTGCTGCGAGCAAATCACTCCGCCCAAGTAGCAGTGCTTCGCCTTCTGAGAATATAGTTCCCAGTATGTATAAGAAGTCTGTGTCTCATGTGATCTTATTATTTGTACACGCTGTGACTATACAAATCACAACATCTAAATAGAAAAATGTTGCCGTTATTTTGTCACTTATTGGGAGCAGTCGGGCCATTTCTTTTTTTATTTTTTTATACAGGTTGGGCTTTGGTCGAACTCGGGTCATTTAGCTTCTCTCTTTTCATCGTGCCCATAATATACGTGCAGAGCGCAGGCTACTGTATGAAATATTGTTATATTGATAATATTATAAATATGCAACGCAATGCGATTACGCGAGTAACGCGACCCGCGTGCAATGCATTAGGTGACAGTTGACCATGCAGAGCATCAGGGAGAAGTTGGAGCGTGGGGAGTTACTAAAAGTTCCCAATACTTCAGGAAGAGGCTGCATTTTGAAAGAGTTTTGATTTGATTACCACAACAAACAATGAGCCTGAAGCCTTCAACAGTGGATGCTATTCTTTTTCTTCACAACACTCGCGAATAAACAGTGAATGAGCTTTTATTTATTTATTATATTTGTATTATTATTTAACATTAGCCAGTTGGCGAAGAGTTCTTTGAAACGTTGTTCTTCAGTAAAGTTACTTAACATAAAAAAAAGGTAGGCCGTAAATCTTTATTTACTGCTGGATCACATTTGGCTATATAATATTCTCTACTGCATGCTTATGCTTCTCTATAATGGACAGTCTGTATTAATATTTGTGGGCATAATTGTCGGTGGTGGTAGTTATGTTTGAGGCCTATAATAAAATTTAACCTAGTAGCGTGTGTGTTTGTGTGTGCGTCTAGCAGAGACAGCGCGCATCAGAGAGCGCGCGTGAGCTTAAAGTGATATTGATGTTGGTCTCGGGTCAGGTTCGGGCTGAAAAATTGCAGACGTTTTCGAGCTGGGGCCGGATTAGGGCTTGAACACCACGGGCCAGGTCTCGGTTAGGGCTGGATTTTTTGCCCCGTGCAGGGCTCTAAGCAGTATGCTAGCTGGAGCCGTTTACCTCCAGTCTTTGTGCTAAGCTAGGCTAGCTTTAGAGTTACGGCACGCACGGAGATGAAAAGGTATGGACTTATCTAACTCTGGGGGATACAGTGGATAAGCTAAAGTCCCAAAAAGTCAGCGTGTTCCTTTAAAATTCAAAAACTATTTTATTGCATATTCACATGGCATTAACTGCGCAAAGTTTATTGATTGAAATATTACTGCATTATGTTTGCAAAAACATTAAGGTGGCATTAATAACCCAAAATTTCAAGTGGCAAGTTTTTTTTTTTTCAAGGTTTCACAGCCGATACAACTGCCGTGCATAAAACCGCTTTGTTTTAAGTAAACTTGTTGATACCAGGCACTTTCTTCTTTAAAGAGTGAACTTTCTTCATTTAAATTGGCATTTTTAATTTGCCACTGTAGTCAGTTTCATTTAAATGATGGATTGCTTTGTATGTGCATAATTGAACTTTTGAGAAGGAAATGGCCGACAAGGTAGCAAAAAAAAAAAAAAAAAAAAAAAAATTGTGTTGCTGCTTTATTAATTAGAGTGAAAAGGTTCTGCACCCAGATTGGAAGCAAGGGCTGTCAATTAGACGAAAGGCCCAAATGAAAGGACCAAGCCAGCCTCTTCCTCTTCTGTTATACCACTGTAATGAACACTGAGGGAAAATCTTTTCCGTACCTTTCCCTTGTGTTCAGCCAAGTCTGACAGCCAAAATTAAATATCCTTGTCCCTTATAATTAAATAGGACAATTAAATAGTTAAAATGTTTGTTTATTTTTGGCCTAAAAAAGTACTTGTCCAGTACCAGTTAAAAGTTTTAACTGTCCATTCTTTATTATTATTTTCCCAAATTTACACATTTATAACTAGGCCTATACAAAATAGCACAAATGGAATAATGGGAATTATTCCAAATCACAACTTTTAATTAAGAATTTAAAATAATAATATTAAAGAATAAAATAATAATATACGCTTTGCCTTGATAACAGTTTTCCACAAACGTTTTCCTGGTGCTTTTATCCGTTTTTCAGTTCACATTCAGTATGCTATCTGCTATTCCTTCTGTACAAAAACATAAATAAATAGTTGTTTGACATCATCAGCTTCACATCAAAATAATAGGATCATGAGAAATATACATCTAGTCAGGTGTGTCCAAACTGCCTCTACCTTAGGTATTATTACAGGTTTGTTATTACAGGTTTATTACATGTATTTCAGGTGGCTCTACACTCTAAGTCAGTAAAATATGTCCATGTATCATCTTATCATCAATATGAAACAATTTTCCATATTGTTTTTTACAGGTGTTTTACCCTCTGTGATACCCTTACATATTTTGAATTACACGTTGCATTGCATTGTGTTTTAGAGTTGAAGGAAGTGTCCCTAAATGTAAAAGGTACTGGTAATTTTCTGCTAGGACATTATCCATTTTTCTATAAAAAAAATTCTTACAGTGTTCTACATTCTGTATTACAGTTGTAGGAAACAGAAAACATAAACCAACAACAGCAATGTCAATGTATGTATATTCCCAATTATTGCAGCATCACTGTTTTAAATTAATCTTTACTGGAAAATGTCAGCATTTTCTAAACAGTTAAAGACTCTTTTAAGCACACTACACAATAAATATATTCTTGTAGAAACTTAAAAAGCAATTCTAGTCAAATGTGCAATAGTTACTTTGACTTGGTATTTTATCTGTGTAATAGATGATGAGCAAGGCTATTTTCTATAATAACACTATTTTCAATGTTAAGAAGTCTCTATTTTCAGTTAAAACGTGGTCATTATAATTTATTGGAACTAAAGATTAATTTAAAGTTTCAGTTTCAAAATATTTGCAGTAATAAAATAATTTACTGATAAATGCATACCAATAATAATAGTAGGCCTATTTGTTGTTAGAAGGACAGACAAAGAGCATATTATTTTATTTTATTCAGACCATTTGGAAACAGGAGAAATTACCCCTTAATTTTTTACAATTTGCAGCAGAAAAAGAAAGGAATGTATCACAGCCCCTTATAGTAAGAGAAACCAATTAAATAGGCTGTGAACTCATTCATTGGCATGTGCTCTATTGTCTGTCACTTGATTAAAGAGTTCTGTTATAGCAGAAGACTCCTTTCTGTAAAATAATGGTAACTCTCTTGGAGAGTACTGGCATTTTCCTTTTGACAATATTCAGCCTTTATGTTTTCAAGGATCTTAACAAGTTGAGCAAGAATTCTCGGTGTTGGAACCAAATTAACATTTCTCTGACATGTAGCACATTCTCTTGTCTTCGTGTTTTATGACAGGTATATCAGAGCATGAACATCAGATCTGACATCAAACCCCAACCATAACCCAAAGGATTTACCATGTTTATAATGAAATAATCCTTGTTGTTGTGTCTTCACGGTAAATAAAAAAATAATGACATAACCAAAACTACTTAATGTTACTTGAGTTAAAACAAATGACAGCCTCCCACTCATGTCAGGTTATCATCACATGTCTGTACTGGGTCTTCTGGGTTCATCTGAGTCCACTTGAAGTTGATTGCATCTCAGCGCTAGATTTTAGGGAGGCACTCAAACGCTGCGTGAAGCAAAAGATTCGGAGGAAAAGTATACTTGAATATGGAGCAATTTCAGGCTACTCAGAAAAAGAACCGTTGCCAACAAATCACATACGAAAGCAGAAAATTTTACCCATTTAACAATTTTTTTTATTTTTTTTATGTAAGCACTTTAAGATCTCTTTCTGAAATGGCTTGATTTATATCCAATTCCTTTTCATTTTTTTGCTTGGTGTGTGTCTGTCCCACTTCATGTATGTCTCTTTGTGTCTGTACCACTTCATGTATGTCTCTGTGTATAGATGGATAAAGGTATCCAAATGTGTTTAACAGCTACTTAAGGCCTAAAAATGTACTTCAAATTCTGGCACAAGAACGTCTACAGAGCTTTTTAACAAACATTTTCAAACATGGATAACATATGGATTAATGAGCCATGGGGTGTTACTCTAATGGACCATGTGCAACTCAATCAAGGTAGTAAAACAAGTTACACACCCCGCTAGAGGAATAAATAGCGTTAATAAACTTGAATAAAAAGGCCGAGGATGATCACCAGAGACACATACCCTTCAGGGATGTTGCTCAAAATATCACACTTATAATGTGCATGCTAGTCAACACACTGCAAAATTAGTGAACCAATAATCAAGTGCAAACCATAGCAAATGGTGAAGAAGCCTCAACAACTAGTAACCAGCAGTTTTAATGCATTTTCTGGAAAGATATACTGTATGTAAAAAATCAACCACAGTGACAAAAAAACATGAAACAGCATTAAACTGATAAAGAGCACCACAACAGCCAGGCTTTGCCCCACGGGAATCACATGATGTCCAATCAGAGTTGAAAAACAATCCAGCCGTAGTCTGAAGTGTCACAATGCACAATGACGACAAAACCTCAACTATTAAGATGATTTCTTTCTTTTTCTTCTTTCTTTGTTTATAAATATATTAAACTCACACACAATATAAAAAGCAATAACACAATATGAATTGTTACAATTTAAAAACAAATATCTAAAAAGAAAGAAATAACATACAATTTTACATTACCCTTTCCAAGAAGAAGAAAAAGATAAAAACACTGACTGCAAACTTTAAATCAATATTAATTATGACATTTTATTTTACTGTTAGTGTCCATTTAAGCATAATTTGCATATTATCTGTGCCATCTGGGCTGGCCATTTAATATGTGGAATACAAATGGTCATGACAGTAAACACACAAAAAAAAAAAAAAAAAAAAGGAGTAAAAAGAACAAGAGACTCCATATTTAGCCAGGTGTGTGATAAAGGGATAAAGAGACCAGCATTTAGAAAGTCATTATCCTCAAATCGGTGAGGCAGTAATGGTGCTGTCAGAAAGAGAAGGCATGATGTACATGCTGAGAGAAGCTACTGCACTGCAGACACCAGTGTTCCTCTCCGCTCTGATAAAGTCTGCTGTGAGTTCCTTCAACCAGGCTTTCCCACCGAAAACGGCCCTACAACTGCTATTCAACATCTTTCCACCTGGAGAGCTTTGTGGTTCAAAGGTTTATTTAGTAATTATTTTCTACATAATATTTGTATTGATTCTGTCTGATTTGAGCATACTGTATAAATGTACACACAAATTATATATATATATATAGACACACAATGTCATTCAAAAGTTTGGGATCGGTACAATTTATATTGTTTTCAAAATAATTATCTTATGCTCACCAAGGCTGCATTTATTTGATTTAAAAAAAAAAAAAAGTAATCTCGTGAAATATTATTACAATTTAAAATAACCGTTTTCTATTTTAATATATTTTAAAATGTAATTTATTCCTATGATGGATGCAAAGCTGAATTTTCAGCATCATTACTCCAGTCTTCAGTGTCACATGATCATTCAGAAATAATTATAATATTGTCACGGTGTGGTGCAAGCAGAAGAAGAGTCAAAAGTTCCAATGCAAACTTTTACTCACAATATAAATCAAACTGGTACATCAAAGACAGGCAGAGGGTTCAAAAACAATACAACATATATCTGACCACAAACAAGGCAACACAAAGGGCTTAAATACATATGGAAACAGATCAGGGAAACGAGACACAGCTGACAAGACTAATGAGGAAACAGGTGTGACAGATGAACTAATGAAGGTTACCGTGGAAACCAAGGAGTGGCGTGAAAACAGAACAAAGGAAGACATGTGAATAATGAAAACATGATTCAGACAGAAACACAACTGTGACAAATATGATGATTTGCTGCTCAATAAATGTTTATTATTATTATCAATGTTGTGGACATTTTTTATTTTTATTTTTTTTAAATAAGGAAATAAAATAAATCAATACTTTTATTCAGCAAGGATGCATTAAATTAATCAAAAGTTATAGTAAAGATATTTATAATGTTACAAAATATTATATTTCAAATAAATGAAGTATAACTTTCTATTCATCAAAGCATCCTGAAAAAAAACACAAAATTGTTTTCACATTTTTTAATAATGATCAATGTTATTGTGAGCATCAAATTAGCATATTATAATTATTCATGAAGAATCATGTGACACTGAAGAATTGAGTAATGATGCTGGGAATTCAGCTTTGCGTCACAGGAATAAATTATATTTTAAAATATATTCAAATAGAAAATAGTTACTTTAAAAAATTGTGTGTCCAGTCTAATGGGTACAGCACAAAGATTATTGCACTCCATCAGTTAATAATAATAATAACTATATTTTATATAGCATTTTATATATATAAGTAATTTTCACAAACATTTCAAAAATAACAACAACCGCAAATTAAATAGAAACATCCATAAAACACACACAAAAGCAATACTAAAGTCATACTAAATAAAGTTAATACTATATATAGTATAGAGAGAGAGAGAGAGAGAGAGAGAGAGAGAGAGAGAGAGAGAGAGAGAGAGAGAGGAAATCTTTCAACAGCATCAGAAATCACACAGAACAGATATGTTCCATGTAGGATGTGTTAAATCTGAGTGTGTAATTTTTTTTAGTTTTTTTGCATTAAGCATATTCAAATTAATCTCATTGATAAATGCAATTAAATCAACATATTAATTAAATATTTATTTTTATTATTTATTAATTTAACCTATGTATTCACCGTGTGAATTCAATATTCTATAAACCTGAAGCCATTTGTAAACATTTGTACACCTTTAAAGTTGTTAAAGGGGTCATATAATGTCATTTTTGTACAAGCTAATATGATTATTTAGGGTCTAAATTAAAAGTTTGTAATATATTTTAATAAAAAAATTCTCATAAAGCCTGGTTCACACGGCAGGATAATTAGGCCGATTTTAGCCCCGATTCACCCCTTACGACAATCTTAAGGATGCTCCGATTATCGTAAAATAATCTGATCAGATATTCCTGCCGTGTGTGGTGTGTTAAGGCTGCTCTCGTCTGCTCGGAAGGACGTCGGGACCGCTCCGATCTCAAATCGGGGATATCCAACATGTTGGATTTATTTGGCCCGATTTCTTCTCGTGTGTGGTGTCCCCCGAGCACGCAGCCTGTGGACTGTGGAGTGTAGCCAATCATAAAGCGAGGTGACGAAGCGGCGAGGAAACACCGGGAAATATAATCAAAACAGCCGGCGGCATGGCACACCAGAAAGTCCGGTGGACGTCAGAGATCATCGCCTTTTCTTTTGATAAAGTTTTTTTTCGGTTAAAAACAAACTACAAACTATTGCCACTGCATCCTCTTCGTCCGCCATGATTGTTTACTCTGAAGTCACGTTTGATCTCGAGGTATTTTGCGCGATTTCCCGTCTGATCTGGGAATGCTCGGGAGTCAAATCGGTTCGTGTGTGATGTGTTGATTTTGCCGTGTGGCTGCGCACCACACACTGTACGACCAAAACTGTTAGACCCGTGATTTTTTTTATCCCCGTGTGTGTGGTCTCTCAGGTTTGGAAAATCGGCCGACAATTTTAAAATCATCCCGTGTGAACCATTGTAAAGGCGGGCGTACACGGAGCAAATTTTGCTGTTTTTACGAGCTCACAGATGATTTTTTTCACTCAGGAGAAATCGAGTGGAATCGGTGATGCTCGCATGGTCGCGGCTCGCAGCGTGTGAGAGGAATTACGAGCCGAGCCGAGCACGATATGAGCACCATCCCGACCTCCAGATAATTTTTAAACATGTTTAAAAAATTCGGGGAGTCGGCCCGATTTTCATCAGCTGTCAATTCATCAGCCGATTTTCATCAGCATTTCCAAATCATACACAACCATGTCGATGGGGCTATACCTCAGTGGCAGCAACCATACAGCGTGCACATACACTGTCTCACACACACACACACACACACACACACTTCCTCTCTCTCTCTCTCTCTCTCTCTCTCTCTCAACAAATCATTTGCACACACATTTCTGTCATTTTTCTATCTGAAGCTTTGCCTGCATGCAACATTGACGGTCTCTGTGTTTAGCGCGAAAGCTCACGTGATTGCTGCCGGCTCGGGATAAAATTCGTGCAGGACAGTCGTGCTGTGTACCAACTGCTTTGACGCGATTATCAGTTAAACTGACTCGCAACGTGTGCAATATCTCACGACCTCCCGAGTGTCCGAACTCGCACTGTGTACGCCCGCCTTAAGAAAACACTCATTTTACCTGGTCAAAAACAGCTCTGTTTTCAGCACGCCGTATAAGTGCATGTGTCTTTAAATGATAATGAGCTTTGCTCACCCCGCCCCTCTGTTCTGTGCGTACACTGTTTGTAACACAATAACACAATATTCATAACGCGTTGTTCATTATAAACATGGGATTATGAATTATATTGAGAACGTCATACATAGAAAACATGCCGTAATGTACCCTGAGTGTAAAAATAGCCGCATTCATCGTGAAGCGTGCAAGCGATTTGCAAAGATTAATATAAAGATTAATATAAAGGTCAATAAAACGTTACACTCACTTCAGTTCTTCTGGAGGTGCAGCAGGAACACGACTAGTTGGGTACTGATCCTTTTTTCAGGAGCAGCTTCTTAGCAAATAGCCAGCTTTACTGACCCTCGTTTGTAAAGCAGTCTGGTGTGTGAAATGATTCGCGCAAACATGAAAGCATTGACGTTGATCGTGAGTAATATTCCCTTCGAAAACAAACTCAGCCACTGCGTCTTCAGCTGTACGGATTTAGGAACATCAACATGACTGCTGTGTTCGTTATTGCACCGAAGAACAGAACAACACAATAACTTCGCCATTCTACTCATTGCTCCAGCTATCAACACTGAACACGCCGGTCGGCGCGGGCTATGATTGACAGCTCGCTCACGAGGGCGGGTCTGTGTTGAAACGCTCCTGTCAATCAACCATCGTGGGAGGGGCGTCGATATTGTGACGTCACAAAATCGAACAGCTTGATTTGAGATGGGAGGAAAATATAAGAAGATAAAAAAAAAAAACACTGGATGGATTTTTATCATTTTATGATGGTTGTGTACAGGCACTGCCAACACACATTTCAGTACAATCAGCTTGTAAAAGTGCATGTACCATTATATGACCCCTTTAATGCATAAAATGCTTCCATTGTAGACATACAAAATGCACACAACACCATCTTGCCATCAAGCCACACTTTTCAAACACAAACCTATGATCACATTGCATTTTGAACATTTCTTTTTGAAGACAGGAGTAAAACTAAACTGTCAGGCCTAACTGTGTGTGTTAACCTTCAAGTTCGACAGTTTTGTTCTGTGACCTCAATCTGTCAGTGTGTGATAATGTGCATTGGACTAATCTAGTGCTATGTCTGTCCACAAATAAAGAAACATTGCATGCAACAGACACAAACCAGACATGGAAAAGTTTTAAATTCAAGAAATTCACCCAATTCCCTCAGTCCAAAACCTGACTTGTGCACTGCTGAGACTTGATAACGCAAACTGCATTTAGTTTTTAGCTATGGGCAAATCAAGGTTATGAAGGCCAATGTGGGAGGTAAAAAATATATATATATTTGTCTCTCAAAATAATCTCAGTCCTCTAAAAAGCAAAAACCTTTTCTGAGACAGCATCACTAACATCTTCGAAACCCATATAGAGAGTCAGAGAGTACATATTCAAGCATGCTGTCAAACACAATATGTTTCCAAGGTCTGTCATTCTTTACCACATCATCAGAGTACAGCACCAGTCTCTTTTGTTACAAGGTAATTTCCCTTCTGAAATTGCTGTCATCACAAACTGAAGCTTCATATACATCAGGATGTAAGTGACAGTCTGTCTCAGTAGAATGGAATGAGGCCATAACTACAGTAACACTTATGGTAAATTTTATTTTGGTGAAGAGACCTTATACATGAATGCTACATCTACATCTAGTTGTTCTCATATCTCTATACCAGACAAAAATACATTCAGCGGAAATAAGAGTACAAAAAGGCTATATATTATATGTCTATGATATTATGTAAATCACAGGAATTCACTAAAGTAAACAGGATTATTAGCATATGAGAAAGCAGTTATAGCTCCTTACCGTTATCATCAAAAACCCTTATCTCTAACCAGTCTGCTCTCTTTCCACTCTACCCCTTTCCCCACAATTTCCCTCGTCTACCTCCAGGTCTGACTCACACCTTAATTAGATTAAGACATATAGTACTTTTCCTACAATTCTCCCAAGACCTAAATGGAACATAAATGATTGAATCCCTATTAAAGCAATTATGAATTGATACCTGGGGGAAGAGACTTCTGACATAAAACATTCAATATTCTCTTCTCCCCTGTGATCTCCTTTTTAAAATGTTTACATTCAATCATACTGCTCTGTTTTTGCCATCATTAAATTTGTAGCATTCTTGTCAAGGGAATGTTTACACAAAGAGGGGCTCATTGAGTAAAATGACACGTTAACACTGACAATGCAAGGAAGAATGGAGTTGACTGGCACTTTTTCTCTGTTGAATTTATCTGGTGGAACAAATAAGGGTTAAATGAAAGCTTTAAAAACAGATGCTATGTCATGGATGTCAAAATCTATGTTGTTGTGCATTTCTGTTATGTTTGGTTGTCAGGTTGGCACACTGTTTTTAAGAGGGAAGAAAAAGTACTGAATATATATATGTTTTAATTCTGCATAAAACTCACACCAATTAACACATTTGTGTGACATGAATTGGAATATATTAATATTAAACTAAGATATGATGTATTATTAATTTAATACAAATTTCACAATCTGGTTTCAACTTTTTTTTAATTACTTAAATAATGAATCAGTCCATCTCACTCATAATATTAACTTATTTCAGAATGATGATTTATTTGTGTTTCATTCTATGTGTCAAAACCAAAGATATCACAATATAACAGATTCTTCTCTTTTAAAGGTTTAATTCGTTCAAATATGAAAATTGTGTCATCATTTCCTGTCCCTCATGTCGTTCTGTATGACTCTGTATATGACTTTCTGTCTTCTGTGGAACACAAAATATATTTCAAAGAATGATTCAGTATTTAATTATATTTAACTATATTTAATTATATAAATTATATTTGTGTGTGTGTGTGCGTTGTGCGTGCGTGCGTGCGTGTGTGTGTGTGTGTGTAATAGTAAACAAGACCAAATGAAAATAAGACTTTCTGAAACAGCAGATTTCCTCACAAAACTCAATAGTTGAATCGGAATTCAACAAAACGTAAAATATCAAGAATGCCTGATAAAGATGTTCTACTGTCTGTGTGCATCAAGCAGAACTCCAGAGTAGACCTGTCATGTCGCATACATTTAATAACAAATGGCAGGTGGTGTTGTGGTCAAGTCTGAGTGACCCAGAACAGCCCTCCCTTTGAACAGCACCTTTGAACTCAGGACAATATTGCCAGGAAAACCAGTATGTTGTTTTTCAAGGGAATGTAGTTACCAGTCACAAACAGAAGCAGACGAGCGGTCTTGGCTCTCCTTCTCTGGGGCTGGAGGTTGGACAGGTTGAAGAAAGAAAACAGATTTTTGATCCAGATGTCTCTGAGACCTTTTTGGCCACCTCCCCACCCATGTTACTGTAGGCCTTATTTTCCCCAACTGCTTATCAATCTCCAGAATTGTATGCTGCTTATTATGCTGCTTTTGGACATAATGCTGGCCATTGTCCATAGTTCACATTTCATGCACAAGTAATTGTTGACCCAGTTATATTGTTTGCCACCCTTGTCTTTCATGTATTCACTGTGGATGTGAATGTTACTTAGGCTCACCCCAGTGAGAGCATATTCTTAATATTCTCAATGCCATTTGAAATCCATGGATTAGTCTGACACATCTCCTATAATCCACAAAACATCCCGTTTTCATATCTGAAAAAAAAAAAAAAAAAAAAAAAAAACATATTGACATAAGATCCTTTGCCTCAGACAAAAGGAAAAGATGTGCTGACCCTGTATGCTCATAAAGACAACACAAAGTTGGGTATGAAAATCATATCATGTAATGAAAGGTCCAGCTTTGTGTTTAAGACTGTTGTGTTTTAGGCTTTTGAGGATAAGAGCGGTCATAATGCAAAATTAAAATGTCACTGCAGTTGGTCGTCTGTTTGACATATCTTTATATATATAACAATAATAATCATTTTCTAACACTGTTGAGGCATTGAGGCTAAACACTATTGAAAGAAAAAAAAAAAAAACATAGAATGATTCTACTAAAACATGTTTTTGAATGGATCACACAAAAAATAAAATAATAATAATAATAATTGTTTGTTCGACTTAAGCATTTTGACGTCATATTTGCTATGTTAATGTTTCCTAAAAACAGCTTCATGCCCTTTCAGCCAACAGTTTTATGCTGTGAAATACTGTAGCCATGTGTCAGAAACAGATCAAGTGGTTTAGTTGCAGATGTTTTTATTGTATTTGGATTAATTCCATGTAAGCGGATATTCTCTCCATGTTAATCATCTGAAATTCTTGAAGAGCATAGAAATAGAATGTGTTTGCATATGAATATATGTTCCATGACCATGTCAACAAAAATATTATTGCTCTCTGTGCAATGTAAGATAATAATACCTAGGTAAAGCAAAAACATAAAAATAATAATAATATATAATATTAATATAATAACACATTTTATATTTTGGTTTCATATAATAATAAATTATAAAAAATAACTAGACGTACATTTTCTGAAGAAAATGTGAGTGGTGCTTGCCCTGGCAAAACTCGGCACCTGCAGATGCTACAGTGTTCTGAGCGATTGCAAGAGAGCCTGCCACCATGTCTGCACAGTGTTCTGGAGCTGAGATATGGCTAATTCATGTATTTGTACATTGCTAGAGAACTATAAATGGTTGCTAGGGTGTGGCTTTACAGTTTATTGGGTGATATTTAAAGACTATTTGCCAGTCTGAATCAAAAGATCCCAACCCTGTTTTTCTACAATGTTGTGGTGCTGTGATATCGCTTGTTAATTTTGTTATACGGTTGCTAAGGTGCTGTAAGTGGTTGCTAGGGTGGGGCAAAAAAATATTACTATTTATTGGCTGCTTGATATGCCTATTCAAGTGACACAACCCCCAAGTCTCAAGGACATTCTTATGCAGAGTTATGATCACACAAATTTCTTGACTGTGTTAAGTCTATGATTTGTTTTTTTTTCTGCTAATTTTTGTCCCGCCAGATGAACTTCGTACACTTTATCATAGCACCAAAAAGTCATAGCACACCTCTCCTCAGTAAACCAGACTATTTGACGCCTCATTCATCGGTCTATAACAAACTGTGTGGGACAAGCACCCCTAATAATTATAATAAGTATGCAAGAAAATAATTGTGATTCTTTGCTTTGCAAGCACCACCAATAATTGTGTAACATGTATGTTTTGTTTTATTTTGTCTTTGTTATCCCTACTTAGAATGCGGCTGCAAGGCTCCTCACGAACATTAGGAAAAGGGAGCATATTACCCCAGTTTTGGTAAAGCTGCATTGGCTTCCTGTTATATCGGATTCATTATAAGGTGTTACTCTACGTTTATAAAGTTGTCCATGGCCTGGCCCCAGAATATATTACTAATTTAATTCAGATGAATTCATGTAGTCCTCAATGATCACTTAATTGTTTACTTCTCGCAATTCCTAAAACTTGCTTGAAAACTAAAGGGGATTGGGCTTTTTCTGTTGCCGGCCCAAGACTGTGGAATACCCTTCCACTTGACATTAGATCTGCACCCTCAATTGATATTTTTAAACGTCGGTTGAAAACACATTTGTTTTCTATGACTTTTAATTCTTGAAAATTTGGCAGTGTATTTTGTTTTATTATGTGTATGTTATGTATTTTCCTCGCTGCTTTTAATTTTTTTGTTTGTTTGTTTTAGTTACTATTGACTGTTGCTTTGTGTTGTCTGTTTTATTATTATTTGCTATTATCTATTATTATTAGACTGATTTTAACACAGCCCTCTGGTCTACTTTGTAGTGGAATGGGCTCTATAAATAAACTAGACTTGAGACTTACCTGTGTGACCAAGGCCACATCCAGATGAAGCCAGAGCTTTCCCTATCCAATCTCTTTTTTTTTTTAGCGTTCAAAAAATAAATTCCTTAAACTCAAGAAACTTGTGTGAAACTTGCCGTCGTCTCAAGAAATATCTGCATACACACAAAACGACTAAAACAGACTCAAAAAGATGTAATATACATGCCAGACTAGTATGTGATGCTGTAATTCTGCCACAGAGATACACACAAAACGTAGAAGAAGACTCAGAGCATGCGCATAAACCTTGAGCGCTGTATACAATAATAATAGTAGCTTCTTCTTTTCTTTTTCTTATATATATATTAGGGCTGGGGGAATTAACGCGTTAATCTTTGCAATTAATTTGAAATTTGAAATGATTTCCTGTTGCGTCTGCTATTAAAAAGGCCGAAATATGCCGTCCCGCCCCTCCATGTTCGGCGGTCAGGTTTCATTCTCGGGCAGCTTTCATGAGCGTGAGTGTGTGTGTGTGTGTGTGTGTGTGTGTGTGTGTGTGTGTGTGTGTGTGTGTGTGTGTGTGTGTGTGTGTGTGTGTGTGTGTGTGTGTGTGTGTGTGTGTGTGTGTGTGTGTGTGTCGGTCGGTCGGCGCGCTCTGTGCTCCGCGCGCGCGTGTGTGTGTGTGTGTGTGTCCGCTCGCTCTGTCGTTAATGGCCCAGCAGCGGCGAGCTCTCCATTCCGTGTGTGTGTGTGTGTGTGTGTGTGTGTCGGCGGCTCTGTCGTTAACGGCCCAAAGGCTTCAATCATGTACTAAGCACTGGAAATGTAAAGTCCACTCAAGTAACGTGAAATTTCTCTGTTGACTTCTGTTTGCTGAGCTGGTATAGCCATGCTGGGCAACAATGGTAAAATGACCTGCTCTGATCACATGCTCTGGTAATAATAGCTTTGTAGGACTATATTTTGTTTTAATAATTAATAAAATAATAATAATAATAATAATCTGTTAAATTGATTATGTTGATTGATTATTGAAAAAGAATAATATATTGATATATTGATGTTTAATATTTTAATATAGGGCTATTTTCTGTTCCCTTTTTTTCCTGTGTTGTTTAATTAGGTGATTCTAAGTTTAAATATTGATGATTACAAGCTTGGGGGAAGCGCAATTAATTGCAATTAATTACGAAATTGTGCAATTAATTAGTTTTTTTTTTTTTTATCGATTCCAGCCCTAATTAAAATATTTATAGAAAAAATTGAAAAAATGTTTAATAAAGTAAAGCATAAAATCAGCTATATCTGTGGGGATTTTAATATTGATTTATTGAACCCCAACAATCACAAATTGACGGAAGAGTTTATTGAAACATTGTATAGTTTGAGTCTTTTTCCAACAATCACTAAACCAATTAGAATAACAGGTAATGGTGCTACTCTGATAGATAATATTTTTACAAACAATGTTGAAAATAATTCTTTAAGTGGAATATTAATTAATGATATAAGTGACCACCTGCCAATCTTTGTGACTTATGACTGTAACTATAGTGGAAAGAGAGAGTGTAACGAAATTAAATATAGGAGATTTAGAACTGAAGAAACTATATTTGCATTTAGAAAGGAATTAATTAAGTACAACTGGAATGAAGTAATTAAAGAAGCTGACCTTAATATTGCATATTAATTATTTTTAGACATATTCATAACTTTATATAATAAAAACTGTCCAATAAAACAATATTGCAGTAAAAGGAAATATTCTGAAAAACCTTGGATGTCTAAATCAATTCAAAATGCTTGTAAAAAAAAGAATACTCTTTATAGGAATTTTATAAAATATAGAACGAAAGAATTGGAATTAAAATATAAGAAATATAAAAACAAATTAACTAACATAATGAGGGTATGTAAGAAGGATTATTATAATAATTTACTAGAGAAAAATAAATATAATGTGAAAGGAATATGGAATACAATAAACACTATTATTACAAAAGGACTTAATAAATGTAATTATCCGGAATATTTCAAGGACAATGACAGTTGACAAATATGAATGTGGTGGTTGACAGATTCAATAAATTTTTTTGTAAATGTGGGCCCTAAACTGGCCAAAGATATAAAGCACACAGGGATGAAATACTCTGTGATGGATCAAGTGGATAGAAATCCACACTCATTTGTTTTGGGAACTGTAGAAGGCAAAGAAATTATAGAGATTGTAAGTAAATGTATGAATAAAACGTCAAAAGATTGTGATGACATTGATATGTCACTGGTAAAAAAAGTAATTGATGGAATTGTAGTTCCATTAACATACATAATATAATCTATCATTTAAAACAGGAGTATTTCCTGAAAAGATGAAGTTGGCAAAAGTCATCCCATTGTATAAAGCTGGTGATTCACATGTTTTTAATAATTATAGACCGATATCCTTACTTTCTCAGTTCTCAAAAATACTCGAAAAATTATTTGTTAAAAGGCTAGATAATTTCATTGATAAAAACAACTTACTAATGGACAGTCAGTATGGATTCAGATCTGGTAGATCAACGTCTATGGCACTAATTGAGTTAGTAGACAGATTAACAAATTGTATGGAATATAAAAAATATGCAGTAGGGATTTTCATTGATTTAAAAAAAGCTTTTGATACTGTTGATCATGAAATTATGTTAAAAAAAAATGGAAAGGTATGGCATCAGAGGTGTGGGCTATAATTGGATAAAAAATTATATGGAAAATAGGAGTCAGTTTGTACAAATGGGTAATCATCGGTCAGTAAGCCTCAGTATTTCCTGTGGTGTCCCACAGGGGTCAGTTTTAGGCCCCAAACTGTTTATTCTTTATCTAAATGATATTTTCAAAGTATCAAATGTACTTAAATTTACTTTATTTACGGAAGGACTCTGATGAAGATGTAACTACATCGAAACGTTAGTCAAGTCATTGTTATGCACCTTAAATATATATATTTTTTATTAAGTAGACATCTGTGCTGCACCGGTGATTCCCTTTTTTCTGCTCTGTTTTGTCCTGCCTTGGTTGCACCGGATTGTTGTGGATTACAGAAGCGCAGAGAACCTCCTTTTCAATTGAGTACTTAAATTTACTGTTTTTGCTGATGATACAAATGTTTTTTGCTGCGGGGACAATTTGCAACAGATGATGGAAATGGTAACAATCGAAATGAATAAATTAAAACTTTGGTTTGATTCAAATAAGTTATCTCTCAACTTGAACAAAACCAGATACATATTGAACAAAAATACATTACATACTATGTACTGCACACTTATTTTGCCATATATGTTATACTGTGTGGAAGTTTGGGGAAATACCTATAAAAGTCATTTGCAAAATATTTGCACACTACAAAAAAGAGCAATCAGGATAATAAATCATACTGGGTATTACGAGTTTTTTAATTCACATTTGTTAAAATGTATGGATATTGTTACATTTAAAACTGCTCAATTAATGTTTAAAGTCAAAGAAAATAATTTACCAGGTAACATAAGTGCAATGTTTAATGAAAGAGATGGGGGATATCATCTAAGAGGATACTGTATGTTCAAACAACCTCTTGTGCGAACTGCTATGAAAAACATGTGTATATCAGTTTGTGGGGTAACCATATGGAATGGACTGGATAATGACATCAAACAGAGCCATAATATTATTCGGTTCAAAAATAGATTAAAGAAATCATTATTGGATCAATATAGATAAGCATAGTCTGAAACACAGGACTAAATCTGTAATGTGAAAGTACTGTGGTTAAGGTATTGTTGTGAGTTATGTAAGATCTGAGAAAAATGTATGCTGTAACTGCGTATTTATTTGCTTTGTAATATTATTATTTTGTTAAATAGGGGCAGGTTTAAATAAGCTAATTGCTTCTGCCTGCTCCTTCTCGAACAACTCTTTTATTTTGGTATTATTATTATTGTTATTATTTATTTTATTTTTTTTTACTTTTTTTTTTTTTTTTACTTGATGGTTGTGTCTTATTTTGTGGTTTTAATTATTGTTTTGTTTGTTGTGTAACTATGTTGATTGTTTGAGATAAAAAAATTAAAAAAATAAAAGTAAAAAAATCCATTTTTACATTCTGCGCTAAATGTCTGCTAATCTACTGTTAATGTGCTTTGGTTTGGTGACTGCCTCCCTAATGTCAGCCTTTGTCTACCACCTCAAAGGCTCTGTTATGCACAATGCATGTCCTCTGACCTTGAAGTGGCCTTTATGACAGGCCTGAAAGAGGCACTTTAGGATTCTATGGGTGCTGAGAGAAATGCAAGACTGAGCGCTTCTCATGTTTGATCCTGAACGAGGATGACATTTCTGACAGCAGATGGTAGCTTTTCAAATTACATTCACTGTCAAAGGGGGCAACACCTTGGTAATTTCTAAATATTGAATTCAAACTATATGGTCAAATTCAAGTGGATGACATTCAAATGTCCCCATTACATTTTTTATTTTACTTTTTTTTTTACACAATTTTTGTCGCTAAAACATACATGGTTACATGTTTAAAACAATCATACTAAATACATAAAGTGTGTTGAAAGTTGTTATACCGTTACTCTGTATGTTCGCTCTGTGGCTGGTTGAGACACTTGTTGAACTTTGAAGTAATCTAGATCGATATTAGAATATCACATTAACAAAAGCTGGATGACTTGTTTTTGCTAAAGTTCTTACGAGATCAAGAAAATATGATCATATAACACCGATTTTATCATCACTGCATTGGTTACCTATAAAGTTCCGTATTAATTACAAGGTATTGCTACTGACTTATAAAGCCCTAAACGGCTTAGCTCCAGTCTATTTAACGGATCTTCTATCGCCCTATAATCCATCGCGCTCTTTGAGATCACTAAATTCAAGGCTTTTGGTCATACCTAGGATATCCAGAACCACCAAAGGAGGGAGAGCATTTTCACATTTGGCTCCAAAACTCTGGAATAGTCTTCCTGATACTGTTCGTTGCTCAGACTCGCTCTCCCAGTTTAAAACTAGATTAAAGTCGCATCTCTTCAGCCAGGCATTCATATAATCCTACAGTTCAAACTACAATCCGGCCTCTATCCAATGCCAGAGGAGAACTGGCCCCCGACTGAGCCTGGGTTCTCCCAAGGTTTTTTTTCTCCATTAAGGCACCTGATGGAGTTTTAGGACACCATTAGGTCACTTGATGGAGTTTTTCGGTTCCTTGCCACTGTTGCCTTTGGCTTGCTCAGTTGGGGATATTTTGGGGATATCTAATTTAATTTTATCAATCAATAAATTCCTCTTGAAACAAACTTTGTTGTATTATTTTAATTTAATACTGTGAAGCTGCTTTGATGCAATCTGTATTGTGAAAAGCGCTATACAAATAAACTTGACTTGACTTGACTTAAATGACATGAAGTTCATTTTAAAATATATTGTATGATGGAGAAAGCTCTCGCTGAATATGCTATATTAGCCACTTGGCAAAATAGTGTTGTCTCTGAGGCATTGTAAAAACATGGTACTCGTGGTAAATAAAAATAAAAAAGACTAACCGTGTTGAGCTATATAACAATGATTTGTTTTCTGATGCATTCGTTCCCTGTCTCTCTTTGAAACGGAGCACCATCGTTGGCTCAGCCTGGTTGGCTCACAAGGTTCGGTTCCTGGACTCCCCAATTTCCCAGGTTGGGTTGGTCGGCGACGCGGTGGAGAGCTGAGCCCACAGCTCTTCGCCGCCCAGGAGCAGATGGAGGCCACCCGACACATCCTGCCCCGGCGGCCCGCTGTTGCCTCTACCCCGCCGCCTGTGGCAGTTCCTCCGCCTGCTCGTCGCCGAGGGCGTCCCCTGCCGCTGCCTCCGGTTCCGTGGGGCCCCCACAGCAACCTCCACCCAGGCCACAGCATAGAGCCAGCAGCAGGCAGGCCGCCGGGTCTGTCTCAGGCAATGCCAAGCCAGGGGGCAAGTGTCAGACGTAGCGTCCCTGAGATAGGCCACCCAGGGATGGGGTAACGAGCTCTTCAGATGGTTACTGTTCCACCACTGGCTCCCCGGAGTCCAGTGGTACCCGAATTGTTAAGAGAGCAAATTCCTCCGTCCCTGGGACCCAAGAGGGTAAGGCTGGCAGTGTTCGACCGGCAGCATGGTGCGTTCGAGGACCCGGTCTTACGCCTTCTCACGCATCCCCTGTTGCCCCGTGGAGACAGGTAAGTGTTGCACCGCACACTCAGACCCCGCTTCGGGCCGCCCACGGGCCTTCCGAGCCGGGTCCCTGTCCTCCACCTTGCTGCCCCACCTCGGGTACGTCTGTGGTCTTCTGGGCCTGGGCCTGGTTTGTAGAAGCGGAAAGAGCTTCCCAACCGGTCCGGACCAGACTGTGACCATCAGGCTATGCGATTCACTATCGCTCGGCGCCCGCTCAAGTTCAGTGATAATCATCACACTAGGGCAGAAATGCTCCTGAAAGCTCAGTGATATTCATCACACCTAGTGTTGAGCAGTGCTCCTGTCTTGTGCGCGCATGTCGCTGTCCTACTGGCGAAGGACACGATATAGCCGCTCCCTCCAGCCGATATGAAGGCCAGTTTGTATAAACTCGTTCTTAATGTACCTACTATGTGGTGGGTCGTGACCATCTTGGCCCTGTGTCACTTGAAACGGGCCCTTTCTTGAAAGCCTCCGTCCAAGTTGCTACACAGAGAGGCATTTTTCAGAATGCCCCACCCCCAAGCTTGGTCTGCAGTGTTTGACCTGAATGACATATACTTCAGATCTCTAGCCTTCCGCACCACAGGCCATCCTGCATGTTGCGTTTGAGGGCTCGAAGTATCAGTACAGAGTCCTACCCTTCGAGTGCTACATAGCCAGTTGGGTCTTCACGGCTTAACCCTCTGGGGTCTAAGGTGTTTTTGGGGTCCTTGAGATGTTCTGACATGCCCTGACATTTGTGCTTTTTTCAGTTGCTTATAAACATATTAATGGCAAAGGTGTAATTACACTCTATTTAGCACAAACAGGGCTATCATAATATGTGAGCAACATGTATGTACATGTTTGTATTTTTGAGAGAATAATGTTTATGCATGGTTATTGAAAAAAATAAAAAATAAAGTTTCTGAAATAAGGCCACAAAACACATACTATATATGTGTCCACAAGACTTCTGAATAATGCATTTTGTCGCCTAGAGTTTTTTCTTCAAAATGATGTGAAAATCATCCTGCCTAATTATTCACATAAAACAATACATTGATTAAAATTTTGCAAGACACTTTATGTTTGGAAAGGCCATATGCGAGTGGGCGTCAACGATCATGCATATTTAGTGGTTCACACCTGAGGAGACAATGGGGCCCGCATACTTAATGAGCCATTCATTCAGGTGTGTCACTGAGCCACATACATATATATATATATTGGAACAAACACATAATAACATATTATTTGATTACTTTATTTTTGACAAAACATACTATATTTAACATATGAACAAAAATGGGCAAACAAAAGCTTATTTGAGGTGGCAAATATTTTACAGTAAAAATGTATAATCTATTCAAAACTAGTCAACGAAATGTTGTCTTTCATATGTCTGTAACATAGGTCTTTTGTTTATATAAGAAATATAAATGTTAATTTGCGGTTTAATACGTTGCTTATACAAATACATTTTATTTCAACATATTTCAGTCGATTTTTAGTCATCTCAGTATAGTTTGATAAAAGCGGATCATTCATTCACACACAGAAACGCGATTCAAATTTAAACAGTCTTTTTGCGAGAGCGCATCTCTGCCATTCATTCATTCACACACAGACACGCGATTCACTTGAGAATGAAAAAAAACTTACTACAGTATTCTCAGGATCCGTTGCTCCTCGAAATGCCAGCACTTCTGAGGTACATTTTCCATTTTTATTATTCCTCACAGCGCCGCGAGACAGTGTAAACAAGTACATTGATCTGAATAAACTTGATGTGTTTTCTCGAGCTGATATGTGGGCGTTCACAGTTTGTATGGGATCGCCTCAGTCATTTGCGTTTGAATAGCGCGCGCTCTCCGTGGGCGGAGTCACATTAAAAATAATTAGCTGAGAAGAGAACGACTGACATCTCTCTCTTTTCATACAGATTACATAAACTGAGAATATTTGTTTTTTATAAAAAATACTTCATTTAAAAGAATAGAATTCAAGCTTCATGCCTGTGTGTCTGTATGCCTGTTTGACTGAGTATTCGCTGAGTTACAGTTCATTTTCGGACGCGTTTCAGAATTGACTTCACTGACAGAGAGGAGGCAGAACTCGCATCATGTTTATTTTTCTTTATTTGGCGAAAAGCACAACACTTTGTTTTTATTATGAGTATACTCAAAAAAAAAAGACACACTTAACAGGATCGATTGATGTATAACACAAGCATATAAGATACAAATTCTTAATTTTTTTTATTTAATTTTTTTGCACTGATAAGGAAAAAAACGAGCCTATCGCGCCGGCGCGATAGCCGACCTCAGGGGGTTACAGGTCGAGTCCCGAAATAACGGGTCGAGTCCCGAGGTGACCGTGGCAGAGCGGCACGCCCTGTGTGACAACAGATCACCCCGGCCTGCCGCCAAACCCTAAGCCCGTGTTCAGACCTTTCATTTCTCCGGGCCAACCGCTCCTAGAATGAGGTCAACTAACACCGACTGAGGGGCCATGTACAAAGGGCATGCTTTAACGGAGGCCTGGGCGACCTCCGACTGCATTGGCATTCATTACCTCGAGTTGTTGCAGTTCACCTAGCTTTGAGCCACCGCTGCTCAGCAAGCTGGTACTGCTCTGAAAATACAGCATTGCGACCGTTGTGCTAGCTTCCCTCGCATGTCACAACGCCAGTCGACTCCTCCTTGGAGTCAGAAGCTTCTGAGGATCGCTTCATTCCACTATTCTCCCGCCTGCTCAATCGTGCCGCCACAAGCCTCACGACAGCCTATGGCCAGGGAGAGTGGAGACTCCATCCCCAGGCGGTCCAGCTGGGCAGGGAACACTTCGGGGTGACACAGTTACATCTGTTTGCCTCTCCGGATTCGTTCCTCTGCCAGTTGTGTTATTTCTGTCCGAGCGGACAATCCTTAGACAGACACTGGCTCTCAGCTGGCCCCGGGGCCCCACAGAGATGCGTTCCCCAGTGAGCCTTCTAAAAAAGCGGCTATGCGATTCATTGTCGCTTGGTGCCCGCTCAAGTTCAGTGATTTTCATCACACTCAGGTGTTGAGCAGAGATGCTCCTGAAGCTCAGTGAATTTCATCACACTCAGGTGTTGAGCAGAGATGCTCCTGAAGCTCAGTGATTTTCTTCACACCTAGTGTTGAGCAGGGCTTCTGTCTTGTGCGCGCATGTCGCTTGCATGTACTGTGCTAGGTCAGGAGTGGAGCAGGTCTTGATAGTTGCCCCTTATTGGCCCAACCAGACCTAGTTCCCCTCGACAGCTCTTCCTGATTTTCCCCTGAAAACATTCTCAGGGACGGGGCATGATGGCACCCATGTTCAGACCCCTGGAGAGATTCCAGGTCGGTCCTAAAAATGGATGCAGAGGTTCAGGTGGCTACAGCAGGATTATGTGGTAGTCACCGTCATCAGCACCCCTAAGAGGAAGTGTTGCTTACGCCAAATAGAAGTGGAACCTATTCGTTGAGTGAGTCTTCTCTCCGTGAGGAGATCCTGCAGGTGTTCGGTCATTTCAGTGCTCTCTTTCCTGCAAGAAGGGTTGGAGTGAGGGCTGTGTCCTCCACCCTCAAAATGATGTTGCCTCTTTTTTTTTCTTTGACACACATCATGATGCAGTAGCACAGGAAGCACGTCCTGATCGTCAGGTTCCTGAGGGAGCAAGAAAAGCCTTGCGCCCCTCTTTATCCTCTTGGGCCTTATCTCTGGTGCTACTGCACTGCAGAGACCGCCCCTGAGCCACTGCAGGCAGGGCGTTAAAAATTCTGTTTAAAAAAAAAAAATTCTCCTGCTCGCGTGCTCTCTACTAGAGGGTAGGGACTTACTCGCTTTCGGTCAACGAGTTGTGCCTGGAATTCGGGTCGGCTAACTCTCACTACTTGAGACCCCAGCCTGGATATGTGCCCAAGGTTGCTACCTCTCCCTAAAGGTGGGACCAGGTGGTGAGCCTGCAAGCACTGCCACAGAGGAGGCAGACCCAGTCCTGGCTTTCTCTGTCCGTCCGCTTCATTGCGGTTATACGTGCACAGAACGCAAGCCTTAGGACCTCAGACCAGCTCTTGTCTGTTAAGGAAATCAGCAGAAAGGGAAGGCTGTTTCCATGCGAGGTTGGCCCACTGAATGGTGGCTGCCTTCATCTTGGTGAAAAACCCGAGATGCACATGTCCACTTAGGTGGTGAGCTCCTCTGAAGTGAGTGTATGCTCCCGCCTAGGCGTTGACACAGAGTGCTTCGCTGACAGATATTCTAGAGTTGTGGGCTGGGCGACACCTGTAGTCGAACAGCTGCTTCTCGTGGGCTCACTTTTTCATGAAGCCAGTTTCACTTGAGCCTGGTTCGAAGTGTCGGCTTGCTGCGCCATTCCCCTCCTATGGACTGGATACGTGCGCAATTCTTGCTCCAGTAGAGTTCCCTCTTAAACAGAACCCTGTTGGGTTCCTCCACACCCTCCGGCAACGGACGCGGCGGAGCGTCTGAAGCCAGGCCTACCACTCGTATGCACTGGTGGAGCTTGTGCTAGGCTGGATCCATATGTTGCGATCCCCACGGTGATCCCATATGTGTTTTCTTCCACGATACGGCCTGAAGGAGGGAACGGAGGACGTAGTTCTGCGCTGCGGGGCGGAGCGTGTAATCACGCACGCCAATGTTGAATTGGCTTGATTAAATAGTAGTACGAAGAAGACAGGTTCCCTAAGCGTGATCCCCATTCAGTCGACGTCGACTACGTCCTCCGTTCCCTCCTTCAGGGAACAGTGGGTTGCATATGCAACCAGGACGTTATGTTTTTATTAAATAATTGTCATTGTCACCATGCTTATGGACTTTTTAACATAATGTCACATTGTAATAAATATTGTAACATTGTAATAAATATTGTATTCTCCAACACACAACATTATTGTGCCTTATGATACCTTTAATGTAACTCATATATGGTTCATACTGTATGGTTGAAATGTCTCTTTATGTTAAATCTTACTTTACATGTGTATACTATATCATGAGATTTTTTATAATAATAAATTACTTTAACTTTAACACTTTTTACTTTTACTCAAGTATATTTTTGACCAGATACTTGTTCTTTTAATTGAGTAAAACAATTCACTAAGTAGCCTATCTGTACTTTCACCTAAGTATAAGTTTTGAGTACTTATTACCTGATTAATTCAGCAATTTATTTTACACAGCAGGAAATTTTTTTTAATAATATTGTAAGCTTTGTAATATATGTCCATTTATTGCATATCCCATGAATAATAATACTTATAATAATATTATTATTATTATTATTATCATGATCATTATTATTATTATTATTTAGTCATTTTACTTTTTGGTTTGACTGACAGGTACAACTAACCTTTCAAACTTGCTTTTATGCATGTGTTATTGTATAATCATTATTTAGATGTAAAACATACACTAGGTAAGTGAACACAAACACTAGCTTCACAAGCTCGATTTCACATATTGTCTCTGTGTTTGCAAAAAGGAATTCTATATCCATTAGCATGATAGTCTTCTTCAATGTTGGTCTTCTCTTAGTTTACCATACTGCCAAAGTAGGTACAACAATTGTATGAATATTATGAATGCTATCCAGACATACCTGCCATGCCATGTTTGGCATTGTCATGTGACCTGCAATGTAATTTGTGTTGCTTCCACGTGATCTCATGAGAATACGTGTGTATTTTTACGTAAAGTGTAGTTCTACCATACGTACATTTAATTACGTTTTATACACACAGAAACGTATAATACTGACGTATTTACAGCACTAAAATGTATAACATTTACGTATTGACAGCACAAAAACGTAATTTATTTACGTATAAACAACTTTACCGACGTACAAATTTGTACGTATTCCTATTTAACTTATGCATATTAAAGGGTTAGTTCACCCAAAAATGAAAATTCTGTCAGTAATTACTCACCCTCATGTTGTTCCAATCATGTAAGACTTTCGTTCATCTTCGGATCACAAATTAAGACATTTTTGATTAACCCTCTGAGGTCTGAGCTGTTTTCTGGCCCTGGAGGTGTTCTGACATTTGTGTTTTTTTCTGTTACTAGTGACATTTTCATGGCTAAAGTCTAATTACACTGTATTCAGCACAAACTCTGCTACAATAATATATCAGCAGCATGTATGTAAAAGTTTGTAGTTTTGAGATAATGACATTTATGCGTGGTTTGTGAAAATACAAAAAAAAATTGTCACTGAAATAAGGCCATGAAACCCATACTGATTATTTCTTCACAAGACTTTTGAAAATTGTATGACATAGCCTAGAATATTTGATCCAAAACTATGTGAAAATCACCCTGACTGCTCATTCAGATAAGACAATATATTGATTTAAAATTTCTAAGACGTGTTTTGTGTGACAAAGCCATATTCGAAGAGGCGTGATCATCTCATGAATATGTAAGCTTTTAACACCTGAGAAAGACAAAGACACTCCCCTATCTGCCCTATTAGGAGCGATCAAGCCCTGTCATTCAGAGCAACCTTGCACAAAGAATGAGGAGATTTAAAAAAGAATGGCTTTTAGATTGTTTGGATTTATTTACAACACAACATAATCCAAAAATACACAACAAATGACAAAAGAGCACATTGAAAACAATGATCCAAAGACAGAGACCTTTGTGCCATTCCTAAAAACATTGTACATACCATTTCCAAGGTGTTTGATTTTCACTTTACCATGTTCATGTACAGAGACTCATGTGAATGTTGAAGTCAGCAGGACTCAGTTGCATCTGGTCCCTGAAAGAAAAGAAAAAAGTGAACATACTGGTATCAAGAGAAACTAGGCCTGCACGATTTTGGGAATACATTTTAGATTTTTCTGGTTAAAATAGCTTTTTAAAATTCACAGAATACACACACACACACAGACACACACACACACACACACACAAATGTTTCCAACAATATATAATATAAAGAACACCATATTTGTTGTGCCTTGTAGGCATAAGCTATGTGCAGTACTGCATAAAATAATTTTATTTTACAAAGCAGCCTATAAATCTTCCAAAAGATTTCAGTAACAATGCTAGAGAAAAATATATTGATTATCTTATGTTACTTCAAATGTTTCCATTCGTTATGATGATATGAAATGAGATAATAGTAAAAACATAAAGCCTAATGTTTGGTGCATTTTTCCTTTCAAACGCAATCGCGCTCCAAAATATGATACATTCAAACCCACAGCGCGCTCCAAAATATGATACATTCAAACGCCATCGCGCTCCAAAATATTAAACATTATGGTTATATGTTTGAGCAGATATCCACAAACAGTATTTAACAGTAAACACGGGTCTAAATAGTATAATATTCACCATATATCTAGCAACAGTTCAACTGCAATGTGAAGTTTATGCAACAATACCATAAACTAATAAGTAAGAATTTCTTACCTTACATCTTTCTTGTCTTCAAATCGCGTTCTTCTTCTTCTGATGTAAATCCAATGTAAGCTCACAGCGTGTCTTCCAAACTCGACGAAAAGCAGAGACTTGTGAAGTGTTTTGGTGTTTTGTGTTTGAGGTAACGAGGGCGTTCGCGTTCCATGTGGAGATTTGCATGTGAATCTCTTTTGCGCGAGTGGGCGTGTCAAATTAAAAAGTAATTAGCAAGCGTTTGAGATACTGGACATCCTGTTGGTTTTATACAAATTACTTAAACACCGAATATTTGTTTTCAGTTTGAATCCGATCATTTAAAAGTACACACTTAAATGTGTATAAAGGTGTATGGCTCATAAATGTGTGAGAAGGATTCGCTGAGTTTTGTTTCAGTTTATAGACGTGCTCAAGAAAAAAAAGTTCACCGAGACGGAGAGGCAGAACGCACACCCTGTTTATTTTCTTTATTTTACAAAAGGACAATGTTTTGATTTGATTGTAAGTGGACACATACAAAAGTAGAAATATCACAGATTCTTTTTTTATATTTCTTTTTTCTGTATAACCATAAATGACGGAGTAATTTAAGTTTATTGTACTACAATGTGAAGAAAATCCAGCAAAACGCGGGGGCGCGTTTTCCGACCTCAGAGGGTTAAATCTGAGAGCTATCTCCCTCCTCCATAGGCTTCCAGAGGGACCGAAACTCGCCGGCCCAGAAAGTCAGTGAAGAAAATGTTGAAATAGTCCAAGTGACTACAGTGGCTCTACATTAAGTTTATCATGCGACGACAATACTTTTTGTGCGAAAAAACAACAAAAATAACGACTTTATTCAACTATTAGTGTTCTTCAATGTGGGCCTCTGACGAGAGTTCACGGGAGCGCCACGACGCATGCGCGAGAACTGAGATTACGGCGTTCTTCTTCTACTACTACTTGTTACTGGCTGCTCACTATTTAGGAGTATTATCGCCATCTACTGTACAAGATGACGTCCCGACATTGCCGGGAGCGCAAAACGGTCTGTTTACAAGCAGCTGAAGATGCGCGCTGTATGTAAAACTGTATTCGTAAATATGTCCGCAGATTTCGATGTAGATGAAGATTTGATTTTTTTTTAACCAACCATACTTATTCGAACCAGAATACACAGACATTGAACTACAAGAGATGGAAGATGCTGCAACACAACCGCAGTCTGCTTCTGAAAGACAGAGAGCATTGGACAGCTGATGGTGTAAATGTAATCAGTGCCAAGCGATGCCTACTGAGGCCATCCTTAAAAATATTTTGGTTTGCCGTAACAGCCAAAAAAAAAAAAAAAAAAAAAAAAAAAAGGGGTCGGTTGGTCGGCCTATATATAGCCTATATTCTTTCTTCTTTTTTTTTAAAGATTCAATGTAGAGTTTTGGTTCATTTAAGAGACGAGCGCGCGGGCGCCTCCATGTCCTAATTATATTGCCTGCATGCTACAATTAATACAAAACGAAATTCACTTTAAAGAAAGGCTTTCTACAAAAAGCCTACAGTAGCCTACAGATAAATTTAATGTCGGAGCGTCTTGCAGGTGAGCATGTGGGGGGAAGAGATACGATTTTCGATCAATCATCAAATATTATATTATTTTGCTTTTGTAAAACTGTATTCGTAATGTATGTAATGTCCCAATCGATGCAGCACACGCTCTCCTGTTCAGGCCATCCTTAAAAATAGTCTTGTTTGCCATAACCCGACCGACCCTGTCAATTTAGGACCGACCCAATTCATAATTTTTTTACCCTTTTGGACTAAAAAAGTCCCCTTTGGTTTTTAAGTTGATAAAAAAAACGACTTGCCGGTTGTAAACTTGCGTTAACTTGCAAAAGAATATAGGCTATATCAGCCCGTTCTCATCCCAAGGCGTCATATATTGACGCTTTTGACATTTCGTCTACATCGAACGCACATGGCACCCTTTAGCGTCAATATGAGACGCAGATAGAAATGGGCCAGAAGGCGCCTCCTAGCGGTCTAACCCTATCCCTACACTACACCTAAACCTACCCATCACCGAACAAAGCTCTGTGCGTCTCATATTGACGCTAAAGGGTGCCATGTGCGTTCGATGTAGACGAAATGTCAAAAGCGTCAGTATTATGACGCCCAAGGATGAGAATGCGTTGGCTATATATAGACCGACCAACCGACCCCTTTTTTTTTTTTTTTTTTTTTTTTGGCTGTTACGGCAAACCAAAATATTTTTAAGGATGGCCTCAGTAGGCATCGCTTGGCACTGATTACATTTACACCATCAGCTGTCCAGTGCTCTCTGTCTTTCAGAAGCAGACAGCGGTTGTGTTGCAGCATCTTCCATCTCTTGTAGTTCAATGTCTGTGTATTCTGGTTCGAATAAGTATGGTTGGTTAAAAAAAAAATCAAATCTTCATCTACATCAAAATCTGCGGACATATTTACGAATACAGTTTTACATACAGCGCGCGTCTTCAGCTGCTTGTAAACAGACCGTTTTGCGCTCCCGGCAATGTCGGGACGTCATCTTGTACAGTAGATGGCGATAATACTCCTAAGGAGTGAGCAGCCAGTAACAAGTAGTAGTAGAAGAAGAACGCCGTAATCTCAGTTCTCGCGCATGCGTCGTGGCGCTCCCGTGAACTCTCGTCAGAGGCCCACATTGAAGAACACTAATAGTTGAATAAAGTCGTTATTTTTGTTGTTTTTTCGCACAAAAAGTATTGTCGTCGCATGATAAACTTAATGTAGAGCCACTGTAGTCACTTGGACTATTTCAACATTTTCTTCACTGACTTTCTGGGCCCGCGAGTTTCGGTCCCTCTGGAAGCCTATGGAGGAGTGAGATAGCTCTCAGATTTAATCAAAAATATCTTAATTTGTGATCCGAAGATGAACGAAAGTCTTACATGATTGGAACAACATGAGGGTGAGTAATTACTGACATAATTTTCATTTTTGGGTGAACTAACCCTTTAAAATCGTGGCATTAATGTTTTGACTCTATTGCATTCAATTGTCTTATCAATTAAATTTTCAGTCGCATTTATTAATACAGTTTAATGTTACTCATATAATAACGTTAACGTTACTCATAAATAATAACATTTCGCTCTGTTCCCCAGCAAACACATTTACGTCTCTGGCACATTGCATTTTGTAACAATGTCGCTTGCAACATTGTAACAACGTAGACTTGTAAGACGTGACAGGGCTGTAGCAACGTTGTTGCGCGACATTCAGCAACTGAGAGATGACGTTCTGACAATATTTTTATATGGTGTATTTTGTTCGATAATTATATACTTTTTATTGTTTATTGTTTATCTATATTATTATTTAATGGGGCTATCAACACCTGCAAGTGTAGCCTACACTTTGAAGAGTAAAAATGACAGAAGGTTTCGTTAATTCAACTTTATTAAAACTGCATATAATCAAATTGCATACATTTGTGAAAAAAAGAAAAAAAAAAGAAATAAACGAATATAGAAATTTATTTTAAGTAGTGCTATAATAAATAAAACATAAAAAGCAAATGCAGTTCAGAACATTTAATGAACAAACCCGGGTCTGTATGGCGGACAGTAGCCGAAAGCAGGTGTCACTGGGGAAACATCCACAAATCCAGAGGAGCAAAGAAACGAATGAGACTAAATAGCGGAAAAATCTAACGAAAAACTAAACAGTGCGAGCGATGCTACATTAATCACATTAGAAATTAAAGTTGTAGGTTGTGTTTGATAGCTGAGGTAGGCTAAACGCAATACTCACGTATTTGCTCGATGATGAATGAGAACACAATGAGCCCAACAACAGGTGGTTGGCATTTAAAAGGCTGATTTTCCCGCTTCAGGGCAGTGACGAGTACATATGTAGTCCAGTGGTTGTCAAGACCAGGGGGGCAGGGTTTCATATTATTTTGAAGTTTCCCCGGGCGCCGCCATTGGCTAGCGGACCATCACCTGCTGTTAGCATCCCATTGACTCCCATTCATTTTGGCGTCACTTTGACAGCGAATAACTTTACATCTGAGGCGTTTAAAGACTCCATTTGTCCATAATTTTTTTCTAAAGAAACACGAAAATGTATAAAAGGCTCCATTACCTTGTATCTTACGTTATGGCCCCGTAGATGCAGTTTTTGTAAAAATAGGCTAACGATTGCGTCATAACCACGCGACTCTCCGTCGCACAGTAGAGAATTACCGTATGGACAGGAGGAGCAGCTTGCGCGCAATCGATGGGACGTGGAGGCAAAATGACAAAGTAATTAATCAGAATACCTAGCAAAAGTTGCTCCTGCTCCTAGCTCATGGACACCTCCTACTCACACTCTCCGTCTCTGCAAGATTCGGAAGGGAATGATTCAGATTTCTCTTGGCACAGCTACTAGAAGACAGACGGGTTGCTCACGTCACATCTACGTCGTCAAGCTCAGTTTGAGTCTGCGCAGTACGCTCGACCATCAGGAAGTAAGTGCTTCTAATTGACTTCACTTGTCTCCGTTGAATCCAATGGGGTCGCTGTGTCCAATTTATATACTGTCTATGGTCAAGACACCGTTGGCACAACCTTAAGCAATGGCCCTGAACGATAGTTTAATGTCAACATTGTGACAACGCTGTAACAACCTTCACTACACAACATAGTTATAGCAACCTTTTGGCCATGTTGTTAAAACGTTGTTAGAAGGTTGGCTACGTTGTGCCAACGTTCTGTGTTTGCTGGGTCGTGCCTTCTGCTGCAAACTCGTTTCGGAGGATTAGCCTATATGGTGTTCAACAAGAATACACTTTAAAACCTTAAAATACCTTCTTTAATCTTTTAACCATTTTGTAATATTTGGTTTATTTACCGTGAGACACAAAAGGCGTTTTCTCCTATAGACCCATAATACACTAAAACACAACATCAATTCACAAAAGACATCAATTTTATTAGCTTGATGTAATCCAAATCTTTAGAATCCATACGTTGTTTGCAAGAAACTGATCCAAATTCAGCCCTTTATCCGGTGATCTTCATCTCCATTTCTCAGCAGAGACCGTAAACGTCAAATCCCGCGCTCGTGGTGAATTCAAATTCAAAAATTGCGCCTGAACCCCGAAGCGTTACGACATATTTTATGGCAGTGATATCAAACGCTCATTGGCTCTCGCATGCTTCGTCACAGATTGTGATATGCCGTGTTTAAGTTGGTGTACTACATTTGAAATGGAGAAGCACGCGCGCCTTCACAGAGCGAACAACGAACCGAAACCGGATTAACATTTTCATGGATTAATAACTTAAATTCTGCTCTGTAACGTTACCTCATACAAAACTATTATATAGTACCAGAGAGGACTGCGACACATCGTCATGTGAACGACTTTTGGTACTGGTTTTGACATTTTCTCAATAAATAAATTATTGTGATTACGTGTCTGTCTGTTGTTTTTGTTTATAATTGTTAGTTTTAACAAATGGTTAGGTTTAGGGGTAGGGGTAGGATTAGTGGCTCAAACTATCTTTTAATGCTATATTGTTAATAAAACTGCCATTTCCCTACACATATCTATTACGTTTTGTCCTTTTAATATTTGCTATAAAATGGGTAGGCTATGTTTAGGTGTGGGAGTAGGGTTAAGGGATCTTACATTTATAATCTATAAAATGGTAAAAGGGAAATTATACAGATATCTTTATGATATGAAATATTCGTAAATAGTTTACGTTTTTTAGCTGTAAAAACGTAATAATGTTACGTTTAAACGTTGCAGAAACGTCCATATTATACGTTTCAGCATATATCGAAACGTACAAAAAAGTATGTTTTCTATCTTTGAAAATTACGTATTAATACTTACGTATTAACAATGACACCAGGCTGAAATGGCATAGTAAAGTGTCCTTTCTATGTGCACTTCAAAATCTTGCAGGAGCAGTATCATCTAGGTACTTTTCATTTGCTGTTTTACGAATACAGTGAATACATTGAATTCTACACCTAATGTAGATATTCAGATAGTATCCTAATGTAGCTTACTTTTTTGCTGCCATCCTTCTGATATGTAATACACATTTCACTATCCAATCAGTTATTTTTCACTACAGTAAGGAAAATTAAATACTGCATGAATGTTCCCCCTATTGTCACACTTCAGCCTATACTACCATGATCTGGCTATTTTCACCCTTTACAGACATATTAATCACACAATCACACATAGTTTTATAAAATGATGGCATACAGGTGTTTCTATATGTTGCCGTTTACATGGCTAGCTAAAGTAATGCTTATGTCCTTGGCCAGCTATTGGATCCCAGTAGGGAACATGTCAGACTAACACCCAAGGAAGTAGTACATTATGGAATACATTGCTTGGTTTATTGGTCATGGTTAGAATGACATCTGAAGGCTGCTCCAGTAATGCTAACCTATATTTATATGAAATGTGTCCAAGAGACAGCACCACATAATATTGTAGGTTTCAATGCTAGTGAAAATGTCAGGTTGACAGTTAATACTGCCTCGTAACAAACACAAGTCATGCCCCCCAGTTAACCACAGGCCCATTTTAATCCAGAGATAGGTTTCACAGATGTGAACCATCTTCTTTTGCCATCTAATTGTAGTGGCAATATATATAAAAAAGTCATTTTAATGTGAGTATAAAAATGCAAGTTTTTTAGCAACACGCAACCAATGAAAGTGCCTCAGTGTTTGCCTCATTAAAAATTCATGATTTTTGTACAGTCACAGAAACGTTCATGCTGTTTATGCGTTAGTGTCTGAGAAAAATAGAAACTATTATTGTTTCTGTATGTTCTTAAGATATTTCATAATCAAGAATCTATATGGCAACATTTCCAAAAAAAATATAAAAAAAAACAATAATATATATATATATATATATATATATATATATATATATATATATATATATATATACACACACACACACACACACACAGGTAGCATGCTGTTTTTTCTCCAATTGATGTAACCTCATAAATAAGCAAATAAGAATGTTAACACAGGGTTTACAAAATTATTTGTTTGAAATCACAAAACTGACACCAAAGATTAAATATAGCTGCAAGCAGCAATTATCGGGGCCAAGCGCAAAGAAGACAATAAGACATGCCAACATGGCTGGGAGTGTGAGACCAACTGCAACAATGAGAAAATAAAGACATTTAAAGATGATTTTAGGCAAAATGGCTGAAAAATCATACAGTAACTAAAAATATGATTTAATGGATTATCAAGACACATACCGAGTTTTGTAATGTGCAACGATGGCAGTGTCCTTGTTTTGTTCTATTATAGCGGTACCAAGTGGCTCTCAGAGTGAGCCTATACATGTGTGTGTCAATTTTGGTGAAAATATCTAATTTTGTTTTGGAGTTATAAACAGTTATATGTATGAGAGCATAAAAAATCACCCATGGGTGACTTTGATTGGATTTTTTTTGCCACTTACTATCAACATTTTTACATTTGGGTATTAGCATTGAACCAGCGACCTATGTTTCCAAACAAGTGCTAATTTATAACATTGCGCTAACCATGAGGCAAAACCTAGAATGTTTGGTATCATTAGACTTTGCAAGGATTCAGGAATGTAAGGAGGGTGGTGGTGGATAAGACACATGCCTTTGGTGTGAGAGATCCGGGTTCGAATCCACTGTGAGACACCAATGTGTCCCTGAGCAAGACACTTAACCCCTAGTTGCTCCAGAGGCGTGCGACCTCTGACATATATAGCAATTGTAAGTCGCTTTGGATAAAAGTGTCAGCTAAATGAATAAATGTAAGGAGATGACTCCCGTGAAAATAAGTCAACCAAATCTAAAGTTATAAGCATGTAAATATTTTTTTCACCAATAGCTGGTCCGAAACTCGTGCCGATGACCAATTCCAAGTTTTGTAACGATACGTTCATGCATTCCTAAAATACAGCATTTTAGTACAAAATTCAAGCAACCGTCTAGGAACCATTCGAAAAAGTAGGTTTTAAAAAAAAAGTTCTGATGTCATATGTCATATGATGACAGTTGGTGGCGCTAGAGGGATTGAGTTAGAGACTCCTAATTTGCTATGGTGACAGTTCAGACTGTCCTCTATCAGTGTGCCAAATTTCATAACTTTCCCTCAAGCGGTTCCATGAGCTGCCATAGACTTCAATACGGAAGAAGAAGAAACGGAAGAAGAATCATAAGAATGCCAACAATTTCAATATGCCTATTTCAGTGCTTGGCCCCTAATTACTAGGTTAAGGTTTAACTACAACAAGTAGTTAAAAAGATAAAGATGAGCAAAACTAGCAAGATTAATATTTAATCTGTTGTAGGAGTCAAAATCTATTTCTATATTCTAAATGTGTTAATGTGTTAGCAAAACACCTCCAACCCAAAATCCCTAAAAACTGCAGGGGGATCTGGCAAGAATTTATGCTATATGTGAGTGTGACACCATATGGCAGAAGTATGTTGTGCTGAGTGGGAGAGAGAAATACTTGAGTGAAGAATCTATTGTATTCAGAACAGGGGATTTTATAATCACTGCAAGAATTTAGAAAGCTACACAGTACATGTCAACAGCCTATGTTGTTTAATGTTGGGAAAAATGAGGCCAATGATTTCAACCTTGAAACATTTGACTCCCACATGCACAAGAGTAGCTAGAGGATCTGTTTATCAAAGCCCCAGGTGCCAGCGCTCGTCAAAAGTAGAGATCTTAAGCTCATAGAAACACAAAAAAAGGGTCATTAGCTTACTCTACAATTGAAAGCACTAGCCTTTGGCAGATGGGCAGTCACTTTTAAAAAGAGAAACCAAGATTAAAGTGGAAAGAGCCCCATTGGTAACCAATCTGCATGCCGATAGAGAGCTCTCTATCTCTATTTCGTTCACGGTGGCACTTAATCCTCTGTTGTTGTGTTTTCTTTTTTTCAGCTCTGATGTGATGAAATACTCCCTTTTAACATCTCTCTCTCTCTCTCTCTCTCTCTCTCTCTCTCTCTCTCTCTCTCTCTCTCTCTCTCTCTCTCTCTCTTTGTTTTTGAATATTGCAGTTTGCAATGATTCAAAGTTGTATAGGGCCTTTCACACTTCGCGATGTGAAACAAATAGACAAATCACAGAATGCACGTTCATGCATAATCTCATACCACCAACAACTGCACATCCATGCATAATCTTAGACTATACAATTATGATTTATTTATGAATGTAGTTGTAGTTTATCCTTCAGTGTTTTTTTTTTTCATTATTATTTTTACCTCTCTGTATGTACCTGTATGTATTCCTTCCTTGCAAATAACCCTCGTGAAAAATAGGCCTACTATAAAATAAATGTGTTTTTTAAAAGCCTCTTATGGTGAGAAATTATCCTATAAATGTTTATTTTGCTCCCTTGTACTCTCTTGATTATGACAGTTTTTTATGCAGTTACAGTTAGTGGAATGATTTAAAACTTTGAGTAATAACACACATGCTCAGTTGCGCCTTGGCTGCTTTCCTGTATTTCTCCATTTTCACTAATGGCTGGCATAGTGAGATCTCCCATGATACTGTCACACTGTTGCTGAGCTGTGTTATAGTGCATACAGTGCAGGATGGAATGATGACTGTTGACTACTAGTGAAGTATTTACACTGAAGTAACATGAGACTTTATAAACTGGTTAGGACATTTAAGTAGCTTTTTAAAAAAAATTAAAATACGGTTGTGTATTTTGAGAAAAATCAATGGCAGTGACATATTTTAAGATATGTGCAAGTTGCTGTCAGTTAAAACAACTCAAACATGCATTTTAGTCGGGGACCAGGCTTAAGTCTAACCTCCAGCGGCTAAAAAGAACGTCGCCGGGAATCCAACCAACACACATGAACTATGCTAGCCACTATATTTCTGTATACTATTGTCATCAGCATTGTCGCTTGCGACAGAAGCATGCGAATATATATAAAAAAGAGGCTTAAGTCTGTGAAACTGGGGGGTGTGATATGAGATATTATAAACACTATTCACTGATTTTATAAACACTGTTTTCTATTTGAATATATTGTAAAATGCAATATATTCCTGGGATGATGAAGCTGAATCTTCAGCAGCCAATATTACAGTCTTCAGTTTACACTTCATCCTCATAAATCATTTTAATATGCTCATTTGGCTCATTATTTTTGGTTCTCAAATATTACTAATAACTATTATTATCAATGTTAAAAACAGTTTAATATTTTTTTTGTGGAAACTGTGATTTTTTTTTTTTCAGGATTGTTTGATAAATAGAAAGTTCAATGAACAGTATTTATTTGAAATAGAAATCTTTTGTAACATTGTAAATGTCTTTACTCTCATGCTGAAAATGTATTTAATGTGATTATTTTTTTTAAATCTTACTCAAACTTACATAAATGTTTGAATGTTATGACGGTTTATTAATCTGTTTTCAACATTGATAATAACATGAAAAGTTTCTTGAGCACCAAATCAGTGAATTAGAATGATTTATACACATGAAAATTCTTCCATGTCTGACAGACTTTATGTACCTACAACCTGTCTTATTTTGTTATATTGTATTTCTGTTGACAATATCTCACTACTGCCATCGGCAGTCCCATGGGTTCTCTTCTAAATGACAGCAGGCTGAGGTTGAAAGCAGTGTGCAATTGGTAGAAAACACAGACCTAGAATATGTTTACCATTGCAATTCACAAATGACTGCATAGCCACAGAGACAAATTTGCTATAAACAATAGTTATGTGCAGGAAATCTGATTAAAAAATATGAACCAAAACGGTCTTTAAGGTCAGCTGACCAGCTGGTTTTAACGACTCCTAGCTGGAGAAGTGGAGATCGAGCTTTTGTAGTGATAGCTCCAAAACTCTGGAATGATCTACCCCTTTCTCTCAGATTGGCACCCACATTAGGGGAGACCGGGGATGGTTGTAACACGGGTCAGTTGTAACAACTCCGATATGTCCAATCAGGAACTAGTTACAAATCACCTGATTCACTTCGCACAAGCTCAGTTTAGTTCTTATTCCACATGTGAAAAAGTAGAGCCCTGTTGGAGACACAGCACATGTTAGAGTGGAAAAAACTAATTTGAGGTATGAAAGTAACTTTTTTTACTTTTTTTGTTTTTGTTATGGGAATTTCTGCTTTGTAGTTAAACTCCTCAAACTTTTATTATGTTTATTGTGTGTCTGTGTAGATATTTTCCATGCCAGTTGTTAGTGCTAATGTTTTGCCTGTTAGCTGTAAGGTGAGCTAGTTCATGGCTACATGACTCTGGGTTAGTTGTAACAACAAGACTCTGGGTTAGTTGTAACAACAAGACTCTGGGTTAGTTGTAACAACAATGAAACGTTATAACCTACCCCAAGAAATTTTGTTAAATTTATATATGTTTTATTTGAATTTCAGTATGCCTAGGTCTTGGAAGAGAAAGACAGACAGAGGAGTTTCTCTCACAATTTTGAGGAAAGCATCAGATGAGACAAAGGGAAAGTCTATAAGATCTGTGGCAAAGTTGTATGGTATTTTTATGTATAACATTTTTTGAGTTCAAGTTCAATTTATAATGGTAATTACTATGACTAGTTATATTGAAAAGTCAGTGTTGAATAAAAACCTTTCAAAATATTTTTTTTTGTCAAAATCCTTATTTCATGATGTTACATATCACCCCGGTGGATATCATAATGTTACATCTCACCCCAGGGTATGTTACAACTAACCCAGACTATGGGGTGAATTGTAACATTTCACTCCTCGTGTTTGAAACTAAACCATGCATTTTCTGTTTGTGTTGCAAAGATAATAGCTATGTCATTTAATAGCAGACACTTGTAACTAGTTTGGATCACATTTTGAACACACTGACTTAAAAGTACTAAAAGCTATAGACAGAAAGGTCAAAATTGTTACAACCATCCCCGGTCTCCCCTACGTGTTTTTAAACACAAGCTTAAGGAATACCTCCTTGCATTAGCATTTAATGGGGTATAGTAGTTGTTTATGTAGGCTATTAAAACTGAGGGGTTTATTTCACTGTTATTTAACTGTGGTTTTAGTGTTGTGTTTATGTATAGTTTTTATGTGTTTTTGATATTGTACAGCACTTTGTTCAATGGTCAGTTGTGTAAAAGTGCTTAATAATAAAAAAAAAAGAAATAAAAAAATGCATGTTGTGTTTTCATGTTTTATGGGGACTTTCGGTAGACATAATCATTTTTTATACTGCACAAACTGTATATTCTGTCCCCTTACACTAACCATTCCCCTAAACTTAGCCATCACATAAAACTTTCTGCATTTTTTACATTTTCAAAAAACATCACTTGTTTTATACATTTTATAAGCTCTTTTCCTCATGGGGACCAAAACATTTCAAAAAAGGACAAGGATTGCGGATATCTCTGTGGGGACATTTTGTCCCCATAATGCAGGGTTTACCAGGCCACACACAGAAAACAGGGCCCTCTTGAAATACACACATCACATACACACACACTGGGTTTTATGGAGACATTCCATGAAAATGTATTTTTATACTGTACAAACTGTCTATCCCTTAACCCAACCCTCACAAAAAAAAGAAAAAGAAAAAAGAAAATGCATTTTTATATTTTTCAAAAAAATAAATAATAATAAATAATTTACTTTGATTTTTAAGCTGTTTTTGAATATTCTCATCTTTTTGAGGACATTTTGTCCCCATAATATAAGGTGTACCAGGAGGACCACACACACATTACACAAATGCAGTAATACTGATGCAAAACAGCATTTTCTCCCGCTAATGTGTCAAGAAAGAAAGAAAGAAAGAAAAAAAAGAAATAATTCCAGGAAGAGATGATCTCAATGGCCAGCAGTTATTCAAATTAGCACCCCAAAGCTCAAGCCTTTATAATATTTGTCCTCATTGCACGTTTAATTGGCTGGTCTATAATTTTGCGCTGAGAATTTAAATTCAACGACTGAGATAACATAGGCATCCACTTAACCTTCACCCTTATTTTGAACATTTTAATGACTGCCTTGCTTCAGTGACACCATCAGTGCTTATAGCGCTAAAGGCAAGAGCAGTATCTGGAGACTGAAGAGAGATATCTCATTTATACACACAGCCTGTCCTTGCATTTATTTTATTTCCAAATTACCAGCCCTTCTGTTTGTTAAAGCACCTCTTCTGCATTGAGCGCAGTAAGAAAGGCTTCTGCGGACACTCTCGTGTCTCTCTATTTCACATCTAGGTTGGAACCCTGGAGTCACACAGGAGAAGGAAATCAGCCCTAACACACAACTGTAATCCATCTTAAAAGCACACTAGATAAGCTGTTTAAAGCGTCCAGAAAACAGGGCCATGAAACACACACACGCACATGTACACACACACACACACACACACACGCATTTTTACATTTTTAAAAAACCTTTCATTACTTTATTGTTATACCAAATTTACAAATGAGGACATCCCTAATGGGAGGTTTTTGGAGATTTTGTCAGGTTTTGGTCACTTCCGGGTACAAATTTGTCGTCAAAATTAGTAGGTACACAAACACACACACACACACACACACACACACACACACACACACACACACACACACACACACACACACACACACACACACACACACAAGTACAGAATAATTACTGCTCATTCTCACAGATGAGACTATAAATGCTACATGAATTGTTTTTGATTTTTCATAATGCATTTATTTAATTTTCATGCAATCATCCATAATTTTCACTGCTTTAGGGATTAGTGAACTTACCATCTTTTTTATCTATAACTACATTTTGAAAATGTCGTTTCTTGGCAGAAAAACACACATCAAAAATTGCACCAGCAGCCACTATTCTGAGTAATACATTCATTGTGTTATTAAGCTCCTAATTACTTTTCCAGATTTCCCCTGGTAACACATGGCTATATCTGAACTTCTGAACTTTGCTGGTTACTTCTAATTTAGCTGTCATTCGGATGAAACATCAGGACCGAGTGTCATTCTTTTTCCAGTGAAGAATAGCACTACAGGTAGGGTCATACTAGCAATTATCTGCAAGGAATCACAAGGTGTCATCACCAGTACGAAGGAGAGCGATAGAGAACTTTCAGGGAAAATGTTCAGCTTTGATCTCTATCTCAGTGACTGCCTTTCCCCCCTCTGTTATCATTCAGTAGCACCAAGGGAAAGAGTATGTTTGTGCCATTTCATAGTTTATGTTGACTGGTAGTAATTTATTCCACCTACTGAGCACTGGCAAGGAATGGAAGCAGGAAGGAAGAGATAAGACAAATTGATGAGCAGTTGGCTGGGATATCAGTGACTGTAACAAAGACGTAAGAGGAAGTACCCCCAGGTCATTAGAATACTGATGGAAAGAAATTGGTTGCAACCTTGAAAAGTCAAACTGTGGATGCCTCCCCACCTAAAAAAACGCTGTTAAAGTTGAGCTGGAATCATGTCATGGCTTGAATTGTGAAAAATACAAATCTGTATTCGCTCCATATGCTACTTTCACACAGCAGCAAAATACAGTCGCGAGCATGTTACGTCGCCATTTTTTATGTTTTCTTTAGTCACTGTCACTATGGATACAGGTGTAATTCATGTCATCATGAAAAAAGAAAAGTGCTTTGGCTTTGATCAGTCAATGAAAATAAATTGAAATGTAACATAATATATATTACAATGTAAACTTCACAGCGCCTTTGCATTTTAATAGGAGCCTACCCTAAAATAAAATTATTCCACAGTGCAAAAAAAAAAGAAGAAGAAGAAGAAAAAAAAAGTATACATAATTACAGTGCATGAAAGAGAAGAAAATAATTATAACATCTAAACCTCCTACTTCTAACATTTAAGAATATTTTAAGCAGGTGCAACTGATTTATTATTGGCATTTAAAAATGTTGGTACATTATTTCATTAGCTTTAACTAGGCCTACATGTTAGTCGTATTCAGTGATAGCACTTCAAGAAAAGTATCTATATGTTGCACACATCCATGTGATTGAAAATGTACAGTCGGAATCGCCATGTGCATTCAAACTGAGGAGGCACATTCCCCCCCCCCCCCCCCCCCCCCCCCCCCCAAAAAAAACACAACAAACAAACAGAAAAAGTATACACTATTTAAATATGCTACTATTTAAAGCAGTTTGTTTATTTTTTTTTTAAACAAGAGACCCATGATAAAGCTTTCTGAGAAACAGGAGAAAGAGATACCTGAAAGGAAAAGAGAAAGTCTCCATCTGGTTTAAAAAGCTAATGAAGTCCAACCTGCGTTATCTTTCTGATGTAAACTTATCAATTACAGAAGCCCAGTGCTAATGAGTTTCCTCGCCACTTTTAGGGGATTCGTTTCAACACTAGAGAACTGATGTGTGTGTGTGTGTGTGTGTGTGTCATCTGATTAGGAGCTACCGATGTCACAAGAGAAATGGAACACTAATAAATTTTCACCTCCTAAAAAAATATGGCTTAAGGCTAAATAATAAAAAAGACTATGTGCTGCAGATCAGCTCAAAACTGTGATAGGAAAATATTAACAGTTTGCTCATGCTGCTTTGTGGCCTGTAGAGACTTTAAACTACAGACTAGATAATATTGCCTGAAGAGACAAACAATACAACATGCAACCTGAACATGAAACTCAAAGGTAATGATCGTAGTTACCCAATATCTCTGATCCTACAACAAGAACATTAATACACAATGGTCATTAAATCATTATAGCAACACATGCCTAAAAAGCTCAAAGAAAATGCTTTTGCTTTTGTAACAATTTAGCCAGTAAATGTAAGGATATATGTGTAGGTCCAATAGGAACATTAATACAATTGCAACCAAAGAACCGCAAACTGCCAATAATACAATTGCGTAGCTACTGTATATAGTAGTAAATAAATATAATACGTTTTTGTTAGTAAAACATAATTGTATTGGTTTGAAGAAAATAGGCTGTTATTGAACAAATTTGGATTAGGGTGTTTTTCAAAAATGTCATTTTCACAATTTCAATCATCGCTTCTAGTAACCCTAGCAATGCCCAGAATGTATAAATGTCAAACTTCAAAGATTTGAAACGGTTTTAAACTTAAAATTTTGCAAATGATAATGCATGTAACTGATCATCTCATTACTTAGATACAAACAAAAGATACAAACACTACCGTTGAAAGGTTTGACCTCACTTTTTTAAAAGAAATTAATAATTTAATTCAGCAGGGACCAATTAAATTGATCAAAAGTGACAATAAAGATTAATAAAAAAAATAAAATAAAAAATAAATAAAATAAATGCTGTTCTTTTCAACTTCCTACTTATCAAAAAATGCAACATGGTTTCCACAAAAAAAAAAAAAAAAATATATATATATATATATATATATAAAGCAGACAAAACAAAAACATTTTTAAACATTGATAATTATAGTAAATGTTTTTTGAGCACCAAATCAGCACATTAGAATGATTTCTGAAGGATCATGTGATGCTGAAGACTGGCTGCTGAAAATTCAGCTTTGCAGGAATAAATTATGTTTAAAAAAATATTAAAATATAAGATTAAATTGTAATAATTTGTCATAATATTACTGTATTTTTTATCAAATAAATGCAGCCTTGGTGAGCAAAATATATATAAAAATTAGTCAGTACTACAGGTATTAATAGGGCAAACTGATGAAAAATGCCGTTCATGATTAAAAAACAGTCTGGCATTGCATACAGGTTTGATTTTGTTTCAGGAGCGCAGGGATTTCACTTCCCAGCAGTTGCCTTTGAGCACCGTTTATAATGCTGCTCTCTCTCGTACGCTCAAAATTCAACCAGAGTAAATGAGCAGACAGAGATGCTTTGATCTGCTTCTGATATCTGTCGAAATTTTCATCCCACAACAAAGGAGAGAGGGGGAGAAACAGGTAAACCCTGGCCTTTTGATCTCCATCCTATAGCGGACAGTGCGGCCTCTGAAGTGGCATGGGTCATTAAAACTCTTCTGCCATGGAGGCTCGCTTGAGTGCAGATGAGAGAACAAGGTTACCGGAGAGGACTGTGCTGTCAGGAGCATCCAGCTAAGAGGCTTCCGGGTCTCTGGGGGCTCTATCCATCTTTACATGAGTCCACATTTGCTCAAAGATGTTAAGTCTACAGACTGACCTCTAACCATCACCTCGGACTTTACCTGCAAGCTGATGACGTAGAATTCTATATGTCAGAAATAATTCTCTCAGCCTGCAATAAGCAGCTTATTAAAATCGTTTAATAGTAACTATTAATATGAATCTATACTGGTGTGTCTGAAGTTTTTCATGTGTCTGCTTGTTTGGTATTCTCTGTGGCGGTTACCATAATTCAAGACAAACCCTCCAAAATGCTTTGTGGATTGATTTAGCATTTTGATGTTGCCCAAAATCGGCCATTGTGTGTCCCACAATGAGGCTGATTCATCCAACAACTCAATTTCACTTTTCAGCCTAAATGAGATTGGGTGTGTGCAAAGGCAATGAGGTCAGCATGGAAAATAATCTCATGAGGCATAATGTTCCTCATACATATTTGAAATATGTGAATGTAATTTGAGAGGGAAGTATGCCTAATCTATTTTTTTTAATGTTGGAAGTCAAATCCATCCCTACCTGTCAAGATAATCAATCTTTTTTCTTTTTTTTTTTTTTTTTAAATGAAGGGGAAACCAAGTAATAGGATTGAATAGTTTATTTCCTACACTGTCTTCGGGGCCCTTAAATGTATATTAAAGATTGAAGATCACACACATTTCTAATGATTTTGGCTATGCAAAGTCATTACTGAATATGGGCTCACAAGATGGAGTAGTTACAGATGTAAGAAAAAAAAAAAAAAAGAAACAGTGACAAACAAGAAAGACTGGAAATGATACCACACACAGCAGAAGGGAAACATAGGTTTGCTGGTCAGAACATGCTGAATGTGTTTCTGTGGCCATCTGGATATTCATTGTGGCTATCCAATCTGTTTTTTGTGTGTTTTTTTTTTTACATATGTGAGTCACTATTGGACTAACTTTGATTTCCGATTATTGTATCAACCAGACTCACAGCTTCCCAGAAACACATTAATCCTTCATTTGAGAATGAGTGAGATTTGAAGTGTCTATGAGTCACTTAAGATAACTAATAACAAACTAAATAGATGGGTGGACATAACAGTGGTCGTTTTTCAAACAAATCTGTGTCCCATCAATTGTCCAGTATGCGTTGCATAGTCAAGAGATCAAACAGTCTTTGAGGGTTTTACTTGGAGTGGTAGTTCTTAGCACCAAAACAATGAAGTGCTTGCAAATTTTTGTATTATTATTATTCATTTATTGTCAAAATAATACATTTTTGAGCATCATATACGCTATTGAGCATCTGCAAGCACTCTACGTATCACACCAATGTGTTCATAATAACAAACACCAAAATACAGCCTGGATGTTTATGGTGCAAAACCACCAGATATCAGTGAGTGTTTTAGCAGCAGGTGGGACAACAGACCTGAAACAGACTGCTAGTAATCTGGTAATCTGGTCTAGAGTTTCAGGCTTTTCCAAGAGGAATATACTGTCTCATTCATCAAGGCTGACAGACTATATCTAAGCACCTGAAAGCTGCCATCCAATATCATACTCAAATCCATTCTCATCCAGACACGCCAAGGGTCACATCATATCTCCTTTCACAGGAAGACTCCCTCTTCACACTATAGTCCATGCTTAACGCCCACTATATCACTAGTCATTTCACATATAACATTAACAATGTACATCATGATAAGGATGATGAGTGACAGAAATTATGTTCATGATGGTGATATGGACTGCGGTTATATTGTCACTTATTTATGGAGAAGAGTTTTGAGTTAAACATGGTAATGAAACATTTTAAACTTCTTACCTTGTAAAGGCAAGTTATTTTAGATTAGGTATTCATTTATTGTAGTTTCAAAAATAAAGAATGAAAAACAAGACTACTAATTTACCAATTTTCAGTTTTTAAGTCAAGTCTATCATGTCAGTAAAATAAAATTAAAGAGAAGCCTGGCGACTGGGTTTTCATTTCTGTTACAAACAAATGTTTTTTTATATATATATATTTTTTTTTATCCAATAAATGTAAATGCATTTAAAAAAAAAAAGAGTAATCAAAGTCAAATTTTGCTGAACTGGCTTTTGTTGCACCAACTATGCAGAAACAAATGTAGAAAACGCACAGCATGAAAATCATTATTTTTTATAGGACACTGCAAGACTAACTGGACTGGAGATTTGCCAAGTTGATGGGGAGAATGATTTCCATCCATACGGATGGAATTGTTTTACTCACCTGCTCCATCTTTTAGTACCAGGAACATGGACCAATTTCTCTTAAATCCAACAAGCAAACTTCATCTACTTTAAAACATCTAAATAATGTGTTAAATAAATAAATAAATAAGCCTTTGTTGCATTCTTTTCCGGGGCTAATGCTCCGCCACTATAAGCAACAAAGAAAGTCTCTTGCATGTCTCACTCAAGCTGGAGGAGAGTGCATGGGGGACTAATTATGCTGGCACAACCTCAACACTCAGTGGGAGAAATTCCTCTCTTGTGGAGAGTTCTGGGTACAGTTAGGCGCCCACTGGTCTGAAAGACTGGAAAGGGGCATAAAGAGAAATCATTTGTGGATCTACCAATCATTTGACTAATGGTTTGCATAGTATTATAATCAAAGCATATGAAAAGCCGCAATGTTAAAAAAAAAAAAAAAAAAAAAAAAAAAAAAATCAAGATGAGATCATGCACACACTATAATCCCAAATTATAAAGATTAGACTTAAATGTTTGAGGAGGACATGTGCAATTTCATAATGTGCCATGTTGAAAATGCATTGTAAAATTCAAACCAGCACCAGCATTAGCTCACATAGTGCAAAAGAAACTAATTAAAATGCAAAACAGGCCCTAGCATGAGGTTGCACAACACGACAGCAACCGTCTCCTCATTTTTTACTCTCTGTTTTGTTTGTTTCACCTATTGGGTAGCTTTCATATGAGAAAATATTTTGCATCATGACCCTGATCAAAATGCAGCTGACATTGCGGAGAACAATACCAGTGCATTTAAATGGACGACGCGTGCGGCGGCTGAAGAATGGCACTAAATGAAACAGGCTTCAAAGCAGGATGGCTCAGCCTGCCTTTGTTACCCAGACTTTGTACGAGGATGGATAAAAACCTTGAGTTGATTCTGTGAATATGCAATGGCTTACAACAAATCCCAGGGCTATGTCAAGAGCTCTCATTTGAGCCGTTGTGCTTTACAACAACGGCGCTCCTCTGGGAGCAACAGTTTCAGCATATATGCCAAAGGGTTACATGAATTATCAATAACAGTGTATATTCTCTGTTCAGTCATTCTAAATGGACAGTGTGCTCTTATCACTCTCTGTTGCTGGGTAACAGCTGAAGAGAACCGTTATGCGCTTGTAGTGCTTTTAAAGGGGCCATATTGACTCATAATTCCTGAAAAGGGTCTCTGAAAGCACCCGTGTCTTTGTGAGGTGAAACTGGCACCTTTGTATACACAATACAACGTGACCCAATAAATCTGAGCTTTTCAAGAAATGTCCTTTGTTTTGCTCGATGATTTCTGCAAAAGCTTAAACAGAGATTTCACCCATAACTAGAAATTCTGCCATCATTTAAATCACGCCGTTCCAAACCCGTATGGCTGTCTTTTTTTTTTGTTGTTGAATAGAAAGGAAGATATTCTGAAGAATGATTTTGTCCATACAATGAAAGTCAATGGGGTCCAAGAACCAACAACAAAACACTGAGACATTTTCAAAATGTCTGCTTTTGTGGTCCAGAGAAGAAAGAAAGTTATACGGGTTTGGAACAACATGAGGGAGTGAATTCAATTTTATTTAACTTTTTTTTTGGCAAACTATTCATTTTAGGAGTCTTTATTGTGCCTCAGCAAATAAAAATGATTAAATCACATTCTTTGCTACAAGAAGTACATTCAGAAGATTGGCCCATAGGTCAATTCCAACAAAGCTGAGCGCAAAGTTTGATGTATTAAAATAGCTTGTCTTTGACATTCACAGAAAGTGACACTTTTTTTTTCTTTTTTTTATAACAGGTCCCTGCTAACTTCACTCTCTCTGCTGACAGTCTGCTTGTGAAAAGCAAACTTAGTCTATGCACCTAGCTTTGTGTCAGCAATCGATTGTTCCCTCTCCTCTCATCTGCCATCCATAGCCCTGTTGCTATGATGCCATTGGTTTTCAGAACCAAGCTGAATAGGCTCTACAAAGCAACACATTTACTGAATAGAGTTGCAATGTTCTGAAGACACAGTGGCATTCATCTAGCCTTGAACGTGTCTTTCCACTCATGCCCTTTACTTTGTTATGCTCAAAGGGCATGGAGAGGAAAATCTACTCTGACATCCGTTCGCTTGACATCTAAACAGCACTCTGTCAGATGTAAAGCTTCAGCTAGGTTCAATTCTATAATTTGACGATAAGAACAAGCTACATATCATGAGAGATTTAGCCCCCTACTTTCCACCCACTCATTCATGATAGCTGTTTTATATACCATACCCTAAAAGACAAGACAGACATGCACAGGGAAGAAAGGAAGCTGATTTGACTTGAACACTCCAGCGGGATCATATCGATTGCCGTGAAAAGGTGGGAGTAGTTAACACTTCATAAGCTCTGCATTCGTGGATAATTTGCATATGCATATGTATATATGTTATACTGGAGAAAAGTGGATTTTAAGAGTATGTTAGAGAGTTTTACATGAAAGGCAAACCATAATCACCATACATCAGGGGATAAGCTATCTTTCAATATCTTATCATCATTCTTTAGTAAAAAAAATATATATCTTACCTGATTTTTATTTATTTAATCATATCATTTATTAAAAATAAATAAATAATTGAATGTAAATAAAACATGCTGATTTATTTGGCTATACAGCATTGATATAATCAATATAGAACAAAGTATAATGAATAATACAACAGAAAATTTGTTATACAATTATAACAATTAAAGTAATACAATTAAATGTACTTACAAATAGTCCAATGGAACACATATTCTCATCAGAATATGATGCATTTCTCTATATTCATTTATTTGTTTATTTATTTATTTTTAATAATATTCAGTATTTTTTGTTTATGAATGCACATTTTGACACTGCTCATTATCTTTTATATTTGGCTTCCCTTGGGCAAGAACTAAACACAAATGTTATTGATATTAATTCATTAATTACCATACTAGAAATGAATGAAGGCTTTTCCTTATAATCGAATAGGATTGCAGTAACAAATTAAACAGAGCTCTAGGATAAATTTGCAAGAGAAACAGTAACATGGAGAACAGTGAAGTGTGAATCTGGCAAACGATTAACAAAAGCCGTTAAAGTGTTTATGTGCAGAGGAGAGCTCTTGTGTTTTAAACATGAGAGCAGAGGTCACGCTCACACCTGTCCACACTCAAAGCTGAGAGTTTGCATGAGAATGATTTTTAGAGAGCCATCAAAACAACTCGCATTTATGTCCCTGTTATCCTCACAGGCATGGAAAGCATAACTTATTTCGTTTTCGTACTCACACATATAGTAGGTCGTTCTTTTGAGCTCTATATCTTGAACTATGATCCATTATCTGCCAGTGTGGGTCAGATTTTAAAATGTAATTGTTATTGACAGGATCATAGGGCAGAAACACATAGGTTTAGTATTGATCAGCGAAAATCTGCATCATTCACGTCAGTGACTAAAACACCTGCAGGCCACGATGCTCACGGTCATTTATCTTCCCACCGCTAAAAGCTGACCTAGCAATCAATACGACCCAAACACACAGGTATAAAAACAAGCCAGGATCGAGCTGCTGCCCCTGATTTACTCACCACAAAAAAACTTTTACAGTGTGCAAGCAATTAACACCAGGCTGTAAACAAATCTGAGTGCCATTCTGAACAGAAGCAAGAGGTCTCACAGAACACAGCCTCGTGTTTACACATTTAGACCGCTCTGACCACAAATGGAATAAACTGCGGGATTGCTAACGCAATAATTATCACCAGCCACTGCGGTAACTGAAATGCAGCGGAAATAAAATCCCTTAAAAGAGGGGCAGAAAAGAGAGGGAATACAAGTTATGTGATTGGGATTACAGTTGTTCCCTGAGTAGCATTTAAACATCATCTTATCAATCACTTGCTAAGCACTCAGGACATCTCTGAATACATAAATTTTCACTGATGTCAGCCACAAAGGGAGACAACATGAAATACGAGCAAAGCCCTGGTGAAGGGCTTTCTTCTTTTGACTCAACTGAAACCAATCGCAAGTGCATTAATTCTGCGCAGCTGCAGAGCAGAATTGTAATCTGTTCTCGGTCTCCTTTCTCTTTCCCTTTACTCCCCCACCCCCAAAAAGCAGACTTAGTATAATGCTGCTGTGTCTTAGTGAGAAGCCTTCAGGCAGTTAGCATTGCTCACTGATGGCAGGCTTTTGTCCGCCTAAAGAAGCGCTCCCTATCAAGTGCTTCTAAAAATCAGCACAATAGTGTTCTTCAGTTTACGGCTCACAATGTCTCCACTTCAGTGAGTGTTATTCGAGCAGTAAAGTCCATGAAGCTCACAATAAATCTATCACTTATTGTTTTAACTCAAATGCCATGCACCCTTAACTTTCAGATGTCAGACTAAACAAATGAATAAAACAGGCCTTTTGGAGTGCACAATTATTATATGTTGACCTTCTTTTGGGTGAAGATAGGCAGAGGATCCTTTGGAGTGTTTGACGATGGTAGGGATGATAGGTACTTATTCATTTGTGCCGCTCGTTACATTCGGTCGAAAAGTGGTTCTGAAGCAATTTTTCATGGCAGCAAACATGAATAATAACAATCCCTAGTGATACATAATTACAGCGACCTTGCAGACAACAGAAAGGGCACAGCAGCAAGAGCCATCTCTTCTAAAAACTATTTACCATACTAAAGATAAAACTACTGAGAATATTTAAATCAGGGTTTGGCCCATTATACATCTACACTGTGAAATCCAACAGTGATTCTAACTTACACTTTTTAGTTAACTTTACTTAATGTCTTAACTTAATTGTAAAAATCTAGTAATCTGTACTATTCACGTACTATGCTTTGTTTACTAAGAAAACCCAAGTTAAGATTAATTGATTGGTTTGAGTGTGGTTTTTGAGGCGGGAAAAATCTTAATGGACTTTTCACTCATGTCCTCCAACTCTGCAGTTATTTTTCTCTTTTTGCATTCACTCATTTATTTTCCTAAAATGTTTTTAGTCACCATTATGGCGATTAGTGATCCCTTTGGTTGGGCACTTGGAACTTCATTTATACTCTTGTAATTCTCTTCCCATTGATGCAGCGATTGCAACAAGAAATCAGTTATTCGGTTTCAAAGGAAGAGAAGATTATATATATTATATGATGACCTTTTATAATTTTGTTGCTAACACTTAGCCTATGTCCTAAACCTTGTGAAACTTTTAATTGGGTTTATATTATCCCTCTATAATTGTGACAATCTTGCAATTGATCATACTTGAATCACACAGACTTCAACATTCAGCCTGCAAAACACAACAATGGTAACAATTATATTTTATTTAAAGTGAATTATCAAGTACTCTCTACAGTTCTTTTTTAGTTACTAGAACTCTTGTGTAAGTGAATTATAACTAAGCATTTGTCAGTACCACAAACTATTCCTATTTCACTTTACTTTTTTTTAACTTTTTTTTTTGGCAATCGGTTTGCATGCTTTTTTTTAAGTCCAACTAATTCGATTTTACAGTGTACAGGTGTCTAATCCCACTCCTGGAGGTTCACCTTCTTGCAACCTTCCTATCCAACCTGCTTCACAGACCTGGTTAGCTGGTTCAGGTATTGGAGCTGAACTTTGGTTAAACATGCCTGCTACTTTGCCCTGGAATCAGACAGAACAGAACAGTATGTTTATGTAAATCACAGGCGGTGTTTGAGATAAATTCTATTATATGCCAAGTGTTTGGGGTCCAAAGCCCAATATAAAAAGCTCAAAAATTTAAAATACATTAATACTCTTATTTTGATTGTCCGCTTTAGACATATTCTACTAACTATACGTAAATTTGCAACTACTTGTCAACTAACTCTCATTAGAGTATTAGTAGACTGTCTGCTCAATATCTGCAAACTCTTTATTTTGATGCTCTCCAGACAGACATTCTACTGACTATATAACTTTGCAACTACGGGTTGAAACTAAACTGAACCCTAACACCTAACCTTTGGTTAGGATGGTGCAGAGACGCCAGTGGATAAACAGTGCTCTTTGTCATGCTGTACTTTATTACATTATCAGGGTTTTGCAAAGATCATAGGCCTACACTTTATGTGCTCATTTGTGTCGAGGAAGTGACATACACTGCAGTGCACACTCTAGATTTGGATGGATGACACATTGTAAGCGATGGATGACACCTGGTAAGAGTCTTAGTATTTAGCATTATAGAGGGTCCTTGAGAATTTAATTATCTGTTTTATAATCTAATCATAATCTTGATTATTTTGATTTATTGCGACCGCGAAAGACATTTAAGACCAGTCGCCACAGAGCATGTCTTTGCGTTTAGAAAGTAAAGAAATGGAGAAATGGAAAAGAACGCGAGATGTGTTTTTAAAAGCTTTGTTTCACTTACAACATCTTAAAAACGCAACGCGCATGAGCGAGACACAAACAATTCAAAAGGACGAAGCGCATGTTTACATAGAAAGACAAATAAAACAGTGGAACACAAAAACACGTTCTGTGCCTTGGGTATACTTTGTCAATAAAATGCGGACAAAAAAAATAGAAGGTAACGGGATTCAATGAAAGTGAAACAATCAGAAACAGAAGGTGTTGTTTATCCACTTGGCGATTACAGAGCATCTATCTTTTATAGAGGACAGTGATGTGAAGTTTTGACCTCTATAGCCCTTTTTCCAGGGTATTTTCTTGAGATTTGTTTTCAGTAACATACTGGACTACAGGGAACTAACAGTTCGATGACCTGGAAGATTGACAATAAAATTAGGCCAATTCAATTCCAAGAATCATTATTCAAAACTGCTCAGTAATTGGTAAAACTAGACTGAACGTTTGAAAAAGTAGTTTCTGTAGGGAGGAATTCAGAATAAATTGTGCCCCACTGACAGAGTTGTTTATTTGCACATGCTGTCTGCATTGTTTCAGTAACTGATTCACTAAAGGAATTGTGCAAATCAGGAAATGCAACAAACACGCCCCCCAAAATTGTGCTAAATGCAATTTGCTGGGTTTTGCACTGAATGCAGCACAAAACTGTGAATTCTGTTTAGTGAATGTATATACATACTATGGGGGGCCAAACAGGAAAAAATTAAAAGTAAATTGAGAATATATAGACACAAATCTGAATATATATATATTTATTAGCCTGAATATATAAATGCAAATCTAAATATATAGTAATAAGCATTGTGAATAGTTACAAATCTGAATAAATATAAATCTGAATACATTTATATTTAGTTATATATTTGTATTTATTTATATATTTTTTTCATTAAAATTCATTACAAACAGACTTCCAGACATTCCTTTTATTTTATTCCACATTTGATGTGTGACTTTTATCTTGCTTGCTTTAAAATCATTTTCTCTTGTTTTGTCTTTTTTTTGGGGGGGGATTTGCTTCTCGGTTCCATGTGATTTTAAGCTTTTCTTTGTTCATTCCATGTTTTATAGGCAACCTCTGTCATGCTAATTCAGATTAGCGTAGTTGGTTTTAAATTAATCTCATTTATTTTAGTTCAGGACTCCATAGTCCAGGTGTTAGTAATCTGTACTTAATCTTTGTTTCAGAAAGCCATTTTTTAACACGAAGATCATCCATTCTAGATTAAGGCCTACTCCTGTCTTCATTTTAACACTGTCCGGGAATTTGCCCCTACACACACACACATTTTTTTTCAACACATGACCACAAAACATTACACTCTTGGCTGTAGACCATTTGTTATAACTTTGAAGTGCTTTATTGTGAGTAATATCTTGCCAATGAATATTAATTAAGCCTTAATTTTTGTACTCTGCGATTGGAAAAGTTAAAAAAGTCACCACAGAAAAGTCATTGTCATGACCACTTCTCTGAGATAATTCCCACCTATAATGCTCACATTCTGTCCTCAAAGTGTAGATGAGAGTTAATATTCACCCACTCAGATTCTTTCAGGCATGTCTAACCATAAATTAACTTTGAAATTAATGGCTAGAAACACTAACTCAACGGTAAGTGCTTTTTATTTAAGCATACAGTGTAAAAATGCATGAAATCAGATGATACCTAAATATTGACATGTTTAGAGGCAAAGTGTCTAAACACTTGTTTTTTTTCACAATGATTCAAAGTTCAACAAACTCATACTTCTCACCTCCACCATTTCCATTTTAATACACATCATTTTATTTTACACTCAAGAGACATGTCTTACTTTTAGTGAAGCCTTAAGGGGGAAACCTTAGATCACTTCCGCTGATTTCCCAAACCTCCCACTATTGTTATCAACCTGACCCAACCCTCTTCCCTTGACAGATAAATACTTACTGTAATATGTGTTGCTCCATTACGTGGCTATTTAAGTCCTGAAGAATGTACACTCTGATCATTCAGATGTGAGGTGGAGAAATATTATTTATTCATCAGAAAAGTGTGGGAGTGGAGCACAACTCTGCCATCTTTCTGGCCTGAGGGGAACTGCGTCCTTATAATGCAAATTAGGCATTGTGCCGCCTGAGTTTCCGAAAACTCTGCAGGGCCGCACCTTTGTCCTCTGGGCAAATTACTTAGTTTGAACACGTTTAAAACAAATGTTGTGTCAAGTAAGACAAGTTCAACATTATAGTGACCATATCCCACTTTAATGTTTTGACCTATTTAAAGACTTGTTGCTTCTGACAGCATGTTACTTCTACTGAAAATTCTCTCATCGTTTACTTACATCTCTTTCTTCTGCAGAACACAAAATAAAATGTTTTAAATAATTGTCTTTATCAATAGAATAAAAGTTAGTGGTTGTCCAGAACAGCACTGGACCCAATTGACTTTCATTGTACGAATGAACGAACTAACGAACTAACGAACTAACTTACGAACGAACGAACGAACGAACGAACGAACGAGCAAACTAACTAACTAACTAACTAACTAACTAACTGATACAGAATGACATGATGATGAGTAAATGATAACATAATTTTCATTTTTTGGGGTGGTGAACTTTAAGTTTTTATTTTATTTTGATAAGTGAACCTTTATAACTGAAAGGTCAGATCTAGTCAAATTAACTATGTGGTGAACAAACTCCAGTTCAAACCAGAATTTGTAAAGAAAAACCCAGAAAAGAGAAATTCAGCTCATCTTCACATGATTTCATGCAAATATAGAGAAGGTCCATAAGTGAATGCATCCAGTGAGATGGACTGGTCATTTCAACTAATTAGGTCAGCATGGCAATTATGAGTGACCAGGGGAATCCTGTATGTTTCGACACTGCTCTTTTATGGGGGTATGGGGGTATGATGTGTGGGGTTTTTGGAAGTTGTGGACTTCAGCATGATTTTCAATGCACGGTAGCTCCAGCAGGAAACCAAAGATACTTATTTCCCCTGAGTGAAAGATGCCCTATCGATCACACTCTCTCTCTGCCTCACTCCTGAGATAAAGGCTGGCATATGGCTGGTGCCTTGAGCCCTTGGAACATGGTGCATGCATTATGTTGCCATTATTGCACCAGGGTCCCTCCACACCAAAGATGTCGATTAAAAAGAGGCCGAGTGCTTTCACTGTGCAGTGTTGAGAGACAAATTACACTGGCGAGTGGTAGGATGTTGATGTGCTATGAAAAAAAAATTAAAAAATAAAAATCTTGATGTTGAAATAACTGTATTTTCAAACACTATCCCTGTAAGTATATTAGTAAAATGCAGTGTGCAGTTTTATTACACAACACACAGAAAATGGTTTTAGCTTGCAGTTGTGACCATGTCTGCAATTGGGTGTCACTTTTGGGCTAAAGATGATCTTTCTATAATAAGGAGTAATTGTCCATTGCTGCATTCAATGAATCTGTTATTATTCATCTCCACAAATCAGCACAGAAGACAATTTAAAGGCTCTGCAATGAGAACATTTCTTTTCCAAATGCCACGACTGAAAAGATTTTCAGTTTCAATGCATGTAGGATTCATCAGCTTATTAATAGCCTCCCTTTTAAAAGCAGAGGAAAATAATGATCGTGTTCACGTGCCTGTATTCTTTTATATATATATATATATTTTTTTATTTTTTTTTTTTTTTTTTTTACTATTTATTTTCTGTTTTTGTGTAATTTTCCCTGAGCCTGGTTCTGGAGGTTGGGTTGAAGTTAGTACTCTGTGCAGTAAGACAGGGAATTGCTTGATACTGTGCTAAAGTCTGTCTGTCTCCGTTTAAAGCTAAATAGGTGCTTATAGCCTTGTCCAAATCCAGTCAGCCAGTATTTGTAAGATTGTAATCTTTTGCATGACTGGAACTGGCCAATGTTTAAGCACTTTATTTTAAATTCATTATCTTGCATTTGTGCCAAATGTACAATATGATTCTATTCGTCATGCGCTATATCATGCAGACTCACTTGAATGAAGACTTTTATGGAACCAGCTAATCACAGCTAACTGATAAATGGGACAGCGTAGTTTATTCCCATTGAATAATGCATGTAAGTTGTATTCCGGTAGATATAAAGCTCAACATTGTTTGATCTAAGTACAGGCATGAATACTTAGATGATTGTAATTGAACAGCATGAAGATCCCTTTCTTTTGCTTGGTTCTGTTCATAAATGCTGCAGCCATATATTTAATGAAGTAATGTAATACCATCAACCTTGGTCCATTGGTCCTCAGAGGCTTTGTTTTATCCTCAATAACTTATTTCAGGCATTACATTAGCCCTGCTGTCACTGCAAACTCCAAAGATCACAGGCTAATAGTTTATCTATAGCTAAATGCATCATTCATCTTTCGCCATGAGGAAATATTGACAGCAAACCTTGCCATCCATCAGAGCTGACAGCTCACAATATTGCCATCCACACCCATCCCATTATCATCCTAAAACGAGACGAGCCACTTCTGATTACCCAAATGATCTATTACATTTGCAATAAGAGGCAATTCTTTATTGATGAACAATATGCAGTGATCACTGTGTCTACAGGATTTGCCATACTACAGATCTGATACCTTGTTCAGGGATGGGTTGATATGCACAGAAGTGGACAGGGAAAAACAAATGAAACTGTTGAGGGGGTCGCACACCGGGCGAGAAGCGCAGCACCACATCTTTAAAATTCGAACACATTATTTTCTAAGAGTGTACACACACACCGGCAGCGCTATTCGACGTCTGTCCGCAGCGCCCAGTTACAGCTCAGAACCTTGTTCAAAATCACAGAGTGCCATTTATATAGTTTTATATTAAATTTACATTATATTTGTCTCAAATCATTGTTAATGTATATACTGACTTCACCCTGTGCTGCAAGATACATTTAGTTTTAAGAGCTAAAGTGTTCAGACTGCAGACTCAGCAATAATTGTATTTTATTGCACAGTACAATCATAACATTGTACAGACATTATCTTAATTTCATAATGACCTTAGAAATAACATTATTGCTGGCCATAAACTGAGAAAGTGCGCGTCCGGTGAACTTGTTCTAGACGCTGCACTTCTCGTCCGGTGTGTGACCCCCTTTAGACAACATAAAGTGTGTATAGTGAGGGACAACTGGAGACAGTTCTTTCTTCGTTTGAAGTCAAATCATTGCAAGAATAAAGAGACTTGGCTAAGGATGAGGAGCCAAGGATGCACATCCGGGTGACAAATAACAAAAAAATTAGCTGGAGAAGCTGCGGGCAGCCATTATTCCTTCTGACAGGTCACTTCCTGAGGGCATAGATGTGTTTTAATGCTCTTTATGAAGCTACAGCTCAACACAGTGGGTCTGAACCTGACATGGATACAGTATATTTTAATAGCAATGTATCTCTCTCAAATGTGTATCATAATGCATTATTGTCATTCTGATTCTCTTTAAATTTTATTTTTATTTTTTTATTTTACAAATTTTAGGATTGATATATTATTCAATGAAAGCATTTGCAGGTAATGCATAACATTGGAGCCTTCCTGTCATTCAGCACGGCACTAATAACGCCAGGTCATGCATGGGTTCGATTCCCAGGGAAAACGAGAATTGATTAAATATGTATCTTGAATGCAATGCAAAGTAAGTCGCTTTGGATAAAAGTGTCTGTCAAATAAATAAATGGAATAATGTTAATTTCAGTGGGAATTCCCCTTAGCTGTAATAGGTCACATCCAAGAATTAACTAAAAAGAAATTCTGTGGCAAGGGCTTTCATGGCTTTGGTGTAATTTGTCAAAATTGCCTCTAAAAAAGGAGTAGTCTATTTTTAATTTGAAAAACCAGGGCGTGAGACATCCCGTGTGTTAAGTCCAAGCATTTGCAAGAAAACAAAGACATGAAGAGTGTCATCCACCCATTCCCTGCCAGCACTGGAAGCAAATGGAATGCCATTAAGCAAAACAGTTAAAAAGTTCACTCTCTTTTTTTCCGAAGGACACTGTGGATCGCTACTCTGCAAAAGTCTGTGTGCAAACTGGACACCTGGAAGGGATTAGTTAATGATCACTGGAGTCAGATCAAACACATAGCGAATTGTTCAAGATGGGCCGTCTGCTATCGATCATCCTTCTTATTCTTTACAGTGAAAACCATTTCAGTTGTTTGTGTAAAGTGCTAGAATAAGGTCATTCTTCTTTTATGTCAACATATTAAATAGTGTGACCATTTGTGCCCATGCAGGGGTTCTTTAAACCAAAGCATCAGAAATCAAAGCAAAGCAAAGGACAAAGAACACAAAAACAGACCCCCACCCCCAATTGCCCCACAAACCACAGCACCAACAGCATCTCTTACAGTGTCACACATGTCTGGGAGGCTGTCAAACCTCCAAGAAGATAAATGTCCTTTATTGACTGTAGGAAAAGCCGAGGACGCAATCAGTCATAATTAAATATTTAGAAAGCTTAAGGAAATGGCCCGTTAAAAATAATTTCCAGACCGCTTTACACATGAACTTGGTTGAACAATGTCTGAATCTGAGGGTCTTTGCTTGACCTTACTCAGAGCTCACATTGTGAAATCTTTGAAGCGCTCAATGTCCTGCTTATGTCATGGCTTGTCATATATGTGACCGTGGATCACAAAACCAGTCGTAAGTCGCAAAGGTATGTTTGTGGCAATAGAAAACAATATATTGCATGGGTCAAAATTATCGATTTTTCTTTTATGCCAAAAATTATTAGGATATTAAGTAAAGATCATGTTCCACGAAGATATTTTGTGAATGTCCTACCATAAATATATAAAATATTTATTTTTGGGAGTGAACGCAGCACAATCGCGAACATAAATGGACAACTTTAAAGGCGATTTTCTCAATGTTTAGATTTTTTTTTTGCACCCTCAGATTCCAGATTTTCATAATTGTATCTCGGCCAAATGTTGTCCTATCCTAACAGACCACATATCAATGGAAAGCTCATTTATCCAGCTTTCATATGATGTATAAATCTCCATGTGACTGGTTTTGTGGTCCAGGGTCACATATTATGAATTAAATTGACATCTAAATTTCGCTTGAACTGCATGGTCACCATGATTTTGCCAACCCCTAAATCTAACCTTACCCATAATTTATCCCTGAAATCAGAGAAAATTATAAGTGGATAATAATTTTATAGAAGCCCCTAACCGATGTTGAAAACCTCAACTTTACATAAACTAAAAAATCTGTCCCTCAAATCTAACTGGTTTATTAGAATGTTGTTCCCAGATCAGCAAGGATGTTGATCAAGAAACATGTTCTACTTGGTGAAATCACATTAACCTCCACTGTATACAGTAGGCTATATGTAATGTTTTATATTTATTCTAATATTTGTATTAGATTTAAGAAATTAATTGACCCTAAATTATCCCTGTAAAACAATAGGAATTAAGATAAGATAATACATATACTGAAAACTGAATAAAGAAATATTTGTTTCCTTATTTTTTAATGCACATTTAGATCCCTCACTCTGTTCTGTTCCACTGTGTCTAGCTGTTTTTGAACACAAGAACATGTCTCGTTGGGACGGCCCCTAAGTCTTTGAAATCAAAATGAGATTGAGTCTTCATAGCAGGTGCAGAGTTTAAATTCAAGACATTAAGCCTGAATTAATTATTTGCCTCATAGGTCAGCTCTGAAATCAAAGCAATCGGACCATAACATTTTTTTTTTCTTTTTGTTCCATTCCTCTCTCTCCTTTCCCATCTCTCCCACTCTCCATTTGTTTTGAAGCCTTTTCTCTACAATTATCCAATTATTTTTTTAACAGAATAATTTCTTGTAAAAGACAACGTATTATGGGTAATTTCTGTGAACATTCACCACATTCTCTAGCTTTTACCAACCTAGCATACAACCATAAAGAATTCCTATTTTTACGGGTGAACTAAGAATCAATATGCCTAATTTTAACAGTGAAATAATGGATTAACATTCTCCCTAATATTCATTTGGTTGGATTTATGTATTTATTTATTGCCATGTCAAAGGATGGTGATGAAGGAAGGAGATGGATATAATTACAGCCGTTATTAACAAACCAAAAATACAGAAGACAATACAAATATGACCTTAAAAGTCAGGAGTAGGAGAAAACATTACAGCTTACTAGCTAAATAGGCAACACAGGACACTGAACTGCAAACGGATGAGGGTTTAAATACACAGAATAATGAGGTGTAACAAGACACTGGTGGTGATTAACTAATGAAACTAATGAATCACTGACAACAAATGAAAAGCAAGAACATAGGGAACAAAGGCAGTAACAAAACCAAAACAGAATATACACATGACATTTATAGCAGTATTGAAATCACGATATAAAAATTTTAGCACAGAGAGATAAATGCCAGGCTCACCACTGATAGAACACTGATTTCCAATTAAATGCTGGATAAGAAGCCTTCAACTGCTCTGAGTGAAAGTACAAATTGTTTTAACCTCAGAAAGAAAGAAGGGTGAATGACAGCATGAATACAGAAATGAGCTCATGGCCTCTGCTAATGGGAAACACTGGTGATATATATATATATCTTCTGTGGAATGGAAGTGAGAAAGGGAAAGTCATAATGGCTACCCTGTCACATCACTATCAGCAGATTAGTCTGATGGCTTATGGTCACTTTGTCTGATCCCAGCCAGCTGAAGTCTAATGACCTGTGTCAGAATCTGAGGATTTTTATCAAAAGACCTCTGAAGTTCCATTGGGTAAGGGTGGTCGTTTCGTCATATATTTCAATAGGACTTCATAATACCATCACTAGCCAATGTGACTAAGTCAGAAGTAGTCTATATAGACATACAAATAATTTAATTCATGCAAATATAAGTAAAAACCCAACAAGAGATGTTTCAGTTTATACTGCTTCTGTCATCAAGTAGGTAATAGGTAACTCATTTATTTTTTAATTGTAATGTACTGAATATGCTTGAAAATTGCAATAGGTTATGGAGGAATTGCAATAGGTTATGGAGGAATTGCAATAGGTTATGCCATTGTATAATTCTTGCTTAATCAGGATTTTAAGAGATGAAATTAGTTTTTTTTTTTTTTTTTTTTAAGAACTGAAAGGCCGTTCAAATGCATTTTTATTGAGTTTGTCAATGTAACATCTCAGAACCACAGAAATTTTGCCACTGTCCATTGTCTTTTTTTATATTATATATTTTTTTTACCCTTGGACAAACACGATCTCATGAAATGAAGTTGATGATTATGTAGTCCTGTACTAAAGGTTTAATATTTTTCCCATATGTTCTTTAACTGCAGAGTCAGTTATTCAAACGATGAATAAAGCCATTTACAGTTAATTAGTCATCAGCTGTTCAGTGCCTTTCCTCTATGGTTCTTATAAACAAGTAAATATAAATATTTAACAAAAGAGTTCCAAACTGAGGAGTATTTGTTTGTGATAAATTAGCTAGTTGAACCTAAATCATGGAACCTCAGAACTCACAGACATTTTAAGTTAATCCATGTAATTCAACTAAATACAAATGTTCTCAGACAAATCCTGATTTTCATCTAATACTACCATTCTACAAAAATTATGATAGTAGGAAATATTTTTTTTTAGGTTGTCTTTGAAGAAATATTGAAAAGTAGTTTTACTCAAGAACAGTACACACTAAGACAGTTTGATCAAATATATATTGTCAGCCATATTCATTGTCAGTGTTGTGAGTGTTCAACATGATCTCATTAGTATTCTATATATTTTATAGGGTGAATTCAGGTTGATTGGGACTTTTTTTTTTGGCATTGAGCTGACTGGGGAAAAAAAAGTGTCCCAATCAACATGAATTCACCCTGTCACCCCAAACATATCAGTGACATGTTTTTCCACTTGTAAAGTCTTCTTTCTTGTAAAGCCAAGAGTTAAATCTGCACCCCTCATGGCTGGATATATCTGCATGCCTCATGTGAATAGATCCAGCTCTAAATTGGTTGGGGTATTAAAACTGAAACGTACCTTTACAAATGTATAAATTATTGATAGTCTTGGGAGGGGACACAGCCACTTTGTTCTGACCTTCACTGAGCTAAAATTGGGTTTTAAGGGCCCACATCTCTCCTTTTAATTCTTTTCTTTGACAAAAGAAGGTCACTAGAACCAGTATATAGTAATTAGCTAAATTCTCTACCCTTGTGAAGGTCATTTAGGCAGAAAATTATTTTAGTATGTCCCAACTGTTGAAATCTCTTGTCAGATATCCTGTAACATATTATATGTTTTGAATCCAAATATGTTCAGCATGCAGGTGAGTAGAGTTTTACAGTACTGATTATTTTGACATACTGTGGAAAGCCCATAACAAAGGACTCTAGATTGAACCCATCTACTCTGTAACTTTTCAGTTTAAGCCAAATCACATGGCTCATAGTATTGCCCTATTTCGTTATTTCTGATGCTGTCAATCTTTCTCTCCACTCCACAATCTCACATCGATTGAGTGCCCACAGATGGCAGTCCCCTCTGGATTTGAGCCCACATCTCCACAGGCTGAGCCTTCACTATACCAAGAAATCAATTTGCCACTAATGCAGAACTCAAGCAGGTGACAGATTCAGAGAGAAGCCCACCCTTCCAAGAGAGGTACACTTACTTAATCCTGTATGTGATCCACACTACTGGCTGTATATCTGGTGGAATGATCTCAGCAAAGAGGACATGGTTTCCAACTTTTCTAGATCCCATTTAGACATTTTAAATGTATTCAGACATTTGACAAGCATATCAAATAGCAACTGAGCAGGAACTGTTTGCTTCTACAATGGCTAAAGTAGATGCCTAATATCCATTGCACACTGGCTGCCACTTCATCCTTCGGCTGGGAGTCTGTCCTCTATTTAGAATAAGTTGTTGAAATCCAATAGCAAGTGCAGCACAGTAGTGCATGGATTGAGCTTTGTTGCATCGGCAAACTAATCTCTAAAACTTCGAACTAGCTCTAATTCAGTTTGCTCACACTTTAGATGTTTCTTTGAAGGTTCCAATCTTTCCATTTTATTCAGCAGAGGGGGAAAACAATCCGTAAGGGACCAGAATGTTGAGAAGGCTCTGGATTGATGTGCATCTCTACTCAGAGAATTTTAAGTCCAACTCAGAATTCAAAAACCCTTTGAGCCATTTGTAACAAAAACACTTTTATTTGCTTTTAATCTTAATTCTCTTAGTCTCGGCGGTATAACGCTACACTGTTTAACATTTTTGTGTGAAATTACAGTATATTCCAGGTTATAAAAAAGTAAAACTTTTGAAAGATTTGTTTACATAAAAAAGTAAAACTTTTGAAAGATTTGTTTACATAAAAAAGTAAAACTTTTTTATAGTTTTGCTATAAAAAACTATAAAAGCTTTTTTTTTTTTTATTGCATTACTTTCACAGTAGGACTTTTTTTTTGTATCTAACTGCACAAAAAAAAAAAAAAATGTTTCACTGTGAGTTTACAGTTTTGGAAAATACAATTTAATGTAAACAAACAACATCATACTGTATTTCTACAGTGCATATGTAATATGAAGGTACCCAGCATGCATCATTTCTTGATTCTTGGTTTGTGGGTTTTATCTGTGCTGCTAAACTTATTTTTGCTTCGCTTTTATCACTTTGTGTTGTTGGTTTATTTTGTAATTTTGGTTTATGTTGTAGGCTATAAGTGTTTTTATTATTTGTTGAACATTGTTGTGTTTTGTATGTCAAGTATTGATGTCTGTGCATCATTAGGTGATGTCAAATCTTTCATGACTGATGATGAATCTCAGCAGTTGCTTCATTGTTGTGAAAGATCGATCTACAAACAGTTATGAATTTGAAATAAGTTATAGGTAAATCTTCATGCTTAAAGGTGCTGTAGGACTGGGAAAATGCTAACGTTAGCCTAATAGCAGTAAAAGCGTATGTCCCACCCTCCCTGCAAATCGCCGTCCAAAGCCACGCCTCCTGAAAGCATGAACGCGCACAGCCAAGAAGACCGGAGACAACGTTACTGCAATAACAATATCATGTGTCATCCACGGTGAATAATTCACCAGTGAGAAAACTGTATGTACAGTGAGTAACACTACTATACCAAACGTAAACAAATTCTTAAAAACAAAATTAGACAAGTTTTCGGTTTGTTTAGCTAGCAAAACTTGTCAGTGTGTTTTAATAGTTCTTGCATGACAGGGTTTCCACGATGAGAGTCTGCTTGGTTCCGATGAAGATATATAGATTGTAGATCCTATGCCAGTGCCACTTGTCAGTTCAGTGGGAAAGTTAGGTTGTTGCTGCTTGCCTGTCATTTTTGCTCTGTCTGCACAGCATACGTGAACGCGCTGATGACTCATTATGTCTGCGTAAACAGCCTGTGCAGTGGTAAAACACACATTGACCACAGGGAACACTTGCTATAGGCAGGGATGGGCAGTATTTCAGATACATGTATTTAAAATACGTATTTGAAATACAAAATACTATTTTGTATTTTAAAGGCTTTGGAAAAAATCTAATGTAATTTGTATTTAAATTAGAGGTGGGCATAGATAATTTTTTTTAATCTAGATTAATCTAGATTAATTTTGAAATTAATCTAGATTAATCTAGATTAAAATGGCTCATTTGAATTCTGCCGAAGGCATTCAGAATATGTGTGCTACCCAAATAATGACTATAAAAGTAAGTCTTTGAGAACGGGTTTCTCAAGCCAGGTGGCGCATTAGACCAGGGGCTCATCTCCTGTTTCCAAAATGCATCACAAACTGCTTGAGAAAGCTGTTCTACTCATAGACTGTAAAAGGTTACTACTGTACTGTTACCGTCCATAGGCAACATTAGGTAAGCCTATGTTATTATCAACTACTATAGGCTATCAATTAGGGATGGGCGATATGGCCTAAAATCTATATTGTGATATACATTGCAGCCTCTTGCAATAACGATATAGTATATTATAATAAAACCATTTCAGAACAGATTACACAGACCCATGCTAAACAACTGCTAAATGTTTTTTTTTTTTTTTTAAAGGGTGTATCTAGTTTTGAGAACATATATTGTGCAAAACTGTAAGTATACAACATAATTTTGCAGATAAATAAAATTTAAGTACACTAGCTGCAGAGACTTAAGTAGGTCTAATGTTTATTATGGCTTGGAGCTTATGAAACCCCAAATTTAAAATTAGAATATTGTCTAACTCCACGGTTGTCAAACTGGGGTACGCGTACCCCCAGGGGTACGTGGACTGATTTCAGGGGGTACGCGAATTGCCGGTAATCTTGACAACCGCACCACCGCGGTGGCTAAGTAGTACCGGCGGTGGTTTGCCAAAAAAATTAATGCTGTTTTACATTAATATTATGACACACAAAGCTTTGTTTACAAAAGAAAAAATAGGTTAGCAATTAAATGTTATATCGCAGCCATGGAAAAGTTTGAATTCATGACGAATGAGAGAGTTGTGCGCGAGCCCATAAACTTAAGCTTTTTCGGCTTTGAATTCTGGTTTGCGATCTGGTCACCCGATTATTAGCGAATTTAAAAAATATTCCATTAGTTATTCCTTATATAGAAAGCTTGAATTGTCTACTTTTAAACAAAACAATTCAAAACGAAAATGCATGGAATCTCTTGTTTCTTTTCCCATATCTTCACTCGCGTCTCACCCATTTCCAAAGGGGATTATAAACGTTTCTTCCTTTGTTTGCTTTTAGGTAAATTATTTTCGTATTCTTTACTGTGTTAAAGTAGAAAAACGCTGTAGGACAGATAGCCTACATTTTTACTTGTACGTCAAATTCTTTTTAACACAGTTTGTGCTTGTTAGGCTATTAGACATATGATAACTGGTAAGGCGCGTCAAGTTCATTTGTAAAGCGCGTTTCACACGCGCGGGTGATTTTAGTTTGGCTTTCTCTGGCAGCGCGCAAACATAGCCTAAATGCTTTGCCCTTGTGGAAGATAGAATTCGCTCTTCATACCTTTTACAAGTAGAAAACATGTAGATATCAGAAAATAGATCGATGGTCTCTTTCCTGCTCGTGTCCCACATCCCTCTCAAAGAGCAGAGTGGTAGGATGTATCACGCGTCTTTGTGTGGAAATATTAAACGAAAGTTTTTTTTAGTTTTTTTTTTTTTTTTATAAATAGATTCAACTTTATTATATTATGTAAGTTACCAGTATTTACTGATATTTATTTCAATGCTTTACAGGCTTTAGTGTGTTGTTTCTTTGTTGTTTTTTTATTTATTTCAAAACAACCCCCCGACCACCGCAACACCGCCGGTATTTGGGTCCATTACTACCGCGGTGGTAAAAAACTGCCACCGTCACAGCCCTATTTGTATCATATGTTGACTTTTGATGAGATTTGTATCATGATTCTATTATCAACAAAATTGATAAAAATAAATATTAATAAAAACTAAAAAAAACTTGTTGTTAACAATTGGTGGTGTTGGGGGTACTCCGGAAGATCTATAATGTCTCCGGGGGTACATGCCTGTTAAAAGTTTGGGAACCACTGGTCTAACTGATGTCTTTTCAGTTAAAAAGAAACACAACAACGATTCTTAAAATCGAGATTATGTGCTACACACCACTATGATATATTGGAATGGGAATAATACGCGCGCGCTGGTATTCAGTGATATCATGTTTCGTTTTGAATTTGAGGTGGTCGAACGGATTAGTCGTGTGTTAACTTACCGAACTGTTACCCCACACACTCTGTATATAGTTTGCTGCTGCTCGTCTGACGGCTTAAACCCGAACCAAGTCCAAATAATGGATGTTGCACCGATCTTTTTCACCAGCTTTCACTTTCAGCCGTGTTTACTTAAGATGACGTCGAATATGCGTTGCAGCCGGGTTTACCTCGCGGCCGCGGGTAGATTGCGTCATCATAGCTTGTGTATAGAGACAGCTCCCAACCCAACTTGGAGAATAGATTAACGGCGATATTTTTTTTATCGCGCGATAAGAGTCTCGCGTTAACGCAGCACGTTAACGCCGATAACGGCCCACCACTAATTTAAATACATTTAAGATGAGTATTTTTGTATTTTCAAAATACATAAAATATTTTTTTGTTGATTCAAGTTAAAATAGTGCATTATTCACTTCAGTTAACATGATAGAATAAAAGAGCACAGACAAGTGGTAAAATAGCGTAAGCCAATCAGCTTTGAACGGTTGTTGATTTTTATCAACTAGCTTGTCAAATGTGTTTAAAGCATTGCTGCATGTTAGGGCTGGGTGATATGACACTATACCTATCATAGTGATGATATAAAGTGTGAATTGATGGAACTTTTTCTAAATCGTTTTTATCCGTGCAGCTTTTAGTGGGCAGGAATTATTGGAAAGTTGGAGTGGAAAAACAAACACTGATGAATGATATACCACAAAAATCTTCAGCTTTTAGTTTTATTGTACATAAAAAATAATAATAAAAAAGGGGTAAATAGTGTCAAATGAATCTAAATTAATTATAATTTAAAATTTTAGAAACACTTTCTAATTTTAATAAACTTATAGAAACAAATAAACTTTACATAAAATAAACATAAAATTACTTAAAAAGCATTGGACTACCTGCAAAAAAATTTTAAAAATAAAAAAATCTCAAAAGAGTTTGAAATTCAGTTTATGCTGTGGAATCAAATCTGATATTGAGAATTGTGAAACCATGATATTGTTACTGTGAAGTAAAATTGAGATTTTGGTCATATCGCCCATCCATTTTCTTTGCTAGATAGCAGAAAAGGTTCCCACAGTTTACATACAGTATGAATTTTGTGTTCACCACAAGTAATAGACTACATTGTAACCAGAAATAAGTCTATAAATGGCTGCTATTTTGCATAAGTTTGAGAAAGAAAGAAAGAAAGAAAGAAAGAAAGAAAGAAAGAAAGAAAGAAAGAAAGAAAGAAAGAAAGAAAGAAAGAAAGAAAGAGACGAGGTTAGAAATGAAAAGTCAGTAGGCCTATGTAGTTTCTTCAATCACTGTGACCTATTACCTGCACTGGATGGCCAATTTCACATGTATTTTGTGTACTGTATCTGTACAGTATTTTTTTCACACAGTATTTTGTATTTGTATTTAAATACATTTTCCACACAGTATTTTGTATTTTAAATACATTTCCATGTATTTATGCCCATCTCTAGCTATAGGACCGTTCGGAGTCGGACCGAACGCAGCGATTGAACGAACATGTTATGGTCCTTCCACAGATGACATAAAAATACATTTAGACCACTTTCAACCAGCATAACAAAAAATGTGTTTGCAGAGAATCACATACGGCACCTTTAAATAATACTAAAACAAAATCTTCATATTCATGATAAGAATAGTTTGACTAACTTCAGATCCTAGCTTGTCATCATTTTAACAATCTTTTTTATTTTATATTTCTGACTTGGCTATATAGAAATTTGAATAATGCAGAGGGTCCAAGATCGCAAGCAAATGGGATAGTAATCACTATTATGTCGACTTCAAAACAATTACAGTGGTAAAAAAAAAGAAAGAAAGAAAGAAAGAAAGAAAATACAATATTACATTAAAGACAACATTGTAATGTGAAATCACAGTAAAACAAGAGCAGCAAGTTACTTACTGAACTTACTGCTGTAAGTTCTGCTGTTTGTTAGAAAATGACCCAGCATGCATTGATTTCACAGTAAATTTCTGACTCTAGTAAATATACTCTTTAATCCTGTAAATTCCTGGCAATTTTTTTTTTTTTTTTACAGCGTAAGCTAGCAAGCCAATTAAGTGTGGAGACGTCATTACAGCATGACATAAAGTAAAATAAATCCTTGTTGTAAGATAATAATGCTTGTAGTCTGGGTTGTCAATACAATACCACACCTAATGGCAAATACAAATGACACATTTCTGTACATGGCAATTTGATTATATTATATTATGTAGTTTAGCATGAATTACCATTTAGACTGTACGACTAGCAGAAAACAAAGAGAGTGCCTGAGGAAGTACTTATGTGTATAACTAGTAACAATCCATGCAGTTCAGGTGCAATATCATACTCTGTATTATACTCTGTAAGGTTGCACTGATAGTTGAGTGCAACGGGTATTATTCTATGTGATTAAGTTTAATTATCTCTAAGACAGCTGTGTGACTGAGTTGATGTGATGTTGATAAATCTAAAAGAATTATCCTTTATACGATGGGAAAATTGAACGCACCTCATTTGAAAGTTTGAAGATGTGTACATACCTTAAAGTGTTCAAATATTTCAGACTTTGCTTTTTGAAAACATTATTGATGTGAGGCAGTGGAATGAAATGCATCAGATGCAGTGGAAGTTGAAAAGGGAGGTTGTGTCTCAGTCATTTTATTGTGCCACACTGCATCTTTGATTCATTGTTCGGATCAGCTGAGTTAAGCCAAAATCCATCCCTCTTCTCTTTTATCCTGCATACCTTATCTATGATGGATTGACTTTGTCCTGCAAATGCTAATAAATATATTACTAGCTCTAATCAGCCAGAAACTCTTGCTTCCTCTACTAGATGTTATTAGTCAGAGTGAAAAGGGCAGCCGCTATGTTCTATTTCATTTAGAACCAAGAGAAATGAACTCTAGATGGTGTTCAACGAAACGAAGTAATTTGCGACCATCTCATAATCATTATACCCTAGCTAAACCTATTGTGGGCCCTTGTGAGCTGGATTATATTACAACTCCGGTGTACTTTGTGAGGGTTATTTTGAAGTACTAAGCCATTTACTGATCTGTCCTGATATTTAATTTCATATAACCCTGTCTGATAAGATTTAATATCTCTAAATATTAGATGCATGAACAGTTTTCTGGCCCTCACTGTAAATCATTTCTGAATCTTATTTTTGGTTTGCACATGTAATTCCACCTAAGCTCATTGTGGGACCTTCAGTAATAATTTTTTTTTTTTTTTCATCAAAGAGTAAACAAAAATAATAATGGATCGACTGTGGCTGATTAATCTCTGGGGCTTTGGATGACAGTGGATTAACCTGCCGCTTCTGAGCAGGGATGAGGTATGTACTTATAAGACATGGATGGAAATCCATACAAGGACATTTCATTGGGATTGTGGTGGACTTCGGGTCATTTGCAGGGTTGTAGCAGCCTGTCTTTTATATGTTTGTGTGTTTGTGTAAGACTTTGTGTCTGCACCATTGTTAACACATGGATAAGTGTGTTTCAACATGAATATAAATGGAGGATTTTTTTGTGTAATGTTTTGTACATGGGATGAACCAAGAGCAACACTATATAAAACTACAAAAAAAGTAGTTTTTTTTACAGTTATGTGGTAATGGTACTTTAGTCTTATTTTAAAGTGTAAATTATACTTTTGTTTGTTAATATGAAAGATCTGCAAAGTTTTAAAGAACAAATTGCATTACATATAAAGTAATTTTCCTCTTAAAAGAAAGAATTTATTCTGAACTGCCGAAACGATTCTTCAGCAATTCCAGTCTCAGCACATTGGGCTTCATTTGCTGCCCACGAACATCATCTACTTTGACCCACCTCAAACACTGTTAGTAGTTGTATATGAGGCCTGTAAGCGCTTGGTTCGTGTTGTCAACATGTCGAGAAGATGCAGTTTCCAGCGCGTGAATCCACTTTGCATGTACTTCATTTAAAGGAGGAATTGATACGGAACAATATAACACCATCATTACTGTTTATATCACTGTCAAATTTGGTAATGGCCATTTTGTTCCTGACTTGCGCTGTATCTGTAGACCAATCGCAACAGACTGGGACGTTTGACCAATCAGAGCAGAGTAAGCTCACGAAAGGAGGGGCTTAGAGAGACTGAATCTTCGAACAAACTGTAAATTAGGAAATTAGGAGAAATTAGGTGATGTACAATGTATATTATGAGAAAATTTAAATGTTTTTGACCTTTGATGCATGTAAATCTATTGAAGACATCCAAAAGAAAATTAGAAACATTTAAAATAAGCATAAATAGCATAATAGGGGCACTTTAGATTATTAGGAGTAAAAACTAGTAGGCTATAACAGTTCTGGAGTCAATAAATATGTTTCTTCTTATTATATTTTTTTCATAGCTTCGTGTCAAAGCTCACCCACAGTTATTTTGTTGTGTACATGTCTGTAAGCAGATGCAATCTTCATCTCTTACCCCCAAATCTGTCTCATTGTTGTTCCCAGTCTGCTGTCTTTCAGCTTTCACCACACCATTATTTGTCTGCTGACAGAGGCCCACATGCAACTACTCCTTTATATATTTTTTTGCCTTCATTGTCTTTTAGATATTGTCTTTATTTTGATTGTTTAGATGCCTGTCTCACAGCTAAAGGCGGGCATACACTGTGCAATTCTGACTCGTGTGACTCTTTTTCGGTCCGGGCCGATTTTCAGCTTTGTTGTGCGTCGTTTTGTCGTGCAGTGTTCGTGAAGTGTACAGGGGGAAACGAGAGGCGATAAACCTCTCCCGACCGGCAATCGGATGGTTGGATGAATTTCTGGCATGTTAGAAATTTTGGTCGCTCCTCGTGACTATATCGCACAGTTGAAGCAGAGCTACGAACCAATTGCCCTAAACTCAGTGTTTTTTCCCTCACTCGACTGCGCAAAAACAGAAGTTTCAACTGCAGCAAAAAATTCAAATAAAAGAAATAAATGAAAATAGGGAGATCTTTCAGTTCTGTAGTTCAAGCTAGCTACAAATTACTGTTGCTTATCTCCAATTCGTGTTGCAAAACGGATTAACGATTACCCCCGTTTTCCAAACCACCTGCAATGTACATTTTGCCTCTTTTTTTAATTTGTTAAACAATGTTTTTTTAAATAAAGCTGTTTTTAATTTTCATTGAATTATTGCAGTGTTCAGACTTATAGACTGTTATTAATTAGATGCCTATAATTTATTGTCATCGACCTAAATGTTTTAGACAATGTTCAATGAGTAGTAAGCTTATGTAATATTTTATTATCCTCACAGCACATTGGTTATGCAGTGATGAGCTATGAAATTGCATGGCAATTTAATTATAATCGCCTATCAATTTAATAAATTAGCCTTCCCTAATAATAAAACACATAAATTGGAAATCTTGATAGCGGATGCTTGTTTTGACAATATCTCTGGATACATGATATAGTCTATAGGCGCAACCCGGCACAAGGGTTTATCGCGCTGATTCATGCATATTTCACATGTATATAGTGTGAACAGTGAAGTCGTAGCTCGGCGCTCAGACTGTATAGTGTGAGCAAAAATCCTGAGCTTTGGCTTTACATCGCATGCGATCTTGTTCAGTGCGAGTAGGTACCTTGCTGAAATCGCACAGTGCATGCCCGCCTTAAGTTGACATTTTGAAAACCAGAGATTCAAGCCACCAGAACACCAGATTCCAACTGAACCAATGCATGCCAAATGCAAACAATTAAAACAGTAATGCACAGCATAACTGTCAGGGTGTGGTGCAGGCAGAAGATGAGGGAGAATCAAAAGTTCTAATGCAAAATTTTACTAACAATATAATCCAAACAGGTAAAGGCAGGCATAAGGTACACTTAATACAACTGAGATTGGACCAAGACTGACAGAACTTAAATACAAACACAGATTACACTGATTAACAGAACACCGGTGAGACCGATGACGATAATGACTAAACAGGTGATACAAATGAACTTATGACAGTAACCATAGAAACAAAGGAGAGGCGGGAAAAGAACAAAGGCAAACAGGAACCAATCAAAACTCAAACTGAAAGTCCAAACAAAATGTGGACACGTGACAGTACCTCCCCCTCCCAGAAGGCGCGACCTCGCGTCGTAGACAGAGCAACTGCGGAGGAAGGAGGTTCAGGAGGACAAAGATCAGGTGAAGGGCAGACAGAAGGTTGGAGGGACCAGGGCGGAGGGAGGAGCCATGGTGGAGGCAGGACTGACAACTCGAGGCAAGTGGGAGAGGAGACCAGGGTGGAGCCGGAGAGCCCAGGCGATACAGAGGATCCGGTGGGCCATAGCGATGCCGCAGGCTCTGGCGATTTGAGGTGTAGGCGGGGACACAGAAGGCTGTGGTGGAGCCGGAGTGACAGGACCAAGGTAGAGCTGGAGGGAGTGAGGAGCCCAACGAAGCCAGAGGAGTGTAGTCCTGAGGCGAGGACAGACCAAGGTGGAGCTGGTGGACTGATGGGCCACTGTGGAGCTGAGGGAGGTAGGAGCCAAGGTTGAGCTGATGGACTGACGGGTTGAGGTGGAGTCCTGGTCGAGGAGGTTGGAGGTGGAGACTGGGAATCCACTGAACATGCTGGAACTGAACACTGGTAGACCCACCTGCTGAACACGGAAGGGGGACCGACACGGTAACGGGAACAGTTATTGGGGCAGGAACAGGTCTAGGATGAACAGTCCTTGGGACAGGAACAGGTCTAGGGACAGGAACAGGTCAAAGAACAGAACGGGGAACAGGTTGAAGAACAGAACGGGGAACAGGAACAGGTATTGGTGTGGCGGCGGCCATCCTGGCTGAGGGCTCAGGCGGCGAGGGGTTGGTGGCCATCTTAGCTGAAGACGAGGGCTCAGGCGGGCATGACGTGAAGCTCAGACTGGTCAGGCAAGAAGTGAAGAAGCTCTGGCTGGTCAAGCATGACGTGAAGATCAGGCTGGTCAGGCAGTGTTCTGAATCGGGGCGTGACGCTCTCCAGACACCAATTGATGGTCTCTTTCGAGTCCAATGCTGTGCTGTCTGGGAGGTCGCTATGGAGGTGGAACATGAACAGGGTCCTATGGAGGTGCTACCCGATCCAGAACAGGGTCCTTAGGGTCTCGTTGTCCAGGGCGCTGGTGGTGGCAAGACACAGTTCTTCACAAATGAAAAAAAGGTTAGGGCTCTCCTGAGCCAGGACGATCATTCTTGCCCTATCGTCCATTTTGGGCGGTCCGATCTCCTGTCAGGTTGTGGTGCAGGCAGAAGACGATGGAGAATCAAAAGTTCTAATTCAAACTTTTACGAAAACTATAATCTTAACAGGTACAGGCAGAAGATAGGTACACACCAGTGATGCGCGGGTCAATGTATAAACAACCCGGACCCGACCGACGTTTTCAACTAACCCGCCCGCAACTCGGACCGCAAAAAAAAAGAAAGAAAATATTGTACCCGACCCGCTTCCTGACCCGCATTTTTTAAAAGTAGGCTAGTAAATGCATAGCAAGAAATACACATGACAAAGCCAGCACTTTGGTCATTATCTTTCATTATTTCGGCAACTTTGCTCTTTCTGTTTGTGTATTTGCGGAGCTTCCACTCCCCAGTCTTCACCTTTTCTCTTGCCGCCTCCATCTCTACCTGCAGACTGAGCTCGTGCGTCATCTTCGCGCCAGTTATTCAGCCAATAAAGTGTAGGCCTATGTATTTCATAGAAAATTGCATGTGAGCGGAGTGGAGCGGGAGCAAGCGGGCGGATCTTGGACAGAACGCAGAGCGGCATTTTTAAAAGGATGGAGCGTCGATTTCCCGCTCCAATTTCGCTCCGCGCACACCAAGATTCTGAAGCATGCTCAGTCAAGCCTGACTCAGTCTACTGTTGATGACTGCAAGATGGATTCTATTTTCAGTGAAAACTCGGCTCAATAATGGAGTTCAAAAAGTAGGCTACTTCAAAAAGGAAAATAAGAAGTCATACAGGTGTAAAACTAACTATTATGTGGTAGAAGAAAACGACATCGTTTCAGTCAGTAGGCCTAAAGATTAATTTTGGAATCTAAAAAGACACATCTCTCGAAAACATGCAGTGTGATATGTGAACACGCTGGGAAGAAAGCAAAAGGTTAGCAAATTGAATACGGTAACTTAAAGTGTAGCCTAAATTAAATACAGCGTAAAATGCAAACAATTGATACAAGCCCATTTAAATTTTAATCCTGCGCGCTGCGCACAAGTTCAGTTATAAGAATGTTGTCCTAATAGTTAATTTAGCCTAGGCCTACTTTTAAAACGTTTATGTATATTTATTTTATATTTTTGTTTATATAAATTTTATTTATATTATTAGGCCCATTTATTCGTTTTATTTTACAGCAGTTTGTGTGTACAATGGATATAAGCCCATTTAAATTTTAATCGTGCGCGTTGCACAAAAGTTAACTTATCAAAATTCTGGCCTAATAGTAAATTTACTTTTAAAATTTTTATGTAGGCTATATTTTTGTTTATATAATTGTTATTCATATTATTAGGCCCATTTATTCGTTTAATTTTACAGGACTTTGTGTAGGCTATATTCCTTCTTACATAGGCCTAATTTGTCATTTGAAATAAAACATTTCTATTTGAAAAATGTTGTTGTTGCTCATTAGTTCTTTAGGAGGTAAGGCTGTGGTCTAAGCTACAGTGATATAGGCTACATGTAGATTTTTTTTCCCCTTTTTGGAGCGAGCGGGGGGCGATTTGAGTGGAGCGCGGATCAAACTGCGTTGAGCGCTGATCGAGCGATAATGAGCGGAGCGGCCTGATGTAGCTTTGAGCGGGGGAGCGGAGGGGTGGACAGTTCCGTGAGCAATGAGCGAAGATTCTCACCGCTCCACTCCGCTTATGCTCTCTATACTAGGGGAGAGCAGGGGCGAAAGTACCATTTTTCAGAAAAACATAATTTGAAAAGATGATGTTTTAGACAGAGATATATTTTTGCTGTGGTCAGTCACTCACAAGTGTGGTCTATCAATACCAGGTGGTATTTTGTAAAAATGTAGAAGGACTTCAGTATAATTTCACTTTGAACTTAAGACTGCTCATGTTACTTTCGACCCCGTCAGTTGGGACGAAAGTAACACACAGGTGGGTCAAAAGTAACACAACAATATACAAGCTAGATTGTTTGTGTTACTCTTGTTTTTTTTGTTTTTTTTATTAGCCTAAATATACCTGAGTATATGACCTTGTTAACATGTAACTGCAAACATATTTTGGCCTTTATATTTGTAAAAAATTGTTAATTTACATTTTCATTTTAAATTTCAGTTTCATCAATGTTTCAAATAACCCAACAGTACAAATTTGAATTGTTTAGAATATTTTTTTTTATTGGCAATGTCAATCTATTTTATAAAATGTGTTTTCAACATGAACAATATGAAAATTTAATTAAATTACCATAATATAAATTCTCAACATAATGTAACAATAGTCATGTTTCCATCAAGGTTTTATGCATAAATTTAAAATCTGCATTAAAACATCAGGATGGAAACCCTGAAAATACATAGGTGGAGGTGGAAAAGCTATAAGGTATGGCTAAAACCTAAATGTGACTAAGGTAAATGGAATGGTGACACAGAAATCAGCTGATTTAAATGTGAACGCCCTCTCTTAAACATCTGGCTGAATCAGACCTCTATCTGTCTTACTGACCCTCACTCTTGCCATGTTCTGTTGGTATAATATGACATAAACATGTTTTAATAAATGCTGCAACACAGAGAAAGTCACCACATTAGCAGCGCGACAAAAGAAACACTTGTTTTCACTATAGCGGGACAAAAGTAACAAGTGTTACTTTCGTCCCGACAGGAACTCCTGACGTTTAAACCCGATTTACTTTTATACTGAAAAACTCTAACAAGGCAAACTTCAGGATGTGTTACAGCACTTAATAACATGTAGATTGATCATTACTGTTTGACATGAAACGAAAAACACATCTTGTAATTAGAAAAAAAAGTACCGCTTCAGTAATTTACTTATCGAACTCGAAAACGTACTCGGTTACTGACGTAACCTCGGTTCTCTCTAGAAGAGGGAACGAGTACTGCGTTTTGTAAAAACGCTACGGGAAAAGTCTCTTTTCACGAAATACTGAAGCAAAAAATTATCCTTAATTTTCATACATGTAAAGCGCGTTGCGGCAGTGCTTAGCTATGGCGAGACGGCTCGCTCGCTCATTGGCTGCTCTGCAGCAACTGCATAAGCCTATCGAGCGAGGCCTGAGGTGACGTCAGGCCAATGAGGACGCTTCGCGCCCTCCTAGCCATTTCCCGCCGAGATGGGTGTGGCTAGCCTCTATATAAGGAGCTCGAGAAGGCTGATTCACTTGATTTTCATCGCCGAAGCGAACCAGAGTGAACCGTACGCACGGCAGAGAACGCAGTACTCGTTCCCTCTTCTAGAGAGAACCGAGGTTACGTTAGTAACCGAGTACGTTCTCTTACGAGAGTCCTCTCGTACTGCGTTTTGTAAAAACGCTACGGAAACCCCTTGTAAAGCGCCGTGCGTGCTGGGATAAAGACACCAATCACTGGAGCAGACCAGGTGTACAGTGCATAATCACCAGATAGACTCACAAAGAGTCTGATTACATAATTCCCCATATTGCAACGTCCACGGACGTAAAACATGACCTCACAGAGAGAGTCTAGAGACAAGAGGGGATTCCTCTGTCCTTATAAGGTTGCGTCAGCAGACGCGAATATGACATAGCATAGACAGGGTGGGGAAACCTGAGCTAAATGCGGGAAATGTGGGTCTTACAAAATTATGCCCATAAGACAGTCGGCAGCGCATTGCGCATGCGATTTCAGTGTTCTAGTTAGACAGCTGAATCGGCTACACCGATAGTAGCTTAGCCTGCAAGGCGGGAACCTCTAGGTTGTAAAACCTAATAAATGTAGACGGCGAGGCCCAGCCCGCCGCCGTACATATATCCTGTAAGGAAATCCCGCTGGACCAAGCCCACGAGGAGGCAACACCCCTCGTGGAGTGCGCTCTAACTCCCAACGGGCACTGGAGGCCCTTGGCAGTATAAGCCAGCGCTATGGCGTCAACTATCCATCTGGATAGGCTCTGTTTCGAAACAGCCATTCCCTTGGAACGTCCACTGAACGAGACAAAGAGCTGCTCAGTCTGTCTGAAGACAGCAGAGCGGGACACGTAAGCTCTTAAAGCCCTAATGGGGCAGAGAAAACTTGAGTCCCCTTCCTCACTTGATCCCGGCAGGGCAGACAGGGAGATGACCTGAGCCCGAAATGGTGTGTTGAGGGATTTTGGCACATATCCATGCTTAGGTTTGAGTATGACTTTAGAGTCATTAGGTCCAAACTCTAAGCACGTTGGGCTCACAGAGAGCGCGTGCAGGTCGCCTATGCGCTTCACTGAAGCGAGAGCCATCAAAAACACTGTTTTGAAAGACAAATGCTTGAGGCTAATAGATTGGATAGGCTCGAAAGGGGCACCTTTCATGGCCGCCAAAACCGTAGAAAGGTCCCACATAGGAACTGAAGGAGGTCTGGGAGGATTTAGCCTCCTAGCTCCCCTGAGGAAGCGGATGACTAAATCGTTCCTTCCTAGAGACTGCCCCAGCGTTGTTCTGGAAAACGCTGTAATAGCCGCCACATAAACTTTGAGCGTGGAAGGGGATCTGCCCTTATCCAACAGCTCCTGTAGGAAGGAGAGAACCTCCGTCACCTCACAATTGAGAGGTGATATGCTCCGAGCTGTACACCAGCCGGAGAAAACCGACCACTTCGAGGCATAAAGCCGCCGAGTCGACGACGCTCTGGCCTGAGTGATGGTGTTTATCACTCCCTCTGCGAGGTTAACGGATAACCGTTGAGCGCCCACACGTGAAGCGACCACAGCTCCGGGTGCGGATGCCAAATCGAGCCCCCGGCCTGCGAGAGGAGATCTCTCCTCAATGGCACTGGCCATGGAGCGATGTCTGCTAGCTGCATCAGGACTGGGAACCATGCTTGGTTCTTCCAGAACGGTGCTACAAGCAGTATTGAGCATTTCGTTTCCTTGACCCGCTCTAACACCTGAGGCAGGAGGGAGACGGGGGGAAAAGCATAAAGCGGGCAGCGCGGCCACACGTGGGACAGCGCGCTGTCGTTCTTGGAAAATAACACGGGGCAATGAGCGTTTTCGCGGGACGCGAATAGGTCCACCTCCGCTCTGCCGAATCTCTCCCACAACAGCCGGGCTGTTTGTGGGTGTAGAGACCATTCGCCCAGGGGAATGTTGTTCCTGGACAGTCTGTCTGGGCCCACATTCTGGAGCCCAGGCACATGCACTGCTCTCAGCGAGCGCAAACTGTGCTGAGCCCATATTAGGAGGCGTTTCGCCAGCCTGTACAGGGATGTGGATCTCAGACCGCCCTGGCGATTTATATAGGACACCACGGCCGTGTTGTCCGAACGGACTACGACGTGTTGGTCCTTGATGTGGGGATAAAAGCGCGTTAGCGCGTTGTGCACTGCCAGCATTTCCAGGCAGTTGATGTGTTGGAGCTTTTCTCGTTTCGACCACAGGCCGAAGAACGGTCTGCCCTCGAGCAGCGCTCCCCATCCCGAGGTGGATGCGTCGGTCGACACCATCCTCACTCTCGAGGAAGTCCCCAGGCTTACACCTGATCGGTACCAGTCGTCTGCCAACCAAGGTGTCAGGGCTGTGACACAGCTCTGATCGACCTTGAGACGCAACCGGCCGGACACCCACGCTCCGCGCGGTACTCGCGCTTTCAACCAGAACTGCAGAGGGCGCATGCGGAGCAAGCCCAGCTGGAGAACCGTTGATGCTGAGGCCATGAGACCTAGCATCCTTTGAAACGTTTTGAGCGGGGTAGACGCGCCGCAGCGGAAAGATCTCGCCACGCGCTGAATGTGCAGCACGCGCTGTGGCGACAGCCGCGCTGTCATAGACTGTGAGTCCAGAATGGTACCCAGAAACGAAATCGTTTGACTGGGGTTCAGTGAACTCTTCGTCCAATTGACCGTGATACCAAGATTCTCGAGGTGGTCGAGTAAAATGGTTTTGTGCTCCACGAGCTGTGATCGTGATTGAGCTAGGATCAGCCAGTCGTCCAAATAGTTCAGCACTCGCATGCCTCTGAGTCTGAGAGGAGCGAGCGCCGCGTCCATGCATTTCGTAAATGTACGAGGTGCCAGGGACAAGCCGAACGGAAGGACTGTATACTGGTATATCTGACCCTCGAAGGCGAATCTCAAGTATCGCCTGTGACGTGACGCTATCTGTATTTGAAAATACGCGTCCTTCAGATCTATTGACATGAACCAGTCTCCTCGGCGAACCTGCGCGAGAATTTTCCTGGTCGTGAGCATTTTGAAACTGCGTTTCACTAATGCTTTGTTCAGCCGTCTTAGATCCAGTATGGGTCTGATACCACCGTCCTTTTTGGGGACTAGAAAGTATCTGCTGTATAGCCCCCCTTCGCTTTGAGCCAGGGGTACATGCTCTATCGCCCCTTTGCATATCAGTTTTGATATTTCGGCGCGAAGTAGGTGTGCTACTTCTAAATTCACCGTAGTCTCGACGCGCGCTGTGAAGCGGGGAGGGCGTCGACAAAACTGTAGCGAGAAGCCTCTCTTTATAATGCCTAGCACCCAGTCCGAAACCCCTGGAAGCGCTGCCCATGCTTCTGCATGGCTGGCTAAGGGCTGGATGCGAAGCGCGCTCTGTTCGCCGTGCGACAGAGGTGCTTCGAGGTGCGATAACATAGGCGTTATGCCTGTGGCATTCGAGGTGGGGGGCGCGCTTAATACAGCGGGCAGAGCGCTCGTCCTCGACCTTACTACAGTGCTTAACTGAGTGAGGGAGGTCTGAGCGAGTCCCGCGGGACTCATGTCTGCGAGTAAACGTGGGCGGGAAGCGGGCACATTTACTGCTTTGGCCGCGCTGCCTGCCTGAGCAGAGCGAGCGCGCACAGGTTTCGTTTTTACAGAGAGCCTGTGGTCTGTGAGACATAGTGTGTGTGGGCACTGGGGAGTGGGCACTTTCACTATATTGGAAGCGCAATCGACCTGAGTCGATTTTATGTGCGCGAGCCCTAAGTGTAGGGCTGTGCTTGTGTGTAGGGATGGGCACTGAGGAGTGGGCATCGACACTACATTTATAGCACCAACGGCCGTGGCCGGGACACCAGAAAATACACTCTTTTCGGGATATATCTGGGTAGCCGTGAAAACGGCTTTTGTGTGCAGGCGAGCGGGCAACTGTGCAGGCTTGCGTCTTGCAGAAAACGCTGGAACAGTCGCAAGTCTTGGGACTGAAACAGCGGTGCGCTTGGGTGAGAGACCGGCCGCAGCGGGGCTCACACACCTGCGCTTCCCTAGGAGTGCTAGGACTTCTTCGGGGCTTCCGGCTTCACCACAACCCTCGGTCGAGGCCCGCGCTGAGCAGGGCGTCGGCTGGTAGAGCGAGAGCGGGACCTAGAGCTGTGCTGCTGTCGCTGCTGAGAAGGTGTGGCGGAAGGCGGGGGCTGATGCTGAGAGCTTCGCGGATTCTGTTTATCGCGATTCGCTGCAGAACCGGAGCGCTTCGGCAGGAAGTGCTTAAAGGCTTGGGACGCTTTCTGGGCCTCGGTAAATCTCTCCACGAACTCGGAGAGAGAAGAACCGAAAAGGCCAGCGGAAGACAGCGGGGCGTCGAGAAACGCGTTGCGCTCGGAATCAGCCATTTCCGTGAGCGTAAGCCATAGGTGCCTCTCAGCAACAGTGGCGGAAGCCATACATCTTCCCATGGCCTGTGCAGCAGACTTGGTAGCGCGGAGTGTTAGATCCGAAGCGCTCCTCAGATCCGCGATGCAGATAGCCTCCGGTCCCATCTCGTCCAGCTTACGGAGGAGATCACCTTGGAAAATCTGCAGTGTAGCCATGGTGTGTAGCGCTGACGCAGCCTGCCCAGCGGCGGAGAAGATTCGCGCGAGCAGCGTCGACGTCATGCGGCAGGCTTTAGAAGGCAACACCGGTTTAGTCCGCCGTCCAGCAGAGGGCGGGCAAAGGTGGGTCGCTATCGCCTGTTCCACCGGCGGAAGTGAAAGGTAGCCTCGGTCTTTCGCATTATCCAGGGAGGAAAATGCTGGCGACACAGACGAGCGCGTTCGCGCAGAGTAGGGCGCATTCCAAGCCTTCGCCACTTCTTCGTGAAGCTCAGGAAGAAAGGGGGCGGGCTTAGATTCCGGAGAAGTGCGCTCACCAGGGAGGAAGCTACCATCCAGCCGGGTACGAGAAGGGAGTTCCGGTGCAGACCACTCGAGGCCGAGGCTCGCCGCGGCCAGCGCGAGTACTCGCATGAGCTCCTTCTCTATGTTGGCTCTCGTAGTGGGCTTGCGGGCAGGAGGCGCGAGGTCCTCAGAGCTCGCCCAGTCCTCGCTGCCTGAAGCTAGCAGAGAGCAGGAATCCTTCTCTCTCGACGCGGCCTCAGAAATGACTTCCTCTGATGAAGCGGCGGCAGACTGCGGGCGCTGAGCATCAGGAAGTGAAACAGGAGAAGCCGGTGAAGCAGGCGGGCAAACCGGCGAGCTTGGTCGAGCTGGAGCGGGTTCCGGGGCCCGCTGCGAGCGGCGCTTCTTACGGCGCGGCAGCGCGGCAGAGAGTGCAGACTCTGAGAAGGATGCCAGGCGAGTCCGCAGAGTCACCATCGGCAAAAGGTCGCAGTGAGGGCAGCCGCCGTCAGCGAGCGCGAGTGCTGCATGGTTCTCACCCAAACAGGAAACGCAGATGACGTGTTGGTCTCCCTGGGCGAGTGGGGCTCGGCACGAGCCACATGAAGGCATCTTTAAAAAGACGCAGCTCTTTTAGGGGGTGAGTGTCGCGGCGGCGAACACACACACACACACACAAACAGAGTGATAAAGGATATATAGCGCCGGAAAGCGCAGCAGGTACGGCTGTAGAAGGCGGCGTTGCCAGCAGCTTCGAGTGGCTCGTCCCGCTGAAATGCTTGCCTCAAACGACGCTTGCTTCCTCGTGATCCAGCGATGCGTGAGCTTCGCTGAAGAGATGAAAATCAAGTGAATCAGCCTTCTCGAGCTCCTTATATAGAGGCTAGCCACACCCATCTCGGCGGGAAATGGCTAGGAGGGCGCGAAGCGTCCTCATTGGCCTGACGTCACCTCAGGCCTCGCTCGATAGGCTTATGCAGTTGCTGCAGAGCAGCCAATGAGCGAGCGAGCCGTCTCGCCATAGCTAAGCACTGCCGCAACGCGCTTTACATGTATGAAAATTAAGGATAATTTTTTGCTTCAGTATTTCGTGAAAAGAGACTTTTCCCGTAGCGTTTTTACAAAACGCAGTACGAGAGGACTCTCGTAAGAGAACTGCTTACTGGACCTAACTGCGGGAAACGATGACGAAATCACGTGATATCTGGCAGCTCCGTCAATGGTTGCGTACTGAACGTGCTGTCATAGCTTGAAATGCTAATATAGTCAGGGCTCTGAGAAAATCGCTTTGTTACTTTCGTCCCGCGTTACTTTCGCCCCGGTTCTCCCCTACTATATAAATTACAAAGGTTTAATTGGCATCTTTATTTCAAACGACCCGACCGACCGCGACCCGAATATCATTAAAAATATTTTTGGATGACTCGTAACCGCGGGTAACCGCGGGTGACCGCAGGCACCCGCTCATTTCGGATCAACCCGCGCATCACTGGTACACACACTTAATACAACAGAGATCAGACCAGGACTGACAGAATAGACCGAACTTAAATACAAATACAGATTACACTGATTAACATAACACAGGTGAGACAGATGACGATAATGACTAAACAGGTGATACAACTGAGCTGATAATGACGGTAACCGTAGAAACAAATGAGTGGCGGGAAAAGAACAAAGGCAAACAGGAACCAATCAAAACTCAAACTGAAAGTCTAAACAAACGCTGACACGTGACAAATACAGTAACTCCAGTATAATGATTCTTTATTATGATTTTTGTTTTGTGGGTGATGTGTCTTACTCTCTCAGTTCTGAAAGCATGTGGTTTGGATGCAAAAATGAATCCATCAATCATGAATCACATATCTAGATGAGTGTAAATTTTTTTTTTTTTTTTTTTTTTTTTTTTTTTTGTGTGTGTGCAAGATTTCTAATGACCAAACAAGCAAATATGATATCAAATATATAAATAAACATATGTGTTTGAAATATGACCACATGCAATCATATAAAAAAAAAAATATATAAAAAACATCAGTTAAATGACTAATAAGCTGATTATTTGTTAAATAAGATAAAAAAAAAAAAAGATATAAGACAAATGTGGATAAATTAGGCATTGTGCATTGCACTGATTTGCTGCTGATTTCTGGCATATGTCTTTGGTATGTTAATCATTGTGTGCAATTTGAAAGCTCTATAATGACTTGATTAACAATATATATATATATATATATATATATATATATATATATATATATATATATATATATATGTTTGGTGATTTACATATGCAATCTAGAATATAATGTAATGCTTATATTACTATGTTGGTTATAAGTTCAACCAATGGCAGGTTTATTTGTGAAGTTAAAGTGAACGGGGGGAAAAAATCTCAACAATGTAACTGTGCCTTTCTTTTGTTGTTCTCATTTTGCCACCAACATCCTTTGCACTTGTCAAACAGCTCAAGGGGCTCAAAGTGCAAAAAAAAAAAAAAAACTATAAATAAATAAATAAATCAAATCCCTAATGAGAAGGAATCAGGCAGTAGGGAGACAGAATAATAATGTGTCATTTACAAATGATGAAACAGCTAAGACGGTTGTGTGGGGGTAGAAAGTGTCTCGTTTCGCCCCAGGAATCTGACAGCATTGTCAAGCAAGAGTCCCCACGTAACTTCAGCACTGCAGAAGAACTTCCGATCAAAACAAGCTGGCAACACGGGCAAGTTAACCTTCTGCCTCTTGTTTGTGTTGCACTAATTTGGTCATCACTAGGCTCAGTGTGGTGCCATGGTGCTAATTACATCAGTTGGGCTTAGAGAAAGAATGATGGGACGAGTACCTGAGGCAGGCTTTAGGCTCACTCTCTGTACTTCCATGATTGAGGGTGTCTCACATGAGCTCTCTTCCCCTTTCGCAATTCAAAACCAAATTAGAAAAAAAAAATATGCAAATAGAATAATTTGGAGTACTGTGAAAAAAATCAAGATAGATGTACCAGATAGTCAAACAGGGACAGACAGACGGACGGAAGGATGGAGCTTATTCAATTCAGTTCTGGCTGCTTGCCGTGGTGGTATACATCTTGTTTAATGTTCAAAGGTACAAATGAATGCAGTAATCTTGAAATCACAGCTGTTCCAGCTAATAGAATATTCACATTTCTGCAGCAAACATCTTAATGACTTAGCAGAAGTTGTTTATATTGTCAGTTAAGCAAATAAATGGCATTGGAAAACATATATTTTTTTAATAGTTCTGAAGCATTGCAGTTTCATTGTCATGTTGTCATTCTTTTCAGAGGTTGAAAGATGATGGACATTTTTGATGAGGATTTTACGAGAGGACTTGATAGAATTCCTCACTCTTTTGAAATGTATCTGGTAATCCTATCACATAAAGGTTGAGTGGAATGTTTTTTCCTTAATTGAACTTTTGGAGCATGACCATTCAGTCTATAACTGTGATGCTTTTTCATCTGTGGAGTGCTGGAGCAATGATAAACGATGAAGTAGAATTAAGATTGCAGGTTTAAAGATGCGTGTTGAATTCAGTTGTGCCACATTAGTATGCACAACTACCATTCAAATCTAAGGGGTCAATACATTTTGTTTTATGTTTTTGAAAGTCTATTATGCTCGCCAAAAATATGTCTTCCAGTTTACAGTGTTTGGGGGGTCTCTTGTTCGTGTGTCCAGTCTAGCTGTAATCTGGTCACCGCAGTAATTCCTCAACCACTTTATCATCACGCAAGGAATGCTCAGAGGTAGGCAACTCGTAATCCAAACCGGATCCAAGAGATTCGTCGTCCTCCGCATGAGTCGAAGAGGTGCCAGGGCGCACTTCAGGATCATGCGGGAGGACATCTGGATCTGGAGAGTGCGAGCGATAGGGACAGACCCGACTCTCGCCCCTCAGCCAGATCCATTTGCGAGCCACACGATGGAATAGTGTGTGCTGGCCCTTGGAAGTAGGCAAGACGAGCACGTAGCATCTTTACTGTGAATAACTCACAATGCACGCACTCGCCTCGTTCTAATTCAAAGGCAGCACTTCCCCCAAACAAACAAAATAGTATTGGTGTGCGATTCATCCATAGGACATGAACACAGAGGCACACACCGTTTGTTTTGTAAATCGCTAATTAATTTTCTTTTGTTTCTTTTTCTTTCACTTGTCATACAGAGTGTAGAGGAAAAATAGAAAATGTTATGCGCACTGCCTAGCAAAAACTGACTCCTGGCAGAAAAAACAGGGAGCTTGAGAAGCACTAACACACACGTATGGTCTGAAGAAAAAAGACCTGTCGATGCACCTGGCTGTGGCACATCTAATTATAGCATCTGACGCGCCCGCATTCCGATGACGTCACTGTCCGAGGCTATAAAAGTTCAAAGTCAATTCCACTGACGTGTTGCACACTTATATTCACAGCCGGTCACACCAAAAGTGTTCCCAGAGTGCTATATCAAGCGCAGCATTACATTTACATTTAGTCATTTAGCAGACTAAATGTAAATGTAAATGTAATGCATTAAGTGTTGCTTTTGAAAGGGAACTGCATTTATGACTATATATATGCTACTGTCACATGAATCTTCATGTAAGTGTACATGATTTAATCATACACTGTAAAAAATTTCTAACCCTCCCAAATCAAAAATTTCAAGTGACCGATAACATCTACATTTTTCAATTGGCCCAAGTGAAATTCTTGTTGCAATAGTCTGTTAACATTGGCTCAATGAGAAATAATACGTCAGACTAATTGAAAAATTTTGATGTTATCGGTCACTTGAAATTTTTGACTTTTTTTACAGTTTATCTGACAGAAGTACTATTTATTTCCGTAACACTTAGGGTTCATTAGTTAACATGAACTGCACTTCTACAGCATTTATTAATCTTAGTTAATGTTAATTTCAACATTTACTTATTCATTATTAAAATCAAAAGTTATATTTGTTAACCTTATATTTGTTAACATCTGTGTACTAACATGAACAAACAATGGACAGCTGTATTTGATTAACTAACGTTAACAAAGATTAACAAGCACTGTAAAAAAAAAAAAGATTGCTCATGTTTGGTTCACGATTAATACAATAAATAATGAAACCTTATTGTAAAGTGTTACCTATATTTATTTATGTCTAAAGCTTATTAATGAGAAAAATCTGAATGACCATTAAGGGTAGCCTGACAAAAGGATACTGCCAATAAAATATGCTAAATTCAGTAAATTGTGGTGTCAATTTAGACATATGGATTAACAGTTGTAAACTTGAACAGAAAACTTTCCCTTCAACTGTGAAATTAGGATATTGATAAGAAATCAAATGAACGTCTTCAAACGCCACCCTTCAAAAGATTTCCAGTGGTTATTCAACAAGCTAAGTGACACATGCTTAAGATGAGCGGTCTTTGTTATCCTCAAACTACATACAGTATACTGCACATAAGCCTGTTGTTCTGTAATCGCTGTTGTCATGATGGATCTGATGTGGGATATGCAAAAATTCTAAAACTAATAGCATACATTTTCTCTCATAAGGATTGTTATGACTGGACGACCAATTATATATGGCGAACACTTATAGGCTTCATCCGTCATCACCGGGATTGTTTGTAATGTATATTCTGAGCTAATTCTCATGAAGCAGATGAGCCGTGGAGAGAGAAGTCCATAAAATATCCTCATTATTGTTGTAGTAGTCATTAAATGCTCCAGGAAGACGAATTGCAGTGACACTCACCCTCCAGCTTTTCAGAAGAGAAATTGCTTCATCTCTATCATGCCTTCCACATCAACCAGAAGAACTGTTCAATCTGAAGGTGTTT